>NC_045429.1:421873001-422515084 GCF_902635505.1 Sarcophilus harrisii
CTTTCTCACTGATCTTGGGTTTCATATCATTCTAACGTTTTCGTTTTGTGTAAAATGGATTAAGTGATACAAATATCTTGGTTTCATTCCAGTCAATAGATTTTAATATAGCTGGCCATGGTCACAAAATAATTGAAATTCTAGCCCTCTTTATAAATCTATTCTTATAAGCAGATGCTTAATAAATATTTATGAAATTAGATTGAATTGAAAGCTCTCTGGAAGAGGAAACCTTTTACTGTTTCTTAAACATAAAAAATTGGGCAAGATGACCACTTGAGAGAGATAAATAGATAAATTAGATAGGAAGAAATGTTGTATAAACATTAGGTGACAGGGTTGGCTGATGGAATGCTTTGAAGGCAACCACGTAGGAGGAAGCCAGTGTGAGTTGTGGAGCATCAGCCATGGAAAATGATGTTAGCCATGATCACTGGCAGTAAAGAGTAAATGTTCATTTTGGAATTGACAGGGAGGTCCCTGTGGTCTCCAAAAGTTCCATAAATGTCTGTTGACAGGAAGCAGCTGAATGAAGGAGATCTGTTTAGGGTACCTTGGGGCCTCTAACACTCCAAGGAATGTTGTGTTAATAAGAAATTGGGGAAAGCCTGTGCTGGTCACAACAACCTTTAAGTAAAGACCAAAGACAAACAGTTCTCTTGCAAACTGAGGCCAAGGAAGATGGAACCTGGCAGACTCTCGCCCATCCTGTGCCTTCCTGCACCACCCAGCTAAATACCCTACACTAAGCTATATGAAACACATGCTCTTTGTGAGTTGCCTAATCTGCTTGCAAAATAAATGTTTTAAGTCATTGGGGGAAATTTTATATGGACCCAGGAGCCCATTTTCTGTTGCCATTCATCCTCTCTGAGCTGTTGAGCCCTAAAATCTTTTATTGCAGTGATCTAAGACCAAAGGGCTTACTGAAACATCTGACTCCCAGCCTTTTAAAAGGCATCATATGAACAAACAAGATGAAGATGGATCTGGGGATAGTGATTTTAAAAGCTAAGGAAAAGTGGAGATCCCAGTTACTGGCATTCACCAAATCAGCAGTCAGAGCCTAGCGTCTCAAGAATTTATAAGAGCCAAAGAATTAAGTCATCTCCCAAGGGAAGCATTAAAGTTAAGCTCCAAGCCCAGAACTTTGCCATCTATCCAGGAGGACACTAAGATTGAAACCTGGGGCAAGGAAGAAATGGAGAAGAAAGAAAAAAGGAGTGAACATCATGAATGTAAACAAGAGGGAGAACATTTTGTAATGGAAGCTAGGTAGAAATCACAGGACTGCAAAGAACTAATCTATGGTAGCACGAGGTGAGCTCCCACTCTTTTGAAGCTTATTGATGATTCTTAAAGAGAATCTAAAGAGAAGGCAGCTCTTTCCATTTTTTAAAAGGGGGAGTGATATCAGTAAAGTAGAGACTTGGGAGTTTTACTTGTTTTTCTTGACAAAATTCTAGAACATATTGAAAGTGTGGTTTCTGAGCTTTTATGGCAATTAGCAACATTATTTTATTATCACTACTAATCATTGCTGCCAGTATACTGTTTACTAAAATACTTATCATTACTATTAATATACTAATATCATTACTACTGATGTAGTAATATACTGCTAATTACTACTAACATACAACTAATCATTAATATACTTAACATTATTACTAATATGTTAATATAATTACTACTAATATATTATTCATTACTAATATGTGTATCATTACTCCAAATACACCATCATTACTACTAATAAATTAATATACTATCAATTACTACAAATATGCTAATAACTAATATTTTATCTTAATTATTAGCATATTGCTTTTAATATCTTTATTATTAATATAGTAATATTATTGCTGCCAATATATTAACCATCACTACTAATATTGTATTTATTAATATACTTATCTTCTAACTGCTAATATATTATCATTGCTACCAATATAATAACATACAACTAATTATATCATTACTGCTAATACATTAACAGTATTATTACTAATATATTAATCAATAGTACTAATAAATCATTATTACTAATATATTAATCACTAATATGTTTATCATTACCACTAATATACTAATATCATTAATACTATTATAGTAATGTGTTACTAATTACTATTGATGTATTAATTACTAAAAACTTATCATTAATACTAATACATTAATTTTATTGCTACTACTAATAATAATGTATTTAATGCTATGAAGTTTACAAAATTTTTTATATATGTTGTATATTAGCATTAAAAATAATACATTCTATTATTTGACATTTATTTGTGAGATGCTTTGCAAAAGTCTTTAATTATTTTTACATGGAAACAAGAGCTCTCCCCAACTATACCACAAACAACTATTGGGAAGGGGATTAATTCATAAAAACACATTAATTAAAATCCTGGCTTTGATATTCACTGGACACAGTCCTTTGGAAAACTCATTGAAACTCAGAGGCTCAATTTTCTCATCTGTAAAATTACATTATTTGGTGGTATCTGATATAATTCCATTATTGAGTTGTTGCAAGCCCTGAATGAGATAGTACACATCATAGTACTTTTCAAATAGCTACTTACATGCAAGACATTGTAACTACTCAGGGCCAATCAATAGAAATAGCACAGAGACCAGGGAAGTTTATCCCCTCCCCTATAGTTGGGGAAAGTCCATGTTTCCATGTAAATATGATTAATGTCAATTAATAAAATGTATTGATTTTTAAATTCTAATATATAACATATACATAAAGAATAACATCCAATACATATTACTAGAGTAGAAATAAAGTTTAAGTAAGTCTCTTAGGGGGGGAAATCTCTTAATAAGATAAATAAACCTGTGACTTTTTGCACATAGGGGACTTTCTGAGTACTCCCTTGCAAGTCTGTACCTTCCCAAGAAGGTATCCCTTCTTGGGATACTGAAAGAAATGCCTAGAGCATTAGAAAGTTGTGATTTTCCCAATGACAGCCAACATCATAGATTTCAGTGGCAGCATTTGAAGCCACCATGCTTTGGGAAGCATTTTAGTCTAATGGAGAAAGAACTGGCTTCTAAATCAGAAATAATGGAGTCAGGTTCCACTTTTGACACATATTGGCTATGTGACCTCCCAGGAAAAAAATCACTGAAACTCTCAATGCTCTGAATGATTGTTCTCTAAAATTAAAAGTCTTATATTAGGGCACTTGGGAGAGCCAGTGGATAGAACACAGACAGACTAAAATTTGTTTGCCTCAGTTTCCTCATCTGTAAAATGAGCTGGAGAAGAATATGGCAAACTACAACAGCATTTCTGGTAAGAAAACACCAAATAGGGTCACAAAGCATTGGACACAGATGAACAGCAACAAAAGTCAAACTGTATTAGTAGAGGCAGTTTCTTCATTGACTAGTTCTTTATACTAATGAAATCTCAGTTCTAGTACCTATTTTTCCTGGTTTTGAAGCCAGATCTCTCTCTACAATCCTACACTGCCTCTCCCATAGTAGATATAGCAAATGTTATTGTAACTTTATCTTCACTGTAAGAACCACATAGTGAGGTAAGCAGTTGAAAAATTGGAACCAAAGGATATGCATTCAATACCTCAGTTTACCAGTAAATACCTGTGGGACCTATGAAAGAGTATATATAGCCAACATAATATTAATCCAAGGTCACAGAAAGCAACATTGTAAGAGGCTTGTGGATGATCTCTTTAAGAGGTGGAACCTTTTTGGAGTTAAATATTGAAACCTTATCCTCGATCTCTCTTAGATTTTCCAAATGGTGTGGGATGTGTAATTTCTTGGACAACTGATAAAATTTAAAATCTTGGATCCAGGTGCAGACCACCCAAGATTCTCAGAAACTTTTACAAGACCCTTGGTCTGGTCCCTCTCAGGAGGAAATAGTTTTAGGAGCATTCTGGAGGCAGCTCAGACAAGCTAGGGATAGCCCAACTCAATATTCAGTGTGAATATTTATACCTTGGAAATCAGCTCTTTCACATTGTTTTCCAGTTTTACCAAGTTTTTTTGTCAAATAGTGAATTCGTGCTTTGGAATTTTGGTTCTTTGAGCTTATTAAATACTAAATTACTGTGGTCATTTACATCATGCACTTAATCTATCTAAATGATCTGTCAATCTATTTCTTAGCCAATACCAGATTGTTTTTATTATTACTGCTTTATAATATAATTTGTAATCTGATATGACTAGGGAACTTTAAATTTTTTTATTAATTCATTTGATATTCTTGATCTCTTGTAAAATAACTAAAAAGTAAAGTAAAAAATGTTTAACAATTTGAAACAAATTTATTTGATAATAGTCTTATTTCTCAAATATATTCTGAGAATATAATGGACTCAATTTATTAAAAAAAAAAGCTATTCCCCAATTGTTATATAGGAAAAAGATATAAAAAGATACATTTCAGAAGAAGAAATCAAAGCTATCTGTAGCCATATGAAAAAATTATCTAAAATACTATTGTTAGAGAAATACAAAGTAAGACAACTCTGAGGTACCATCATATCTCACAAATGCTGGAGGGGATTAGGGAAAAATAGGTACACTAATGAACTTCTGGTGGAGTAGTGAATAGGATCAACCATTCTGGAGAATAATTTGGAGTGCCTGTTAATCCAGCAATATCACTAATAGTTCTGTATACCAAAGAAATCAAAGAGAATCAAAAAGGATCTATATGTATTTTTATATAAAGGCACACATGCACAGAGACATACATACACACACACACACACACACACACACACATATATATATATATATATACATATATATAATATATAGACATATTTTATATGTATAGCATCTCTTTTTGTGATGTAAATGAATTGAAAATGGAGGGGATATCCATTAATTGACATTAATTGACAAATGGTTGAACAACACATATGACTGTGATGAATACTCTTTTGTTATAAGAAATAATGACCAGAATGATTTCAAAAAAAAACATGACAAGACTTATATGAACGGAGGCAAAATGAAGTGAGAAGGCCTGGAAGATCATTATGCACAGGAACAGATAGGTAATAATGATTGACTGTGAAAGATTTAGATACTCAGATCAATACAAAGATCCAAGATAATTCGAAAGGGCTTAAGATGGGGGAGATACTCATCTCCAAAGAAAGAACTGATAAACTCTGAGTACAAAATGAAATATAATTTTCTCACTTTATTTTTGTTTTGGGGAAATATGGCTAATATGGAAATATGTTTTGCATGATTTCAAATGTATAATTGATATCACATTGTTTGCCTTCTTGGTTTGAGAGGGAGGAAGAGAATTTAGAACTCAAAATTTAAAGAGAAAAGAATGTTTAAAATAAATAAATAATAAATGAATAAAAACATTTGAAAAACAAAATCAAAAGAAAATAAGACTTATCATGACTATATCTTGAAGTAATTACTTTTCAAATCAGAAAATATCCATCAAAAGTTGAAGATAGAATTTTTAAAAAGCAAATGCAATGCTGATTTTAATATCAGGAAAATTACTATTCTCATAATTACTATAATTTAAAAGAATCACAGAATTTAAAGAGACTGTAAGATCATAGATTTATAGCTAGAAATGACATGCCAGCCTCATTTAAGAGGCAAAGGAAAATCTCCTTTGTGCTTCAGTTTTCTCATCTAAATTGTAAATGCACGCACACAAACACACATATTTCAAAGAGAACAACTGAAGGTATAATGGAGGAAGCACCGGACTGCAATCAGGAAGAACTGAGTTCAAATCTAGCTTCAGACACATGCTAACTCTTTGACCCTAAATTTAATATCTATCTGACTCATTATCCCCATCTGTAAAATGGGCATAATAATAGGACCTACATAAGTGCCAGCTCTTCTTTTCAAGATCAGGACAATTTTTTTTTTCCTTTTCTACGTAAAAGTTACACAGGTAATAAGTAGCAGAGTTGGGAATTAAAAAGCCTAGATCTTTTGCTTCTTAATCCAGCACTTTTGTCACTACACTATGATGCCTCTTAGACCTCACCAATTATCTGACTCAAACCATATGGAGTAAGTGTTCTTTCTACAATACCCAATTTTAGTATGGAGGGGCTTGTTTATAATAGCTTGCTCCCTAATCAGCTCATAGTTGCTCACTTATAGTATAAGACCAGGAAAGGTCAAGCATATGAACCTGGTATATGAAGGTATTGGTTGTATAGGGAAAGAAGGAGAGCTCTTCATAGGAAAACAGTGACCACTGGAGGAAGTCTGAGTTTGAAAGAAAGTAAAGATATATAAATTAGTTGAAAAAGGAGCTTTCAGACTATAGATGAGTGTTTTTGAGTGTGTGTGTGTGTGTGTGTGTGTGTGAGAGAGAGAGAGAGAGAGAACCCATTTCTTCATTTCATACAATTGAATTTCATCTTAGACTCCTCTTGCTAAAAGATAAAAGGAGACCTTCTTTTCTTGAAAGCAGAGAAAACAAACAAATAAAACCCCATCTTCTATTGAAAGTTTCTGGAGCATTTATTGTTCTAGAGATTGATGAGTAATAGTGAGGAAACTAGGAGCAACTAGGAGGTACAGTTGATAGAGCCCCAGACAAGTTCAAATCTGACCTGACATTTAACTAGCTATATAACCTTGGAAAATTCACTTAAATTGCCTGCAAAAATAAAGTAATGTGGAAACTGAATTTGGATTCAGAGGACCTAGATTTAAATATCTAATTTACTTTTTTCAAGCTGTATGACTGGGTAGATAAATAAATATCCCTAGATTTTAGTTTTATTTTGTGGAAAATAAGGGAGTTTGGACTTAATTATCTTTAAATACCCCTTTCAGATCTAGCTGTGATTCCATGATCTCTGAAAGTCATCATCCAATCTTGATAATCTCTAAAGAGGGCAAGATTCAAACCAGTAGAGTGCTAGTTAATGTTTAACAACTGGGCATCTTTGGGAAAATTAGTGCAATAGCATACTGTTGGTGGAGTTGTGATCTGATACACTCTGGTCTTTGCCCAGGAGGAGCCCCTTTATCCCTGCAATGGCAAATGCTTGCCTTAGGGTGTCTGATACCTTGATACTGACCATTCCTCTCCAATGTGGAACTGACCCAGAATTGCTTATGGGCAGCAGAGTTGCCACAACCAGCAAAGGGTCTCCTGTGATCTCTTTCTGATCAGTCGTCTGATCCCTCAATGGTCTCTGGGATGAGTGCTCCTAAAGCTACTGTCGCTGTTATAGCTGTTGATATACCACCATGTGTATGGGATCTGTATAGACCTCCCCCCATCCTGAAGTCACAAACTTCTCCTGCTAAACTTTTTCATTTTCTTTGGCTGAAAAAATGCCTCATCCTGACCTTTTGTTGGCTCTGCTTCTCCAAAATTTGATTCAAAGGGTTATTTTAAAGTTGTTTGGAAGAAAATGTTGGAAGAATTCAGCTGGAAGGCTGCCACTAATCGGCCATCTTGTCTCCACTCAACTGTGTTTTTAAATCAGAAGTTACATAGGAAGAATTTTTAATTACTCGCTAATTTATAATCCTCTTCACTTACACTGGAAAAATCAACAAAATATCTTTTACCCAGCTTTCTATCGCTGTTGTTTTAATTTAGATATATAAAATGAGTAATATACAGACTATGACAGGGAAAGAGAAGGGGGATTTCTATCTTCTTTACTACAACTCATTAATCTTTTCATTTCTGTCTTTGAAAAGTTTGGGGAAATAGAAACATAAACATGGCAAAATACTATCAAGTATTAGAAATAAAACATTTAAATCAATTAAAGTAGAAATTTTTTCTCAAGTATATTACACACTCCCCTCCTTTCTTAGAGTATCCCAAATGTAATTAAAGCTTTCTTTGTTGATGTAGCATCTTTATTATTAACATGGGTTATTTAGTAAAATGAAATATAGCTTATTCTGGTCTAATTAGATTCTTTCAACCAAATAATGTGATATTACAAGATGAACTGCCAAGATCGTATTATTCAAAAGATGATCTACCATTACTGTACTGCTAATACAATGGACCCTCACTATACCCCATCCCTTCTTATCAGACTTTACTCATTCTTATATTTTACTTACATTGTTAGTTCACTCAGGTATGAAAGAGGAATTTTTTTGGCCATTTCAAATATTTGTATTAAAGTGTTTTGAAAAGTATTTGCTCCACAGCCTATAAACCCTTTCCCTTAGGCATTAAGAAGACACACTACTGGCTATAAAGATAGATAACCTTGAATTCCAGTCCAGTCTCAGAAACATACTGTTTTGTGACCTTTTGTAGATCATTTTATCAGTTTGCCTCAGTTTCCTAATCTATAAAATGGGGATAATCATAGCAGCCTACCTCCCAGGATTGTTGTGACATACTTATAAAGTGTGAGATACTTATAAACTTGGCACATAGTAAGGAATTAATAAAGACTTTTTCCTTTCTGTCTAATCTGAACATTTTGCAGACATGTGATCTAGTCCCAATTTTCAAATGCCATCTATTAGTCTTGCCTCTGAATAAAATGGCAGGTCTGAGCAACATTTAAAACTCATGGAATAATTTTCATTGAAAAAATGATATTAAAAGTCCTATAAGATATGCACATAGTAGATATTCTATCTTGTGAAACTTTTCTTGCATAGCCATCTTACATTTTCAAAGACACTTGGGTCCTTACCTTGATTCAATTAGGAAATGTTCAGTCATTTCAGTTGAAATGGACTCTTCATGGCCTCATTTAGGTTTTCTTGGCAAAGAGCCTAATTTGAACTCAGGAAGATGAGTCTTCACTACTCCAGGCTGAACACTCTGTCTATTAAAATGATATAGGAAGTCTTTTGACAGAAAATATTGCAAAACTAGTACTAATCCTACTCCCTTAGGATGAGTTCTACAATTGTCTGACAATGATATAGTTTTAACATACTCAGAAAATAAGTGACACATTGGGAAGAAGTGGACTTGGTGTCAGAAATAACTGAGTTCAAATTCTGCCTCAAACACTACCATTGTGAGCCTGTTTCCTTATCTATAAAATGAGGATAATAATAAAGCTTATACCAAAAGTTGTTATGAAGCCTAAGCAAAATAATATATAGTACACATATATTGCATTTGACATATACTTTAACATATTTAACGTGTTTGTTAGAGTACCCAGTTGCCATCTAGGGGAGGGGGTGGGGAGAAGAAAGATTTGAAAAGTTGGAACAGAAGGTTTTGCAAGGGTCAATGATGAAAAATTACCCATGCATATGTCTTGTAAATAAAAAGCTATAATAATAAAACATAAAATGAAATAAAATAATATATAAACTTACAAATTCTTTCTGTGTAAACTAAATTACTACATAAATTCTTAGGGTATGAGCTTCTATTTCCAAAATTATCTTTCCCTGAAATTATTTTTAAAAAGTTTACTGTTAGAAAAAAAATCTTTATTGATTCATGTGTTAATTTGAGGTAATATAGTATAATGAATAGGCCATTGGACTTGGGGGTAAGAGGATCTGGGTTCAAATTCTTTTTTTTAATAGCTTTTTATTTACAAGTTATATGCATGGGTAATTTTACAGCATTGACAATTGCCAAACCTTTTGTTCCAATTCTTCCCCTCCTTCCCCCCTATCCCCTCCCCTAGATGGCAGGATGACCAATACATGTTAAATATGGTAAAGTATAAATTAAATACAAAATAACTATACATGTCCATACCGTTATTTTGCTGTACTAAAAGAATCGGACTCTGAAATATTGTAGAATTAGCCTGTGAAGGAAATCAAAAATGCAGGTGGGCAAAAATATAGGGACTGGGAATTCAATGTAATGGTTCCTAGTCATCTCCCAGAGTACTTTCACTGGGTGTAGCTGGTTCAATTCATTACTGCTCCATTGGAACTGATTTGGTTCATCTCATTGCTGAAGATGGCCAGGTCCACCAGAATTGATCATCATATAGTATTGTTGTATTTGTATAGCATCAGTTCATGTAAGTCTCTCCAGGACTTTCTGAAATCATCCTGTTGGTTATTTCTTACCAAACAATAATATTCCATAATATTCATATGCCACAGTTTATTCATCCATTCTCCAATTGATGGGCATCCCTTCAATTTCCATTTTCTAGCCACTACAAAGAGGGCTGCCACAAACAGTCTTGCAGACTTCTACAGGTCTCTTTCCCTTCTTTAAGATCTCTTTGGGAGATAAGCCCAATAGCAACACTGCTAGATCAAAGGGTATGCACAGTTTGATAACTTTTTGAGCATTGTTCCAAATTGCTCTCCAGAATGGTTGCATGTATTCACAATTCCAACAAGAATGTATTAGTGTCCCTGTTTTCCCACATCCCCTCCAACATTTCACATTATCTTTCCTTGTCATTCTAGCCAGGTATGTAGTGGTATCTCAGAGTTTTGCATTTCTCTGATTAATAATGACTTGGAGCATCTTTTCATATGGCTAGAAATAATTTCAATTTCTTCATCTGAGAATTGTCTGTTCATATCCTTTGACCATTTATCAATTGGAGAATGGCTTGATTTCTTATAAATTAGAGTCAATTCTCTATATATTTTGGAAATGAGGCCTTTATCAGAACCTTTGACTGTAAAAATGTTTTCCCAGTTTATTGCTTCCCTTCTAATCTTGTCCGCATTAGTTTTGTTCGTACAAAAACTTTTCAGTTTGATATAATCAAAATTTTCTATTTTGTGATCAGTAATGATCTCTAGTTCTTCTTTGGTCATAAATTCCTTCCTCTTCCACTGAGTTCAAATTCTGAGACAATTACCAGCTATATGACCACTGTGAGCATCAATTTCCTCATCTATAAAATATGGATAATAATAAAGGCTATATCAAAGGGTTGTTAAGATCAAATGAGATAACTTATATAAACTTCACCTGTTGTCATTCTATTCATGTTTTGAGACCTAATTTAAATGCTACCTCCACCAAACCTTCCATAGCTTTTCCATTTGGCAATCATCTCCTTTGCACTCCCAGAATTAGCTTAATACTTTAGACCTCTGTAACAAATGTCTCATGTCCTGCTTTATATGAGTTATCTGTATATATGTCTGCTATATAATGGGGCACATCCAGTTTGTCATCACTGTGATTTGGTTTAGGATCACTGGTACCCCATTTCAGAATTAGAACTGATTGTAAGTTCCCTCAGCTTGCAGCTTAAATTATAACAGTACAGTAGTGCATTGTGTCAGATTACAAAACTGGGACTTCAAATTCCACTTTAAACATTTACCAGCTATATGATCCTAGACAAGTCACCTGACTTATTTGTCTCAATTTTCTCATCTGTAAAATTGGGATGATGATAATGAGAATAATAGCATCTATCTCCCAGAATTGTTGTGAGGATTGAATGAGATTTCATTTATGTGTGTGTATATATGTGTGTGAGCACATATATACACATGTGTGTATTGCGCATGCATTTATGCATATACATATGTGTATAGCTAGATACACGTTTATGTATGCATATATTCTAACTCTAATATGTCTACATATATACCCATATATATAGTTGTATATGTACATATATATATATATATATATATATATATATATATATATATACTCTCTCTTTGCAAACCTTAAAGCACTATATAGCTATTGTGATGGTGTTTGATGACAACTAATATTACCAAGAAATAGTATATAATCATTGTCATGCTTTCATTTTAAACACCTTGACTACTATGAAACATAGGAGAATACGACCATTAACAACACCACAACACCACATTTAGATGGTTATGAAAAACCTAGAAGTTTAGATCTTTACATTTATATAATCATTTAAAATAAAGAATTTTACATATATTATCTCATTTGATCTGACACATATCTTGTTTTCCTTTCAATACTCCTCTCTTAACTGATTCTTCTCTCTTTTTGCTCAAGCCTATTCTCAAAATGATAACTGTCATTTTGCTCAAATTGGGAAATCTTAGAATTCTTTTTCTCCTTCCTTTGTAGCAAGAAGCAGAATCTGAAAACTCCCTAGTTTTTAGCACTGAAACTCACATGAAACATCTTAAACACAATAACAAAATCAAGATGAGATGAGATCCATTCAGACCTCAGAGGAATTCATGTACATTTCAAAGGATATCCAGACTATCAAGATCCATATTTAAAAGTTTCCCGATTCCATGGAAGGGAAAAGTCTTGGAGCATTTCCCCAGAATGCTCTATGCCTTTACTGGTTTATTAACTCTATGAAAGCACATTATATTTAATCTTTGGGTCTCCTACAATCCTTAGCATATTTGTTGAATTAAGTGATGTCTTTTAAATTCCACAATAATGGCATTTTCTAGTTGCCAAAGGTTATATTTTAGAAGAATCTACAAGGGAGCTATATAAGCTCCTTAAGGACAGGCTATGTCTGTTTTGTCTTTTGCTTTTAAAGCTTTTATCTCCACAGCCTAGCACAGTATACAATACATTACACAGAGGCTGAATTTATTAAATTAGCACAAAAAAAAGTTCTTCTTGAGTCTAAAAGCATTTGATTTACTGGTTATTATCTAAGGAAGAAAAGATAGCAAATATTCACATCAATCAATTTTTTTAAGGAACCTAATTTCTCCAGGAAATGAGCTGTTCAGAAATGAGCACCATGAAAAACAACAATACAAGCTTCTTTTGTAGTCTTTACAATTAGCATGAAGCACAGGATATAAGTGCTCTAAACTTCTTGTTGAGAACATTATAACATAACTGTTGCAAGGTCTGTAGTTAGAAGAATGATTCTGAGAGTAGATTTAACACAACTGGTCTTTTCAAAACTTCCTTGTGTGCATAAACATTCCCTGTATCTATTCACAAGAGTGCTGGACTTTGATAATCCAATGTCTATCTATTCAAACATTGAGCTGAGATGCTCCAAAATCTATCCTAGGTTTGGCATTTGCAATGGAAGCCAATACATGGATACTCCAAACCTCCTGTTTTCCATTCCAGTCATTTGAGAGATGTTATTTAAAAAGAAAAAAGAAAAAGCATAAACAAAGAGGTTATGTCTATCCTAAAAAAAAAAAAAAAAAAAAAAAGTTGAACATTTGGTGGGAGAGGGGTGAAGAATCAGGATTGGAAGAATGAAGTTCCCAAATATGTTTGTTTAAAATATCTAGACAATTTTTTGTCTATTTCTTTTGGCTAGAATATTTATCTGCATAATTGCTCCAACACTCTGCCTCACCTTCTGCCAGAAACCAAGGAATTGTACAGGAGACTCTCTTGAAAGCATCCTATTTTTCTTATTTAAGCAGAACGTCATCACCTAGAGGAAGCCAGGATGTGTTGGGAATCTTCCTGTGGCCCAGGAGGTTCCAGCTCACATGATGCAATGGAAAAGAAACACATGAGAAAGGAAAATGGCTCAATTTTGTTTTTACAAACTGAGGCTCTTGGGTGGGCTGTATACCATGCAAGAAATCGGACCCTGCACCCTGGGATGAGATTGCTGTCTCTCTGCCCTCTCATTTTTCTCTGTCAGATTGCTGGAACTGTAATTACCTTCAAGAATTTCCTGGCGCCATATATGTTCGGATATGTGCAATTGTGTTTCCTTATTGTACTGATGCATGTGAATCACTATATGAATGAAAAACAAACAGCTATGGATTAGGCACCAAAGCCCCAGAGGAATAATGAAATAGATTATGTGCCTTGCCTCACCCACTACACTTCTCTCTTCACCGTTCTGAGCTCCCAAAGCGTCTGGACCCTACTCTAAATATTCACTATGATCAGACTTTCTTCATTCTCTATCAAATCCTTCAACTTCTGTATCTCCATCTGTCTATTTGCCTTGGGCTAGTTGTCAGGGTGGAAGTGATCCAATAGGCTAATTTACCGTAAAGTATGAAAGACTAATAATGGCAATGTGGTACCTTTTCTAATACCCTAAGAAAGGTATAAACCAAGCATTATGGGAGTTCTGAGGAAGTAAAGATTGCTTCCAGCTGTGGTGATCAAGGAAGGTTTTCTAAAGAAGGTGATGATTCTAAATCAGTTTTATGTATATACAGCAATGGGACCTCTGAGAACATCAATTAGTTTAGGCCCTCATTACTTCTTGCCTGGACTATTGCAACATTTTAATTGGCCTTTTTGCCTCCAGCTTCTTCCTCTTTATAATCCAGCCTAAACACCTGCTAAATTAATCTTCCCAAGGCATAGCTCTGATCATGTCATTCACCTCTTAAAAAAGTCTTCATAGCTCCCTGTTGAGTACTTAATAAAGTTGAAGTTTCTTAGCCTGGTATTTGAAACCATATCTCCAACTACCTCTTCATGTTTATCTCCCCCTATTTCCCTTCCCTTCCCTACTCCATGCTTCAGCTGAACCTAACCATTCCTTAAATGTGTTGAGTGCTTTCCTACTTTTAGGACTTTTGCTCCCTAAATGTTTACTCTTTTTTTTCTGAGGCAATTGGACTTAAGTGACTTGTCCAGGGTCACACAGCTAGGAAGTGTTAAGTGTCTGAGGCCAGATTTGAACTCAGATCCTCCTGACTTCAGGGCTGGTGCTCTATCCACTGTGCTACCTAGCTGCCCCCATGTTTACTCTTTTTTAAATGTCCTTGCCCCATCTTTGCCCACTAAAATCTTGTGTAATAGAAAATTCCCATTCAGAAGTCACTCTTCTATGTCTTTGCTGTACTTTACATCCAGTAGTAATCTATCTTCTACATTGCCAGATTGCTTGCTCTGTACTATGCACATAGAACTTATCATAATCATATATGCTTCTCCTATTTTCCCCCTATTAAAACGTAAGCTTTTTAAGAACAAAGGTCATATTACTTTGAATTCTACAGCTTTACAAAGTAAGCTTAGTGCTTTAATGTTGAATAAATAAAAATTTCATCAAATTTTTTAACAGTGAGAAATTAAGAGAATTGATGGATAGTTCTTAAGATTCTCTCAAGACCTGAAAGAAAGAATATTCATGATTTTTCAGTCATAGAAAAATACCATGATTTTTTTTTAGTATCATCCATTTTTTAAATAGCATTTCAACTGATTCCTTAATGCATCAAAATTGCATTACTTCCAGCACAGACCTATTCTGCATATGCTTGTTCTAATCAAGTTACCACTCATCTTTATTTTCTTTAGTCAAGTCTAGTCAACAAGTGTGTATTTACAAAGGCAACAAATGGAAAGTGGAATGTTACATGGAAGGGAAAGTTAAAAGGACAGTCTAGAGGAAGCAAAACAATGTGTAAAGGAAAGTAATGAGTAAAGAGCCTGAAAAGGTAATTTGGAGATTTGGAAGGTTTTTAGATACCAAATTGAAGAATTTGTATTTGATATTAGAAGCAACTGTATAGGGCCACTTCAGCACAATATGCAGCACATACTAGGTGCTTAGTAAATGCTCAATTCAACTTCAGAACATAGCGAGTTCCTGATTACTGTGTTTCTCTTTACTTCCATCACCTTTTCATTTTTAGTTTTCTACTGCACTCTCTCCATCTCTCTCCTTCCTTTATCCCTCCTCCCCTACCTGTGTATAGATTGGAAAGCCTGAGAAGTTCCTGTTTTTTTTAATTACAATCCATTGTTATCTTTTTTACAAAGATAATGTTATCTTTTCCTTCCACAATATTATTAAGGATTACTTTCATTATATACGAATACTTTTAATAGATGTATATGTTCATTATTTAGTTAATATTTCACCTTAGAGAAAAAGTTACATATATAAATATATATATATATATAATTTTTGTACTGACATACTCATTTTCTCCTGTAGTCCATATGTTTATAATTCTCATGAAATCTCTTTCTTGAGCAACATTGTATAATTGCTTTTGTGGAGTTCTATTTAATTCAGACATTCTATGATCAAAACTTAAACATCCTAGGAGTCCTGATCCCCAACAATTCTGGGGATACAGCTGACTTAATCACCAAGAGTTTGCCAACATTCTAACAAGCTGGTTGGCATTTGGCATCTTGCAAATCTGAAATTTCTATTATTATTTCTTGTTATAGACATCAGATTCTGGAGAGAAGAAAGCAAACAGTGGTTCAATATGAGATAAAACCTGCAAGCAATTAAAAATGTCCAAAAAGCGGAAGAGATGACTGCCTCCTGAGATAGCTTTATTTAACTGTATCACTGAGAGTAAACAGAGACTAAATGACCACTCTGCAGATTTTGGTTTTGTAAAAGATATAAATATATCAATAAGAATCTAGACCATATGATCCTTTTGATCTCTTCTAACTCCACCTTCCATGATTCCATGATAAATTACTTTTTTCCATTTTATTTATAATAAGAAAATTTCTAATTTAAAACTCCTCTGAGTCCCCATTTTCTTGTACTAAATATGCCAAGGTTGTTGATATTAAAAAGGTAGAAAGATGTGGAGTCCTATTTGTTTTTCACTGAAACCTTTCATGTTGTAGAAATTATACAATTACTATTTCCAAGCAGCTGGGGAGTAATCAAGAATACTAGTGGGGGGGTAGGGGGAAGGCTATTATGATATTATTCTTTTAAATACTAAATGAGCAGGGTTCTATTATATTGTCATCACTTTATGTAGGGAGTGAAGGTTAGAGAATTGTATTATCAGCACTGTGTGAGGTCCAGAAAATTAATCAACACTTTCACTACTCATCAGGTAACCAGATTGTTAATGAATCTGGGATTCTAGGACCTTTCATTAATGTGAATTTAAATTCTAAGTTACAGATTCAGAAGCATTGGGAATGTTGCTCTCAGAAATTCTATAAAGATCTTCCATTCCCACATTTCCATATAAAATGCCATTTCTACCATTAGTCAATACCCCTTCATTTGTACCTTGACAGGTCAATTAAATTGGTCCAGGGGAATTCACATTACTATTTTCCTTTTTAGAATTTCAGAAGCTGAATGATTCAAAGAGCTGAGTTTCACTTCTCATTTGTAAGTTCCATCAACTTTCTGTAGAGACAAAGCCAATAGAATATTAGACATCATCTTTGTCTATCTTAACAATGATCTAATGAAAGGCTATGGTAGAGTCTCCAAATGGTATGTAGAAATATTTCAGGGGAAGTTTGTGATTTTTAAATTTGGATATAATTAGCTTTCTTTGTATGCCTATATATATTTTAATTCATTTTTTATACTTTGGGTCTAGTTTCACATTGCTTCCCAGAATGCCTCTATCAGTTCCTAGATCCATGAACAATGCATTAACACACCTCTTATCTCAGTCTCGCTAGCATATGTAATTGTCTTTTATTGTCCTTGTCAATCTGATGTATATGTGGTAAAACCTCAGAATGATTTTAATTTGCATTTCTCTAATCAAAATTGATATAGAGCATTATTTTTTTTTAGTATAACTATAGATAGTTTTTATTTCTTCATCTGAAAAATGTCTATTCATACACTTTGACCATTTATCAAATGGGGAATGACTCGCCTTCTTTTAACTTGACTCCATTCTCCATATATTTGAGAAATGAAGCCTATGTCAAAGACACTTGCTGCAAATATTTCTTTTCCCCATGTATCTGTTTGATTTCTAATTTTCAGATGCATTTATTTTGTTTGTGCAAAACCTTTTAAATTTAATCAAAATTTTCCATTTTACTTCCTATATTCCTCTCCATCTCTTATTCAGTCATGAGCTCTTCCTTTAATCCATAAATTTGAGAGGTAAATTATTCTTTTCCCTTCAAATCTTTTTATTATGTAACCCTTTGTGTTTAAGTAATATAGTCATTTGGGCTCATATTGCTATATGGTGTAAGATATTAATCTACACCTATTTTCTGTCAGATTGTTTTCTAGTTTTCCCATACTTTCTACTAATAATGAGATCTTGCCTCATTTGCTAAGACCTTTGGATTTATTGAATATTAGGCTACTATGCATTTTTGTTTCTCTGTATAATCTGTTCCACTGATCAAATCTATTTCATAGCCAATACCAAAATGTCATTATAATTATTGCTTTCTAGTATAATTTGAGTTCAGTTACTGCTAGACCCTTTTATACCTTTCCATTTTTGGCATCTGATAGCTTTAAAAAGGCAGAGATTAGCTGAATATTTGATTTACAGACACCCCAAAGAACAGAAGTAAGAGAAAGTAAATAAACACGATTAGTAAAAGACAAAGTAATGAAATAATTTCTTCCATGTTAATAGTTTTTTTTTTATTTTTGAGAGGAAAAGATTGATCTATGAGATTAAAAAAAAGCAAAGAGTAGATCTTCATGAAGTAAAAAGAAGGGAACTAATAGATGAATTTTTAAGTGAATTTTAGTGAAGCAAAAGAAAGGAAAATTTAAAAATTGAATTAATACTCCATAGACTAAATTTCTCAATTGATTTTAAATAAATCAGTATCTTTTTCAGGATAAAGTAACAGAGAAAAATAAAATAGAAAGAATGGGGAGAATAAAGGTAAAGGAAAATAGGTAATGTATCCCTACCAAGATCATGGATGACCAGCTGTGGTTTAATATTTTCTACAATCTTTTAATAGTAGGAACATCTGTGGAAATATAGAATAAAAAATAATGGTAGACAAGGAATGAAATAGGAAGAAGAAAAGGCAAGGCTTCCACCCAGAAGGAAAAATAGAAAAGGATGACACCGAAGAACATTACTTAGACAGAAGGTTAAGCCTTCCAAAAGAAACAGAGACTTTATAATAGCCTTCATCTGGCAAAAATTTGCACATTAGGAGACTACTTCTCTGAGAAAAGGTTTTACTTTCCAGAACAGCATCCCACTCTAAGAGAAAGAATATACCCATCAATTAATGAAGATTATTAAAACAAATTGTATGATGCATTAATATAATGGAATATTACTGCACTGTAAGAAACTATATTCAAAGACACATGGTATGAACTTATACTGAATCAAAAAATCATAACAAGGAAAGAAGCATAAACTTGGGCTCTGTGACTCAGTTTCTTTGTCTATAAAATGAGGAGGTTGAACTCTATGGCCTTTCAAATCTTTTTCAATTTTATGTTTATGATTCTACAATATTCACTATACAACATCCACAACTACAATGGAGAGAACAACAAAAATAAAACTAAATGATATGTAATTATAATTACCAAGATATTCCATCATTCTTTGCGGAGGTAGAAGACAGTGATTATAAAACATTGTGTATAATGTCTTGCCTTGTTGAAGGGGGAAGCAGCATAGCACACTATAAAGAAAACAATGACTTCTAGGTCAAAGGATCTATATTCAGATCCCCAGTTCTGACCTCAAGCAAGTTATTTCTACTCCTTTGACTCCAGATTCTTTATCATAAAAAAAGAGTTCAAATTGATGACTTCTGAGGCCCCTTTTAATAACTAACTCTACAAACCTGTTTCATTGAATGACTTTTTTTTTTTGCTTTCATTTTTCTTTTTTGTTATAAGAACTAATTTATTCTTTAAAAAAAAAGGAAATGATATGTTTGGAAATGAGGATGGTATAAAGAAAAAAACATGATTAAGATTAAAAACCAAAAAGAAATATTTTATGATTTGGATCTGTACAGTTGCTGATGTTAAAGGACCAGCAGTGAAGCATGTCTGCCCCAAATAGTTAAAAAATTGGTCATTATTTAGTCATTTCAGTGTCTGATTCTTTGTGAACCCATTAGGGATTTTCTTAGATAAGATACTGGAATGTTTTGCCATTTTCTTCTCCAATACATTTTACAGATAAGGAAACTTAGTCAAATTGGGTTAAGGGTCACACAGCCAGTAAATATCTGGAGCAGAAAACAGAAAGTGAAAAAGAGAAAGAGAGACAGAGACAGAGATAGAGAGATAAATGTGCATGCATGTACTTTATATGTATATTTACACAAATAGATGTGTGTATGCATACACATATATGTTCATATATGTCATATATTCCATTGTACTGTATAATTCTGTCTTCATTTATTCATGGAAAAGAGTTTCAATTATATATTCAATAATCTCCATAATTTTCTGGTTAAGAATTTCCCCTTAATTATAGTTATGAAAAGTATATGATCTTACTTTCTTTTTTAAAAATTATGGAATGAACTTTTGTATATACACATCTGTATATGCATGTGTAGAGGGCTGAAACTCCAAAAAGGTATTCTTGAATCAGACAACAGAGCACTTAAGGTTAATTACCTATTTGTTGTGAGATAATGACTCTATTAGCATATATTTGGATAATGGCTCTTCTCACCATTGGTGCTTGCTGAATGTTTGATGTCAAGATAATCATAAGCAAAAATTAGAGGGCTTAGAGGGGGGGGAGAAGAGAGGCCAATGGCACTTGGGGACAGAATAAGGAGGAGTGAGGTTGGTGACTGGACTCCAGAATCCATGATTCTGCTTGCCTACCTCCTTCACTTCTCCCCCTAAAGACCG
This sequence comes from Sarcophilus harrisii, assembly GCF_902635505.1. Taxonomy (NCBI): domain Eukaryota; kingdom Metazoa; phylum Chordata; class Mammalia; order Dasyuromorphia; family Dasyuridae; genus Sarcophilus; species Sarcophilus harrisii. The sequence goes on from NC_045429.1 coordinate 421,893,449, forward strand.
AGGACTTTAATTTATCCTGACTCTGGCTGACCACAAATGGATCCATCTCCAGTGGTGTTCAGGAGTGACAGGTGGCAAAGACATTCCTGATTCTCAGTGCACCATGGAGAGAGCCCACCAAAATGACTTGGCAAGGGGGGGGGGGAAAGTATTAGATTCAAATGGCAAATAATTGCTTCATATCAGCTTAGGTTCCTCTGCAAAGTTATCATCAAACTGCAAATAGCCAGTGTTCCAGAGTGTGGTTCTGCTGATTTACTAAGAGAACTAACTCCAAGAGTCAAGTGTATATATACACATATATATGTTATAATAAATATTCACAAGCAATATAATATATTATATATATATGGTATAGTATATATTCACAAGCAATAAGCATGTAGAAATGTGATAAGCTTTTGGGAAGAAATGATAAGTATAAAGAATTCTGAAAATATGATAAAATTTATATGCATCTATATACAAGAAAAAAACAAAAACAAGAAAATTTATGTGATTACTACATTATGTAATTATTATCACAACATTGTAAATAAAAGGTCACTTAAAAAGAAATTACTGAATTTCTGAATTAATGGAAAAGTCAATGACAATTCTGGAGAAGTGACAACAAAACCTATATCCCTGTGTCCATTACTAGGACACAATATTTTATATATTATTAAATTGATTCTTTGTATCAGTTGTCTTTGCTTAATTAGTTTTTTTGTCACAAAGGAATATTGAATCTGAAGGGAGATGAATGATTATAATAATATAATATAATGTGTAATATATAATAACAAAGAGTATCAATAAAAATTATAAAATTAAAAGTGATTATAGTAGAAAAGAGTATCAATAAAATTGTTTTTAAAAGAAAATTTAGTAACCCATATACCTGTTAGGAAAAGAGAGGTTCTTGTAGGCTTCTTTTATTGATACTAATATGCTGAATAATATTTCTGTTCTCTTCCCTGCTTTTCCAATTCAACATAGTTGAACCGACATCTAAATGTAGACACCAATTCCAGCCAAGGCTATAACCTCTTTCAAGGTATTTCACTTGCATGAGAAAAGAAATGCTGCGCCCTTAAAACTTCTTCATATAAATTCACATTGAATATTCTAGCAAGTGTTGATAATAACATGCTTTCTTTTTTAGTGGGGGATGAGGAACAAGAAAGGGATATAAGATTGAGTTTTCATATTCCCTTTTTCTTCATGTCCCTTTAGAAATGTGCCATCTTGGTTCTCTTTACAGGGACTCCTGTCAATCCAGGGAAGAGTTAAAATGGTCTAGTTGATCTCACCCATAATCACGAAGCTGAAAACTCCTGCTCGCTGATTGATGGGTTCATATGGGGTGACCTTCATGCCAGCCACACAACTTCGGTTGCTAGATAAACACACACAAATGGATCCATCTCCAGTGGTGTTCAGGAGTGACGGGTAGCAAAGGCATTCCTGATTCTCATTGCACCATGGAGAGAGCCCACCAAAATGACTTGGCAAGGGGGGGGGGAAGTATTAGATTCAAATGGCAAATAATTGCTTCATATCAGCTTAGGTTCCTCTGCAAAGTTATCATCAAACTACAAATAGCCAGTGTTCCAGAGTGTGGTTCTGCTGATTTACTAAGAGAACTAACTCCAAGAGTCAAGAACATGAGGGAGTAAACTAAAACTGAGATCCACTTTATACCTATCATACTGGCAAAAATTAAAAACCAAAATCAATTTTTGGGGGATACCAGAAAACAGACACAATGATTACTATTGTCAGAGCTGTGTATTGCCCCAACTACTCTGGAATGCAATTCGAAACTCTTATTCCAAATTCATTAAACTATACATATCCTTTATCTTTTATGATACTCTTCTTATACCCACCAAAGAGATAAGAAAAAGAAGGAAAAGAATCATAATTACAAAATGTTTGTAGCAGTTTTGTTGTTGTTGAAGCAAAGAACTAGAAATAAAGGTGAACAGCTGGGGAATAGAGAAATAAATCATGGTATATAAATATAATAGAATATTATTATACCATGAGAAATGATGAAAGGGGTAGTTTCACAAAAACCTGGGGATATTTGTATAAGCATATGCATAGTGAAGTGAATAAAGCCACAAGCATAATTTAGTCACATACTCACAAACCAAGTTTAAGCATACAAAATTCCTGAAACAAATGGAACACATACCTTATTCTTCAGGACTGCATGAAAACATAAGAAATTCAAATGGAAGTATAAAAATGATTTCTAATAGGAGAAATAACAAAACATTATGAGTCTCTGAAATAATATAGGTGACCCACAATTTTCTCTGGGAATCTCCTGCATATAAATGCCCCAATTAATACTGATTAGCTCTTATAGAAGGATATTCACTGGGAAATTAGAGCAAGAACAGAAATATAAATCCATTCCATGAAGTAGGCATAATCTGCCTTACCTATCCATTCAAACTCTAGGACAGTTGGATCATATATAAAGTGATCCTGCAAAACTTCTTTTTCTCCTCAAATGACCAACTTCATCACTAACTCCAATTATTAATGTGCTTGAAATCAATTTACCATCTTACTTCATTCAAAGGATTGAAGTACTCCACACAATTTCCTTAAATACCCCTATTTCACTACTCTAAACTTCCTAGTATTATCATTCATTATTTTTATTTTTATCTCCTGTCTTACACCACAATTTGCTTTATTTTTTGTTCAAATGTTGTTGTGCCACCGATCTTATTCCTTCCTATCCCCTTTAATCTTTACCTCAAGTGCCATTTCTTCTCTCTCTTGCATCTTTTTTCATTCTCATTCTTTTGGCAGCATTTTATATAACTATCAAAAAATGATCAGTTCTACCAAGTCATCAAAAAGCCTTTCTTTAATCCTTCAGGTACTATCTCACCTCTGTCCTTCCCTTCACAACTAAGTTCATTATAAAAGTTGTCAATACCTCATGCCTCAACTACCTTACCACTACCTCTCTTTTCCTACTCAATTCCTTGTAAACAGACTCTAGCCCCTGATATTTTATTAAAATCACACTCTTTAATATTACCAGTACCTTTTAAAATTTAAAGTAAATTCATCCTGACATGTTTTCCATTTTTATCAGCTATATTTCATACTGTTTCCATCTTTCCATTCCTGTTCCAGAGAGCCATCTTTTATTATTTTTAATCCAATATATGGATACATATTTATACAATTATCATGCTGCATAAGAAAAATCAAATCAAACCAGTAAAAAAAAAAAAGAATAAGAAAAACAAAATAAAATGCAAGCAAAAAACAAGAAGAGTGAAAATGCTATGTTGTGAACCACATTCAGTTCCCACTGTCCTCTCTTTAGGTGTAGACGGCTCTCTTCATCTTTGAACAACTAGAACTGGTTTGAATCATCTCATTGTTGAAGAGAGTCACATCCATCAGAACAGATCATCATATAATTTTGTTGCTGTGTATAATGTCTCCTGGTTCTGCTCATTTCACTTAGCATCAGTTCATGTAAATCTCTCCAGCCTCTCTGAAATCATCCTGCTGGTCATTTCTTACAGAACAATAATATTCCATAACATTCATATACCAAAATTTATTCAGCCATTCTCCAACCGATGGGCATTCATTGAGTTTCCAGTTTCTTGTCACTACAAAAAGGGCTGCCACAAACATTTTTGCATATGTGGATCCTTTTCCCTCCTTTAAAATCTCTTTGGGATATAAGCCCAGTAGAAATACTACTAGGTCAAAGAGTATGCACAGTTTGATAAATTTTTGAGCATAGTTCCAAATTGCTCTCCAGAATGGATGGATCCATTCACAGTTGCACCAACAATGTATCAGTGTCCCAGTTTTCCCACATACCCTCCAACATTCATCATTGTCTTTTCCTGTCATCTTAACCCAATCTGAGTATCTCAGAGTACCTGAGTCTTTAAATGATTCTCTAATCATCTTATTCATCATTCCCTACAACATATGTAATATCAGTTATATTCACACCGCCCACTTGTTTAATCATTTCTGAAACCAATGTGTATTTATTTTCCTGTTCTTTACTACCACAAAAAGAACTGCTATAAATATTTTGTTGCATATGATGTCTTGCTTTTTTACAAAAATCTCTTTCAGGAATCCAATGGAATCTCTGAGGAAATAGTAAGAACAGTTCAGTCATTTTTTCATACAATTTCATTTATTTTCCAGAATGGTTAAACTAATAGCTCCATCAACATTCCCTTCAACAATGAAAATCAGCCTCATTTATCATCTTTGCCAACTTGCTAGCTGTATAAAATCCTCAGGGCTATTTTGATTTCTTAACATTTTAATATTACTCATTTGGAGCATTTTAGCAATGCTCATTTAGATTATCAATAGTTTGCCATTCTTCTTCTGACAGTTGTTTCTTTCTACCTTTTGACCACTTATCTATTGGGGAATTACAAGAATAACTTCTTAATCAAAAAATCCAATGATTCTTTTCAATCTACATTTTTCTTAATCTCTCTGTAGTTCAGATTCAAGTCAATAAATATCTGTTGCCTGCTTTCTATGTTCCAAGCACTATGGTGAATGATATGAATATAAATACAAACAAAAAGGAAAAAGAAATCCATTCTGGGAGGTTGATTCTAATGCAAGAAGACAATATTTCAAAGGAAGCTAGAAACTGGGGGATGGAGAGAAGATAAATCATTCAGGGTCATGGTGAAGAAAGAAATCCAGAAAGGCAGGAAAAGAGCCCATAGGGAAATGGAGTAAACATGGTTAATTTGGGAACTTTTCTTTAATACTAGTGTTGACTCCCTTCTTTTTCTTTTTTTAAAAGCAAAAATAACAACTTGTAACAAATAAACAGAATCAAGATAAATCCAGACCAGACCAGATCCCAAAACACATAGCTTTCTAAGCACTTATTATCTATCACAAGAGTAATTAATATGTTTCATCAACAGTCCTCTGGAAGCATTGTTGTTCAATTCATTTATCTTTCATTATCGTTGTTGTTGTTTTAAACTATGTTGATGAACCCACACAAATTATTCTCCTCATTCTGAACCCTTTACTCTGCACCAGTTCATCATACTACCCAGCATTTTCTGAAGTAGTCTCTTGTTCTGATAAAAATAATATTGCATTTTATCCATATACTATTATTTGTTCAGCCATTCCCCAATTTTTTAAGAGACAATGTAAAGTTATCCCTTAGATAAAGTTATTTAATCAAAATTTCATAAAGACAGATAAAGTCTAGTGTGGAATCTAAATTCAGGAATCCTTTGAAAGGGAGATATACCTGCCATTTTATTTCTACCAGTGAAGCATTAAGGCTATCCACCTAAACTCTCTTGCCTTCTATTTTTATCATATAATTCCTTGATAGTGTCCTTTGTTTCTTTTCTTCCTCATTCTTCATGGGTTATATATTGCAGCTTTGTCATGACAGCATACTATGTACATAACAACCATTGTCCTTTATGTGACATTCCCTTTTAAATCTTTGAAACCATGTCTCATTGTCTTATAGTAATACCAATAAACAGGTAGTATTAAAAAGAGAAGCATGTATTTTCATGGAAAGTTTACAGTCAATAAATTTCCCAACAGCAATCTAGCCTACTCCCTTCCCATTTTTCAATTCTAGATCCAACTCATTGTCCTTTGTTCTATCTATCACATATATACATACTAGGGGGACATTATTAGGCAGCCATCTGAATGCACATTGAAATCTAGTCAATAGACATTCTTTATCTGCATGGTCTTTTTTGTTTAGATAGATAAGCCAAATCCTTTGAGTGATGATGATAGATTTCTTCCAGGAGGCTCTCTTATATCCTGGTGTTTGGTGCAAAGAGCATGTCATCCAAAAACAGGAGCAGTTGGTGGATCCAATCAGGGTGAGGAAATCCCTCTTTAGATTGAAATATTTGCTTTATGTCCTTCATCACAAGGATAAATATCCTTAACAGGAATATATCTCTTTATGGTATACCTAAATATTTTTAATCAGAGGTTTATCACATAGGGCTAAACATGCTTTATATTTTCCAAGGATACATATATGCTTTTTTAAAAGCCAAATCTGTAATTTTTGTCAGGATAAGAAGCTTCAATGAGTAACTTCCTCTAAACATATAAAATGGAACTTTTTCTAACATTTGTAGTCTTAGAGAATTGCATAGGGCTCTGCAATGTGAAATTTCAGAAGGCACTTGAACCTTGCTCTTTCTGACCATTCTTTATCTAATATGCCATAGGGCCTCTCATGAGCATGTATATAACATGAATTCCAATAGTTTGGTAAAAGAAAGCATTATCATCTGGAAGACTTGCAAAAAATGTCATGTAGAAGGTATAACTTGAGCTAGTTTTGAAGAAGAGCAGGGCTTCCAAAAAGCAAAGGAGAGATGAATTTCAGGGTACATATCATTAAGTAACCAGAAAAGATTTTTTTAAGTAGAAGCATTAACTTTGGTCTTAATGACACTAAGCTAGAGTCAAGGAAGAACTTGCTGTTGTTGCATTGTTGTATTGTGTATATTCAATTATTTTGAAACAGTAGTCAGAATTTTTAAAAATTAATAATAATGATTCAAAAGTTACATATACAGAAGTAAAGCAAACAAACTTTCCATGTAGGTGCTAACTTTAGAACTCTTAGACATTGCGACTTCCTTAGTGTAAGCACCTATTTCACTGAAACAGATCACAACCCCTCCATACACAGAGAAAAAATATTAAGACTCAGTGACCAATGTTGTGTTAATAAGTTTCTCTGAGTTTGGTGAGGCTAGTTCTTGGATAGCGGACATATAGTCGATCATTAATCTGATACCAGAGCTATTCTGACTAGGTAGAACTATCAGGATTTCTACATTTATCTCCATTTCATGTGAGGCATCTAACTAGAACTTATCTCAAAATATCCTAAAAATTTCTATTCATTATGAGGCACAAGAAGTTCTGACCCTTCTCTTCACTTAGAGCCTTATGAAAAAGGACTCTCTCCTTCACCTTGCAAAGATTCTCCCCTACTTTCTTCATCTGTTTCTATTGTTCTTTCTGTACTCCCCAAAGGAACTAAATTTTTGGCTTTTCATTCCATTCCTCATAATTTTGTGTTTGACTTTTCTAGAACTGCCTTAAAAGTTCACCATTTTTACAAATAAAATCTGAAGACTCACAGATTTAGAATTGAAATGACCTTAGAGTTGTTTTTTTCATCCAACTTTTCATTTTACAGATGAGGAAAATGAAAGTATCGATTTGTGTACCAGTCTGCCATCCTGAAACAAAAAAGAAATCAAAATTACCAAACAGATAATTCTGCTTTGCTAATAGTTTTCCATGAAATCTGGTCTATAGATTTAGGCAAATAAGTTTAGGTTTCAGAGAGAAGGCATTGTAATAAATGAATCTTTAAAAAGTTTCTAGAACTATAAGACTAACTGATAGGCTAGCTGCATTCAAATATGTGCTAAAAGTGATATAAGTAACATTGTGTCCTATAGTGAGATAGAAATACTATACTGTTATCAAATATGGAAGAAAATATCAGAGCATCCAAGGCTTAGAGAAAATCTGATCCAACACTACCAGGGTTGTTTGGGTAGAGAACTCCAACAGATGTCACTTCAGACCTAATAAGGATCAAAATGTGTCTTGATCTTTATTCTCCAGGGAATCTTTGACAAGGATGTCTTCACACATGGAAGCCTCATTTGGCCCTGTAACAAGTTGCTAGCTCTTGGGCTGACTCTTCTATGTGCCTTCCATCCGTGTCATCAGTTCTTGCACTTGTCTCAAGTACATCAACACTTAACTTTGTTTCTACTTCTTGAATTCCTTGTCACTGAAACAGACATCCTCCTATTTGGCAAGTAGCATACCTTTGGCTCTGTCTTCAACTCATCCATATCATTTTTCAGCTGTTACATTATTACCATTCTTCTCCAAAACCTCAAATGCCAGGAACTTAGTTTTAATGCCTCTCTTTACTTTTAGCCAATCATCAACCCTCGGTCATCTAGTTCTTCTTAGCTCTAACTTTACACCTTTGGTGTCAGGTGTTCATTTCTGAAGGAAATTTTCCTCTAGTTGCCTTTTAAGATGATTTCTTGTCTCATAATACTCTATATCACATCCTCACCAGAACCAATCTGTATATTGCTCCCTTGTTAAAAAGCATGAAATAAAATGGCTAATAACCTGACCAATGCTAAAAGGTTTTCTTTTTTGGCTATCATTCTCTTCTCTTTAATTTGCCAACTCATGAGTGTTATCATCGTATTCTTCTCACAACAGAGAATTCTCAAGCAAAATACAATACAGCTTTCTTCTGATCGGCTGAGCAGCTGTATGCCACACCCATCATTAATTTTTATGAGTTGATTTTGGTTTTCCATGTGCTCTTCCACGTAGTTTTCTAATGCACACTGGACTTCTCATGTCATTTAATTTATTTTCCCTTGTTGTGAGAGGCAGGTCAAGAATCATTACAAGAGTAAAATAATAAAGGGGGCTATAATTTCAGACTGAGTCACCTCTAAGCAGAAGGAAGTTGGATATCAAGGATAAACATGCTTTAATTTTCTTCATGACATAAATTCTAAATCGAAGCCAGAACTCAACTCACTCAGATTTTGCTCATCTCTAATGAAGGTGAAAAACTTTCTTTAAGAAATTGGAGAACAGCCAAGAAGGATCATATGAGAAATATAATCTTACTCTAAAAAGAATTACTGTGGGGATCAGTGACTTATGCCAAGTATCTGCTATTTAGTTTTGAAGAGACCTCTCAGCCCAGGTCAGGCTGCTATAAAGGACTTCGGTGGATTGGTGCAATGATGTCTGAGTATTCCATCAAAGACTATGCTCTAACCTAAAAGAATTTCTACTTTGGGGCTCTGTTTTACTGAATGATGATACTTCTCCAGGGCCATTATTTCAGTAAAGCCCCAGTCACAATGTTGTACTTCACCCAATCCTCTCTAGTCACACTTTTACAGCTTTAACTGCTCTCTAACCGATCATGTCGTTCTGCCTTTTCCTCTTCCACAACACCCTCTCCCCAACTGTCTTCTTTGGAAATCATGAACTCTGACAGAATCATATTAAATAATCTAGATAACTTTTTTTATCAAGGTATAAACAACTTTATTCTAATTTAAATAAATTATATTATTCCTGTGTAGGATAAATCATCCCTCTCCCTTACATTCCTACTGGGCGTTTCTGTAATTTTTTAATCAAGTCACTCTCTTATATATGTTGTCTCTGCTTTTAGAATGCAAGTCATTGAAGGCAAAGGCTGTCTTTCTTTTTACATTTGTGTCTTAAACCTTAACACAGGGTTTGCCAGAGATTAAGCCCTGATAAATGCATTTTTCATTTATTTATTCATTCATTCATATGTCAGGCATATTCATTATAATTATCTCTTAAATTTTCAATAGAATGTTTGGTCAGAGACAAACAGCACCCTTTAATTCTTATCCTGTTTCCACTGGGTCATTTGTTCTTGGCCTAGAAAGAGAAAAAGAGAATTCTTGAAGAGAATTCTCCTCCAAAAAAATTTTCACTTAGAACCATGCGTTTTTAAATTTTATTTATTTTCTTTTTTAATGTATGAAATAAAAGCATTTCCATAGCAGTAGAATTTTTAAAGATGAATTACACATAAAACTGCACATTTATTATATACAATTTACCATTCCTTTAAAATATGTAATAAAATTATCATGCAATATTTTTTCTTCCCTCCCATAAAATTTGAAAGCTTGAAAGAGTCTTAGAAATTACCTAATTCAACCTTCTTTTCATTTTACAAATGAAGAAATGAGGTCCAATAAGGTTAAATGACCTACAGTGACGTTCCAGAGAGAGACGGAAGAAGAGGAAGAGGAATAGGAAGAAGAGGAAGAAGAGAAAGGAGGAAAAAGAGGAAGAAGAGAAAAAGAGGAAGAAGAAGAGAAGGAGGAGGAGGAGGAGGAGGAGGAGGAGAAAGAGGAAGAAGAGAAGAAGGAGGCAGAGGCGGAGGAAGAGAAGGTCATGATTATGATGATGGATTTAGAGAAGATAAGGGAAAGGAAGAGGGGGACAGTGACAAAAACTCGCAGAGTATATGGAACTCAGATTTGTTTAGTGGTTCTCAAGGCTCCTTCTACTATTCCAAATCCAATTAAAATACAGAACAGTTTAGCCCTGGAGTCTTCCCCAGGGAACTAAGGAAACTGTTATTCAATTATTAAAATTCTATAAACATTCACTAAGTATTGACTATGTATAAGATACTGTGCTAGATGCCAGAGATACAAGCATGAGATGATACAGAATTCTTATCCTCAAGAAGCTTGCGCTTTCTTTGGATTAGGTTTGGGAGGAAGGAGATAGTACATGAAATGTATGTAGATAAACTATTATATAAGGCTGTAGCTTCTTAGTTTCAGAAGGTTGCATAATACATTAGACAAAGGGATGAAAAAATTTTGCTTTATGTATTCTAGTGCAAAAGCTTATGTTAGAATATTTTTAATTTAAAAACTGGTCTCTGTAACTCACTAGAAATACAGAGGATACTCATAGGCTCAATCCCACTCTGATCTGCTCAGGAACTCATTTCCAACTAATTTGCTGCTACCACCATTTCAAAGCATCTAATATATTATTGTCCAGCATAGAGCATTCACCCAATCAACTTAGGCTACTAAAAAGCAGAATACCCAAGCTCAATAGATCTTCCACCTTCAGCTTTTGCTGTACAAGAGATTAAAGGCATGTGTCTCCACACCCAGGGAAATGAAGCATATTTTCACATGCACTGATTTCCATGGATAAATCTACTAATTTTGAATCACACTTTTAACCAAATAGTCCTCACCACCTTTGGGTGCATAGGCACAATATGAAGAACTGGCAGAATCAAGGTAAGAATTAATAGTTCTTTTCTTTGGAGCTTTCTAGTTTGGGCTCTAGTCCCTTAAAAATAGTACAATTTCCTTGCAGTACTAAGTTGCTGAAGGACCCCTGAAGGCCTCTGGGATAACTAGGAAATGCCTTAAAGGATAACATATATCCCAAGGTTGGAAACATCCATCGTAATAAAATTATCACCTCTCCATGGGAAGAAAAAGGCTGAAGCCTAAATCAGAACTGGTAAGGATTAACATGGGAGGAGATAAGAGCAGCTGGTAAACATGCCACCTCAATCATATAATATCTGGGGTTTAGATGAACCTGTCAGTCTCTCCCTGAAACCACACGCTCCTTCCACTCCTTTCAACAGCTGAGTTTCCCAGCTGGGAGCAGGGACAATTATCTCTCTTAGAATGTTTCTCTATTTAACGACTGGTTTTCCTTCTCTTCCCATGCCTCCCCTTCCTTCTCATTCGATGAGATAGTTTTAGGCAGAGAATGGCATCAATTGATCAGCATTAATTTACATAAAATATAAAGGTAGGTATTTAATAAATATTTGTAGAATGAGATGGAATATATAAATAAAAAAATTTTATTGAAGGTCAGTTCTTCATCCTAAGTTTTCACATTTAACTATGAAGGGAAAATTGAAAACATATTAGTTAATAACTCAATCAGCAATAATTTCATTTACTATACACCAGGTACTGTGATAGCACTGAGAAGATAAAGCTAAAAGTGAAATAGTGTATATAAAAAATGAGAAGAGAAATAGATAATATACTTGTCAGAGCTATGAGTAAAAGATGCACTTTTAACCAAATATTAGATAGAGGTAATTATAAAAGATAAAATAAATAACTTTAATTACTTTTTTATTCCTACATATTTTTTATTTTTTCCAAGTAAATTTATTTATTTTTAATACACATTATGTTATGACTCATGTTGGGAGAGGAAAACCAGAGCAAAAGGCAAAAACCAGGTTTAAAAAAAAACAGAAAAAAGAAGTGAATATAGCATGTGTAGATTTACATTCAGTTTCTGTAGCTCTTTTTCTGCATGCAGATAGCATTTTCTGTCCAAATTCTATTGAGATTGTTTTGAATCACTGAGCCACAGAAAAGAACCAAATCTTTCATAGTTGATCATCACACATTCTTACTGTTACTGTATACAATATATTCCTGGTTCTGCTTGTTTCGCTCAGCATTAGTTCATATAAATTTTTCCAGGCCTTTCTAAAATCAGTTTATTTTTTATCATTTTTATAGAATAATATTCCATTATCTTCACATACCACAATTTGTTCAGCCATTCTCCAATTGATGGGCATCTACTTATTTTCCAATTCTTTGCTACCACAAGAAGAGCGGCTACATACATTTTTGTACCTATGGGTCCTTTTTCCTCTAAGATTTCCTTGGAATACAGACCAGTAATGGCACTCCTGGATCAAAGGTAGACACAGTTTTATAGCCCTTTGGGCATAAATCCAGATTGCTCTCCAGAATGGTTAGATCATTTCACAATTTCACCAACAATACATTAGTATCCCAGTTTTCCCATATCCCCTCCAACATTTATCATTATCTTTTCCTGTCATCTTAGCCAATCTGAGAAGTGTAAAGTGGTACCTCGGAGTTGTTTTAATTTGCATTTTTCTAATCAATAGTGATTTAGAGGCCCTGTTTGTAGTGGCTAGAAACTGGAAAATGAATGGATGCCATCAATTGGAGAATGGTTGGGTAAATTGTGGTATATGAATGTTATGGAATAGTATTGTTCTGTAAGAAATGACCAGAGGCTTGGAGAGACTTACATGAACTGCTGCTAAGTGAAATGAGCAGAACCAGGAGGATCATTATATACTTCAACAACGATACTGTATGAGGATATATTCTGATGGAAGTGGATTTCTTCAACAAAAAGAAGATCTAATTCAGTTCCAGTTGATCAATGATGGACAGAAGCAGCTACACCCAAAGAAAGAACACTGGGAAATGACTGTAAACTGTTTGCATTTTTGTTTTTCTTCCCAGGTTATTTTTACCTTCTGAATCCAATACTTCCTGTGCAACAAGAGAACTATTCAGTTCTGCACAAATATATTGTATCTAGGATATACTATGACATACTTAACATGTATAAGACTGCTTGCCATCTAGAGGAGGGGGTGGAGGGAGGGAAGGGAAAAGTCAGAACAGAAGTGAGTCCAAGGGATAATGTTGTAAAAAATTACCCAGGCATATGTTCTGTCAATAAAAAGTTACAATTAAAAAAATAATGATTTAGAGCATTTTTTTCATATAACCATGGCTGGCTTTAATTTTGTCATCTGAAAATTATCTGTTCATATCACTTGACCATTTATCAATTGGAAAAAATAACTTCAATTACATAAAATTGAAAAACTCCTTCCTAGACAGAATTAATGCAGAAGGGAAGTGGTTGAATAGGGGAGAAAAGTATTTGCATCAATTTTCTCTGATAAGATTTGGTATCTAAGACATATAAGCAATTAACAAATATAGATATAGACATATAATATAAATATGAATAATGATATTTCCAAATAGATAAGTGGTCAAAAAATTTAAACAGTTATTAAAAGAAGTACACATTATTAACAACTATATTAAAGAATGCTCCAGATATTTCTTGTAATAAGAAAAATGCAAATCAAAACAACCCCAAGGTTTCATCTCACATCCTGCCAATTAGAAAAAATTACAGATACACACATTTATACATTTTGGGGGGAACTCTGAAACAGTACTAATATTTTAGAAAATAATGTGGACATTTTTCAAATAAAGTGACTAAAATGTCCAAACCTTTTGACCCAAAGTCTTCATTACACAGATTATATCCAAAGGAAGTCATTGATAACAAGCAAGTCTTATAAGATCAAAATGTTTTGAGTAACACTTTATGTAATAGCAAAGATTTGGAAACAAAAGTATACGTTCTATTTAACATCTATTGGACTATCTGCCATCTAGGGGAGGGGATGGGGAGAAAGAGGGGATAATTTGGAACAGAAGGCTTTGCAAGCATCAATGTTGAAAAATTACCTCTCTCTCTCTCTCTCTCTCTCTCTCTCTCTCTATATATATATATATATATATATATATATATATATATATATATATATATATATGTTTTGTAAATAAAAAGCTTTAATAAAAATAAAAATAAATTTTAAAATATGTTCATTAACTTAGAATGAAGTACATAAATGAAACTGAATATTTCTGTGCTGCAAGAAATTATGTATGAGATGAATACAGAGAATCATGGAAAGATACATAAATAATACAGAGTAAAGTACATAGAGCCAAGAAAACTATGTACTCAATAGTTACAATAATGCAAATGGAAAGAAGTCACGTAACAAAAAAATCAAAAGTGAATGTAGCAAAATTATAAAGGTCAAACATGACTCAGAGAGATATGAAAGGACAGATATGATGACATTGTCAAGATAACATGATTTGGCAATTGATTAATTATATGAGGTGAAGATCAGAGAGAGAGTGAGAGCTCATGGATGACTATAAGTCTATAAACCTAGTTGACTAGAAGGAAGGTAATGCCCTAAACAAAAATAGGGAATTTTGGAAGATATGTAGGCTTACTTGAAAAGATAACAAGTATAGTAGGGCTTGTTTCATGTTTTGTACTTGTATCCCTAGTCTAGCAAAATGACTAGCACATGGTAAAATATTAGTAAATGGTTTTTGATTGATTGTTTTGACTATATTGAATTTGAAATGCTTATGAGATATCCAGTTTTAAATGTCCAATAAGCATAAAGATGATCATTAAATCTGTATGTTCTTATGAAGTCACCTGGAGAGGCAGTTGGTTAGTTGGTTTTGTCCTTCATTTTCAAAGAGAACAAAACTGACATCATTATTTTGGAGTCAAGGTACAGTGTATCCAACTGTGGCTGATCAGACCAATATAACCTCTCTGAGTCTTCTCATTTCTAGGCTAAACATGCCCAGTCCCTTCAACTGGGCAGCCAAAGAAAACTAATGTGATCTTATGTTGCATTAAGAGAGGCATAACTTCTAAGAATAGGGCGGTGATAGTCCCAATGTACTTTGCCCTCATCAGATCTGATTTGGAGAATTGTTCCATGGTTCTGAGCATCATGGTTTAAGGACACTGAAAAGCTGGACACTGTTCAGAAAAGGGCAACCAGGATGATGAAGGGCATTAAGTCCATGTTATATGAGGATCCCGTTGAAAGAACTGGGCATATTTAGCATGGAGAAAAGGCTCAGAGGAGGGAGAGCTCATGATAGCTGTCTTCAAGTATTTGAAATACTGTCATGTGGAGGAGGGGATAGGTTTGTTCTATTTGGTCCCAAAGGTCAAAAACAAGAGCAATGAGTAGAAATTTCAAAAAGAACAATTTATGTTTAATATAAAAAAAAGAAATTAAAACTTTCTAAAAGTATAATGGTCTCCCTATACTTTCTAAAAGAATAATGGTATAATGGTACCAGAAAGTGGTACATTCTTCTTTATTAGAAGCCTTCAGGCAATAATTAGACAAACAAATCAGATAAGTTATAGCAAGGATCCCTTGTCTCTGGGGTAATCTAGGTGGTCCCAAATTTCCTTCTTTTTTCAAATTCTGTGATTCCTTCATCAGTATGGATTTTCTATCTTCCCACTCCACTGTATCTAATAGTTAATGTAGTTAATCAAACTTTGCTACACTAATGAATACTCATCACCTGCTCAAAAACAATTGACAGGGACCTAAATTTCCCCTGATTTGTTTTTCTACAGTTAGAACCCATTATGCTACTTTCTCTCTGTGAGACGTGACTCTTCAAAAGTACTGTAGAAGGCTAAATACGACCCTGACATTCCAACTGAGAGTTAGCATCTACAGTGAACCGCAACCAGAGAAGATGGGAACAAGAAGTGCTTCCCTACTCACATTCCCAGAGTGCCTCCCTACACTCTAAAAATATGCCTTCTGCCACTGTAATTCAGAACTAATTGAATTTTCACTCTGCCTCCAGTATAGGGTTTTCAGCTAGTTTACAAAGGGTCATCATTTAACAACTGTTACAGTACTATCTGTTTCCCATCCCGTTACTGCCTACTCATAAAGCTCACATTCCCTCTCTAGATAGACAAAAAAAAAATTTCTTTTATATACTGGATCAAGCAAATGGAAAAAAAACTAATAACAATAACAAGTTAGTCTCTGCAACTAAATTGCAATTTCACCAATCATCACTCTGTTTTTTTCCCCTTTTTCTTTTCTGCTTTTTAAAAAAGCTCTTTTTCTCCCACAGGGACGGAATTGGATCAAGATCCATGGTTTTATCAATTTTAGGAACATCTGATTTGGAAAATCTCTCAACTGATGATGAACAACGGCTCATCTATAAATCATAGTCTGAGAGAGCTAATAAGAGCATTGACAATTAAGTCACTTATCCATGATAACCACATATTAGATGGAGAAGTTAAACCCAAGTTTTTCTAATGCCAAGAATGGTCCTCTATAATCCAATTCCATGCTTCTTCTTATGCTATACCTGTTTGCACTGGGATGCATTTAGCTTTTTACTGTCTTAGTTTTACATTACTTACCTTTCCCCCCCAAAAAAAACTCTTCTTCCCTTCCCCTCCCAGAAAGCCATTTTTTTTAATAATAAAGATTTAAAAGAACAGGAAGGGGAATTAATTCAGAAAATCTATCCAACAATGAAGATCTGAAAATAAAATAAAGTTCAACTTAAAAAAATAACTGACATATCAGAGACATATGACATTATCTGTAGAGTTTTCCACTCATAGTCCCCCACCTCTGAAAAGAAGAGAAGGAGATTCCTTATAATGTTTCTTCTTTGGGGGCAGCCTAGCTCATTAAAATTTCAATTATTTTGTTGCTGCTCCTTCTATTTGCATTGTGGTGATTATTATGTATACTACTTTCCTAGTTCTGCTAATTTAATTTTGTATCAGTTCATATAAGTCTTTCCATGCCTCTCTTTATTCTTCATTTCTTAAGCATATTAATAATCAATTACAGTTATGTACCATAACGTCAAAGGACATCTACTTAAAAAACCTATTCTTTATTACTAGAAGAAAAAGTACTACTGTTGATATAAGTGGGGTCCTTCTTTTTATTGACCTTGAGCCATATGACTAACAGACTCTCTGGGTCAAAAACTATAGACATTTTAGACATTTTCCTTGCATAATTCTAAACTCTTTTCTAAAATGTTGGACCAATTCACAATTCTACCACTTTTAGTTTGTTCATCTTTTTATAGACTTTTCAGTATTAACTAATCCCACCTTTTGTCATCGTAACAAATTTTGTGAGATGAAACCTCAAAGTTGTTTTGATTTTCATTTCTCTTTTGATGATTGATTTGAAGCATCTTTCAAATAATTGGTAATAGCTTGCTATTCTTTTAAGAGTTATTTGTTCATATGCTTTCACCTTTTGTACACTATGTAACAGCTTTTGTTCTCATGTAATTTCTATTAGTGGCCTATTTCTCTTAGATATAAGACTCTTTCTGAGTCCGTTTTATACATTCTTCCCAAGTGCATTCTTTTCCTTCTTATTCTAGCTGCATTCATTTTTATCTTGAAAAGGTTTTTGAATTTCATATAAATAGAAATAATCTAATAGGTGAACAGACAATTCTCAGGGAAGGAAATACAATCTATCTATTATATCTACATAACATATACACACATATACATATATGTGTGTTTTTAATGTTAAAATAACTAACAATTAAAGAAATTTAAATTAAATTAAGTCTGATATTTTATCTCTATCAAATTGGCAAAGCTGACAAAAAAAAAGAAAAATTACATATGTTGGAGGGGCTACAGGAAAAGAGAACATATTGATGCTTTGTTGATGGAACTATTTATTGGTCAAGTCTTTCTGGAAAGCAGTTTGGAACTATGTCCTATCAGTTTTTAAATGATAAATATTCTTTGACCTGGAAATACTAGACCTATACTTTAAGGAGATCAAAAAAGATTAAAAGATTCTAAATATACAAAAATATTTATAGCCTTACTTTTTATATTGAAAAAGAACTGGAACCTAAAGGGTTGTCCATCAATAGAGGAAAGAAATGCTATGATAAATGAAGAAAATGACAATTTTAGAGACACTTTATCAAAATTGCTAAAAAAAAAAAAAAAAAAAAAAAAGAACTATTCTGATAGACTTAAAAACTGAACAATGAAATGATCATCATGATTCCAGAGAATCCCAAATAAAGAATATTACTTACTTTTGGACAAAAGGGTGGTAGATTAATATAAAGAATGTCATATTTTTGGACATTGTCAATATGGAAATTTGTTGGGCTTGACTAGGCTAATTTGTTCAAAGATCCCTCACCCCATCCTACAATAGCTGAGGGAAATTGGGAGGAAGAAAAAAATGTAAAGCAGTGGGGAATGGCATAAAAAGCTTATAGTGGCATCGTATGATAGATCTGGTAAAAGGAAACTAAGCTGAAAACTCACTATTCAAATACCATGTTGTCAGCAGATTGCAGAGCTAGGGATGGGAGTGAGGGAGGAGGATGCAAAAGTGATATCATCATAGCTTAAAGACAGCCAGATCAGTCAAGAAAACCCCAAGATTATCAAGTTTGAATAAGAGAGCAGAATTCCAAGTTCCTCTAGAAGGAGGGGGAACCCAGAGTATAGACAACATGGCTTGAAAATGAATGGGAAGTGAAAGTGTATAAGCTGCTGGAGAACAGGTGCTGAGTTTCATGTTTTTTCAGTGACTTAGAGAAAGACATCAATTGAATTCAATTCAACAAATATTAGATGTATGCTTTCTGAAAGTTTCTTTTCAAGCTATAGATGAGAAAGGTATGAGTGAATGCTTTTTAGAATTCATAATTCATAAGAATTTTACTTTGTCAGAGTTCTTTATTCTCTTCTTTTTCTTATAGATTAATTGAAATCCATAGACATGTAATTTCTCTACATCTGGCACATAATTCACCTTCAAGAGGATGAGAAATTTCAATAGCATGGTGAATATGGAAGCCAGATTGTAAGGAGTTCAAAAGTGACAATAGAAGTAGTGAGGGTAGAATATCTTTTAGTTTTTTATGCAAAGTTAGAAAGTTAAGATGATTTGTAGAAAGTGACTTTTCTGCCATATTGCTAGTCCATGTCCATAGCATATACAAATAAGCATTTCCTAATCTAACTGCTAATGTCTCCCCTCAGGAATTATTTTACATTTACATAGATAGGTGGGTAGATAGATAGATAGACAGAAATCTTCTATATATTATTATTTATATGTTGTCAACCCTACTAGATGTGAGCTTCTTGAGGGCAGAAACTATGTTTTTGTCATTTTTGCATCTCCCAAGGAGAGCACAGTACCTTGCAGTTAGTGCTTAATAAATGCTTGTTGACTGATTAACTGATCCTGCTATCCTCTCAAGTTACTACTTTCTATCCCTCCTTCATTTCATTGCTAAGTCTCCTGGGGACTGAGAGGACAAGAATTCTACCCTTCTACTGCCTCTCAAGTTGCTCACTCTTGAACTTCTTGCAATCTGGCTTCTTTATCCACCATGCTACTGAAATTTCTCATACTCTTGAAGGTGAATTCCATTGTCAATGAATATGTAGGGTCATCTGATGAAGAGATCATGTGCAATGTTATCTTAGAGAATGGAAAGAGACATTTCTAAATGGAATCTTGTTGACAGTCAAACAGAGACAACTGTGAAACACTTGGGGTAGAATCAAATGTACACAGACTTATCATAGAACAACAGAGATAGTTAAATACAAAAATGTACTGAACTGAAAACTGAAAACACTGTGTAGTTGCCATTAATACCAAGCAGAATTCTAAGAATTAACAACAATTATGGTGATGATGATGATTATGATAATCATATTAACTAGAAAGTTACTACCATCATTGCAGCCAGTGCCTTTAAGTTTAAATTCAGAGAGTATAAGCTGAAATTACATTAGAATTTTCCTTCCAAACCAATTTTCCCCATAAATGTCTTTGCCAGATACCCTAGTCATAGAGCTCAACATACTGAAAATAAGAACACTGGGTTTCAAGCCTGACCCTGCCATCAACTAGCTATGGAACCTTGGGCAAGTCACTAGGGTGAGATGATTTCTAAGGTATTTTCAATCTCTCCTTGTTGTTCAGTCATTCAGTTATTTCTGATTCTTTGTGATGCCATGGACCATAGCATGTTAATACTGTGTGTGAGGGTTTTTTGGGCAAAGATACTGGAGTGGTTTGCCATTTCTTTCTCCAGTAAATTAAGACTAATAGAAGTTGAATGACTTGTGTAGGGTCACACAGCTAGTTAGTGTCTGAGGCTGAATTTAAACCCAGGTCTTCCTGACTTGGGGGCCTAACTCCCTATCAACTGAACCATCTAGCTCCCTCTTTTCCAATCTCTCCCATTTAATAATTGTGTGGTCTCCAACTTCATATCTTAGTGCTACTTTTATCTATGATTATGATCTATAATAGGTCATGCTTACTGAATTCACGGTTCACCCTAGGCCCAAAGCAATAAAGCATTATCAAACCCTAAGATCACCATATCTAAAAGCTAATTTAATCTGACTACCTAATTGATATGACCTGATAATAAATGGGGGAGCATACCAGTAGAGGCTTATAAACTATAGTATTAAAAAATACAACAGAGGAGAGAGAGAGAGAGAGAGAGAGAGAGAGAGAGAGAGAGAGAGAGAGAGAGAGAGAGAGAGACAGAGAGAGACAGAGAGAGAAAGAGAAAGGAAGGGAGGGAAGGAGTCAAGAGTAATATTTATGTTGAAAACCTGGAAGACTGAGAGTAATTTGAGGAGATGCCTGGAAATTCAGGGGTCAATATCCAGCAAGCAATTTAAGTTGCACAACTGAGTCTCAAGGGGGAGATGGCGATTGGAGATTCAGTTGCTTAAACTTAATTTAATTCCTGAGAGAAGATGAGATGGCACTGGTAGAAATTCACAAATAAAAAGAAAATGTTACCTACCCTTAAAGGGCTTCTATTTTCAAGTCTTTCTGAAAAAAAAATGAAATGGTATGTGTTCTTCTCAACTTGTACTATCCTTCAAACATGAGGGAAAGATTGATATTGTTTATGCAGAGAGTTGGAGAAACATTTTAAAGGAAATTTTGTACCCTAAACATTTTGTGTATTATTAAAGCAATAATTATTCATGCTATTATAAAGATCAGAAGATAGTGAAGGAGGGGGTGAAGCAGAAATTTCATGGTGGAGTTAGGGAAGAAGTTGCAGTAAATTAGTTCCAAAAGAGAGAATTAGGGGGAGGAAAGAGGGGAGAAGAAAAAAAGGAGATAAAGAGAAGGAAATAAAAAGAAAGAGAGGGGGGGGAGATGGGGGAAAGAGAAAGAGAAAACAAAGGGAATGAGAAAGGAGGAGGAGGACAACAAAAGGAGAAGATGATGATGATGATGGAGAGAAAATTATGATGACGATGATGATGATGAAGAAAAGAAGAAGAGTAAGAAAAGAGGAGAACAACAACAAGAAGAAAAAAGGAAGAAGATGGTATTGAAGGAGAGAAGATGATGAAAAAGAAAAAAGGAGAAGACAAAAAGAGGGTGAGGAGGAAAAGAGAGAGGAAGATTAGAAGGAGGAGGAGGAAAAGGAGGAGGAGGAGAAGAAGGAGGAGGAAGAGAGGAGGAAGGAAAAAGAAAAAGGAGAAGAAGAAAAAAATAATGAAAAGAGATGGGGAAGAGGGAGAAGAGAGATGAAAGAAGAGTGGGAGAAAGAGAAGAGAGAGGTATAGGAGAAAAGAGATGGAGAGAGAAAAAAAGAGAAAAAGAAGAAAGAGAGAGTAAAAGAGAATGAGAAACTTGGATTTTAACTATAAACTTTGTGGTTTTGAAACCTCTGAGACTCCAGCAGACTTAGAAATCTTCAGGGAAATAAAAAGTTGGGTGTTAGATTTGGATGCTATCAGAAGTAAATGCTTTGCTACTTTCAGCAGGCTTTAGATTAAGAAGTTAAATTAGGGTTGTTCAAACTTTAACTAGACCACTGACCCAAAGGAGCAACATATTAAATGTGTCTGTGTTGAAACCAGGACTGGGATTGGTTAGAGTTTAAAAAAAAAAAAAAAAAAAAAAAGGAAAGGAAAGTATAGACCAGAAAGAAAGCCATTGGCTTTTAATGCTGTAGAAACTATAACCTAGAGAGGGAGAGAGCTGTGAACCATCCACTGAAATAGCTCATAAATGATAGGATAATAGGAAACAGATGCACCTTAGACTACTGGTGGGGTTTGAATTTGTGAGCTTTGTCAGGTGGTAATTTATCTTAGATTAGATGTCAATCAATGAAATGTCTCATTCTCAAATCCCAGAAATTGTTTCAATTTTTGGCCAAAGTAGTGAGAAAAACTAAATGTTTATAGAACAATGAGGCTACAATATAGAATGACAAAATTATTATGATAAAGATTATTGAAAGGGCTGGATTCAGTCAGAAAACACTGGTTTAGATACTATTTCATTTTTGTAGCAAAAAAAAAAAACAATAAATATTTATTTTTATGTTGGATATTATTCAGTAATGTCCAACTCTTCATGACCCTATTTCAGATTTTCTTGGCAAAGGTACTAGTGTGGTTTGCCATTTCCACGGCCAGCTGTTTTTACAAATGAGGAAACTGAGGCAACAGGATTAAAAGAATTACAGTCATGCAACTAGTAAATTACTGAGGTCAGATTTGAACTCAGGAAGTGAGTCTTCCTAATTTCAGCCTCAGTGTTTTATCTGCTACTCTATCTAAATGCCCTAAGCATTTAAGTACTATTATGTGTCAAGCATTGATCTATACATTAGGAATACAAAAATAAATAAATAAATAATCAAATAAATAAATAGAGTCCCTGACATTGAAGAGTTTACATTCTAAAGGAATAATACAATAGTTAAATATATGTATATATTTATACATATGTTAAATGTTAACAGAGTTAAATATATGTATATAATGTACACACATACTTAAAATAGCTCTAATATATAATGTCATATATGTATGTTATATTTATAATGTGTGTATAAATAAATGTATATTTACATAAATATACATTATAGCTATCTAAAAGGGGAACTGCTTCACTATGTGGTGGTTTTGGAAATCTTCAGGCAAAAGCTGAATGAATAAATGGCTGCAGAGGGGATTAATTTTCAAGTGTGCATTCAGCATTCAGATGGTTCCTGATATCTCTTCTATCTCTGACCATGATGCTATTACCTCTGCCTACTATCTGTGAGATATTGAGCAAAAAAATTACCTCTCTGAATAAGAGTATTCTCATCTCTAAAATAGAGGAACTAACTTGAGCAACAGCATGATATACTAGACTTGGAACTGGCCTCATAATTAGGTTCAAATCCTGCCTCCATCCCTTTTAAAAGTTACTAGCTGTCTAAATATGAATCAATCTCTCATATTCTCTAAGCCTCCAATTTCCTTATTTATAAAATTGTTAATAATAATGAATAATAATAATTCAAATATCTACTTTTCAGATAGGTTCAAATAAGATGCCTGCAAAACACTTCCACTGCACTTAACAGAGCTGATCTTGAAGACAGAATGAAAAAGTTTAGAAATCACATTCTAAATGTGAGAGGCAGTATGATGTAGTATATAGAGAATTTCCCTTGGAATCAGAAAGAGCTGAGTTCAAGTCCTGTTTTGTGACATATCAGTATATATTAAGCACTATTGTATGTTGGACACTATCTTACACTTGTTCAGTCATTTGCAGTTACATCTGATTCTTCGTTGATCCCTTTTGGAGGTTTTCTTGGTAAAGATATTGGAGTGGTTTGCAATTTCCTTTTCCAGCTAATTTTACAGATGAGTAAACTGAAGCAGATGCATTAAGTGACATGTTTAGTATTACACAGCTAGTAAGTGTTTGAGATCAGATTTGAACTCAGGAAGATGAGTCTTCCTGATGCCAGGACCGTGACCTGTACCACTTAGTTGCTTTAACTGCATTACACATTAGGAATACAAATGCAAAAAAAAAAAAAAAAAAAATAGTCCCTTGTTCTCAAGGAGAATATGGGAGAGGATTCTGATAAAATGGTGGAGTAGGTTGGTAAATTTCAACCTCTCCCAATTTCCCTCGCAAATAGAACAAATTTGTGTCTCAGGGCAAACATAGACTAATGAAAAATCCGTAAGACTTGGGGCAAAACAGGTGTTCCCCCAGCTACAATCCAGTAAAATCCTGAAGACCTGGGCCCATGTGAAATGTAAACACCTCAGGGTTAGCACCATGGAAACAGCAAGTGGGGATATCCTTATGCTAGTAGGATTCTAATTTTCAAAAAAGTATTTTCATCATTGATACTATCTACTTCTTTTTCTAGTTGCTTAACTTTTTTTCATATTTCTTATTTAAAAAAACAGGCAAAAGAGAAAGAAACATATCATGGGAACAAGGAAGACTGGGATTCTTCTTTAGAGGAGGACATTTTAATTTTTAAAAAAAGAGTTTTTACTGTAAAGAGTAACATAATGGCTCCCACCCAAAGGAAATTTATAGAACTCCAAAAAGAAGTTAAAAATCAAATGAGACACATTGAGGAAACACTAAAAAATAAATAAAGACCATGCAAGAAAAAACAGAAGATTATGGGGAAAAAAGTTAACTAACTTGAAAAGGAGATATGGTCTCAAAGATGAAAATAATATTTTGAAAATTAGAATTAGAAAGGGGAAGCCAGTGAAGCTATGAGAAGCCAGGGGAAGCTATTTCAAGAATAACAAAGCAGAGAAAATAGAACAGAATGTGAAACATCTTATATAAGAATTGGACTGTCTGAAAGTTATGACCAAAAAGAGAACCTTGACACAATAATGCAGGAAACAATCCAAGAAAATTATTTTGCAAGAAACAAGAAGAAAACAATTCAAATACCCTGGAGCTATGATTAATAGAGGACTTATATCAAAGATCACAGGTTCTAGAGTCATATAAACTAACAATCAAAAGAACTAGGCCTGCAGCTAAAAATATCATATCCAGAAAAATCTATAATTATGAATGAGAAAAAATGGCCATTCAACAAACATGCAGGTTTTCAGGACTTTCTATCAACCAAACCCAAATTTAACAGAAGTTTTAACATATCAAAGTTATCAAAGATCAACTTTAAGGAACTCAACATGGACAAATTGCTTATGTTTTTATTTTACATGGGAAATGAATACTATATATTTAATATTCACATCAACAATAAGGTAGCTCAAAAGAAAAATTGGCAGAGTTAAGGTAAACATCAAAATTATGTTATACAAATGAAAAAAGCAGAGGAAGAATAGACACAGAGGCATTAGAGGGAGCAAGAGAGAACATAGTTCTGAAAACCTACTCACATTAGGAACAGGTTCATTAGTCAATACTACATATATACCGTGAAGGATATAGTACCCTCCAAAATCTATAAAGACATAAGGGCGGAGGGATGGGCAGATGGGGAAGCAAAGGATAAGGAAAGAAGATAAGGAAGGTATCCCTTGGGTGAGGGAAGTTAAGCAATAGCAAAGCAAGTTATGGAGCAGAATTAAAGCAAAGAGTCAGAAGGGATAGGAAACACATGTGTGTGTGTGTTGAGGTGGTGAGTATATATACATATACACACACATGTACATATAAATATACCTTTTCTTAACTGTAGCTTGCTTGGGGATGGTGGAGATGAAAGGGGGGAAAGAGTAAAGTAAATAAGATACACAGTAAAGAACAAAAGAACAATTTATAAGGAAATAAAGAAAAAATGTCTATTCATGAATATAATTTCATTATAATCCCAATTATTCATATCTCATTCATAATTCCAATAAATTCTACTAATATATACTTCCTTGATCTGATAATTTGTTGTTATATATTTTGAATCCTCCCTGATGTTCTGCTGGGCACATGACAATGTTCTTTTTTGCTTTGCTTTTATTTCGTTTTGTATTTCTTTTCTGCTTTTATTTTTTCTTACTTTTTTTCCAAATAAAAATAAATAAGAAATAAAAAAGAAGAAGACTACATTATAATAAGTGAAGACAATACATATAGAGAAGAGGTGGATAGGGAAGAGTGTTTTAGACTGAAAAATCGGAAGGATGATAGCTAAAATCATGGGAAAATTGATTGAAACATTCCTTCCAGGAATGGAAGCCTTGATTGATTTGATTACAAAACTAAGGTTTGTGATGCAGGCTTGCATAAATCTCTATAAATATAGTGGACCTAGTCTTTGAGGTTTTAAAGAGAAAGCCTCTTTTATGTTAACCAATCATCCTATCTTAGAAGTCTTATTCATTCTAAGGCAATTGCACATATTTCAATCAATACTGTCTTAGTCAAACTTTATAATCTCATAAATATTGTCAGGCTGGAATAAGAATCCCATTCCCTAATTTGAAGTCCACCATTCTCTGCCCACCCCGGAAAAAATAACAGGAATTGATGGAAGGTCTTTCAATAATGTTAGTGTCAAGCACCTGCAATCTCACAAAGGCTTGAGTGATGGGTTATTTCTCTAGCTAATTTAGCAATATTCCCTGAAATGTTCAACTTCACATCTGGAATACATCCTCTAGCACGTATGAAAACTAGCAATGATTCCAGGCATTTTGAAAATTATAGTCATTTAATAGGGTTGGGTTTTGCAAGGCAAGCCCTCTTAGAATTTTTTTACTTCAAATTAGACATTATGCCTACAATTCCAGTAGCTTCCTATAGATGGTACTATCGATAGTTTTACTGATGGTTTTATTCTAAAATTTGTATTAATATCTTCTCTTTTTATATTACCTTTATTTGCAAATGTATCCTCTTCTGTTCTCCTACAGAAAGCCATCATTTAAACAACAAATATTTGTGAAGCACCTACTATATGTCATCAATTATGAAATAAACATTTTTTTCAAACATGAGAGTAAAGAATAATTTGCCAAAACTAACCATTCAAGCAGTATATACCTCAATCAAATGGTATATACAATTTCACAGACTTATAGTCTCTAACCTCTATAAAGAAGGGAGGGAAGTACATTTTCTCATCTTTTCAGGACTAATCATTGTTACTATAAATAAACAGACTTTCTCCCAGCCAAAGTTCTGAGATAACCGATCTTTTTAAATTCTTTTATGGTATTGCCTTTAATAATCAGGTCATGTGACCTTGACTTTTCTTTGACATGGTAAAAGAGATCATTCTCTGCTTCACTTCTTACTTAGCCTTAATTAATAAATGGGCATTAACTCAGCCAAAATGAGACCTGTTAAATACCTTAATTTAAAAACGCCAAGGTCTCCCACTGCAACCAGGGCCATCTCTGGTCATCCTGTTCTATATCTTGCCACTGGACCCAAATGACTCTAGAAGAGAAAGCAAGGCTGGTGATTTTGCACAGCCCTCCCTCACTTAAATCCAATTCACATATATGGCATGGCATGCCCTTCCTGTTTTCATGGTCCTTGTCCAAAGCAAAGAACAAACAGTACCACCACAACAATAATAATAACATGTAATCACTTGAGATAATTCTCAGTATTCTGTTCAAGGACTTCCCAATTTTCCCAGTAGTTCCCATCAAAATTAAAATCTATTTTTTTAATAATTTGTCTTGGCTTATTGTTTTAAAATAAGAAAACCACCTTTTCAGTTTATATGAATAGCCCTTTAAGATACAATCAGAAGTTATAAATTTTCAACACTTAATATGTTTCAACATAAAGAGCAGTGAACTTTTTAGGGAATTTTTCTTTAAGAATAATAAGAAAATAAGATCTGAAATTTCCAGGGTTTTTCTTTCTCCCCCCAAAAACTATCATATACCAGACAGACCTTTTAAACTTTAAATATGTTTGAACAGGAAAAATACAAATTAGCATCATTAAGTTTCTTACTTAAAAGACAATTCCATGAGACAGTATATGTATAAGGGGTTTCTTAGTGGATAAAAGATACAAAAGGTACATCTTTTTATGCTCACATGTAATTATACATGCTAGTATCTTGGAGATAAAATCCCCTAAGGCATAAAGTATATAACCAAAATATTCTAGCCAAAGAAAGCTTTAGTCATCTGTAATTTAGGATTGAAGTTAAAAAATGAGGGACCTTTGCATATTCTAGCCTAGAAGGTAAATTTTAACATTTATATCTGGCTTTGATTCCTAAGAACAGCAAAAGTTTGTTTAAACTATGTAATAACGCACAAAAAAAGTTTCATTCATACAACTAAGTTGTTTGGATTTTCCTTTGTTTTTAATACATTAAAATGACATAATCCATCCTAACTCATGCAACATTTTTGTAGCTACAACTGTTGTTAAACAACAGGAAATGTTTTGCCATTGTGATGAGAATTGCTTAAAAAATTAATAAATAAAAATGTTTATGGCTTTTCCACACCTTCAAAATTAGGAGACAGAAATTAGGCACCATAGTGCTGGAGGAATGGCTGTGTTTAGCACATTGTGGGGGAAAAAAACAATAAAAATAATTTTCAAAAGTTTCAATATAGATTATAACATGGCATTCCCCTTCAGTTCTTTTGCTGAAATCTTAGTTACTTGTCTTGCAATCAAGCACCTTCATTTGCTAATTACTCTAGGTACTTTGAAGACTACACATTATAAACTTATATAAAAGATGTTTTAAACTGTTTAGTAGAATTTAATTTTGTGCTGAATTTCTTCAAAGGCGCTTTTGTGAATAGTGCAGTTTTAATGTAATCTTTAGTCCATTTGCTGTTACACCATATTATTGCTTTTTCCATCTTTATCTACAAGTGATCTTATTCCAGGTAAATTCAAGAGGGATCCAAGGACTGTCACTTTTCTAATAAAGTCAATCACCATAGGAAAGAATATCCTGAATAAAAGAAAGAATCCATAAAAGTTCAAGATGATGCCTATCAAAGACCAACCAATAAGAAATACAAATACACCTCCCAAGAACTATGATAAATATCTATGGAGAAATAAGTATTATTAATTTATTCTTGTATTTGTTACAGATTATTAATATTATTCATTTATTTACATTAATATCAATATTATTTTTATAGCTTCCTATGTTTCCCTTTCCAAATAGTTCTAGCTTTTAGTTTTAGTTTTACTTAAACACTTTTAAATATTTTAAATTTCCTTTCATACTCAAACTTTTTAAAACAATTATCAAAAAAATGTACACAAAGGATTTGACAAAGAATTTTTCAACATATTTTTGCATCATCATATTTGGGGTTTGGAGATCTTTGGAATTTTAATAGAATTAATTTTGGTAAATTATTTCCTAATGCTGAACCATGCTTCCATCCAACTTAGTCAATGACAAAATTTTGGACTCATAATCTTTTTTTTTTTACAAGGATTACATATAAACTTTTGAATCAATGTTGATTATTAACATTGAGCTATAGTTCTTTTTTTTTTTTTTTTTTTTTTTGCTTTCCTGGGTTTAGGCATTAAAACTATATTTTCCCCCATACTAGAATTTATGAGACCACAGAAATCACATTGACATTGACTGTACAGTTTTATACAGTTTAACTACCAAATTAAGTACCATGGCAAGGAAACCAAAAATGCCAAATAAGTGCTTTAGTCAACAAACATCTGACTTAGCTCGCAAATGGAGAGAGAGAAAGCTATTAAAAGTAAAACTGAGTTAAAATATAAATATTATTTGTAAAATCTTGTGGAGAAATATGGTAGACAATTATGAACAGTACTGTTTCATATGCTAGCTAGATGGTACAGTGCATAGAGTTCAGGGCTTGCAGTCAGGAAGCCTCATCTTCCTTAATTTAAATCTGGTCTTGGTAACCCTGTTCAAATTTGCCTCACTTTCCTTATCTGTAAGATGAGTTAGAGAAGGAAATGACAAACTACTCCAATATTTTTGCCAAGAAAACTGGATGTGACTGAAAATGAAAATAAAACAAAAATTATGAAGGATAAAGCCAATTTAGAGAAAATTTGGCAAGACATGCATGTAAGCAAAGCTATCCCAATATTCAAGGATATAACATGGATAGAGTACTATAAACATGAACAAAATGAAAAATGTTTGCAATAAACATTTTAGCAAACTGTTTTCTTCATCAAGAAATAAGCAATTAAGTACCTACTATGTCAGCCACTGTGCTAAGCTCCTTACAATTATTATCTCTTTTGATCTTCACAACAACCCTGTGAGATTATTCTCATTTTACAGATGAGGAAACTGAGGCAAATAAAGATTAAGTATTTTGTCTAGGGTCACATAGGTAGTAAGTGTCTGAAGCCAGATTTGGGAATGATATCTTCCTGAATCCATATCTAGCATCCATCCTTAGTCTTTATTGTTATAAAAGAATATCAGCTGAGAAAATATTAATAACTACCAATCTTTGTTCCTACTTTCCCATCTATATAAAAACTTCATAATTGATTAAGGATTAATAGGAAGTAGGGTCTCACAAGGCAAATTCTAAATAGATTTCACAAGGAACTGAGAGATGTAGATGATGTAAGATCCACTAAATTTAGTTTATTGATTAAAGAAAAAGTATTTGACTTTGTAAAAACAAAATACTCTCACATTCAAACAGCAAAATCATTCAACGTTCCTTGGTAGACATAATTACAGAAATAAGCCTACCCAATGACTCTCTGTTCATAAATACTGGCCAAGACCCAAGACAAAGTGTTTGTTACTAAAGGAATTATAACTGTGATGGAATTAGTTTTCAGAGTTCAGATTAAAGTAAGATTGATTCCTTGGGAAGAATGACATCCTCCAAATGTTTCTGTTTGTAAATGATATTTTTTTCCCCTGCTAATTGTATCAAACCCCAGAACATTGAAAATGTTCTCTGGGAAGAGATTTATAATCACTCAAAGGTGTTTACCCATAACCATCCACAAAGGAAAGATCAGGTGAATGAAAAATATTTACTGCCCAGATTTCAATGTGCATTTTAATGTACAATCTATGGAGCAGTTCTTAAATATTTTTTTTAAATCATGTACAGCTTTGTCTTTGGAAGTTAGGTAAGACTTGCAGACTCTTTTTCAGAATTTTGTTATTAAATGCATAAGATTACAAAGGAAACCAATAATTAAAATAAAAATGTATTTTTTCATCATATTCACAGACTCCTAGACATCTATCCATGGACTTCAGATTAAGAACCTTTGCTATAGAACTTAACAACCTATATATAGTCGTGTTAAGGACCATGCCTAAGTGAAGGGGCAGGAGCCCCTTCTAAGAGCCTCCACAACTATGGATCATAACATCTGAAGGAGTTGCAAAGCAGCCTTTACTGACATAGGTGTTGCTTGTGGACTGGGAATGAAATAAATTGGAGGCAGAGGGAAGAGGAAAGAGATCAGACAATGCAACTGCATCTCTGTTGGGAGGTCAGAGAACGCAACTGCCTCTCAGTTTCCTTGTATCATCGTCATCCTCTCACATGAAGAGATCTATTCTACAGGTCTGAGTTAGAACTCCAGCAGCCACTGGCAGGTGGATCCTGTATGACAACATAGTCGGATATGTGGGACAGATAATACAGATAGAGAAAAACTTGAATTTCCTTTAAAGAAAAAAGAAGATCATCTATATTACTTTTGAGCAATTGTCCAGACTTTAATATTCATTTGAATGGAAAGCCTTTAGATTTTGTCCATTAAAATGTATTTCTGGAAGACAGAGTTCAAATGGGAAACATGCTGGGCCTACAGTTAAAAAGGAGAAGGAGAGATAGCTAGATTGCATTCAGGAAATTGAGAAGATCCTTAAGGACTCCAAGCTTCTGGTGAAAAAGGAAAAGGTCTATCTTTTTATAGCAATATTCTATTGATGTTCCTTTGTAACAGGGATTTGTGAAATAAGACTCTTCAAAAAATTAATATTCTAGAATAAGAAAGGCAAAAATCAAGTGTGAGCAAGGTATAACATATAACCAATGGACAGCCCCTCCCCCCCCAAAAAATTAACAAATTGTATAAGTTTTGTCAACCCTTACCCTTAGCATGAAAAGGTATTAGTCTACTTTTTAAAATACTTTCAGGACTACAAAAAACAAGTCCCTTGGAGTCTTTTCACTTCCAATTTTATCTTATCCACAAAGAGGCCAACATACTTAATCTTTAACAAGGAATAGATATGTGTAAATTTAGACAAAGTGTTCAACCTCTGCCTAAATGTTAGGAATTTATTGAATGATAATTCAGATTAATTATGAGTGAATTCATAATTTTTATCTAAAATTAGCCTCCTAAATTGTGAAGGAGGAAAATATGTGGATTTTAGGGGTCATTATGTTGTCCTTAGAAATAAGTATTGCAATATGTTATACCTGATATTATAGCTTTGAGATTCCCCTTATCTTATTCTATCAATATTGCACCTTAGAATGAAGTAAGGAGCCCTCCATTAAGTGGTCAAATATCAGACTCTGGGAAGAATGTAGATATTATTTGCAGAAGAGCAAGAAAAACCTGAGTTCACTTTGTTTCATATCTGTAAAATTGGGGGGAAAGGGGAGTATTAGATTCAATGGCCTCAAAGGCAACTTCCAGATCCAATTCTATGATTCTATGATCTGGCTGGGAAGATCCAAGTGTTTTTCTCCAATAACACAAATGAAACCTCTATGAAACTGTTATTGAACAAAACCAGATTGCTCTGGGCGAGGAGCCATATCCATACAGGCCTAATGTGTCAACCAGATCGGAACATGGTGGGCAGCCTCTGCACAGTAAGAAAATTAGAGCAAAAAAAAAAAAAAAAAAAACCCACAATATTAAAGGGTCCATAAAATCTAATACCAAAAAACATTTTTTTTCATCTTGTTCCCCAAAGGTCAGCTTGAAGGATTATGATGAACTGAGCCCATTATTTCCAGTTCATCATGCTGTGATAAGATCACATATTCATGGATAAATGAAATTATTGAAATAATTAGGCATCGCATTTTCTATCTCAGTTCTCTACCATAATTTTCATATAGAGAAAAAATAATTGAATTATATTTTATTTCTACATAAGGAAAACTGGGAAAAAAGTAAAATGACTATTCATTGGATTCTATACAATCCTTACTTTTAATATATTCAGTGATGGGGTTTTACTTTAACTATTCATATAATTATCTCCACTTTCCACTATGTATTCCAGAATGAAATAGAAAATAGAAAATTATCAAGATAATTTACAAATGTGGATCATCATGATGATTATTGCTGCTATAATTATTACTAAACTTAACAAGTATAAACAACTTGACTTTTTAAAATTCAATTTGACCTGTAAGTTTAGACTACATGGATACTGAAATTACTAATATGGCCATTCATGAGGAAGTAAGGAAGATATTATCAAGCACACAATTTTCCAGATTAATTCTCAACTGATCTTTTATCCTTCCATGTTCTTTAAGGCATCAGATATCCCCAGTTAATATGGAATGAAACAGACACATTCTCATTCAAAGTCATTCAGTAACACCAGCTACACATACAGCTACACAGTTTCACTTTGAATTTCACTCAAAGGAAATCTCACTTAACTTCTTGCTTTTATTTCTTGAAGCATAGTGGCTTTTCCAACTACAATATATATATAGTCATTTTTGCAAAACACAAGTAATAAAAACCATTTCACTTTCCTTTCATATTTATACAATAGTTTCAGGCATCTTGAGCATAGTAGCTCTAATATCTTTTGATAGTTACTGCTTCCTTGCTATCCCCAGAACTCAATTGCTTTGCCATTCTTACTGTAAGAAAGCCCTGCACAGTGAGAAATTTAGATCAAAACGTAGGCTTGATATTAAAAATTCCACAATGCAAGCAAGTCAAACACCAAATGGATAATAAAATAAAAGAATAATTTCCACATCCCAATTTGTATAGAGATAAAACATCCTGACTTGATTGCATCCATTTAACTGGATTTGTGAAAATGTGAGTATCTCAGAATACATGGCATGTGACACAGGGGAAAGTATTAATATTGAGATAATATACTATACTCTTTAGCAGAGTATATATTGCCTTTAGCAGGCAATAAAAATTTATTCTGATGACAAAATATCCCCAAGAGATTAGTATGCAATAAAGCTTACATCACCACTATATCAGCTTGACCTTATTGGAAGGAACCCAGATGTTTGGTTAATGCATATTGTTACCATTCATCTAAATAGCTGGGCCACATAAAGGCGACCTAGAAATATCAGCCCCATCCCACACATGCCTCTTA
This sequence comes from Sarcophilus harrisii, assembly GCF_902635505.1. Lineage (NCBI taxonomy): Eukaryota > Metazoa > Chordata > Mammalia > Dasyuromorphia > Dasyuridae > Sarcophilus > Sarcophilus harrisii. The sequence goes on from NC_045429.1 coordinate 421,927,723, forward strand.
AAGCACAGCTCTAATCCTGTCACTCTTATGCTCCATTACTTCACTTACCAAATAATAATGGGCACCCCTGTCACCTCACCTCTAGACACAAGGTTGCATATTACAGCTGCTGTTGTCATAATTTTTAAAAATTGTTTCATATAACTCTTTAGATGTACAAAGTCTTTTCCTTGCAAGAGGAAGAAAGAAGTGTGAGTAATAACCCATTTTACAGATTTTTTAAAAATTAGCTTAAAATGGTTAATGACTTGATGAGGATCACACAGCTAACAGGTCTTAGAGCTGAAGCTTCTGGTCTTCCCATCATAAATCTTCACTCAACAATCATTATTTTCTGCCTTAATGATATCTCTGAACATGCTTTCCTTATTCATGCTATTTTGATTTTCTCAAGCCCTTGCCTCCCTGTGAAATGTCTTTTTTCTTTGTTATCATTATAAATAATATCTCATTACTTCCCTACATTCCTGAGTCTAGACTTCATCAATGAGGGTAATCTGCATGATGGAATAGATCACAATGCCCAAACTCCTGCTAATCTCAGGAAACATTGCTCATATCCTCACCTAAATCCTCAATGAAATATCTAACCTTCCTTTGGGCTTTTTTATGAGGTAGCTATGTCTGGGCTTATATTCAGGAAGATTTGAGTTCAAATCCTTCCTCAAACACTGAGTAGCTCTGTGAGCTTAGGAAAGCTATCATAACTTCTGCTTTAATTGTAGAATGGGGATAATAATAGCCCTTTCTTCTCAAGCATGTTGTGAGATGCTAACGAAATAATATTTACAAATCACTTAGCACAGTGCCTAGCATATAGTAAATGCTATATAAATGCTACTTATTATTACTGAAGATTTGGGTTATCATTTGGTCCACCCAACTGTTACCTCCTAGTTCTCATTACTTGACTGCCCCACTTCCTTTTCTAACCATATCTTCTGAAAAAAGCCCTTAACAGCACTTTTTACATGCAATACATCATTAACAAAGCTTGGACTTTCTTAGCTCACTCTACAATTTTCCATTTCCAAATGGGTCATTTACAATGCAATTTAGATTCTTTAGGGATCATTGCATTCTATGACTCATCACTTTATAGTATTGAGCTAGAAGAGGAGGGAATCAGTGTTGAAGCGAAAGGCTTCTGAATCATGGAGAATCATTGAAATTGCCATATAGTTTTCTAAACTCAATAGCTCTCTTTCTTCCTCCTATTCAATTGTGGACATGGTCATTAAACAAGTCATGATTAACACCAAAGTTCAGCTCATATTCCTCTGACTCCATGAACCTTTCTCAGACCACAAAGATCTCAATCTTTTCTGAATCCCGCAGCTATATTATTTAGCTATTCATTTAGTTATTAAATATTTTATAGAACATTAATTTTTATGAATATATCTTATCCACTGAGCCACCAACTGCCTCACAATAATTAAGAGGTTGAACTAAATGATTTGAAAGTTTTTTTCCAACTTGAAATCTAAGTGTCTATCTTCTTAAATCCAAAATTATTATCTCATAGGATCATTGTCGAGATAAATGAAATAGTTGGTGTTAAAAGTGCTTAGGAGACAAGTAAAGCCCATGTGAATGTGAAGTTCACTGTTGTTGGCAGTAGATTCATTATTTTAGAGTAGAAGAGATTCTGGAGTCACTATTGTTTTGAAAACTGCGTAGTCTGTGTCAGAGATATGATTGAAATCCAGGTTCTCTGACTTTATATCTCATGCCCTTTCCACTATAGCTACCTTACTCATAGGAAACTTTTTAACCAACCTTCCACAAAATCTTCTTAGGAAAGAGAGATAAATAGGGATAAATGATACTATTAGGTAGCTTTAGAATACAATGTTACCCATCCTAAAAGTCAATTTATTTGGAATATTTAGCAACATGACCATCAGGGATCCTTTCTTAAACCTGTTGTGTCCAACCTGTGACTTGGATGATGACAGAATGCATATTTATCAGACTCTAAACATGATAAAGGGAATAAAGAGGCAGGTAATATACTAGATGGCAATTGGACCCCAATTTATCTTGACAGATTTTTTTCCCTCTGTTTTAGGGGGAAATAAAAGTGGGATCAAAAGTGAAACGTTATATGTATGCAAATTTAAGCTATATTTATATAAGGTAAAGTTCTGTTTAAGAAAAGAAATTAAATAATGCAATTCAATTAAAGAAACAATTATTTGGTGCTTACTATATATACAAGGGGAGTTTGGAGATACAAAGATAAAATCAAGTAGCCCTTACTATGCATAAATATATGGCAAATTGGAGTACGATTCATAGAAGAAATTAAATTAGATCTTCCTAAAAGTGAGATCAGTTGTCTCACAAGGCAATTACTACTCACTTAATGTGACAGCATCATAGATTTTAAGTTGGAGAGGTCCTAGAAGCCATCAAGTCCAATCCACTCATTTTACAGACAAGGAAATAGAGATGAGATACAAAGAGATTAAATTACTTCTCAAATATCACATAGCTAGTAAATGTCTAAGGCAAGATTTGAACTCAGGTCTTCCTGATTTTAAGTAAAGTTTCTACTCTATCCACTATATCTCCTAGGTGCCAAGTCTTTTAGTGGTGACTTTTAGTAAATGTAATGTAATATTAGAAAAGATTTATGTTTTTGACAGAGATAGATGTTAGACTATATAACACCTACTTCCTTTGTTCCCTTTTAACTAGTGTTGAGATTGTCTCTAAACACACAAAAAGCAATAAATTGTTTCAATTATCTACATAATTCAAATTGGGTTATTTATTATGAAATATTCAAATAATGAACTTTTACTCGACTTTTATAAATTTTTAATTTCCACTTTAGAGCACCTAGTATAGAATCTGATTTTGTCTATGTAGAAAATTAGGGGGAAGAATTGAGGAAAATTAACTTAGTATTAATAAAGGATAAAAATAGTCATCAACAATTTCAAACAACTTTTAGTTACTTTTAGTATTTTAAAAATTAATTTATGTTTGGTTTTTATTAAAATTAGAAATATGAACATTTGCCTTTAAATGGCCATGGTTGTAATTTTCAGGTACTTTTTTTTTTTTTAGTTAGGCAATTTCTGAACAAAAAATAATTAAATGTGCAGTATATAAATTCAACTATTGGGATGAACAAAAACACCAGGTAAATCATATTTCCATTCTCTACTTTTTTTCCTGCATATAGTGAAGAAAGTATGATGTAGTAGGACAAGCTTTAGAGCCAGGAAGACCTGGTAATGTACATCCAAACTATGTGACCTTGGATAAGACATATAAACTCTTAGTGGGAAGACTCCCAACCAAGACCCCAGGCAATAAGGTGATAATTTCCAAAGAAATTGCTCATTTGCATCAATACAGTTTCCATACCAACAATTCACCACATCTATGAAAATCACAAATTTTAACTAATAACAATACCAGCATAACAAATCATTTTTATGATGCATCCAAGCTTATAGATATACATTGTAGTACCCAGTTCTGAAGATATATATGGCCTCTCTGCTTCACTCCTTAACCCTAGTCAGGACTGTCTAGGATTAGATGTAATCCTGCTATAAACGGCATGGTGCTAGATGAGAAATTTGACATAGGTTCAAATGACTCCTCTAATACTTATTAGCTTTTCATAATGTTCTACAGTTGACCTGATTCAGGCCAATCCCAGGAGTTTAGGATCAATACTGGGGGAGAAAGGGGGTGGAGAGCAGAAATGCATAGGTCATTCAATAAATAATAAAATAAATTTATTTAGCCATAGCAGGAGAACAATGTTCAAACAAGTATAGGCATTGAAGATAATTCCAGTTGATACAGATGGGTCAAGTTCACTAGCATGAGATCTATCAACCAAGCATCAGAGAATACCTGTAGCTCTCTGTGGCTGCTTTCTGTTACTCAGGTAATGAGTCAATGATGTCAATGGTCTGAAACTTTTATCCTCTAAGCCAACCAAGCATTGAGGAAGGTCTCAATACTTTATAAGGAAAATTAAGTCCAGTATGTATTGCGATCACATAAAAGCAAATCCCTTAACCTTTCTGAGCTAAGGAAACTCATAAGACTTACTTCATGAAGTGGAGGGAGATTCTTCATGCTAAAATCAGTCTCTTAAAAACCAGTACCTTTAAAAAAAAAAAAAATAAAAAAAAGTTAAGTTCTAGTAAGAGTTTTGTGCATTATTTCACAATAAAAGAAATTAAATTAGATAGACAAGCTTATACTAGGTATACAAAGCCCATTCTTCAACCAAAAAAAAAACACTCCCTTTTTTAATCAATCTGATCTGTTTCTTGAGTCTCTTCTTCCTGCTGGGTGAGAAGGATTAATCAGGTAAAATTTCATTAATATTCACATCACATACCCACTAGGGATCTGAGTATAAGGAATTTGTAATTGCTACCTCTACTCTCAAGATAAGAAAGATTAGATACCCGTTTAATCTACATAGTGCATGGCTCTGGAGAAGCAATGATATACTGGGAGGGAAAAGGCCTTTGATCTGGAGTTAAAAATCCTTAGTTCACATCCTATCAAATCAAATCAATTCCTATTTTCTATCTGTAACTTTAGACATTTCTGGGCCTGAGTTTCTTCATCTATAAAATAAGGAGTTTGGCCTAAACAATAGTTTCCAAATGTTGGACTATGAAATTGTTATAAGGGATCCATGAATCTAGAGGCATCTCAAACATTGCAATTTCTATCCTTGTTTTTTATTCATTTGTTCAATTGTGTCCAATTCTTCATGACACCATTTGGGTTTTCTTGGCAAACATAATGACTTGCCATTTTCTTCCCCAGCTCAATTTATGGGTGAGAAAACCAAGGCAAACAGGATGAAGTGACTTGCTCAGAGTCACAGTTAGGAAACGTCTGAAGTCAGATTTAAACACAGGAAAATAAGTCTTTTTGACTTAAGGCTTGGTGCTGTGTCCTCTGTGCCACACAGCTGCCCCATTTATATTTTTATTTAACCTCCCAAAATAGGTAGTATAATAATAAAATAAGTAAATCATAGTGAATGTCAGTGGACTTGTTTTTCCTAATATATTAACTTTCAAAGATATGTAGATACTATTGTGATTGATAAATAGTCAATTTAAAATAAGTCATTTTAAAATTATTTCTGAATTCACAGCAGCATTTTGTCAGCATGCATTTTCTCAGGCAATAGTTACTAATAATACAACTATAGGTGTAGGAAAGAAGACTGAAATTTGATATTGAAAGGGTGTTCTCATGCAAAAAGACTGAGAACTATTAGACTAGATAAGATTTACATTTTTTCTAGTTCTGGAGTCTGTTTAAAAGTCTTATCTCCTCAAAAGTTTGTCATAAAATGCTCAAAAACAAATTTTCCCCTGCTTCCAAACTTCACTTCTTGCTTTGTCTATACTTTAGGGTCATTTACTTTTTTATTGATTTTTTTTGTTTGCATATCACTTTATTTCCAAATAGAAACCTTCTAATAATAGAAAATAATTATAACAATGAAAAGCATAATAATAACAGATGGCATTTAAGGTTTGCAAAACACTGTTTCAAAATTATTGCATGTGATACTCAGAATAATCCTAAAAGGGAAATAGTTTTTTATCATCATCATCCCCATTTTGCAGATGGGAAAATGTAAACAGAGATTAAGTGATTTGTATTGGCTTAATGCTGATAAGGGTTTGAGTTGGAATTTGAACTCAAGTCTTTCTGGCTGTAGGTTCCACACTCTACTCTGTTATCCTTCTACCTCAAATTCAGTAAAACTAACCAATATACCAACTCTAATAATATATTCATGCTCTGCACCTGTAGTTCCCCATCTCTTCAAACAAGGGAGGAAGATATATTTTTTCAAGTCTTCTTTAGGAACATCTTAGCCATTATAATGGCCCTTAGCACCATGCCTCCAATGCTTAACACAATGACTGGCGCATAGTAGGCACATAATAAATGGGTATTTAATTAAATTGGATTATAATATAGAGAGTTAGTTTCAGAGTTTTTGTTCTTTGCCTTTGAATTAATATAAGCATCATGTATACAGTTTGTCTGGTTCTGTTTATTTCATTCTGTATCAGATCATATAAACCTCCCTGTGCTTCTCTGAATTCTTCATATTCACGATTTTTTTACAGCACATTAACATTGCAGTATATCCATATATTGCAACTTGGATTAGTTATCCCTAAGGGATCATCATATACTTTGTTTTCAGTTCTTTTCTACCCCAGCCCCCCCAAAAGGTACTTATTTGTATTCATTTACTTGGGTACATTTGTGTTTCAGTAAAATACGTGCTCCTTTAAGCAGGGCAGATTGTGTGGCATTCTTGTCTCCAGTACCTAGTACCTAGCCCAAAGTAAGTGCTTAATAAATGCTTGCTGAATTGCTTCCACTCTATCTTGTTCTTGCCCTCTGCCCATCTCAAAAACTCCTCTCCAAGATCCTCTGCCCAGTATAGCAGTCCAGCATAAATCAGGGCTGACATTCAACACCTCCATCCTACTCCCTCCCCCAGATATCTCCCTTCAGCTCTGACAGAACAGCACAGCCCCAGAGCAATAAGTTTCCATTTTTTGCAAAGGTTTCACCCAGAGATTTGTGGTGTGGCAGGCAGCCAGACAATGATCACTTACCAGGAGAGCCCACTATCAGAGAGTTCATTTGACTTCAGAAATAGAGCTCTAGACTCATTCTCCAAAGGGCAGTCAGATGCTTCTAGGGTTCCTAAGCTAAATTGTACCTGACGTTTAATTCCCCGCTTCAGGCACTTTCTAGTGAAACTTGACTTCAGTGAGACATTGATCAGCCTCTCAGCTATTCATTCATTTTGACACAATCAATTTTCTCCAGTGGATTGGGCAATCATTAGCTGACTTAGGGAAAGGCGTGGGTCATACACAGCTTTCTGCAGGCCCCTTGGATTGCCCCGCAGGAGGAAATGATGAAAAATTGCTACTGGCAAATGACGGCTCTCCTTCCCCAAAGAACATCACCATTGAAAGTCAGTGAAGCCCTAGTCTTCCCATAATCACATCACCTCCTCTCTAAGCTAATTCTTTCCAATAAGACCCAATAAAAATCAAGGGGTGAGGGAATGTTCCTATAAATTTTCAGGGAAAAGATGACCAAAAAAGTTTTTGACTAGGGATATATTCAAAGAAGGGGGGTGGAAAATATCTTTTTCCTCCATGAAGTAGCATTGTTGGGCCCCTAACTTTCACCATACTGACAACAATGCTATCACTTGTTTTTCTAAATGGATTTGACTGGAGAAGGAAGTAAAAGGAAGGCAGAGTGGGCATCTGACCAAATGTAACCCATTAACAATACATCTGGAAAAGTTCTTTAAATGAACAAGCTTTGAAAGGAAGCACACAGGAAATATGCTGTAACCATTTAATGCAATAATTCCCACATTTGTGTATGGAACCATCCCTACCTGAAGGCAGAATGGATGGCAATCTACATACAAATAGTTCCACTTACAAAGAGCTTCTCCTTTGGAACAGATATCCCAGATGAGATATTGGAAACTGGCTAGGAACTGCCCTTGATTCCATGATGTCACAAATTTAGATTTCCCTTTCCTTCCCTCTTAGCATAATGCCATCTGGGCTCCTCTCCTCCTCACATTTTTGTTTTGCACCTCACTCAAGGTGGTCTAGGGCTGGTCCAGGACAATGTTCTCACTGGCAAAAACCTGCCCATAGCAAGAGCAGATGAGAGAATGAAAGTCCAAGGTAATGATTCTTTTATGTCCCCAACCCCCACACAATTTCCTCACTCACAACCTTAGTTGTATTATTGTTGTTGACTTGTGGCTTAGTTTGTGTTTTTTTTTTCCCCTAATTTCATCACGAAATAGAAATAACAGAATCTCAAAGTTAGGACAGAATTAGAAGTCATCTACTTCAACTTACTCCTGAACTAGAATCCTCCGTATAGAACAAAGGTCAATTCTAGCTTCATAACATCTGTGAAGTCCCTCTTCTCGACATTCACATTGCCACTACCCAAGTTCAAATCTTTATCACCTCTTACCTGGACTATTGCAATAGCCTCCTAATTGATCTCCCTGCTCCCCACCTCTATCTTCTTGTCCATTATACACAACTGTCAAAATAATCTCCTTAAGGGATAGCTTAACTATATTATTTCCAAAAAACAAATACTCCAATTCCCCTCCAGGATAAAATACAAATAAGTCAGCCTAGCATTAAAAGCCATCCACACTCTGATTTCAACCAATTGTTTTAGACTGATTTCCCATTAATCCCCTTCATATACTATATAATCAGCCAAACCATTCTACTTAGTTGTTGCCCAAACTAAGCATTGCAGCTCTCATCTTTGTACCCCTACATTAGCTATGTGCTATGTCCACCATGTCCATCATGCTAGCCAAGGACTTTCTTTTCCCTTCTGGGGTGTAAAATCCCAAGTTCATTTCCTTTGAGGCTCAGACTAGATGCCACTTTCAAATGGACACCTTTCCTAATTCTTCCAATGGTTAGTTTTCTAGCTGTTTTCAAATTATACTTGTGTGATATGTGAGGAAGCGAGGTGACATAGTGGATAGAAAGATGGACTTGGAATCAGAGACTTGAATTTGAATCCTGCCTTAGGTACTTACTGACTATATGATCCTGAGTAAGTCATTAAATTTTTATCTGCCTTAGTTTCCTCCTCTATAAAATGAGGATAATTATAGTACCTACTTCCCAGGGTTGTTGTAAGGATCATAAGAAATAATATATGCAAAGGACTTTGCAAATCCTAACATATTATAGAAATTATTATTATTATTATTACTTCTACTAAAATATAAAGTTTTTAAAGGCAGAGACTGATTTTTATTTTGGACTTTTTATAAACCAACAGCTTAAATTCTCTTTGCTCCCAGATTTGATTCTCTTCACTCACAGTTAGATGCTGTTTGACTGAACATTAGCATAGAGAGTAGGGACAGGGACAAAAGAAATAACTTTTCCTATCCTTCCTTGATGAACTGTTCAGAAAAAACTTCTAAGAGCCAGCCATATCCACTGACTCTTTGGAGAATTGCCCATTTGCTGAGCCAAATGACTGGTTTCTTAAAGATCACTGGGTACAACTAGATGAAGAAACCTCTTTGCACCTCCTGGGAAACAATAAAAGGATATACTTCTTTTACCAGTTGTGAATGAGTGAATATTTGAAATGTGAATAGTGTTCCCTTTACAGGGTGCAAATATGGTTATTTTAACCTCATCTTCTCTGTTACTTGCACCTGACATCCTGGAATTTCATTAAGTGGGTTAAGGAAGAACTCATTCAAGATCCCCAGGTTAACCCCATACACATACACACACACATGCACACATATACACATACCCCATATTAATAACCTATTTGAAAATGGGTCATGATCTCCTAATGTGGCAATTTTGGATCTTCATATTTTGGACTTGACTTCAATAAGTAATACTGTAATTGATTCTACTACGTTCTAAACTTGCCTTATTTTTCTTCCCAAGATGACTTATAAGGTCAGCAGGAAAGATCTGTCTCACTAGGATATGAGTGGAGAACAACCCAGTGCAGGCTGCACAAGCACAAGCTGTACCCAGGCAAACTATAAACAACCATAGAAAGTAACTAAATCAGCAACCATGGGGGTTTCCAGATCTTTCAACCTGCAGACAGAAAGGGGGTCAAGCAGTTTGTCATAAGGAGATTATAGGGGACTTTCTGCTGGCACTAGGAACAAGATTCTGTTGCATTGCCCATACATAGTTCCAGGTCATAATCCTAAAGTGAGGAGGAGTACTTACAGCAGTGGAAACTTTTGGCCCCATTAAAAGATGGAAAGGGATTCTTAATAGAGCACAGGCCAGGAGAATAATAATCACATCTCTTCTTAAATCATACTACCTTGAAAAAACTGAAAACATAAAGATCCCCAACACTAACTATGAGAACAATAACAAGAAAGACTTGAAGCTGCAAGCAGGACACCATCAACCCCACAAGCAGAGTCCAACTTAATGTTAAAAGTCAAAAAGTAGGCTAGGAAAAAAATTAAGCAAATAACAACAACCACCACCAAAAACAAAAAAAAAAAAAAAAAAAAAAAAAAAACCTTGAACAGAGACATTTCCTGTGGTAATAGGGAAGTTCAAAGCACAATCTCAGAAAAAGATAATAAAGTAATAAAGTCAAAGCAATTAAATGCAAAACCTCAAAGAAAAATGTGAATAAATGTCAGGACCAAAAACAAATGTTGAAAGAGCTTTAAAAAGATTTTTTTTTTAACAAAAGTAGAAGAAAATTGGGCAAAGATATTAAGAGTGAGGCAAGAAATCTTTTAAAAAAGAAGAGTTAACAGCTTAAAAAGAAAAAAAAAACATAAAGAAAAGGATGTACAAAAATTCACTGAAGAGAAGAACTCATTAAAAATTAAAAGTGACCAAATAGAAAAGAAGGTACAAAAAACCTCAATGAAGAAAAGAATTCCTTAAAATTAGAATCTGGCAAGTGGAAGCTAATTTTTCCATGAGATATCAAGAAACAATAAAAACAAAATGAAATAAAGGGGAAAAAAAACAGAAGAAAATGTGAAATGTAGCACTGGAAAAACAACTGGCCTAGAAAATAGATCAAGTAGAGATAACTGAAGAATTATTGAACTACTTGAAAGTCATGCAAAAGTGTAGAAATTTTCATCTTTCATCTTTCAGGAAATTATATAGGAAAATAGCCCTGATATCCTAGGACCAGAAGGTAAATTAGAAACTGAAAGAATCTACTGAAAGAGATTCCCAAATAAAAACTTCCAGGAATAGTATAACCAAATTTCAGGGGATTCAGAGATCAAAGAGAAAATGTTACAAGCATCCAGAAAGGCATAGTTTAAGTATGCATCCATAGACAGAATAATGAAAGATTTTACATCTTCTATATTGAAGGATCAGAGGACTTGAAATATGATATTTCAGAGGGTAAAGGAGCTAGGACAACAAAGAATTACCTAACCAGTTTTTTCATCAGAAATGCTTGAAATTACCCTATTTCTTTAAATTTTCTCCACACAAAAAGTAAAAGTAAAGGGCTAGAACAGAATCTATTATGCTTCAGCTGAAGTAAAAAAAAAAAGGGGGGGGAGCAGGGATAGCAATTAGGATCCCAAACAAAGCAAAAGCAAAAATAGATCTAATTAAAAGAAATAAGCCAGGAAACTACATTTTGTTTTTTTGTTTTTTTAAAAGGTACCATAAATAATGAAGTAATAACAATTGTATACTTATTTGCATCATTTGATACAACATCTAAATTATTTTTCTCCTGAGGTAATTGGGGTTAAGTTACTTGCCCAGGGTCACACAGCTAGGAAGTTTTAAATGTCTGAGGCCAGATTTGGACTCAAGTCTTCTTGACTTCAGGGCTGGTGCTCTATGCACTGCACTAACTAGCTGCCCCCCACCCAGCATCTAAATTCTTAAAGAAAAAGTTGAATGAGTTAACAGAAAGAAATAGAAAGTAAAATGATACTAGTGAGGGACCTCAAATTTCCTCTCTCAGAATGATGCAAATCTAAGAAAAAATAAAGAAAGAAGTTAAGAATATGAATGAAATTTTAGATATGATAAAATTCTGGAGAAAACTGGGCATAGAAAGGAATATTCCTTTTTCTCAGTGAAGACATGCACCTACACAAATAGGGCATTAAATTTTTACAACCAAATGTAGAAAAATAAACATATGATGGACATCATTTTTAGATCAAAATGCAATTACACTTAATAAAAGAGTCTGGAAACATCAATTTAAAATTGTGGAAATTCTTGGAAATAAAATAATTTAACCCTAAAGACAGAGAGACTCACAAATCACAGAAACACTTAATAATATCATTAAAGAGCATGGCATCAATGACACCACATACAAAAATTTATGGGATGCAGCCAAAGCAGTTCTCAGTATATCTCTAAACACTTACATCAGTAGAATAGAAAAAGAACAGTTTAATGAATTAGTTATGCAACTAAAAATAACTGAAAAAAACAAATTAATGAATGTTATGCAACTATAAATAACTAGAAAAAACAAATTAAAATTCTATTTTAAGCATCAAATTTTAAATGCTAAACAATTAAAGAGAGATTAATAAAATTGAAAGCAAGAAAAGTATCAAACTAATAAATAAAACTAGGAATTGGTTTTATGAAAAAAATAAGATGGTTAAACCATTGATTAATTTGATTTTAAAAATACCAGTATCAAAAATGAAAAGGGCAAATTGACCACCAATGAATATGAAATTAAAGCACTCATTAGGAGCTATTTTGCCCAACTATGTGCCAATAAATCTGACAAAGTAAGTTAAATGGATGGATATTTACAAAAATATAAATTACTCAGATTAAAAAATAGGAAATAGAATACTTAAACAACTACATCTTTGAAAAAAAAAAATTGAACATGCCATCAAAGAGATCCCTAAGAAAAAATCTACAGGGCCAGAAAAATTCACAAGTAAATTCTACCAAACATTTAAAAAACAATTAATCCCTATACTATATAAACTATTTAGAAAAAATAGGCTTAGAAAGAGTCTTATAAAATTCCTTTTATGATACAAATAAGGTACTGATACTTAAACCAGGAAGAGCAAAAATGAAAGGAAATTATAGACCAATTTCTCTAATGAATATTGAGGCAAAAAACTTTAAATAAAATACTAGCAAGGAGATTATAGCAACGTATCATAAAATATGACTATAACTAGGTATAACACATAACCAGGTAGGATTTATACCAGGAATTCAGGAATAAGCTCAATATTAGGAAAACTATCAGTATAATTGACCATATCAATAATAAAACCCACAAAAATCACAGGATTTTCTCAATAGATGCAGAAAAAACTTTTGACAAATACAATACGCATGTCTATTAAAAACACTAGAAAGTATAGCAATAAATGGACCTTTCCTTAAAATGATAAGTATCTATCTAAAACCATCAGCAAGTATAATCCGTAATAGGAACAAGCTAGAATCCAACCCAGTAAGATGAGGGGAGAAATAAGGATGCCCATTTTCATCATTATTATTCAGTATTTTACTAGAAATGCTATAGCAATGAGAAGAAAAAGGAATTGAAGAAATTAGACTAGGCAATGAGGGGAAAACTATCATTTTCTGAAGATGATAGGATAATATACCTGGAGAATGCTACAGAATCAAGTAAAAAAACTAGTTGAAATAATTAACAATTTTGGCAAAGTTGCAAATAAGCCTACACAAATCATCAGCATTCCATATATTACCAACAAATTTTAGCTGCAAAAGATAGAAAAAGAAATTCCATTTAAAATAATTGTAGATAATATAAAGTAGATTCCCATGTCTACCTGCTAGGAACTATTTGAACAAAGTTACAAAAACAATTTTTACACAAATAAAGTCATGTTGGAATCCTAGTGTCAACTCAACTTGAAACAAGGTGAAAACTCAAGGGTGATGTCAGAATCCTGGTGTTAATTCAATAGAATTGATACAGTGCTTATTGGTTCATACCTTAGAGTGAATCCTTACAAGGTGATAAGTTGCTAATACTGATAGAAACAATGCTTGTGTTCACACTTTTAGAGAGCTCATAAGTATCTAAGTACTCAATGGAGTTCACATGTTTGGGAGATTTCAGAGAGCATAGGATTCTGACATCACCCTTGAGTTTTCACCTTGTTTCAAGTTGAGTTGACACTAGGATTCCAACAAAGTCAGATCTAAATAATTAGAAAAAATATTAATTACTCATAAGTAGGGCAAGCCAATAAAATGAAAATGCCAAACTAAATTAATTTACTTATTCAGTGTCAAATTATATAATAACACGTGTATGCATGTGTGTATATTGTAAAGCTAGAAAAATATAAGGAATTAATAGGAAAAAATTGTGGAGGAAGGTGGCTTTGTCATACCAACTCTCAACACCCCTGAAGTATCCCCTCACACCTATCAAATAGGGTAATATGATAGAAAAGAAAAATCACAAATTTTAGAGGAGATGTGGGAAAATTGGGACACTATTACACTACTGATGGGGATGCAAATTGATCTAACCAGTCTGAAGAGCAATTTGGAACTATGCCCAAAGGGCTATAAAATTGTCCATAACCTTTGACCCAGAAATATCACTACTAGGTCTATATGCCAGAGAGAGAAAAAAAAAGAAGAGGGGGGGGAATAAAAGGATCTCTTTGTACAAAAATATTTATAGTAGCTCTTTTTTGTGGTGGCAAAGAATTGAAAATTGAATGAATGACTATCAACTAGGGAATGGCTAAACAATTTGTGGTATATGATTGTTATTGGATATTAGTGTGCTATAAGAAATGGCAAGCATGATCCTTTCAGAAAAACCTAGAAGGACTTATATGAACTGATGCAAAATGAAGTGAGCAAAATCAGAATAACATTATACACAGAAACAACAATATATTTTGTACAATAATCAACTGTGAGTCACTTAGTTATTCTCAGCAATACTGTGACCTAAGACAATTTTGAAGGACCTATGATGAAAAATGCTATCCACATCCAGAGAAAGAATTGTTGGAATCTGAGGGAAAATTAAAGCACACTTTTTAAACTTTATTTTTCTTGGTGTTTTTATGGGGAATAGAGAGTCCTATGTTTTACTTCATAACATGACTAATAAGAAAATGTATTTTGCATGACATGTATAACCTATATCAAACTGATTTCTTTCTCATGGGTGAAGAAAGGGAAGGAAGGAAGGAAGAGAATTTGGAACATAAATTAAAAGCAAACAAGCAAACATGTCATAATTGTTTTAAGTATAACTAGAAAAAATTGAAGATTCAAAAATTTAAACACAAAACATAAATGAGGATATCAATGAAGCAAACTTGTTTGAGTTAGTTTAGTTTTATTATTTCCCCTCAAGGACTGACTGTACTTTTTGCTTTGCACTCATATCCAGAGTCAAGTGCAATGGCTGTATCAAATAAATCCATTCTAATAAGGCAGCAGATTTGTTGCCATTACCACTCAACAATTCTTGTCACATACTTTTAGCTTTTTCAAGTTGGCCTTCACTGTGTTCTTACTCAGAGTAGAAGACGGGAACTAAACTTTTATTTCACTGATACGAGGACTTCTCAACACAAAGAGTTGCCTCGAGCACTTAAACAGGAGAGGATGTGCCTAGAGTCACATAAGCAGCAAGTGGGGTTGGGGGGAGTAATTTAAATCTAGGACTTTCTGGCTTTGAGATAAACTTTCTGTCCACAACGCCCCATCTCTCCTATTTACAGGGAATAAAGTGAGTATAAATCTTCCTGACAGCAGATCTTTCCATTTTTGTTATTTTTATTGCCATAATGGGGAAAATCAGAAAATAACTCTGATGACTGTTTAGAATTTGAGTAGTGGGAGTAGTGGAAGGAAAAGATCTAGCATTCTGCCACATCCTGGTTTCCCACTTTCTCCTCTCCACTCAATTCAGTTCATTTCAAAAATCATTTATTCCATACCTACTCTGTGGAAGCCGCTATGTGGCTAGGAATACAAAGATACAAATGACATAGTCCCTGCCTTCTAGGAATTTGTATTATACTATGGGGAAAACAAGTGAGTAAACAACTAAGTATAATACAAAACATGGGGGGAGAAGGAGAGAGAAAAAGACAGACATACAGGAAAGACAGATATAAACACAGAGAGAGAAGGAGTGAGAGGGACACAAAGAAAGGAGAGAAAAGACGGGACAGACAGACACAGAGATAGAATTCAGAAAGGGAGGAAGAAAGAAAAGAGAAATACAAAAAGAGACAGAGAGACAGAGGGACAGAGGAAAAAATATATAAAGAGAAGAGAGAAGAGACATGACAAACAGAGTCAGAAACACAGAAAGGCAGGAGTGAAGAAAAGAAAGAAATAGAGACAGAGAGAGACACAGAAAGAGAGTGAGGGACAGCAACAGAGGAATTACAGAGAGACACAAGAAAAGAGAAAGAAGGAGGAAGAGAAATATAAAGAGAGGAAAGGAGCTGACAGATACAGAGGCAGAAACACAGAAAGGGAGTGAGGGGAAGAAAGAGAGAGAAAGACAAACATGCAGAGACAGAGAGACACAGAAAAAAGGAAGGAGGGAGAAAGAGATAAAGAGGAAAGAAGAGACATGGTAGACAGATGTAGAGACAGAACTACAAAAGGAGAAGAGGGAAGACAGAGAGACAAACAGAGACAGAGAGACAGAGATACAGAAACAAAGACAGAAGAGAGACAGAGAATAACATTTATTATATGACAGGCATTGAGCTAAAGTCTGGGGATGGACATATAATTGTTAAGTTCATCCCTGCTTTAAAGACCTTATTGTGTTAACAGAGGGAGATAAAAAATTAAGGGGTATTAGAAAGTAGGTGGAGAGGTAAGGTCCTTTATGGACTGGGGAGTCTGCCGGAAGTGGCCTGGGTTGTTGAATAAGTAAATAGAAAAAGAAAGAATTAAACTAACTGGGATTAGAGGGGGAGAGGTCAGGTAGAAATCTGAGAATTTCAGGAGGCTGTGTTCCAGACCCCAGAAAGCAGGCAGGCTTTTTTAGGAGGGCAGTATGCAGGCAAGCCTCTAATATGACTTTATATGTGTGTGTGTGTGTATATATATATATATATATATATATATATATATATATATATATATATATATATATCCCTTGGGCCATACAGAGAAATCTGCAGACCCTTTAATATAATCATTATTAAATATATAAAATAAAATGTATGAGATTACAAAAGAAACTGCATTGAAACACATTTATCAAAGTATTTTCAAAACCAAGCTTATGGACCATAGGGTGAGAAGCTCTGCTCTATTAAGTGCCCACTCCAGCAGGTGCTGTAGGAAGATACATGAAAACATCATCTCTGTCCTCAAGGGTCATCCCCCTATCGTGTTCCAGAATGTTCTGCCCAGTCCAGCTTTCAGGGAAAGTGACCAGAGCACCTCCTTAGGGAGATTATTATTGGACACAGTGTCCTTGGCTCTATAGCCAAGTCAGTTAACCTGATCAGCGGTTAACATATTTGCTTTTCTTAACTTCTATCTCATTGATCCTCTTTATAATCCCTTAATGGAAGTTACACTGTGGGAAATTTAGATGCCACCAAGGAATACAGATATCTCTAGGACACTTATGCCCTTCTGAGTCTCCAAATGGGCTCTTTAACTCTTTCCCTTAATGACTACAACAGGGTTTTCCCCAGTCATGGGAGAAATAATGAGTATTTTTCTTCAGAAGAATACTTTTATAGCTGCATGTTATCATCAGTGTGCACTGACCCCAGCTGGATGTTGATTTGTTTTGCTTTCATTACATTGGTTAAATCAGGAACATTTGACCTCTTAGTATTGGTGCATCCCCCTACTCCCACCTTAGTGAACATAGGTGACGGTATTAAGAAAATTATGAAGGGGGTGGAAAATAGAAAAAAGGATAATCATCCCCCGATTGTGTTTTTGCTGTAAATCAGAGAGGTTCTGGAATCTGATGACAAATCTCATTCTTGCCAAAAAGAAAAAAAAAAAAGATAGACTTCCCTGACAGCCCCCTTCTCTAAATGGTCACTGAAACCCAGCAGTAAAAATCCCAGCTGTCACCCAAGCATCCCCAGCCTCTGGGGAACATGCCATCCTGGGGACTCGTCAGCTGCATCCTTGGACGGATTCCTAGTGTCCAGGCATACTCCCCGTGACATTTTGTCACATCTCTTTCTGGAGCATCTGTTCCAGGGTATTAATTCTTCACTTCATCTTAAATCACTTTATCCCCCTTTCACTCAGGAAAAAAAAATCAAGATTGAAAGGTAGAAACTGAAGGACTAAGAGAGAATGGAGCAATATTAGGAGAGAGAGAGAGAGAGAGAGAGAGAGAGAGAGAGAGAGAGAGAGAGGAAGCAAAGCCAGTGCTCCAGACTGTCTCAATAAGGAAGAAAAGTCTTTTAAATTATATAAGAATAATAACATTATCTCACATTTGTATAACATCTTATAAAGTTGTTTTCTGCATGATCTGCTTTGTGCATTGAATGGTATACCTATGGTTATCTCTGCTTTGCAGATAAAGTAGCCCCTGTCCAGAGAAGTAATCTGATAGGATTTACACTATATATCTAGCTCTCTCCTTTGTCTCTATTCTCTAACAGGTCAGAAAGGGCATTCTGATTTATCAAGAAGTAATTTCATATATTTATAATAAGTTACAGAAAAAAAAAAGAACCTCTTGATTCAGACTAGTTCCAGTGGTCTTGTGATGAAGAAAGCCATCTACATCCAGAGAAGACAGTTGGAACTGAGTGTGGACCACAACATAGTACTTTCTTTTTGTTGTTGTTGTTTGCTTGAATTTTGTTTTCTTTCTCATACTTTTTCCCTTGGGATCTGATTTTTCTTGTAAAGCATGAGATTTGTGGAATTATGTATAGAGGAATTGTACATATTTAACATATATTGAATCACTTACTGACTGGGGAATAGGTGGGAAGAGAGGGTAAAAAATTAGGGCACAAAGTTTTGAAACTTATTCATGTGTATATTTTGAAAATTAAAAAGCTATAATTTTTTAAAAGAACCTCTTCCCTCCAATCCTTGCCAGACTGATATAGATACCCAAAGAAAAGTACCTCAAACTTAAACCTGTTGAAGATGTTAGCTTTAAAAAGGCAAAGGTCTCCCACTGCATCCATGACATCTATGATTTTTCTAATCTATATCTGGCTACTGGACCCAGATGGCTCTAAAAAAGAAAGTGAATCTGGTACCTTGCACAGTCCTTCTTTACCTAATTCCAATTCACTTGTATGACATGGCAATACCTCCCTGATGTCATGTCCTTTTTGAGAATCAAGGACAAACAGCAACAACAGAAAGGATATTTTTGTTCATCTTCCCTTGTCTCTCTATCCAGAATAATCATCAAAACCTAGTTCTTCCCTCATTATGTAGACTGCATTCTGTTCAAGGATCTTGAAGGGCACAAATTCAGTAAGCACTGAAACTTATTTCCTTCATGTCTTAGAGATTTCAAAGTTGAGGGATGGGTTTGTCAAATTCTGACTGATTTTGAGTTTGGTAGAATCCTGGTGACATCACCGTTCAAGTCATCCTCTACCTCCAAGTGTGTTTCCCTTTCTCTGGCGTCACCCTGATCCAATGGTTTCTGCATTCATTCCATGCTACTTTCCTTTACTTCAAAATTATCAGTCCCATATATAGTTTGTACCAGATTTTATTGTACATGTGTCTGACACTGTTCTTAAATTATTTCAGTGTATAAGTTTCTTCCCAAGCCTTATATCTCTCTTCAGACTAGCTCCTTCATAATAGATAGCTTACTGATAAACTATTGATTGATTGGTGACAGTAAAAAAAGAAAATCCACAGCTCAAATATCTGTGATTGGTGTGGATACTTCCTCTAAAAGGAGGGTTTTTAGCTTGGAGTCTATAAACTTGTTTCTGTTTCATTTTGTATTTTGATCATTGCTGTTCAATATCATTGGTTTCTTTGTAATTATATGAATTTTTGTATTCATTAAAAATCTATTAAAACATAATTCACCAAATTGCAAGAGATAGCTGCTAACTCTCTGCAGAGTATTTTGACCCTAGAGTAATAACAACTGTTAACCTTTTATACTGCTTACTACTGTTGGCATTATGCTGTTGTTGTTTGTTCTTCCTTCTTGAAGAGGACCATGATATCTGAGAGGTGATAGAATGACATGCAAGTAAATTGGATTTACATGAGGGAAATCATTCAGGGTCACTTGCCTCATTTTCCCCTCCAGAATCATCTGGGTCCAGAGGTAAAATATAGATCAAGAAGACTAGAAATGGCCCAGGATGAAAAGGGAGACCTTGTCCTTTTTAAGCTAAGGTCTTCAACAAGTTTCAGTTTGACTGAGGCCACAACCATTGAGCACAAAGAAATCCTCTTTCACTTAGTCCTCCCCCCCAAAAAAAAAAATCTAAATAAATAAATAAATCCGGGAGGGGAAGACCCTCAGGGTTTCTGGCCAAAGCAGAAATGATTGTTATTTACATTCAATCTGAGTCAATTATGACCCAATGACCAAAGTCACTAAATGACTTTTAGTGGTCAATCAATGAGAATCAAATTGGTTTTGGTTTAAGGCCTGGTCCTTAAAAAATCTAGCCAATAAATCTCAAAATGTTAAGCAATTTATTTACCTCATTTGATCCTCACAAAATCCTGAGAAGTAGGTGCTATTATAATCTCCATTTTTCAGAAAGGAAGTTGTGTCAAATCCAGTTGATCTGAATTAGAATCTCCTAATTCTATTGGGTTCATTTTGATTGTGCAAAAAAAAAAAAAAAAAAAAAAAAAAAAATTAATTTTCTTTAACAAATATTGCCCATTGTCTTATTGTGATCATTTCATCCATTATAACCCAATGGGAATTTATTTTGGTACCCAAAGGGAAATGTTAATCTATACTTAGTTTCTGTCAATTTTCCCAATGATTTTGGTCAAATGCTGAGTTCTTGCTCTAGTAGCTGGGATTTGGGGATTTATCAAACATTCCTATACTATGCTCCTTTATTTCTGCATATTGTGTATCTACTCTTGGTCAACCAATCAACCTCTCTATTTTCTTTTCCTATTTTTCCTTCTAATTCTCTCATTTGGTTGTTTATTTTTAATAGCTCTTTAAGCAAACAAAAAAAAAAAAATGTGTTTTATCTCTTCCAGATATTCTGATTAGGTTTGTGACTAAGCTATGTGCTTTTTTGTTTTTGTTTTTGGTTGATTGGTTGGTTTTGGGTTTTTTTGGGGTTTTTTTTTTTTTTTTTTTTTTTTTTTTTTGGTTTTTTGAGGCTTTGCTTATAGATGTTTTGGAATCATTATCTTCTAAGTCTGTGCTCTAAATGTCCCTATCATCATTATAACTTTTTGTAGTGTTTTTGTTTATTTGTTGGTTCATTCTTCCAGTCTACTTCTTAAATGCAGAATTTTTGTCATTTAAGAGGAAAATTCCAAACTGGGCTTTTATTTTCTTTTATCTTCCTTCTACTTTCTTAAGGATGTTAAGTATTACATTATTATAGGCTCTGAGGTATTATCCAGGATGAGGGTCTGCAAACTTTCAATGCTCCTAACGTGGTCTGATCCAGGAGAAAATCTACCACATCCCTGGGTCCTGAAAGAATTGAATGGCAGATGTGATGGTTGAGTCATTATTATTAATATTTGAAAAGTCAAGAGAAATTGGAAAAATACCAAAAATGAGAGAACAAATGTTGCACTTTTCAGGAAAAGGGAGGATAACAATGTCAATCAGTCAATAAACACTTTTTAAGAATCTGTTATGTTGTTCTAAGCACTGGAGATACAATTAAAGGCAAAAAAAATCCCTTGTTCTCAAGGAGCTCACTATTTAATGGTGGAGACAAAATGTAAACTAAAAACAAACAAGATACATACAGAATAAATTAGAATAAATCAAGGGAAAACACTGAAATTAAGAAAAACA
Organism: Sarcophilus harrisii; assembly: GCF_902635505.1. Taxonomy (NCBI): domain Eukaryota; kingdom Metazoa; phylum Chordata; class Mammalia; order Dasyuromorphia; family Dasyuridae; genus Sarcophilus; species Sarcophilus harrisii. The sequence goes on from NC_045429.1 coordinate 421,949,308, forward strand.
GAGAAAAGCTTTCTATTGAATGTGAAGTTTTAGTTGGAAAATAAAGGAAGCTCATTAACTCAGAAGGTAAAGATGAAGTCTATATATTCTAGGTTATTGAATAAACTTCACTTGGTCTAGAAAAGCAAATTTAAAAGATGATCAGTGAATATCTAGAAAAGGAAACAGGAATACAGAAAAACTAGTATGACTTCATTAGAAATAGATCAAGGTAGACTAATCCCAATTTCATTTTTTCATACGACTGCTGAACTAGTACATAAAGAAGATGTGACTAGATTTTATAAAAATATTTGATAAAATACATCTCAAATTTTTTTCTTGGAAAAGGTGGAAAGATATGGATTAGACAGAAATATAATTAGATAAATTCAGAATTAGTTGCATGGCTGGACTGGGAGAACAATTGTTAATTGTTCAATGTCAGTGTGATATGAGATTTTCAAAGTGTCTTGGGGCTTTATGCTTAGCTTTATGTTATTTAACACTCTTATCAGTTATTTAGATAAAGGCTTATATAGCAAATATTCATCAAATTTGCAGATGATACAAGTTTGGGCAGGAGAGCTACTATATTAGAAAAGCTTTTAGGTTGTTTAGGTTGAACTTGAATGGGAAAATAAATTTTTACTTTTATTAAATTCTAATTGGAATTGTAATTTTTAAAATTATTTTGATAAGGGTAATCCATAGGTTTCTCCAATCACCAAAGGAATCCATGGGAAAAGAAAAGTTAAGAGCCCTGGGGTAAAAAAAAATGGGTTGAATTTAATGAGACAAGATTGAAGAGGGATAAATGCTAAGTCTTGCACTTGAGTACAAAAAAAAAAAAAAAAACACAACTTCATAAACATAAACTGAGAGATTATACAGTAGTTGTGAATCAGAATGGTTTTGATGAAATGTAAGACTGATGTGAGTCAACAGTGAAATATGGAAATTCTAAAAGCTAATATAATCTTGGGCTTCATTAAAAGGCATAGCTTTCAAGAAGAGGATGGAATTGTCTCTTGCTACCACAGCTTCAGAAGGGCATAAGTTGGAGAGAGAAACCAGGATGATGAAGGCCTATATATTAAATGAAAATTCATTGAAATAATTGGGAAAGTTTAGGTGGGAAAGAAGAAAACTTGGGGAGGAAGGGCCAGAAATAACTGCATCTGAATACACCTGAAGGTCTGTCAAGTGGAGAAAAATGAAATTACATTTGGTCTATTTAGCCTCAGAAAATAGAAACAAGTGTAATGTGCAGAAATTACAAAAAGAGCGGGTTAGGCTAATGTCAGGAAAAACTTCTTAATCATTAAAACTGTCCAAGAGTAGAATGGGTTACTTCAAGGGGAGATAGGTCCCCCTTCCTTGGAAGTCTTCAAAACAGAGTCTGGATAACTATTTGTCAAGTATATTATAGTTGGGATTACTTTCATGTATGTGTTGGACCAGATTGTCACTGAAATCCCCTATAGCTCCCAAATTTTTTTATTATTTAATTCTGTTAATTATTTCTCTCGTTACAATGTAACCTCCTAGAGACTATAGATTGTTCTATTTTTGGACTTGTATCTACATTACCTATCACAGAACATAATAGATGCTTATTCACCTCAGTGACATACTGCTTTGAACATTGTTCTTCAGCTGAGGCAGCCTGGATTTGAATTTGTGCTCTATATAATTCTGAACAGGTCATGGAACCTCACTAAGTTTTAATTTCTCCATCTTTAAAATAAAACAAATGATCAATCACAGACCTTGCAGAAGAAAAAAAAATTAAAAAAGAAAATGTGTTCAAAGAAATTCTATTATATTTTTAGTAAGAAACTATTTCATTAAACAAACACGTATTAAGTATCTTCTGTGTGTAATGCACTGTCCTAAATCCTTGGGGAAACAGGAACTTTTAAGTACCCAAAACCAGAATTTGACATGGGGGTAAAAAACAACCAGAATGATACCTTTATCCTCCCTGACCATTTTCATTTCCTTGAACTCCCCAGACTAAATTTCTGTCTAAATCCTGGCTCCTACCTTATTTGATTCAAAGAAATATAGAAAATAAAGGAATCTATAAATCAGCAGACTTCACTCACTAGCTATATGACCGGGGAAAATTCTTAAACCCCACTGAGGTTAAAGACTTATTGAGTCTTCATTGACTCATTTGTAAAATAGAAATGAAAATATCTCTATTAACTAACACAGCAATGATGTGAAGAAAGTGTTTTGAGGATTTTTTTTTTAAACCATGCAAGAGATATATAAATGTGGGTTATTCATTTTCTGATGGACCTTGACCCAGCCATTGTCATTACTTCCTCTCAGTCCTTCATTGGGAAAAGACCGGACATTTACTTTGAAGCACATACTAGCCTTTCAAAATGTGTGAAGAAGAGTTAAAATCCTTCTGCTTGGAAGTCATCATCATAGTCTTTTGGACTTCACTCTGATTCTCTGATTTTTTAAGAATGAAGGGACCATTGTTCTGTGGAGTTACTCAGAACAGTGAGTTCTGTTCCATTAAAATGACAGCAACAAAGCCTTATTGGGAGAGGCCTTCAACCAGGATGGGCTAGCTCTGTCCGTGAGCAAAAATGATGAGTACTTAGAGGGTTTCTGATCCTTATACTCTCAGACATTTGAGCAACTCCTTTTTGTATCAAGTAAAATGGAAGACCAAATCTTTCCATCTCATCTAAATCTCTCAAACACAGCTGTCTTTCAGTTACATTTGATTTTTCTCTCCCTGCCAAATGGAGGCCATAGAGAACTTTTAGTTGTAATGGGACTTGCTCCAAGGGGATTTGACCTTATTATTATTATTATTATTATTGTCATTCAGGACTTATAAAGTCCATATTGTCTGGTTATTTACCAGCATATCTCCTGGAACAATAAGAGAGGTCATCTGGGAGAGGGTTCAACAAAATTCATCCTTTACCCTTCTTTAAAAAAAAAATGGGCCATGTCTCCTTTCTTTTGTTTCTTTGAGCCTGAATTCACAGGACCAAGACAAAATGTCTGTTTTTTCTCTTCTTGTACTTAGACATATGTGACCTAGCCCATCACTGAAATGCTTCTAAGTTTGGAGACCTCCTGAGCACAGGGAAAGAGGAGCTGGTTTTCCAGGGGCCTGTGTTCCCAGCATGTGCCAAAGACATGTGCCAAATCACTTGAGAAGGGATATAAGATTTTCCAATTTCCAGGCACGCCAATGAAACATACATATATTTTTTCAATCCTTGAAATATAAAATGACTCCATTTTATGAAAAGATTCTCTGTTGTGAGAGAGGCCTGGCAGGAGGCTGAGAGCTCTGGGAGCTTTTCTCCTGCATGACCTACGGCCTCCAGGGGAATGAGGTTTGCCCTCAAGGAGATCCACTGGCCAATGAACTCTGCAGAACCAAACTGCCCATATTGGTTTCCAGGAAATTTCCATTAAAAGAAAAGGCTTAGGTATTTGACCAAATGGTCCTTTTCTGGCTGTAAAAATGTACTCTCTTAGCACATTTGGTGAACAGCTGAGACATGGAGAAGGCCATGTTTCAATTCAGGGTAAATCAGTCTCTAAGGGAGTGGAGGGGTGGAAGGGGGAAATCAGACAAAACAAGACCATTAGGCTATTTCCAAAGATTGTATGAGTAGATTGTGGTATTATTTCTATTTTCTCTCAGTTTAGGACAGATGGCTACAACCACATTACAGAGCATCAAATGCTGAGACTGGAGCAACCTCAGCTTGCCCCTCTGTGAAATGGGATACTAATACATATATGATCTTAATAGAGCTGAATGGAGCTAAACAATCATATTCCCTCATTTTACAGATGAGGAAACTGAGGTAAAGTGACTTATCTAGTATCACATGGTTGTTAAATAATAAAACCAGAACTTGAATCCAGTTCTTACCCCCCAACTCCAACGCCAGTGTTCTTTGCATGGTAGCAAGCTATTTCTCATTTGTATTCCTTATTTGTAGTGTCTAGCACAGCACCTGATAGATTGTAAGTCTTCAGACTGATTGGCAATAGTCATTTAGTTAATAACTATCAAAATAAAAATAATAATGTCTTGAACTTTGTAATATTTTACAGTTTTACAGTACACTGAAAAGTGATATGTAAATGGAAAGTATTATTATCTTTCAAGCAAACACTAGCTATGTAACTATAAGCACATAGCTTATTTCTCTCAGTGTCCCAGGCAGCTCTTTAATCAAGACTGTCAATCAAAGATGGGTTGTTGATCTACATTTGGTGGAGAGAATTTCTATACTAGGAGTTCCCCAAATCAGTATAAAAGATCTGGACACACTCCCTTCCATTAAAAAAAAAAATCAATAGCTTCATCACAATCAATCATCACCATAATCCATAGCTATTTTCTAGTTTAGGTTTTGGGTTGTTTTTGTTTTAGGTTGTTGCTGTTATTGCTTTGTCCTTTGTTTTTGAAGAAGATTAATGACATTATAGGATGATACCTTGACTTGCATGGGAACTGGACTCATTGACCTCTTGACCAGGGGATATTACAGCTCAAACACAGCAATAATAATTCAGTGAGATAGATCATGACCTACAATGTGGTTTCATTTACAAAAATTAAGGAAAGAGGAATGTTAAGACTCTTCCTTAAAAGCAAATGGAAAAAGAAGAGCTTCATGATGAAGGAAGGAAAAAGAGGCCTGAATCATCAGAATGGGATCTAGCCCTATTAGGACATTGTTATCAGGGGACAGGGATCACGTGCTTTCCATTGACAATTAGAGACACACTCACTCACTGTGCTCACAGATAATGGGATTGAGTTTCAACATTACAAGTCACTTTGTAAAATATAAACCTTTTTGACCTGAAATTTAAGGCCCTTTAAATATAGTCCCACTTTACCTTTCAAATGTTATCTCATTATACTTTCTTCCATATGCTCTATACACTGGCCAAACTGGACCATTTTCTATTCTCAAATACCCTATATGCTCACTTATCTCCAACATCCTATGTTGATGTTGCTCCTTATACCTCTCTCCCCTTCCTTATCAGGTGAATTCCTGTTTTTTCTTGAAAGCCCAACTTAGATCCCAAAAAGATAATTAAAAAGGGGAAAGGACATACATGTACAAAAATATTTATTAGCAACTCTCTTTATGATAACAAAGAATTGGAAATTGTGGGGATGCCCACCAATTGGGGAATGACTGAACAAATTGTGGCATAGAAATGTAATAGGACACTATTGTTGTATAAGAAATGTAATAGGACACTATTGTTGTATAAGAAATGTAACAGGATATTATTGTTCTATAATAAATGATGAGCAGACTGATTTCAGAAAAGCCTGGAAAGCCTGTACAGAAAGAACTGAGGCTCAGTAAAGTAAACAGAAGCCAAACATCATACACAGTAACAACAACCCTGTTGGATGATCAACTTTGATAGAATTAACTCTTCTCAGTAATACAGTGATCCAAGACAATGCCAAAAGATTCATGATGAAAAATGGTATCCACATTCAGAGAAAGAATTATAGAATCTGAACACAGATTGATGCATACTATTTTTACCTTTTTTGTTATTTCTTTTTTCTTATGGTTTTTCCCTTTTATTCTGAATATTCTTTCATAATATGACTAATGTGGCAAAGAGATGGGAGGGATCCAACTTAAGCTTGCTTCCTCTTTGAAGCCATTCTTGATCACACTAGTCTATAATAACTTTTTCCATTATTCTTCAAATAGGGCTTAATTTTTCAATTTTCTAATGAATGGATGAGAAAATGAAACCATAGTTAAGCATTTACTATGTACAAAGCATTAGAAATACAATTGGAAAAGCAAGACATGCATTCTTATATGTTATATTTGTCTATGTTTGTCTTATGAGGACCTAGAGAAAAGACATAAATATCATAGAAATTGGGGCCACAAATCCATACATAAAGGATCCTTGCTGATTCATAGTGATTTAGTTTTAAAATGAAATGTCTTTTATATTTTTGCTAATTTTGTTAACCTTTTCCAAATACATTTTAATCTGGTTCCCACCGTACTTGAAAGCATTATGGACCTTGATTTGACATTTTACATTGAGTAAAGGTTATCTAAATTGTTTATCTTGCCTAACACTCCTAACTTCTAATCATCAGAGGCACTTAAAATGTTTTAGATATTTTATTCTTAATTACACATAAAAATAATTTTTAACATTTGTTTTTTTTTTTATTTTGAGTTCTAAATTATCTGCCTTCTTCCTTTCCTTCATCTTTCATTGATAAGGTTAGCAGTTTGATATAGTTTATACAAAACAGTCATACAAATCATATTTCCATATCAGTCATACCATAAAAGAAAACCCAGACAAAAGAAAAGAAAAGAAAAGAAAGAAACAAATAAAGTAAAATATTGTATGTTTTAACCTGCATTCAGAATCCATCATTCTTTCTTGGGAATTGAATAGCACTTTTCACCATGAATCCTTTGGAATTGTCTTGGGTAGTTGCATTATTTAGAATGGTTAAATCAATTACAATTGATTATTGTATAATAGTGCCATTACTGTGTGTGATGTTTTTTTCTGGCTCTGTTCATTGCGTTTTGCATCAATTCACATAGGTCTTTTCAGGTTTTTCTGAAACATCCTGATTGTCATTTCTTATAGCATAATAGTATTCTGTCACAACTTTATAACATAACTGGTTCGTCTAGTCCCCATTTGATAACTATCTACTCAATTTTCAATTCTTTGCTTCCACAAAAAGAGGTGCCATAAATATTTTTGAACATTTGAGTCCTTTTCCCTTTTTTCTGATTACCTCATTGGGATACAGACTTAATAGTGGTATTATGGGGCAAAAGAATATGCACAGTTTTAAAACTCTCTAGGCATAGTTACAAATTGCTCTCCAGAATGGCTGGATCAGTTCATAACTCCCCTAAACAGTGCAATAGTTTCCCAAATTTCCCATATCCCCGCTAATATTTATCTTTTTCCTTTCTTTCATTTCAGCTATTCTGATAGGCATTTCTCAGACCAATAGTGATTTACAGCATTTTTTCTTATGACTACAGATTCTTCCCTTATCAATAGATATCCATAGATCTGACAGATAAAGTATGATGTTTCGATATGCTTAAATATGCTCAAATCAAAGAATTGAGCTCCTGCTCTAAGTTTCAAGTCTTTTATTTTGCTGTTTTCAGAGCTTGTTCTGGGGATCTGTACGTTTTCAATTCTTCCAAGGGGTTACTATTTCAGGAGAGGTGTGGCCACTGTTCTCCTGACCTGTGCACTGATCTGTGGATGACTACAAGCACTCTTTTCCACCCTGGACATGTGATCAGGATTTCCATTCTTACTAATGCTGCTCTTTGCCTTGGGACTACAATCTAAAATTAAGTTTGGGCAATGCAATAAAGTCCTGCATCCAGTGCCAGCAAAAGTTCCCTGATGATATTTTTCTGACTAATTATCCAGCCCAATTACCATCTGTAGACTGAGAGCTCTGGAAGTCATGGCCATTGATTCAGTACCCCCCCAGTGCCTGTGCTGGACAGCAGTCCACTCCCATCCCAGTAAAACATCTTTCCTGTCAACCTTCTAAATTGTATTAAGCTAGAACATTATTTCTTCCCATGTTTTCATTGGTTCTGCCACTCTAAAATTCATTTTGAGGCATTATTTTAAAGTTGTTTGGAGGGGAATTTGGGAGAGCTCAGGTGAGCCTCTGCCTTTACCCTGCCACTTTGACTCCCTGATAAATATTTATTGAAAGAAGAATCTTGATTTACAGTATTTATCTACACAACACCTATTCACCAAATAAGACACTTTAGCAAAATAATTAATTTTTCAAAATGCTTTCAAATCAATTATTTCATTTTATCCTCCTTATAGCCATGTGAAGTTGAAAAACTTTAGGATTTTTTTATATAAAAGGTTTTACAAGATTTACAGACCACTTCACAAATATTATCTCATTCTGAAAGGTCAGTGCTATTATTATTCTCATTTTACAGATGAAGAAACTGAAGCAAACAGAAGTTAAATAACTTCCCATGGATCATACTAAGTGTCTGAGAGTGGATTTGAATTCAGGTCTTTTTTACTCCAGGCTTAACACTCCACTCAGCTACCTCCAGTGATCATTACTGATCCCCATTTTGCAAATAAAGAAACTGAGTTTCAGATAAAGAGCACTAAGCTTTTGAGGATCATAGACTCAGAAAGCTAGTACTTCAGAAGATTTCTAGTCTGACCTCTTCATTTTACAGAGTGGGAATTCTAAGATTTAGGTAGTTTTGAGTGATGTAAGTCCCATAAATCATTACAAACCCCGATCCTATGACTTCAGAGTCAGTACTCTTTCCACTGCATCATGCTGACAGAACATCAGACTCTTTATACTTGGGGTATCTTCTAATCTACTCCTTGAATGGATCTACACTAAGCAAGCAGGGTAGTGAAAGGCCTTTAGATTATAAACTCCTAGATATATAAATTCATATATTCAAAAATATGGTGCCTCTTTTTGTGGTGGCAAAGAAATGAAAATTGAGGGAATAGCTATCAAATAGCAAATCAGAAGTTGTGGTATAAAGTTGTGATGGAATACTATTGTGCTATAAGTAACAATCAGGATGCTTTCAGAAAATAAGCTCTTAACAGGGGCTGTCTTTTGTCTGTCTTTGCATCCTCAGTACTTAGTACACAGTAGGCATTTAATAAATGCCTATTGACAACTGAAGGAATAATTGGTTCTTTTCCCAAAAGGTCAGAAATCCCTTGCCAGGGTCTCAGAGGGGATTCTTTTTTGAGTAATGGTTGAACTAGATGATTTTTCAATTTCCTCCTAATTGAGATTTTCATTTGTGACTCTGTGTAGCCAAGATAAATGAGTTCTGATCCTACATCTACTGCTTCCTACTTAAATAACTTTAGACAAATCCCCTAACTTCTCTGGGCCAGTTTTTTTTTTTTTTTTCACCTCTAAAATGAGAAAATTAGACTGGACCAGTAGTAGCAAACTCAAATAGAAAAGGAGCAATTAAATTGTAGATAATGATCCTTTACAGTTAGGCATTGATTTAGAAAATCACATGTTAACATTATCTATATGTTCCATTATATTTTTATTGATTTTCTTAAATATTTCTCAATTACATTTTAATGACATGTTTAACAATATGGGTTAAATGACTTCTAAATTTCCTTCTAATTTTTAAGAGTTCCCTAAAGTCACAGTTAGTTTAATGATGGACCTTGAACCAAGGCTGCAGATTGTCAGTATGCTGCCTTTTGACCCTACATTTTGTTGACTACACCTTTACCACATGGTAGAAGTGAGCAATGGCAATTTTGAATCATTCTGGTTTTGTGGCAATAATGACTTCTACATCAGTGAGTTTTCCTTCAACCCCACTCTAAGTCCTTTTCCTCATAAGACTCTAAGGTATGGATGACTTCACAAACCTTCCTAGCTTTCCAATTTTCTTAGACTCTTCTCTCCTCCATAAATTTTAGGGTCCAACAACACTGACCTTCTTGGTATTCCTCCCTGGGACACTGCATCTCCAAACTCTGTGCATTTTTATTGGCTGTCTCCCATGCCTTGAATGCTCTCCTTTTTTATCTATCTCCAGACTTCCGTGGATAATTTCAAGACTCAATTCAAATGCAATCTTTACTTACCTCTCCCCTTGCTATTCACCATCTTCTGAGACTTCCCCCCATTAACATTGTATAAGTGGGGTGGAGCCCAGATGGCAAAGTATAGGAAGCAACTCAGCTGAACTCTCCCAACTTTGCCCTCCAAACAGCTTTTAAAATAATGCATCAAATCAAATTTTGGAGTTGCAGAGCGAATGTAAGGTTAGAATGAGACATTTTCCCACTCTAAGACAAATTAGGATGGCTGGAGAAGTCCCAGGGTAGGAGACAGCTTAAAGTGCTTTGGGAGCACCAGTGGCAAACTTTGGAAATGTTTACTGTACAGTAATAGCAGCCTCAGTTCTCAGGAAAGGACATTAAAGGGGGTGAAAAGGTTGGACAATTGATCAGGAAGTGTTATGGAAAAGCCTTTGTTGACATTGGATACACCTGGAACTGATTGGGCATCTCTATTGCTCACACAATGCTTGGGTTCCTAGATCGAGAGGAGCATTTCTCATCAGTCACAACGGAATAAGGCCCTTTTTCTCATTTTCAAGGCAAAGGAACACTAACACTTGTTTCTGCAGGAAAATGGGGGTCCTACTCATAGTTCTAGGGCCAAGAGGAGCACTAATACTTGCAGCTACAGGGAGGCAGGTAAAGACCAGTACAGCAGTTAAGATACCTCTCCCAAGATAACACCACTTTGGAAGTACCGAAAACTTGAAGACCTTCAGAACTAGCTCTGAAAACAACAGTACAAAAAGACTTTAAAAGCTTGAAACTTGGAACAGTGCCTGCCTACCTCCAGGTGAGAAGAGCCCAACTTTAAACATAACATTCAAAATCCAAAAATACAGTAGGGAAATGAACAAGCAAAAACAATAAAAGAACTTAATCATAGAAAGCTTCTACAGTGGCAAAAGACTAAGACACAAACTCAGAAAATAATAATGTGGAAAAAGCTACAAGTAATGCCTCAAAAAGAAATGCTAATTGGACTCAGGGCCATAAAAAAAATCCCTGGAAGTATTAAAGAAAGACATAAAAATTGTAGAGGAAAAATTGGGGAAAGAAATGAGATTGATGCAAGAAAATTATGAAAAGATTTTAAAAGAAACAAAAATATGAAGAATATAACAATTTTAAAAACAAAATTTACCTGATGATAAAAATCTCATTGAAGAAATGAACTTCTTTAAAGGGATAGAAGAAATGAGGAAAGAAGTATCAAAATTCATTGAATAAAACAATTCCTTAAAAATTAAAATTGGACAAATGGAAGCTAAGATTTTATGAAATATCAAGAAATAATAATATAGACAAAAGAATGAAAAAGAAGAAGAAAATGTGAAATATTTCATTGGAAAAACAACTGATCTGGAAAATAGATGGAGGAGAGACAATTTTAAAATTATTGGTTTACCTGAAAGCCATGATCAAAATTTTTAAAAAAAGATCTTAGAGATCATCTTTCAAAAAATTATCAAGGAAAACTTCCCTAATATCTTAAATCTAGGGGGTAAAATTGAGAGTAGTTACTGATCACCTCCTGAAAGAAATTCCAAAATGAAAACACTCAGGAATATAATAGCAAAATTTCAGAGCTCCCAGATCAAAGAGAAAATACATCCAGTAGCCAAAGAGTAAGTCAATCATCATTATTACAACATTGCTACTACTTTGCATACTAATTTCTTTGTTCTTCTCACTTCATAGAGGACTTGCCATGTTCTTTGTTTTGTTTTGTTTTAACTGAAACCATCCCTTTCACCATATCTTATAGCACAATAATAGTCTAGCTAATGTCAAAACTCACTTTGCCTGCTTTCTCAGTGAGAAGAGAGGGAGAGAATTTGGAACCCAGAATTCAAAAAGAAAAGAATATTTAAAATAAATAATAATGTTTTTTAAAATAAATTTGCTTAGCTCTAAAACAGCTGTCTATTTAGCATGCCTAGCATACTGTAATTGGTTAATACATGTTTGTTAATTGACTGATTGATTTTGCCCATTTGCTGATAGGCATCCACTGATTCCACCATTCTAAACTTGGGATTCTTGGACAAATTCCTATTTAGAGCAATTGCATGTTAGCTCTCTCTGGTGAAGCTATAGAGGAAAGAGGATACAGAATTCTTTTTGCTCTTCTGTTCTCAAGAGCCAGATAGCATTCTTTGCTTCAACAGCTGCCACATTCCACCACTAATGCAGACACATGTGTGAGTGTGTGTGTGTGTGTGTATGTGTGTGTTTGTATATAATTGAAAGAGCTCAATAATGTTTATTTCTTAATTCATATGTGGACAGTCTGTGGCCTTTCTTGTCTTGTTCAGCCCCAGATTCCTAGATTTTATTCTCTTTTTCCCATTCCTCGACTTCAGATTAGTACTAGGTACTAGTATCTAATTTTACAAGGAACAATTTTATCCTGGGACCCCATTTTATGCTCAGATACCACCTTGTTTTCTTCCCTTCATAGTCTAGGGATTAAACTCTTAAAATGCTTTGAAATCAGCCAAGACTGAAATATAAAAGCACAATTTTGAACTGTTATCACAAAGACTCTTAAAAGATAAAGTTTTTCTTCATCCCAAAAATGTCAGTATTTTTCTAAATTTCTAACTCACATAGGCATTGTAGTTGCAGGTTTACAAAGCACTCCCTCTCACCATCCAAACAGCCTTGTGAGTCACATACTACAATTATTTCATTAATATTTTACAGTTGAAGAAGCCGAGGATAAGAAAGCTTAAGGGAGTTAATGCTGGCTATATGACCAGTGTCAGATTTGGATTATGAACCTAGGATTCTGTACTAAATTGACTATTTTCCTATGAAACTCAGTGGTGTACTAGGGCTCACAGAGCCAATTATTAAATTTTAGTGTAAACATTTACACCTTGGAAACAAAAATATGTTAAAATCATGACTTGATTAATCATTTTATTGGTTGTCTCTACTTAAGAAAGTAATAAAGAAAATGTTAATTATAATATAGATTAAACTTTAAAATGTGTCATGCATGCATTTCTTTCTGAGGATGGATTATTAAATATTTAGCAGCATACTTTTAATTATATAGTACTGATGATTTCCTTATATAGACTAATATCAGTAAATTCAGGAGGAAAATAAACAAGAGAAAGATTTCAGTTAGGCCGAGCAATTGGTTGAATTATTTCCCTCCACACTTTCAACTAGCTATATTCTTGTTCTGTTATATAGGATATCTTTTTCCTAAACATTAACTAAATATCTATTTTGTTGGAGGTGCTGTACTAAGGGTTAGGTATACAAGGAAAAGTAAAAGATAGTCCCTGCTCTCAAAGAACTTACTGTCTAATGGAGGAATCAGAATCCAAACAATTATGTACAAGCAAGTTATGGACAGAATACATAAGAAATAAGCTGTTACACTAAAATTAAGAGAAGTTAGGAAAGACTTCCTGAATGATGTGAAGTCCCATCCTTGAAGGAAGGCAGGGAAGAAAGTAGTTGGGAAATATTCTAGGCATGGGGGACAGCCAGTGAATATGTCTGTATCCAAGAAATGGCATGTCTTCTTCTTGGAATTGACAGTTCAGTTTCACTGAATCAAAGAGTACATGATATAAATTATATGAAGACTGGGACACTTGCAGGGATGGGGTAGAGGGAGAATTATGAAGAACTTTGAATACCAAATAGTGGATCTTATATTTGGTCTTGGAGGCAATAGGAACCCAGTAGAGTTTATTAAGTATAGGGCTAACATAATCAGTCCTAAATAGGAAGGCCCTTTTTCTAAGCATTGTTAATATTCCTCAGATCTAATAAAATAATCATCTTGGTTCAAAAAAAGAGTATTTGGAAGAGAATATTCATCATTTTATAATAATTATAGTATAGTAACAAGGGCACAGGATCTGGAGCGAGAATACCAGCTATGAAATGTTATTTCTGTTCTGACCTACCAACATCATTCTCTCTGCATCTCAACTCTCTCATATGAAAAATGAGCCTTAGACTAGATGATTTTTGAGCTCTCTTCCTGCTTTCAACAAAAAGGGCCTGTATTGTATATCACTATATGAATTAGGTGGTTAGGTTAAGTAAGTGTTTTGAACCTTCTTTGTATCTGATCCACTAGTAATGGCTAGAAAGATATTAAAGAGTTCCAGAGCATAGAAATTCTATCAAGATCTCAATGTGGATAGATTAACAAGTGCTATGACTCTGTAGATCAATTACAATTAAATCATTCAATATCATAGATGAATATCAATTTGAAATGTTAAATAAAATCCTGTCAGTCTACAGCAATTCATGCAAAAAATCATTCATTTTGATCAATTCATAGAAGGGAAGTAAGCATGATTTGACATTAAGCAAAATTTTCAGTGTCAATGATTTCAAGGAATTCAGAGGGATTTAATTTAATCATTCTTTGATATTTTTGGTCTTTGGATCCCTTTTCCAGGATTAGAGATACAGTGAACCATCCATTTCATCTAGTTGCCAAGGCAAGAAAAAGTCCTAGACTATGAAGGGAAGAAAACAAGGTGGTATCTGAGCATAAAATGGGGTCCCAGGATAAAATTGTTCCTTGTAAAATTAGATACTAGTACCTAGTATTAATCTGAAGTCGAGGAATGGGAAAAAGAGAATAAAATCTAGGAATCTGGGGCTGAACAAGACAAGAAAGGCCACAGACTGTCCACATATGAAGGATGGGAGTGTGACTGAATTATTTTAATTGAAACAAGCTTCAAGTGTCTTGTACTAATTTTGAAGATAATTTAATAGGATTTCATAGATAGGAAAAAAAATAATGAGAACATTGCTTGTTAAAATTTTTAACTTGCTATGATGGTATACCTAGAGAACCCCAGAAATTCTACTAAAAAGCTATTAGAAATAATTCATAACTTTAGCAAAGTTGCAGGGTATAAAATAAATCCTCAGCATTTTTATACATCACCAACAAAATCCAACAGCAAGAGATACAAAGAGAAATTCCATTCAAAATAACTGTCGACAGCATAAAATATTTGGGAATCTATCTACCAAAGGAAAGTCAGGAATTATATGAGCAAAATTACAAAAAACTTTCCACACAAATAAAGTCAGACTTAAATAATTGGAAAAATATTAAGTGCTCTTGAATAGCCCGAGCGAATATAATAAAGATGACAATACTCCCTAAACGAATCTATTTATTTAGTGCTATACCAATCAGACTTCCAAGAAAATATTTTAATGATCTAGAAAAAATAACAACAAAATTTATATGGAATAATAAAAGGTCGAGAATCTCAAGGGAATTAATGAAAAAAAAAAAAAATCCAATGAAGGTGGCCTAGCTGTACCTGATCTAAAACTATATTTTAAAGCAGCAGTCACCAAAACCATTTGGTACTGGCTAAGAAATAGATTAGTTGATCAGTGGAACAGGTTAGGTTCACAAGACAGAATAGTCAACTATAGCATTCTAGTGTTTGACAAACCCAAAGATCCTAACTTTTGGGATAAGAATTCATTATTTGACAAAAACTGCTGGGATAACTGGAAACTAGTATGGCAGAAATTAGGCATGCACCCCCACTTAACACCATATACCAAGATAAGATCAAAATGGGTCCATGATTTAGGCATGAAGAACAAGATTATAAATAAATTAAAGGAACATAGGATAGTTTATCTCTCAGACCGGTGGAGGAGGAAGAAATTTGTGACCAAAGATGAACTAGAGATCATTACTGATCACAAAATAGAAAAATTTGATTACATCAAATTAAAAAGCTTCTGTACAAACAAAACTAATGCAAACAAGATTAAAAGGGAAGCAATGAACTGGGAAAACATCATCACAGTTAAAGGTTCTGATAAAGGCCTCATTTCCAAAATATATAGAGAATTGACTCTAATTTATAAGAAACCAAGCCATTCTCCAATTGATAAATGGTCAAAAGATATGAACAGACAATTTTCAGATGATAAAATTGAAACTATTACCACTCATATGAGTGTTCCAAATCACTATTAATCAGAGAAATGCAAATTAAGACAACTCTGAGATACCACCACACACCTGTCAGATTGGCTAAGATGACAGGAAAAAATAACGATGAATGTTGGAGGGGATGCAGGTGAGTGCAAGGGATAATGTTGTAAAAAATTATCCTGGCATGGGTTCTGTCAATAAAAAGTTATTATAATAAAAAAATAAAATTAATAAAAAAAATTTTTAACTTGCTCATAAAACAGAACTGCCAGATTATTTTTTTTAATTCAGCAATTTGCTGCATGGGAGAAATACAAGGATAGGCTAAAACAAAATTTAATATGCTTAAATTTAATTTAAAAAGCAAGATTTTCAATAATTATTTTAGATGAGGCAAGAGTAAAAAGAAATACAATTTAGAGAGGTATACCAGGAAACTACATTATATTTAAAGGGATATAGATAATGAAATAATATCAAGGATGTCAAAACATCTAAGTATTTTTAAAAAGGGATATGAAATGCAAAAAAAAAAAACCCTAAATAATGACAGTATTTGAAAATTACTTTAGTATCCATTTTTATTATTATTAAATTTTTTTTATTTTCAAAACATGCATAAATAATCTTCAAATTCACCCTTATAAAACTTTATGGTTCAATTTTTTCCTTCCTTTTCCTCACCCCTTCCCCTAGATAGCAAGTAATCCAATATCTGTTAAACATATGTAATTCTTTTATACATATTTCCACAATTATCATGCTGCACAAGGAAAATTAGATCAAAAAGGAAAAAAATGAGAAAGAAATGCAAGCAAACAACAACAAAGTGAGTGAAAATACTATGTTGTGAATCAAACTCAATTCCCAGAGTCCTCTCTCTGGGTGTAAATGGCTCTCTTCATCACAAGACCATTGGAACTATGTTGAATCATCTCATTGTTGAAAAGAACCATGTCCATCAGAATTGATTATCATTAAGCATCTTGCTGTTGCTATGTAGTATCCATTTTTTTAGCTAAAACTTTCAGGAAGATAAACTAGCAAAGAAAGAAACTATTTTCTGAATAAAATTCTAGAAAAGTAGAATTTGATAGGCATGAAAATACTGAATTGATTTTTAAAGAGTTTAATAAGCTTGTTCGACATCCATATTATGTTTTCAAAAATTGATAATGTGCTGAAATGCATAAAAGAGGGAAAGAAAGAAGGAAGGTGAAAAAAGAATTGAAGGAAGAAAAGGGGGGAAGGGACATATTTATTAAGCATGTGTGTTCTAGGTGCTGTACTAAGCACTTTAAATAGCTAATTCTTTTGATCCTCACCTGTGAAGTAGGTACTATTATGATCCCCATTTTACAGTGCTATACATTGTAAGGTAGAAGCTATTAATCACCATTAATAAAATCATATCTATTTCTGATATTGAACCATTTGACAATGCCAAAGACATTTGTGGTGAATACTTTATTTTATGAGTCTTCAGTAGCTATGGACAAAGACGAATCAAGGTCAACAGTCCTTGTAGAGGCAGTTGATAATTTCATCTCCACAATGATTGGTCTCCTTCACAATGATGGTGAGTACTAGACTGGTACAAAAGTTAGTGATCTGGATTAACAGTTCTTTTCCTAGAACTCTTGGACTTATTTGCCCATAGGTAAGTAGTCAACAGTTAATGTTGCTGGTAGCAGGTATGGGATGGAATTTTTCTATAAAGCTTGTTCTCCTTGATGATGGTTATGAGAATGACTAGAACCATAATGAGTGTTCTGAAGAGAATTGCAATTCCCACGGCTTTTGGATTTAGATTCCTGGGCTGTCTTCTCTGAAGTCCAAAGAGAGGTGGTGATGATTGTTTAACAATAGAGTAAACATACATGTTATTTCCTATCTCTCCCTCAAAAATACCTCTCAAATTCAGTGAAACTGACTTACTTGTCATACTAGTGGTAGTTGATTGGCAGTTAGTAAATATATTGGTGAAGATAGTGAGATTCTTGTCCACATGGTTGCCCATCCCTTAGATAAAATAACAAATGAATCATTTACAAACCATAACAGAGTTAAAATTGCAACCAATAAGGAACACGTGAACAAAAACTCAAACCAATATGAAGACAAAATAACAATATCTTAAACAATTAAAAGGTTGAAGGAATGACAGAAGTAATAAATAGTTGTATTAGAAAAAATTGTATCTCTGAGCACATGAGAACAAAAGAGAAAACAGAAAACTAAAGTATTTAGCATGTAATTTTTTAATTAAAGAAAAATTTAAGAATAAAAGAAATTTTTTATAAAATCAAAGGAGAAATTATCAAAGGAGAAAACAGAAGGACTATTAGACTGATAAAATAGCTAATATTTTTGAAAGCAATAAATCAATAAATGGTTAGCTAATTTTATTGTATGTACAAAAAATACAATTTTATTGTAGAGATCAAGAAAAAGAGAGAAAAAAGAAAAGAGGGAGGAAGAGGGAGGGAGGAAGAGAGGGAGAGACAGAAACGGGGAAGAGAAAGACAGAAACAGAGAGGGAGGAAAGGAGGGATGGAGGGAGGGGAGAGAGACAGAGAGGGAGGAAAGGAGGGAAGGGAGAGAGAGAGACAGAGACAGAGACAGACAGAGACAGAGACTGACGGGGAGCGGGGAGGAAGGAAATTATTGAAATAAAATCCATGAAGGGAAAATTTGCAATAAGTGGAAAAGATATAAGAAAACTATCAGAAATTATTATGTCAAATTATGTGGCAACAAAACTGAAAACATGAAATTGGTGAATATCCACAAATACTCGGATTAACAAATAAGGGACTAGATAATCTCAACAACCCAATCTTATAAAGAGAAATTAAGCAAACAGCAAAGAAACAAAGGAAATTTAAAAATACCTGGTTCAGACATATGTACAAACAAATGCTATCAAAGATTTTTAAAACACACCATATTCTACTTAAATCATTATAAAAAAAAAAAACAAATAGAAGAAAGTTCCTACAGACATACTCTTTTTGATCCTAATGATCAAACTAAAGAGAGAATGAATAAAATAAGTATAAATCAATAATGGTGATGAAGATTCATACCCATGTGTGTATATACATATGTATATATGTATCAAATTACCATGAGTTCTATTTCTCTAATTCCTACTCAAATTTGGGGTTGAAGTCCAAGAAAGAAGGTGGCTACTATTCTCAGGATTCTAGGGATGATCTTGAGTGTCTAAGATTCATGTAATGATATTCATGATCACCCATCAGTGTGCTACCCAGTAACAAGAAATGTAATTAACTTTTAACAAAGTTATTTCATAAAATAGCATGGTATGCCCTAAGGATCGAAGGCATACTCTCCCATAAATACACACAAGTTTCAGAGGAGAATAATCACAAACTTAATGTATAAAGTTGGAGAACATGTAAAGAATAACCATGTAATAGTTCCTAGATATCTGAAATCCTCTTTTCCTTTCAAAGTGTCTCCATATAGTTCCCTCTAGGTACGGTTTTCTATTTATCTCTGAATGTCATTGCTCCCAAAAAGGGAAAAGCCAGGGCTCCTAGTTCATAGTTTTAGAATAGTGATTCAAGAGATATGAAACAATCACATGAGATACATATTTATTGCGGGTCACAAAGATTTGCCATCTATTATATGAAATAGGTCAGGCGTGCAACCAAATATGATTGAGCAAGGTTAAATCATATGTGATTATACAACTTGCTTCTTGGTCCAGAGATTTTTATAAGTCACAGGGAAGAAAAGGGTCTAAGGAATAAGGAATGGAGTTAGGAAGGAGTTCGGATTAACTATTATCTTTTTGGAAATTATTTCCAAATCTTTATATATCATGGTAATTGATGAAAACTAGAACTTCTAGTTCCACATCACTAATGGACTGAGAGGAAGAAATAAAGGGAAGGGCTATAAGTAAAGGAAAAAGTTTTGCCCTAGCCACTCCAATGTCAGAGCCAGGGATATCTGCAAGGTTTTCATCATTGTTCTTTCTACTTGAAAGAGGCAGAAATAAAGATACAAACTACAGTGATACTTAGAATTTTAAACACAGTGTTTGTTTAACTTATATAAAGACAATTGTGATAAAGTTCAACTTTGTTTAATTCACTGCATGCAGGACTTAAGAGGAATATTCTAAAAGTAAATTAATTTAATTTTTTCATTAAAAAAAAAAGTGCTTATATTTGCTTAGACAATCAAATGTTGGTAAGTATTCATTAATTAGCAGAAGCTAGGTTAGAACCTTAGGAATATTAATAATTAGGAAAAGTGATATATGGTTGATGATCCAGAAGAGGAACAAAACAGTCAGAGACCTGTCTGTTCCTCTTCTGGATCATCATTCATAGATCACTTTCCCTAATTGTCAATAATTTATATACGGGAGAGAGTAGTATAAATTCATAAACAAACAATGAATAGAGTAGAAAAATGGCTCACATCCTTTGACCTAGCTATCCAACTACTGGCTTTATACTCCAAGGACATTAATGACGACAAGAGAAATCCCACATGTATAAAATATTCACAACAATCTTATTTGTAATAACAAAAAGTGGAAACAAAAATATGTGCCTAACAATTGGGAAATGGCTGAATAAATTGTGGTATATGAATGTAATGTAATATTACTATTTCATATAGAACAACAAATGAGTGGATTTAAAAAAAATGACTTGCATAAAGTGATACAGAGTAAAGAAAGTAAAACCAAATAAATAATTTGTATAATTACTACAACAATGAAAATAAAAACAGTACTGAATGGCAACAAACCTCTAACCAAAGACAACAAATAATGCTGGTGTTTATTAATTAAAATTAAAACATCTATATTTCCTTTCTTTATTAAAAATGGTTAATATGAGTAGAACCAAAAATCATTGTAGACAGCAATAAGATTATGTGATGATAAATTCTGATGGACATGGCTCTTTTCAACGGCAGTGATTTAGGCCAGTTCCAATGGACTTGTAATGGCGAGAGCCATCTATACCCAGAAAAAGTTCTGTGGGAAAAGAGTGTAGATCACAGCATAGAATTTTCACCTTTTTTGTTGGTGTTTGCTTGCTTTTATTTCTTATTTTGTTTTCTTTTTGAGCTGATTTTTATTGTGCAGCATGATAATTGTGGAAATATGTAGAGAAGAATAGCACATATTTAACATGGATTGGATTATTTGCTATTAGGGGAAGGGATAGAGAGAAGGAAAGTAGAAAAATTTGGAACACAAGGATTTGCAAGGGTAAATGTTGAAAACTATCTGCATATATTTTGAAAATAAAAAGCTATTTTTTTTAATGATTAACTATATGTGGGATGATCAGCTGTGAATGACTTTGCTATTCTCAGCAATGCAATGATCCCATAGTACTCTGAAGGACTTATGATGAAATATATCATCCATATCTAGAGAAAGAATAGATTGTGTCTAAATACAGAAAAAAGCATGTTTTTTTTTTTTTACTTTTTTTTCTTGAGGATTTTTTGGGTGTGGGGAGGCGGCCATGTTTTCTTTTATAGTATGAGTTTTGTAGAAATGTTTCTTAACAACTTAATATGAATCTTCTTGGGAAAGTTGGGTGGGAAGGAGGTGAGGAGTCTGGAATTCACAATTTTGGAAATAGATGTAAAAAGGGAATTCTTTTGCATGTAATTAGGGAAAACAAATTGTTTTTTAAATTAATTTTTAATGTGGAAAAGTGGCTTATAATCATCATCCTATTAATTGGTTTTGTGAAATTTTCAGAGAATGTACTTCATAAACAAGTTACTTAAGAACTTATTGAATACAGTATTCAATACTATATATACTTATTGAATACTGTATTCAATAAGTTCTTAAGTAACTTGTTAAGTTAAGTAACTTAAATAAGTGTGTCAAAACAAACTTTCAATAAAAAAAATTTTTTTAATAAAATTGTTGCTTGGGAACTCAGAATTTAGTCTTGCAACATGGCCTAAATGATTTGGGTTCTATTCACTTCAATACCTCTGATCCTACAGTAAAGTAAAGCAATAATTTCAGGCAGTGTCTATGTCAGTTTGGTTTCAATTCAGTAAATAAATCTTTCTTGAATTGAATTGTGTTGCATAATTCTGGTACTAAATCTGTTTTGTTTTGGGGCTAAGTAGGCTCTATTGCAGATGTACCTTGCTTATTCAGCAAAGGAATGGCCAATCAGAGTACACCTCGTACTTCAGGTCCAACATGTTAACAGAGACTGTGATAGTTAAGGTGATTTGGTCACTATTACATGGCAGATCAATGTCAAAGGCAGAATTGGAAGTTAAGTCTTAATGACTGCAAGTTCAGCACTCTACCCACTATGCCTCTTAGCTGCCACAAGAAGACCCAAGAATAGTGGAACGTTGCTCTCTCCCATCTGAATGCTTCTCATATCTTAGAGAACTATTGTGGAGATCAAGCTCTATATAAAATGTGAACTATTGCTGTAGTAGTGGTGGTAGTGATATGATGATGGTAGTGATGGTGATGCTGATGACCACCTTTGAGGATAAAAGTACTCACTCTTTTGATATTCTGAAAGGAAGAAGGCTAGATCTGAAGAGATCAGGGGGCATAAAACTGAGTGATTTTTAGCTTTGAGGAGCTTGAACTGAACTGCTCTGAAAATCACATTGAATAATTTCCCTATTTCTAACAATATTGGCTACTTTTCTCCCAGCTTTTAAATTGCAAAGTCATCTTTCACTCATTTCTCTCCTTCATCCCTGAAATAACTAATTACCTATTTGTTGCCACTAATTACCTATTTGTTTATCATTCTAAATATTTTAAAAATCTATTCCTTTCTCTTGAGTCCCCATGCCTTAGACCAACGTGAACTCACCCAACACCTTAATTATTAAAAAAAAAAAAAAAATCTCTAATTTCTTCCCCTGCAATTTGTTCTGCTCATTACTACAAAATTAATCTTCCTGAAACATTACTTTTTATCATTTCACCCCTATAGTTAAAAATCTTAAAAGCTACCCATCATTTGCTGTTTTAAGATCAAACTTCCCTGTCTAGCTTTCCAGGTTCTCTAGGATCTGGATCCTCTTATCTCTACAACCTTATCTCCCATTATTTTCCCCAAAGCATCTTCCCTCACCCCAATCAGGCAGATTATCTCCAACAACACTATCATATGCTTACCTCAGTTCTTTTATTCAGTAGATTAGCTTAATTTAAACTCTTTCCCACCCTTAAGAGATTCTGGTTTATGGGCTCCTTGTAGAGAGACAACATAAAAATTTAATTTTTTGTTGAATTTTTTTCAATTTTATGAATTTTATTTTAAATAGTAAATAGTAACAACAACTTTAGTGTGCTGTCTTTTAGATGTGAAAAGAGAAAGGAACAGACCCTTGTTCCTTCACCAACACACACACACACACACACACACACACACACACACCCCTTTTGAACTAAGCCTTATATAGCAGATGCAGATCTCTTAAGTGTCTTAAGTCATTAGTTTAATTATGAGGCATTAAACTAAATTCTGAATTGCCACTCAAACTAGAACATTTTAGTTTCTTTAGTGGAAAAAAAATTAAAGTTGCTCTAGTTATAAAAGAGTAGTCAATATACATAACTATATAGTTCAGAAATTCACAAAAGTATGAGAAGGTTTATCAAAAACATTTAATACAATTTTCAACTACTTGGTGGTCTTTATCTACAAATTTCTAACCTTCATCTCTTACAACCCACCCATTCCCCGCCTCCCAGAAAAGCACATATTTATCTGGAACTTTAGCATGTTTGTTTTGGTTTGGTTTTTTCTCTGTTTGTTTTGGTTTGGATTTCAATTTTTAAAAAGGCACCAAGGGCAAGTTGTTTACATTTTAATTGTCACTGTTAACAGATCTAGACCTAAATCTGAACTTTTGGGGATACATAGTTGTTAGAGATTTAGAACTAATTAAAGAGCCCCATATCTGGTTCTTCTCAGCCATAGATAATCTACTAACAGATCAGGATCTTCTATGACTCCAACTTCTGGATCTGCCATAAGATTTGCAGCTTAGAGAATAAGATAGGTTCCAAGATCTACAAGAGCTCCTAATAAAGAAAATATGGTTGGCTTCTCAACTGTTTAATTTTCCTCCCATTTATTTCTTTTCCAAAAAGGCTTTTGGTAACATTAAGTCACTGTAAGAAGTAAATTTAACTCTCCTTTCATTTAGTTTAGATCTACAAATAAATGCAAAGATTATTTCCCCAGCTTACCTCTTGAAATCTTTGAGATCTTGCCAGATAACTCAAAAAGATAAATTCTCATTATAAAACTAGTTTCTGTTTATAAGGCAGTGCAATTCTCCTATCATTTCAGGGATGATTCAAGGAATGACTCTCGCCCTTCTCATTCACCTCAATGACGAGCCTGGCAGGATTCATTGTCATCCCTTTGTTGCAGCATGCCTTTCCATTAAATTCATAAACAGCATAATCAACATCCCTTAGGTCCTCAAATTCCACAAATCCAAAGTCTCTCTTCAGATCAATGTCTCTTATTCACCCATAGCTTTTAAAGAATCTTTCTACATAGTTTTATCCAGTTGCCAGATTTAGCCTTTCAATGACAGTCACTCATGCTGCCCCCACTTTTTAAATGGTCAGGATTTACTGGATCAAATCAACTGGAGATAGAAACAACAGAGTGATTAGTAGTCCATAGATGGCACCGGCCCCCCAGCAGGCATGAAATCCCCTTGGGCTAGGAAACATCATATCTTATGTTTTCAAAATATAAAATGTGAATTTCACAAAATATTTCTCAACCTGACAGATGTACAATAAGTATCAGTCCAATATTTGTCAATTGGTTGATCTATTTAATCGAATAAAGTAGGAACTGGTTGTTACTGATCTGGGGCAGTCTGGAAGCACAGTTTCAAAAGTTATAGACTAGTGTTTCAAGGGCAGACAGTCTCCTGGAGGGAATTTGAGGGAGCTTTTTTGTATCTGTTTAAGGGTTCTTATGAGTCCTTATTTTCCTTTGTTCCCTCCATTCCTCCCTCCTTCTTTTCCACCCTTTCTTTCTTTTTTCCTTCCTTTCTTCTTTTCCACTCTTCCTTCCCTTCCTCTCTCCACCTTTTTTCCTCCCTTTCTTTCTTTCCCTTCTTAGCTTTAATTATTTAATAAATTAAAGTATTTCCCTTCTTTCTTTCTTCCTTCCTTCCACCCTTCCTTCCTTCCTTCCTAGACTGGATGTACCTATATCACCCAGGCTAGAAGTGCAACCACTATTCATTGACTGAATCCCTCTGCAGCATAAAAGCTGCTCTGACTTGAAATTATTCACCCCTCCTTAAGCAGCACTATCTACCCCAAGCTTTTATATGCTTTCCTATATCTAACAATATAAACATGTTTTATGAAGATGGCTCTCAATGCAATTATATGATCTAGGAGGAGCCATTGTTTATGTTCCTTCTGAGTTCAGAGAGGAAAATCGGTCAAATTTTTATGCTCCTTACAACATTTTCTAATACACCATGTTAAAATAAAACTCAGGATATAAAATTTTATTCTTCTGTCTGCAGTCTACCATGTTATGAGTTCAAGACTGTTGGTTTCCCTAGCAACATCTCTGACCTTCAGACCACTTTCAGCTCCCATTACTTTACTTTGCTCTAAGTATACAAAATAATGCCTTTCAGTTCCACTCCTCCCATTCTTGTTGTCATCTACTAAAAATTACTTCTAATTGTGGTGCTCCAGTCTCCAAATTCATTCCCTGGCCCATTCTTGGGTAAGTGTTTGAATTGGAACAGATGTTTTCTTTCCTGCAAACTGAACTGGAACTAGGAAATGACACCTAAAAGAACTCTAAGCACAAAGGTGGAGTGTAAAAAACAAAACCAACCCATCCTATTTTCCACATCTGCAGGAGTGAATACCCTAGAAACTCCATTGCCTCCTTTCCACCTTTCCCCTCCCCCACTGCATGTTAATGATAATGAAAGGATGTGGTAAATCTTACTTGAAAGGACACCTATAACACTATGACCAAGACCGTTTTCTAACACAAGGCCTACGGATATTCTACACACACACACACACACACACACACACACCCCTCTCCTCTTTACCATCTCCCCTTTTCCCTCACCTAACCCCCACCTCCACTACCACTGAGAAAGCTGGCATCAATTGCAGAAAGTTTCTTATGGTCATCTCCGGGAAGTGGAGGGAAAGGTGCCGACAAAGAAGCCCTATCTATAGCTCCCTTTTCACAAGAAGCATGTATCCAATTAAAGGATTTTAATTAAAATGCTTTCTGTAGCATCCTGTTTCTACTTACTGCTATAAATTAAACTTGACATACTCTGATTTAACAGGTGGGTGAGATTATTCTGAAAGCTGCCAGATGGAGGGAAATAAGAGCAGGGCTGGAAGGAGATATGTGTGTGTGTGTGTGTGTGTGTGTGTGTGTGTGTGTGTGTCTACAAAATCAATTTTCAATTGTGAAATTTAAAAGTAAAGGGGAAAAGAAAGTGGAAAAGTAAAGGGGTACAAGAGAAGGGTAAGAGAGAAAGAAGGAAGGAAGGAAGGAAGGAAGGAAGGAAGGAAGGAAGGAAGGAAGGAAGGAAGGAAGGAAGGACAGAGGAAAGGAGGGAAGAAGAGAGGGAGGGAGGAAAGGAAAAGAGGGAGGGAGGAAAGGAAGAGAGGGAGGGAGGAAAGGAAGGGACAGAAGGAAAGAGGGAAGGAGGGACAGAAGGAAGGAGGGAAGGAGGGACAGAAGGAAGGAGGAGGGAGGGACAGAGGAAGGAGGGAGGGAGGGACAGAGGGAAGGAGGGAAGGACAGAGGGAAGGAGGGAGGGACAGAGGGAAGGAGGGAGGGACAGAGGGAAGGAGGGAGGGACAGAGGGAAGGAGGGAGGGACAGAGGGAAGGAGGGAGGGACAGAGGGAAGGAGGGAAGAAAGCAAATTTTTCAGTTAGAGTACAATGAAATTTTTTTAAAATACAGCTTACCTTGTCCCATCTATGTTGCCAAAGCTAACATGTATCTTCAAAATTATCAATCAAAAGCCCAGAAAGTTCTATATAATTTTTATATATTTCTTCATAGAGAACATTTTAAAACTTCAATGTTCTCTTAGGATGGTAGGGGAAAGGAGGTAGTAATACTACACTGGAGCTCACAATTTGTTACTCACATTTCCTTACTTGAATTCTAGATTATCCACAAGCAGTCATTTGGATGGGCAGCAAGATAATAACTACCTCCAAGTAATGATATCCTTTTAATGTGCCCAATTACATCCTAGGAACCGTGAACAACTTTGGGGGAAGCTATAATTCCTCTGGACTTCAAAAACACCACTCACATAAGTCAAATTAAGATATTCATTATCCCCTCACTAATTTTTTCAGGCTTTGGTCCTTAAGAAAGAAATGTAGTCAGTAAATTAGCCACAGTTGAACACTATATCTTGATCTCAATATTGTGATATCATTTTGGTCCTTTTTAAACATAAAAGATAAACAATGTTTCCATCTCCTTTTCTGACTGCTTCCTTCTCCACATAGAATGCTCTTTACCTTCCTTTTTGTATAATGGAATCTAAAGCAAGATCTAGCTTAAGGGCTTTCTCCTCCAAATTCCTAAACAAATGATCTCTTTCTTCACTGAATTCCTATAGTACTGTCATCTTCACTTGTTTCACACTGAGTCATGTATCATATTTTGATGTTTCTTTTATCATCTCATTTGTTTCATTTGTTATCTCAATTGGCACATGTAGATTCCTTATTTTCCCAAATATATTGTAAGTTTCTTGAGGGTACAGTTATGTTATAAACATTTATATGCCCCCATAGTGTCAAGCATAGTGCTTTGCAAATCTTAGGATCATAAGAGAAGTCACCTATTAACCCAATTCAGTGGTAAAGGATCAGATTCATGGCTCTGGTGCCCACTCAATGAAAATTATCAACATTCAGGACTTCTATTGGATATATACTTTGTGTGCTTCATACATCTCTCTCTGAAACTGTCAGTCCTTCCTTTCTTCTTTCTCTCCTTCCCTCCCTCTGTTCACATAGAGTATCATACCCTTACCTACAGATGCTCTTTAAAGCTTTTGTTTTTCTCTTTTGCACCTCTGAACTCTCCTAAGATATCTTGAGGTTTACTGACTACATTTCTTTCTTAAGGACCAAGCCTTAAACCAAAACCAACCTGATTCTCATTGACCACCAAAAGGTTCTGGGTCAAGCACCTTTTGGTCATTGTTTTGATCATGATTTATTCAGATTGAATGTAAATAACAATCATTTCTGCTTTGACCAGAAACCATATATATATATATATATATATATATATATATAGAGAGAGAGAGAGAGAGAGAGAGAGAGACAGACAGACAGACAGATAGACACAGAGACAAAGAGAGACAGAGAGATACAGAGGGACAGTGAAAGGGACAGACAGACACAGAATCAGAGAGAGCACGAACAAAAATTTTTATACCATGAGAAAGGCATGATAGAATCTGAAGCCTGCAGAAGGTATAGAGACAAGCAGCCAAAATGATCAAGGGATTCCTGTATGAGATCTGACTACCAAAGATTAGTCCCCATCAGCCCAGAAGAATTGAGATTGAAAGGTAGTATGATCAAAGTTTATAAAATCATGAAATTTATGCCTAGTATGAGGAATAATTATGGATTATATTTTATATGATGACTTGCAGTTTACACACGTATAGGAAGGGCATGGTGTAGAAACAGCATAATGTAGCAGAATAGAGGGAGTCAAGAGATGAGCTCCATCACCAACAACTATGGTAGAATGACAGTGGAACCTTATTGAACTTCTTTGACTCAGTTTACATATATGTAGAATGGAAATAATAATACTTATACCTTAAGGAGTTGTTGGAGTATGGGAAATAAAGGAAACCTGCCCTCCTTACCTCATAATTGTCCCTATCCTAAATTTCAAAGATAAGCACCAATGAGTGAGGAGCATATGCTCAAAATCATGGTCATGACACATGGTCAGAAATTCTGACCAAACTCTAAGATATGGAGGTGGGGGAATAGTATTCAGTTACCCTAAGTAGGTTGGGAAATAAGCTCAGGGGTCATTGGTTGAAGTAGATAAGTAGTGAGAGGGCTTAATGGTTTAAAGGAAATCACTATTCAAAAAGAATTCAAAATAACTTTTCATAAGAACTGTGTCCTAGTATGATCTATATCATTTCTGGGGGAGGAGAGTCAGTAGAAATGGAAACCTGGGTGGGGTCACCACTGGTAGTATGGGGGAGCAACAGTTGAGACTACAGCAAAGTAAGGTACATTTGAGATGGAGGAATAAACAGGGATTGTTGTTTTCTGAAAATGATGGGATGGGGGTAGCAGTAGTAGACCTTGTACCAAGGCTTATCCTATCAGAGTTCAGGACATGATGATCATTTTTGAGTATGACAGCTCAACAAGGAAACTTAACTTGTTAATATTCTCAACAGAATAGTCTTATAGCTAGCCTTATAGTCCACTATTCCTTAACATGTTCCCTATCATCAAACTAAACTAGACCAATCAATGTTCTACATGTTCTGCCTCAAAAAATTTCCATACCTTGCCCAAAATACCTGGAACATCTATGAATCTTTGCACTTCCCTCTGCCCAAATTTCTGCTTTTCAAAATAGTATCTACTTTACAAAGAATCACAAATGTCATTTCTTTCCTAAAGTCTTTCCTGATTCCAAAAATGGATGTGACTTTTCCTTCCTCTCATGGCTAATAACATTTTGTTCCTATTTTATCATAATTGTCATATTCCACTTTGTTATTAGTCCCTGTAAAATTACGAGTCTCTTGAGATCAGGGTTTATATCTTGCTAATCCTATTTCCCCTTTTTCCCAATACGTGGTGATTGGCTTATATCTTGCTAATCCCATTTCCCCTTTTTCCCCAATACGTGGTGATTGTTCAGTCACATCTGACTCTTCATGATCCCTTTTTTGGATTTTCTTGGCAAAGATACTGAAGTGATTTTCTATTTCCTTCTCCAGGTTATTTTACAGATGAAGAAACAGATTTAAATGGTTTGCTCAGGATCACACAGCTAAGTCTGAGGCTAGATTTGAATCTAGGCCTTTTTCATTCCAGGTCCAACACAATCCACTGTGCCATTTTGCTACTGAACTAAGTAGATGTTTCACTAAGTAGTTGTTCATTAAGTTAGTTCAATTGAATATATTGAATTTTCCATGTATTCCCTCAAAGAGTTATATGATGATTTTATATGATCAGTATCTATTGAGCCCCTTTTGTGGGCAGAACACTGAGGAAGATGCAAAGTTTACATATAATATGGTACCTGCCACTATAGTCTAGTTACATGATGTAGAAGATACAGATAACTATATAGATAACTATTATATATAATATCACTTGATAAGTGTATTTGTGAGTGGATAAACAAAATGTCACATGAGACAGGAGACAGTAACTGATAAAAGGGATCAGGGATCACATCATGGAAGAGGCATCAGTTGAGTAGGACTTTAAAACACACATTGAAATTTAACAGCTTAAGAAAAGGAAAGAGGATATTCTAAGCATAAGAAATAACTTGAGCTGAGTCTTAATAGAAAATGAAGTCCATGTCAAGGGGAAGAGAATAGTGCTTAATCATAATTGAGAAAAGGAGTATGATGGGAGTATTTATGATGAGAATGTTGTGACATATGCCTATAAAGGTATTCTTTTGCCACACTGTCAATTATAGGAGAATTTTGATTTCACTAAGTACGCCCTATAGAGCCACCATGGTTTTAGACCAAAGTAACATCACTAAACCTATGTATTAGAGAATATTCTGAAAATAATATACAAGTCAGGTTGAAGATGAGAAGATAGTGAAGGCAGGAAAGATTATAAGGTTACTGAAATATTCCAAGGGGTCGTAATGAGAGACTATATTATTGAGATGATGGTGGAAATGGAAAATAGGAAGTTTTAAGACATATTGCATATAATATAAATCCCCATAAATGATAAGCCTTCCTATGTATCCCAAGTAAAATTCTGCAAGACATAGTAAAAAGAAATATTTAACATGTATAAGACTGCCTGCCATCCAAGGAAGGGGGTGGAGGGAGGGAAGGGAAAAATTGGAACAGAAGTGCATGCAAGGGATAATGTTGTAAAAAATTACCCATGCATATGTACAGTAATAAAAAGTTATAATAAAAAAAAAGAAATAGTCCATTTTCTAGACAGTATAAAATACTTGAGAGAATACCTACCAATCTAAACCTAAGAAATATATAAACAAAATTATGAAAATGTTTTATATAAATAAAATCAGATCTGAATAATTAAAGAAATATTAATTGTTCATGGGTAGGCAGGGCCAAAATAATAAACATAACAATTTTACACAAATTAATTTACATAGTCAATGTCATCCATCAAAAACAATTTTACTGAATTAGAAAACATAATAACAAAATTCATTTGGTAAAACAAAAAGTCTAGAATAGCAAAGACAATAATTAAAAAAAAAAGTAAAGGAAGGTGGTTTATCAATACTCAATCTTAGACCATATTATAGGACAATAATTATCAAAACTATCTGGTACTGCATTAAAAACAAAAAAGGTAGATCAATGATTAGAAAAACTGTCAGGGAATAATGAAAAATGAAATGAAATGAACCAAGAGAACATGTAGTAACAATAATATTGTTTTAAGAATTACTTTGAGGGAATACATAATTTTGACGATTATAAATAACCAATTTAATTATAAAAGACAATGAAGAAAGACTATCTGCATTTAAAGAAGGAACTGATAAAAATGTTATAGAACAATTTTATATATGTGTTTTGTGTGTGTGTGTGTGTGTATGCACTTATTGCATCTAATGCTAGTCACCTCTGTGGTGGGGAGGGGAAGAAAAAAAAAGAAATTTACATGATAATTTCATTGTATATTTGAAAAGAATAGCAAGTTGTACATAGTACACTGTCTAAAGTGCTGAGGATACAAATAGGAAAGTAAAACAACCCCTATTCTCAAGGACCTTTGTTCTAATAAACAAAGACAAAACATATAGGAAATTTCAATTGCAAGTCATATGGAAAAATGCAGTGGTCTTTAGGGTACAGTGGCAAAACATATTGTAATATCACTTTCATGAGATTTCCATTAACAAAACCATATCTTAATCTAATTTTAAACCATTAGTACCAAGGACTTTTGCAATGAGAACTTTCTTTCCTATGTCTTCAATAACTATGGCTTCTAAGAAGAAGGGGATTATAACATCTCTACAGACAGTTGAAAGGTCATATCTCTATAAAGATTGCTTCCTTAGAAATGTAGGGACCAGGCTGGTAACAGGATGGTTGATCTAGAGTGAAGAGCACTGCTATTCCTGGGGCTCTTGGCTTACCTGTCCATTGTTCACTATTGGGTGATGATGGTGGTGATAAGGATGAAGGGTTCCTTTTCTGTATTCCCTTCATTGACAATTTTAGGGGATAGGCTGAAATTAGACTGAGTAGTAGGATGGAAAGACTGCATTTCTCAAGGGTCTTGTGTTCTGGGCTGCCTTCACCAAAGTCTGAGGAAAGGCAGTTGTCAAGATGATTGATCCACCTGGAATATATTGCCTCCTGTATCTCCCTCAGGTGCCTTGATTGTTCCAATGATAGTGAATGGCACTTAGTGGGAGAAAGAAGATGGTGGGTTGTTTTTTCACAGGCTTTGGTCCATATATGATGGCTGCTGGGGCCTGGCTGGAAGTATACTGGTGGCCTGGGGAGTGGGGATGAGGAGGGTATATGATTACTGTTTCAAGCACCATGTTTGAAGAGATACAAATACAAATACCAAGAAATACAAAGTAAAAAACCAAAAAGCCCTTACCTTCTAAGAGCTACATTCTTTCAATTAGCATTATTCATTCCCATGTTTTCAACCACACTTCTATGTATGTGATTCAGAAATATATATCTTCAGGTCTGATATCACCTCTCACCTCAAGATTTATATCTCCAGCCATCTAAATACATTTCTTTTTGAATATATTATCTCTAACTCCTTTACAGCCTTTTTGCCAACCATCTTTTTGCCTAGATGACCTAAAGAAACTATTGCTCTGGGTGCTCCATGATTCTTACTGATGACTGCCTCTTGTATGTCTTATTTTACTCTTTCTCTAAGCAGATCCTCCATAGCCTCCTCACTAATCCTCACTCCTTCAAATATATACCTTTTCCTTTCCAGCTTCCCTTTCCCCAACCCTCCAGCTCTAGAACCATGAATTTCCATCAAATTAACTCTGTCATTATTACTAAAAATGGTATGTCCCCCATCATCATCCACAATCATCATCTCTACATCTTTCCAGATGGAACTGTATGAAGATTCAGCAAAGGAGGCTGAGGGCTGTTGAGACTGATGGGAGGAGAACCAGGAGAGAGGAGAATATCAAGTAAAGAATGGTGATTAATAGCATCAGAGACTTCAGGGAGATCAAAAAGGTTAAGTAATGAGAAAAGGCCATTAGACTTGGTAATTGAAAGCTCATCAGTGACTTTGGAGTAAATAGTTTAAGTTAAATGATAAGGTCAGAAGCCAAATTGCAGAAAGTTAAGAAAATGAAGGGGAAAAATGAGGCATCAGTCATAAATAGCCTTTTCCAGGAGTTTAACCACGAAAGAAACGATATAGGAGATGAGAACTAAGCAGAGATCTAGATCAAAGTAAGCGTTTTCGGAAGATGAGGGAGACATTTGTAGGCAGAAAGAGAGAGCTGGAAGATTGAGACAGTAGTGATAAAGAAAGGGGAAATTTGCTGAGAAATGATAGGGTAGAATGAAATCATTTGAATCTGTAGAGGGTTTAACCTTGACAGGATGTACCACCTCTTTATGGGATAAAGAAAAGTGATAGTGATGAAAGGTATCTTAGTGATGTGATATAAGAGAATAAAAGGGAGTTCTAGAGTTGTTCCTATGTACAAGCAAAAGATAGTCCTTACTCTAAAGGATTACTATCTTGGGAAATAACAATAGCTGTAGTTGTGTGCTGTAAAAATCAAGTAATGACTTGGTGAAATCATTTACCTCCCTAAACTGCCAGGTGGTGGGGCCAGATGCCACAGTGTGCTGGGCCTGTGTTCTAATTTAACCTCAAACACTTACTAGCTATATGAACCTGAACAAGTTATTTATTCTCAGTCTTTCCTCAACTGTAAAATGAGGATAGTAATACTTTTCAGAATTGTTATGAATGTCAAAAGAGGTAATATGAGTACAGCAATTTTTCCAAATAAGGCTTTTAAATGCATAACACAAAATACAGAGGATTACAAAGGAAACCAATTACACCGAAATGTACTTTATCATTTTTTTTACTTCACAGACTTCATTCAGGTTAAGAACCCCCTATACTAGTTGTCTCTTAGGTCCTTCTACCTTTAATTTAATCATCTTATAAAGTTCCTTCAACTCTAAAACTATGATTCTGTAATTCTGGTTTTAAAAAAGATGCTTAAGAGTAAGAATCATTTCAATCTTTGACACATTGGTCAATCACTGACTTAAGTCCTTAGGACTTAGGACTTAGGACTTAAGTCCTTAGGCCATGAGGAAAAAGTTGGCTGTCTCCTGGCCCCAAAGAAGCTAAATTCTAATGGGAGACAAGACATAAGTATAAACGTAAAAAAAATGGGCAAATGTTCAATGCAAATGGAATGGATGAAAGGTGACCTTAGAGCAAGGGGAGGTGCTGTTGAAACTGAAGCTTGAATTTTACAGGAAGCCTACCACATAGTAAGTGATTAATGAAAATCTTTGTTCATTAATCAATTGATATGACTACAAGAACATTCCAGAAAGGTTACCTTGATAGCAACAGATATAATTGTAATTGAGAAGTAACTAGTAATTGATGGTATATCTGTGAAACAGATTGCTATAGAGCTCATGGGACAGAGCAGAAAGAGAAGTTGGAATTAAGAGTTCATAGTCCTAGCTATGTAACCATTCTCCATCTTTGAAATGAAGAAATAACTTGTACAGAAGGCCTCACAAAGTAGTTGCAAGCAAATGCTGTGTGAGCATGAATGTAAATGGGGACTCATTATGATTTTTGTGTAAAATGAAGAAAAATCTCCACAAATCAAAGGCAAGGATAGTCTCAGCCCTCCCAATTGGCCCCAAAATGTCTCTTGGGAAAGTCTTGGTGGAGAGTACTAGATTTGGCAGTGAGGTCTGGCACGGAGTAAATGCAGTGGAATATCCAGAGTGAGCTTTTATAGATAAATCAGGTTACATATAAAACAAAGTTGTAAAAAAAAAAAAAATGCAATTTAATGAATAAATTAACAAATTAATGTCAAGAACTAAACCCCAAAAATGGATTCTACTCTGAATGTGTTCATGGTAGAGTGTTATGCGACTTAGAACTGAAAACATTTATATTCCCTGGATCCCTCCAGGCCCATCTGTAGGGTTATATAACAATGAATCACAATATGCAGGAAATTATTGTAATGTTTGAGATGGAAAAGTTGTTCTTTTTTTTTTTTTAAAGGAAAGAAAGATAGAAGGAAGGAAGGGAGAGAGGGAGAGAGAGAGAAAAAGAAGAAAAGAAAGAGAAGAAAGAAGAAAAGAGAGAGAGAAAAGAAAAAGAGAAGAGAGAGAGAAAGAGAGAGAAAGAAAGAAAGAGAGAGAGAGAGAGAGAGAGAGAGAGAGAGAGAGAAGAAAAGAAAGAATACAAAGAATACAGACAATTCAGGTCATGTAGTTAGGAAAGATTTGTAGCTTCTTGCAATTTTTCAGACCTATTTTGGGCAGCTGGATATATATTGCACAGGAATTTTTAGGGGGTTGAAAGGAATTGTACAGTTAATTAAGTTTGAGATTTTAGAAGGATAGCAGGAGCAAAAAATGGACCATTAAACGATGCTCTGCAGCCTTCAAAGATCAGCTTCCCAAGGCCCTGAAATGTTTTAAATGACACTATTATCCAATTCATTCTGGATGGAGGTCTGAGGCAAGAACGCCACTGTGGTTCTTGTGGATGTGTTTTGCTCTACTGGCATTCTAGAAGGAAGGACAGAACATTCCATTGATTGCACTAGGGCATGAGTGTATGTGTGCAGCTTCTAAACACC
This sequence comes from Sarcophilus harrisii, assembly GCF_902635505.1. NCBI lineage: Eukaryota > Metazoa > Chordata > Mammalia > Dasyuromorphia > Dasyuridae > Sarcophilus > Sarcophilus harrisii. The sequence goes on from NC_045429.1 coordinate 421,985,129, forward strand.
TCTACAGAGACTCCTTTAGGGAATATTGATGGCTGTTGTTTGGCAGCATTGGGGAAACCAAAACTCCTGTTTGGTAGAAAGATTCTAAACATATCTCTCTAGGTAAGGTAGCTCCAAACCTGATGTGTGGGATTCAAAAGACAAATTAGGGGGTGGTGATTTGCTATAAAGATCACAGAATCATGCATTTCAAAGATCCATTCCAGAGGCTCTTCATATTTTTTTGAGTCATGAATTTTCTTGGCAACCTGATGAAGCCCATGGATCCTACCTTAGAAAAACATTTTAAAATGCATCAAAATAAGCACAGAGGACTACAAAGGAAATAAGTCATATTGATACAGATATAATCAAAATATTTTTAAGACAAGGTCATAGATGTCAGAGTAAGAATCTCTGATCTAATCCTATACCCTAATTTTTAAAATAAGAGACAGGAAGATTATCCTCAGAGAGGTTTACCTAATCCAGGTTCACATAAATAATGACTATAAGAGGTAGGAATTAAGCCAGTATTCTTTCCACTAAATAGATTGGCAGTAATAGAATTCATTTAACTAGCCATCCATCCTGACCTATTTAAAAAGTGATAGGATTGACAATTTACAGAGATTCCAGATGAATAGATGGCTCAGTAGATAGAATTCTAAGCCTAGAGTCAGAAAGACATGAATTTAAATCTGTCCTCAGACACTTATTAACTGTGTGACCGTTGGCAAGTCATTCAATCCTATTGTTCATTTGTAAAATAAGATGGAGAACAAAATAACAAACCACTCCAGTATAACCCTGATGAGGTCACAAAGAAATGATTGAACAAATTCATTTTGGAGGATATTTTTCCTGATTCAAACATATTAAAAAGCATATATTTTTGAATACAGTTAAAGTGGATTCACAAGTTTTAGGTGAAATAAAGGCTATCTCATCCTCAGTCATCCCATTACATATATGAGCTCTACAGGATATAGGAAGCCTGTTATCTTTATTTGGGGAAAACTTAGACAAGAGCTGTATTTATTGTAGTTTTGAGTTCAAGTCTTTACCTTGGAGTAGAGAAATGAGTTACAGAGAGAAACTGATGCTTTGAGGTCCCACCCCAGAATTGGACCAGGTCCACATGGACCTTGGGAGGGGAAAAGAGGGACAATCATCCATGTGCATATAAATAGATTAATATACTATTTGTAAACATAAACACAAAGTAACTTAAGAGGAGAGGAAACCTTGTGTAAGAGATCTAAGCTATCTAAGCTAAACCTGGAAAAGAAATGGGAATGGTAAGAAGTAGCGGTATGAAGGTGGAACATTCCAGACATAAGAAATAGCTTGTGTACAAAGACATAGTAGTGTAAGATATAATGTCACATACGGGAAAAACAGGAGATATGTTCAAATGGACTTTGAAGTACATGAACTACTGAGGTACCACTACACACCTCTCAAATTGGCTAAAATGATAGGAAAAGATAATGATAAATGTTGGAAGAGATGTGGGAAAACTGGGACATTAATACATTGTTGGCGAAGTTATGAATTGACCCAACCATTCTGGACAGCAATCTGGAACTTTGTACAAAACTGTGCATCCCCTTTGATCTAGCAGTGTCACTCTTGGGCCTATAACCCAAAGAGATCATAAAAAAAGAGAAAAGGATCCACATGTGTAAAAATGTTTGTGGCAGCCCTTTTTGTAGTGGCAAGAAACTGGAAACTGAGTGGATAGTCATCAGTTGGGGAATGGCTGAGTAAGTTATGGTATATGAATATTGTGGAATATTATTGTTCTAGAAGAAATGATCAGCAGGATGATTTTAAAGAGTCCTGGAGAGACTTACATGAACTGATGCTCAGTGAAATGAGTAGAACCAGGAGATCATTGTACACAGCAACAAGATTATACAATGGTTAATTCTGGTGGACATGGCTCTTTTGAACAGTGAGATGATTCAGGCCAGTTCCAACTTCTGATGGAGAGAGCCATCTGCACTCAGAGAGAGAATTATGGGGACTGCACATGGATCACAGCATATTATTTTCACATATTTTGTTCTTTGCTTGCTTTTTGTTTTCTCTTTTTTTTCCTTTTTGATCTGGTTTTTCTTGTGCAGCATGATAATTATGGAAATATGTATAAAAGGATTACACATGCTTAACATATATTGGATTATTTGCCATCCAAGGAAAGGGGGGGTGGAAGGGAGGGAGAAAAATATTTAGAACACAAGATTTTGCAGGGGTGAATGTTGAAACTATCTATGCATATATTTTGAAAATAAAAATCTTTTAAAAAAACAAAGTACATGAGCTATAGTATTATGGAATCTATCTAAGAATATATATTAAGAAAAATATTGCAAAGGTCTTTAAATATCAAATAAAAATGTTTGCATCTTAGCCTAGAGGTAAAAGGAGGATTTTGAAGATTCAGGAGCAGGGGGATGACCTATGATCACATGTATGCTTTAAGAATATCAATTTGATACTTTTGTAGAAGCTGAATTGGTAGACAGACAAATGAGGAAGTTATAATAATCTAGTTGAAAAGGAGTGAGGGGCAGCTCTAGATTGGTAGCCTTGTGAATAGAGAAATATGAGAGAAGTTGTAGAGGTAGATATAACATAACTTGACAAATGTAAAATTAGGGAGGGATAATAAGATCCTGAGGTAATTAAAAGGTTATGAACCTGGAACTCTGGAAAGATGTTGGTGTACTTAACAGAAGTGGGGAAATTAGGAGAAGGGCTGGGTTAGGGGAAAAGATAATGAGTTCCAATTTGGATGTGTTGAGTTTGAGTTTGTACAGAACACTAAGGTGGAGATTTCCAGTAGATAGTGGAGCATGTGAGACTGAAGCACAGAAAAGGAGGAGGGTTACATGTGTGGAGTTTGCAGTCAAAAGCTAATAAAATCACTAAGAGAGTACAGAAAGAAAAGAAAAGAAAAAGAACCAGGACAAAGTCTGAGAGTATATCTATGCACAAAGGATAAGCAAAAGTTGCATATGATCTGAAGACATGGATAGGCTGTGACAAGAATGGAAAGGTCCATTAGAAAATGGCACTTATTACATATTCCACAGAAGCCAAACATTACGGTAGGCATTGAGAATTAAGGAAAAAAATCTGAAATCAGTCTCCATGCACATCAATGAAATAACAAATTGTTTGGCTTTTGTCAATCATTCTCAGAGGACCAAAGTGACATCACTATATTAGAGTCAAGTTACAATGTGCCCAACTGGCTGATCAGATGAATATGAGTTTGGAATGCTTTATCAAGGTCAAACATAGAGTCCATATAAAAATTTGGGATAGATTCTCTAACTTGGTGCATCTAGTATTTCTTCTGAGTTAATTCAACTTGGCTTTGTTCATAGAGCATAGCACTTTCTCTGATGAGGGCACACTATGCTAGATGGTGCTGTGCCAGTATCTCCCATGTCACACTATCAATTCTAAAGTTATTTTTTATTTTATTAAAGCTTCTTATTTACAAAACACATGCATGGGTAATTATTCAACATTGACCTTTGTAAAACTTTCTGTTCCAAATTTTCCCTTTCTTCCCCCCCACTCCCTCCTAGATGGCAAGTAGTCCAATACATATTAAATATGCTAAAATTTATGTTAAATCCAATTTATGTACACATATTTATACAGTTATCTTGCTGCACAAGAAAAATCAGATCAAGAAGGAAAAAAACCCAGAGAAAGAAAACAAAATGCAAGCAAATATCAACAGAAAGAGTGAAAATGCCATGTTGTGATCCGCACTCAGTTCCCATGATCCTCTCTCTGGGTGTATATGGCTCTCTTCATCACTAAGCAATTGGAACTAGTTTGAATCATCTCATTGTTGAAGACAGCCACATCCATCAGAATTGATCATCGTATAGTCTTGTTGTTGCCATGTATAATGATCTTCTGGTTCTGCTCATTTCACTTATCATCAGTTCAGGTAAGTCTCTCCAGGCCTCTCTGAAATCAATTCTAAAGTTCTTAAGAGAGACCTTGAGAGTGTCCTTGTATCACTTTTTCTGATCACCACATGAATGTTTGCCCTGTGTGAGTTCTCCATAAAACAGTCTTTTTGGCAAGCATCCAATTAGCATTCAAACAATATGGTCAGCCCAGTGAAATTGCACTCAGCAGAAGGGTTTGACAGTTTATTTAGATGAAGGATTTCAGTATCCTTTACCTTATCCTGCCCAGGATCTTCAGAATCTTCCTAAAACAATTCAAATGGAAACAATTCAGTCTCCTGGAATGGCACTGATAGACTGTCCAGGCTTTTGGCAAACAACAATGAGGTCAGTACAACAGCTCTATAGATCTTCAGTTTGGTAGTCAATCTACTGCCTATTTATCTCCCATACTTTCTTTCACATACTCCCAGAAGCATAGAAGTATTAAGAAATAATAAATATATTAAAGAAGTGAAAATACCACATTTAAACTAAAGTATGATTTTCTATAGTGATTTATTTTTAAAGGATTCAAATCATTTTGTTTTCAGAGGTCATTTTTCTCCCATCTCCCAGAATTCATTTCCATGATGCCCTGAATAGATCACTTTGTTCAAAGAAATTTAATTCCGAAAGATTTTGAAAGTTGTTTTCTATGCTCACTTACTTTAGCTATGAGCTTGATACTTTAATCATGCCCTAAATTTCATGGAGCCAATTACTGACATGGGAGACATTCATGACTACAGGAAGAGGGGAGATTTGAGATCTTTCCTCTTCTAAAGTTCCTGAGCCAGGGAAGGCCATAGTCTTATATTCACAATGGGGAAAAGACAGTTTACCAGGTGGAGACCCTACTTACACTTGGCAAGCAGTCCCTATGAACAGCACTTCTACCTTTTGGATGGGGAGAATCTGTGTTCTTTTGGCAGAACCTCTATTTCCTGCTTCAAAGTAAATAGACTTATGGAAATGGCTCAGAAGACGGCTTGGCTATCCAATAGCACTTAGGAAACACAATTTTGATAAGTGAAGTGTAAAAAAATCAGAAACAGATGTATTAAATTTCCCACAAAATACACTGGGTTTAAAAATTAACTGGAAAAATTTTTTTAAAGGAAAAAGGAAACTGTTTGGGAGTTGGTTGGGTCTCAAAGCCTTGATGATGAATTCGGGATGTCCTGCCAAACACCTAACACTGTCAGGTTCACCCATATCCTATTGCACCCCTCCTATGGAGTGTAAGTGAAGCTGGAACCAGAAAGCAAATATAAAAGGAGCAAAATTAAGCCAAATATACATGTTTGCATTGACAATACACCTGGGAGATTAAGCTGGAAAGGAGAAAGCAAATCAACCATTTATATTTTTAACTTCTGCCACAATTATCTGGATATTTGACTGAATTTCATTTTTCATTGTAGATGTTTTGGTGTTTTATTCAGTCATTTCAATTGGCTCTTTGTGACCACATTTTGGATTTTCTTGGCAAAAGTACTAAAGTGGTTTATCCTTTCCTTCTCCAGGTCATTTTTTTAATAGATGAGGAAACTGGTTAACTGACTTGCCCAAGATCCCACAGCTAGGAAATATCTGAGGCCAAATTTGAACTCAGGAAGACAAATCTCCCTGACACCAGTCTCCAAACATCTACTATGGCTGGGAGATGTCCTTTGGCAGCTTAGAAGACTGGATTTGGAGTAAGAAGACCTAGGTTTTTGAATCCTCTCTCTGCTACTTGCTACCAGCATATCCTTGAGCAACTCCTTACTGGCTTTGATTTCTCCACTGGTAAAATGAGAAGACTAGACTAAATGACTGAAACTATAAGCTTTAAATCCTATGAACTGCTGTAAATGTTGAGACAGACTTCTGCAGACAGAGAGAAAGGTTCCAAGTCTAGCTTTGCGAATTCCAAAAAGATGTAGTTTGGAAGAGACAGTGCTAACTTCCTCCCAATCTATAACTGACTTGGGGTTCCTCACTGGAGGAAGATTCTGAGACAGGCATTTTGAATCGAGCCCTTCACAGGAGGGTGACTGGTTGGGAGAGTAGATTCACACACAGTGGGAGAGACCATTGCTTTAGGAGATATCCACTGAGCATAGAAACATGGAGCAAGCAAACTTTGGCTTCCACCACATCAGCTGGTGCTTCATTCACTAAATTTGAAACGATGCATAAGACCAGAGAATTGCCAGTTTGATGCTTGATGGACTTTTCCCCCTTTCCCTTTTTCTATAAATCCAGAATCTTCCATTAGCTAAAGTTGAATATTTGCATTTCACTTTATATACAAGTGGGACCATTTAATATAAAGGATCAGTCCTAATTACTTTCACAATAGGGGTCTGGAATGTGTAGAGACTTGATCAACTCAGCTAATACAACCTCTCCCTGCAAAAAAAAAAAAAAAAAAAGTCTAAGGAGTTTGCTTCCAGAAGAATTATGATGATATATATGAAAACTGTGGGGTGTGCACAGATGGACATCTTACAACTGATTCCATCTAGGTTATCTAACTACATATTGGATTCACCTTCAAGGTATCTCTTCACTTTATTAAGTGATTCATTTACTCATAATTCTATGAGTAAATATCTTTTTTCATATGGACCCCAAGATATGGTCTTTAGTCTCTTTCTCATTTGTTCTTTTCTATTTTAGATGAGGAAAGTAGAGTTTCCCTCATTCACTCCTTCCCTTACCTGTGTACAAACAAAGCTCTCTACAGAGCTGAAGTTTGAGGTGATCACTAAGAATAAAAACTGCCTTGCTGAGAAGAGGAAAAGTATAGTTGGTCTTGGCTATTAACACCTACATTCCAAAGGGAAAGACCAGAAGTGGGAGTAGACCCTCAGTCCATACTCCCAAACTTATACCCAGATAAGTACAAAGTTTACACTTCAAAGGAAACACTTACATTGCTGTATATCAGTCTAGTAAACGTTACACTTATATATACGCATTTATTTGCAAGTACGTGGCAGCTGCTATCCAGCACAATGGATAAAATATCCTGCCTGAAATCAGGACTCATTTTCCTGAGATCAAATCTTCCCTTAGATACTTACTAGCCACTTAACCTTGTTGTCTCAGTTTCCACATCTGTAAAATAACCTGGAAAAGGAAATGGAAAATCATTCTAATATATTTGCAAAAAAAAAAACAGGGTTGCAAAAAGTAAAGACTTCACTAAAACAATTGGATAATTTATAAGTATGCATTACAAATCCAGAAATCAAACACTCAAGAATATTTTCAGGGGTTGTCAGTGGAAGAAAATAATCCTAAAAAGAGCTACCTAATTTTCAATGGCAAATCCATTTTACCCCCATTTTAAAGATAAAGAAGTGGTGGTAGCAGCAGCAGTAGAGACAGCAGCAACATTAATAGTAGTTCCAGCATCAGTAATAGTCTTTAGTTTTACTTAATGATTTTTCATGTTTATAAGGGAATGTGCCTTGAGGTCTTCTTTGGTCATAAATTCTTCCCTTCTCCAAAGATCTGATAGGCAAATTATCCTTTGTTTTCCTAATTTGCTTATGGTGATATGCTTTATGCGCAAATCCTCTGCATCAGTTCATCCATTCTTAAAATAACAAAGAAAGATTGAGAGAATACAAGGGAGACCATGCTTTCTTCTACCTCCAGAACAACCCTTCCACTTATCTCTTTTCCTTCACCTGTCAAAAAAAGAGACCCGGAATAAATTATCTTAAAGGACCATTTTTCTTAATAGATAATGATAAAGAATTCAGCATGTCACCCCAGTATAAAGGATCAAAGGACCAGACTCATATGGGCTATACATATCAGAGGGTACTTGGCTTTCCTTATCCTGCAGGTTATATAGGACTGTCTGAGGTGCCACAATGGTACATAATGTTCTAATAGAGTATAGGGCCATGCAGAAAATAGTATTGGTTTAAAGATAAACCAATAGAAAAACATTAAATCTAAAAAATGGAAAGAACTTTTCCCTAACACTGCCAAACTCCATTACATTCTCTCCTCTTGTTCTAGTCTCCCAAAAAGAGGTGGTGTTCTCCCTGACAAGTCCAACCCCTCAACTTGTTCCTTTGCCCCATAATGAGTTTGCCTCATTAATAATTCCCTCAACCCCACCAATCTTCAGTATTTCTTTTTAATCCCTGCCCTACCTCCCCTAAACAGACATAGGTCTTCTCTATCATTAAAAAGTTTTCCTTGATCTTTTCATTCCCTGAAGCTATTATTTCATATCTCTATTCTCTTTTATAGCCAAGGGGGCAGTCATCCATATTCTTACCTCCATTTCTTTACCTAAATTCACTTCTCAAGCCCTGAGAATCTAACACTTGACCCCATTACTTACTTGAAACTCTTCAAAACTCCAATACAATCAGTAGATTAAGCCAACCTAGTGGTTTGTGAGTCTTTTCAAACTAATCTGCATTGGCCTTTGAGCAATATTCCATAACTGGGCACATGATATCCAAATCCTTTCCATCTTGATGGGATTTACCCAAGCATGAGTTCGGTGAGCATATCCTTTGAGAACTCAGATTCACATCCGTCAAAGATGGTTTACCTTTCCATAAATTCTTTGGAAGCTGTGTCCTCATCTGTAAAATCAAGAAGTTGGATATGCTGATCTAGTTTCCATATCATGTTTGAAAGCATTTTCTTTGTCCTAAAGTCTTTTCCTTATCTGGCATTGTATGTCCTAAAATTTCTCCCATTTCAAATACTCTATATATGATCTAAAGGTCCTTCCAATTTTATGATTCTAGAAAGCATTTGATATTGTTGTTCAGTTGTTTTTTAATCACATCTAACTCTTCCTGACCTCATTTGGGATTTTCCTGGCAAAAATATTGGAGCAATCTGCCATTTCCTTCTCCAGTTCAGTTTACAGATGAGGAAACTAAGACACTAGAGTCATAGAACTCTGAAGGGAAAAAGGTCAGGGGAAAAATGTATCCCTTTCCTCAAGATGTGGGAGCACGTTCAGACACAGTAGCAATAATAACCATGCCAATTTTGTTAAGCAATTATTTTGCACCCAGTAGGCATTTAACAAATGGTTATTGAGAGAGTGAATGAATGATTTTTCCCCAGCCCAATGACAAATGTTCCTAATTCTAGTCCAAGCTCTTTGCCATGCAGGAAGTGGGATTTTTTTCCCTATGAAAGGCTTGGTTTGGAGTTCAGCCTGTGATGAAGGGACTGGAGCTCTGAAGAGGGTTCTAGTTACTGAAACTATAACCCTCTAGCACACGTGCCTGATGAGGCGAGGGAGGAATGGATGGAAAATCCTCACAAAGAGCCCCAGACGCCTTTAGGCATCACAGAAATGGGTCTTATGTACAGGAAAAGGAACCAAAAAAAAGTGGGGAGTTCAAAAGATCAAGATGTGTTTTCATTGATCTTGGACTTGTAAGAACTATGCCATCAATCACCGTCGCTTAAAAATTTCTATTAATGGCCTCAAGTGCTGGGGTGTCCCATATGGTTTGTCTTTGGAACATTCAATCTAGGGCATCTCTTTAGAATCAGTGTGAAAATCTGTCAGTGTCAGACTCAGAACCTGGACCTGCTGCCTTGCTACTTGGCCAATGGAAAGAGAGAAAAAGGAAGGGAGGGAGGGAAGAAGGGAGGGAAGAAGCTTCCTTTCTTTCTCCTTTGCTTTCATAGAATTGAAAATGCTCTTCTTCACCAGGAAGCTAAAGAACTGAATATTCTTTGCTAAAAATCAAAGCCAGGAATTTGTCAAGGAAAGGGAATTCTTAGGATAGATCTTGGCAGAGTCATAGAGGAAGCTAAGAGTCTAGAAGAAATTTTCTTATATTCAATATATCACAATGGCACTGGCATAAAAGGGCCAGCCCCCTGTTCTGTGACTCTGATACTGAGGTAATCTGAGGAATGGTACCAGTCAGGGAAAATGAATGGATGTTTCAAAAATCTAATGGAAAAGACCTTCCTGCTCATTTGATGCCCTCCCCCATTAAAACAATGTGATACACATCTATTTGAGTCAGGAAAGGAAATTCTGGGATATAGTTGAACTTGCTCTTTTAATGGAAATATGATCTCAATTTTCCCCTGTATGCAGAGGAACACCAATTTCCCAAGCATAAGATTGAGGGTTAGGGGGAAAGAAGAAGGTCAGCATCCTCCTCCCTGAGCTAGGCTTAGATGGGAGTCTATGCTTAGAGCTTAGGAATGAGTTATGTCATGTGGTGAGAGAAGCGAAGGCCTGAGAGTCAGACTTTAGATTTGATTTAGCTATGTGACCCTGGACAAGTCACCTGTAAAATGAAGATAATACTTGCCCCTAATTCCTAGATCTTTTGAGGAAAAAATGAGTGATTTATATGAAAACTGACAAAAAAAAATGAAATGAATGTACACATTAATGACTTTATCATTGACATTCAAGGGGAAGATGGGGCTAGCAGACCAGGAACATCAATAAGGTTCTAGGAGGATCTTGGAGAAGATATCCACATGATAGCAAGAAGGGAAAATGGGTCACTCTTATACTCAGGTAGTTCAATCATTCTCCCATTTTGAGTGAGGATCTGGAAGAGAGGAGGAAAGAAAGATAGACACAGATGACATGGGGTCTCCAACTCTAGAACTTATTTTTCCCTTAGTTCACAAGGCCCAAGGATTTGTAGATCCTCTAGGTGGATGAATTTGGTGGTCTGAAATTTATTGCTTCATGTAAAGATGCTACCCCTTCCTGATTTTATTAACCTAGGTAAAACAACCAGCACTCCCCCCAACTCCATAAGTAATCAGGTTTCTTCCATTTATAATGCTCCATACAGAACCATGGTCCAGCTCTGATTAGGAGTTGAATGATGCTCCAACATGATCAGGCTATGCATCATCCATCATCTTGGTATAAGCCAAAGAAACAATTGTCAAATACAAATTAAGTCAGAGACCTGGCAAACCTGATCATTAGGGACTTACTGACTGCTGTACTTGACCTGATCTCCCTTCAACATTCACCCCCTAATTCTCAGGTATTTGGAAAAATATCAAGCTGGTTCTTTGGTTTCAAAGACAGAAGGAAGTTAACTAAGGGGATTTCTTGTGTTAGTAAGCACCAAAGTAAGATGCATATTTCGTGCCATAACAGTGATGCCATCTTCAGAAATCAGCATATGGAAAGGATTGCCTTTGTGTTGATAAACACAAAAGGAAGTATAATCAGGGAGCTAAGGTTAAGAAATGCATCACTACTGGCCCAGAAAACTCATATGCATTCTATTTAGGAATATATTCTGTGAAGAAATTTAAAAGCTGCAGCATCCACTTCATTTTGAGCATCTTTTGGGGGGGGAATTTTGAGGATCTTATTTTTTTTAAATAGATGTTCTGATTCAAAAAGTAATTAATTATTTGATCAATTATTTGAAGTGATTATAATATGATAATGATATGATTGAAAGTTCCTTGAGGACAAGGACTATCTTTTTACCATTTTTTGTATCTCCAAGATGTAGCATAGTGCCTGGCACACAATGAGTGCTTTATAAATATAAATTGATAGGTTACCTTGGGTTTTTTTTTTGGGGGGGGGCAACTGATATATTTACTTCTGTGAATTAGAGTATGAGAGTCAATATCGTGGAGACTATTAAACAAGAAAAACCTGAAATGATTTTTCCCTCTGATACTGTATAAACATGGCTAAATCACTTAAACTCATTGATTGATTGAATTTCAATTAATTCATCTGTAAAATGAAGAAAATTTCTCACCTTGTTGTGAAGTTAAAATCATAATATGCACATAAAATGTGTTACAATTTTTGAAGTGCTACATAAATGCCAGACTAATTTTAAGAGAGAAATAGAGAAACAGAAAGTGACAGAGAAACAGAGATAGAAAGACAGAGACAGAGACAGAAAAAGGTGGGGGGAGGAAAAGAGAAATAGTAGGCTGACGCTACTGCTTTGGAATAGATACTGCCTTGGAGAATGGTAGCCTTAATCAACTATTAGTTCCTTCTTTCAATCTTTTATAGATAGTATAGACATATTTTGAAGTTACTCTGCCAGGCCCACTCATAAGGGCAAATCAGATTCCCAGAGGAGAACTAGCCATTTTTCCCTTCTGGATTTTAAAGGTAACCCAAAGGAACTATTTCCTTAGTACCATTAGCTCACAAGTCCCTACCTGTATGCCTTCCCATTAATTATCAGTTGTTTATCACTGAGCTAGCCAGAACTAACTAGCTTTTAGAAATAGGAGTTTGCTAATGGTATAAGGGAGCATGTTCTCTCACTACTACTTATAGTCTAATGGAATAGGACATTGCTAAGACACTGATGAGAAGTCCAAATCTTATAAATTTTACAAGTTCAGAAAGTCTTCAGCTGGTTAAGGTGCAGGAAGTCAGATGCCTCCCACCATCATCACCAAGCAATTAGTTCTTTAAGGGGGAGTTCAGAGATTACTCTCTAATCCAAGCAATTCTCCCCTCTTTGAGATGGCTTCCAGTTGGCTGGAAATGTTCTCTTCCTGATCACCACAAGAATTCTGGATTACAAACTGGTTTGCCATTTTATAAAAGACTCATATAGTATAATCAAGTCTCTTCCGCCAATCCTAATACACTTTCCACAAAATTTCACTTTATTTCATCCAGGGTCTTGCATTCCTTCTAAATATATTACATACTTATCCAGTCTGGTGGGTGTGAGATATAACCTTAAAATTGTTTTAATTTGCATTTTTCTAATTAGTAGTGATTTAGAACATTTTTCATACCTGTTAGACTGTTTTCCTTCCTTTGAAAACTGCCTGTTCATATCCTTTGACCATTTGTCTATTTCAGAGTGGTTCTTATTATTATAAATTGGAATCAGTTCCTCACATGTCTTAGAAATTAGATCTTTTTCAGAGAAACTTTCTGGAATTTGTTTTCCAAGTTATATTACTCTCTTCTAATTGTTACCACTTTACAATTGTTTCTAGAAGAACTTTTAATTTATATAATCAATATTGCCCACTTTATCTTATACAATCCTCTTTATCCTAATTATGAACTCTTACCCTATCCATGGATCTAAAAAATAATTTGTTCTTTGTTCCTTTAATTTCTTTATGTTGCAACTTTTTACATCCAAGGAATATATCCATTTCAAGTTTATCTTGTTATATGATGCAGTGTTGATCTTAGCCTAATTTCTTCCAAACTGCATCCAACTTTGCCCCCAAAATATTATCAAATAGTGAATTCTTCTCCCTATATCATGGATCTTTGGACTAATCAACTATATTCTACTGTTTGTTGCTAGTGATGATGGTAGGAGGCTGTTGTTTCTGTATATTGATACTGACTCTGTCCCACTAATCAACTCTTTTTTTTTCAAGCAGTACAACATTCCTTTAAGGATATTGTTTTATAATAATTTGAGGTCTAGTATTGACAGACCTCTTTCCATTTTTTCCCATTATTACCTTTTAATTATTCTTATATGTAAATTTCCTTACTATTTTTTTCTAGCTCTATAAAATATTCCTTTGGCAGCTTGTTGGAATCTTTACAAAGTGTTAAGCCATTAGAGTTGATTTGATCTTGGAAAGAGATATTTTGGGCCAGAACTTGAAACAAGGTACTAGGTGGAACTGATAGAAACAATGCTTGTATTCACACCTCTAGAGAGCTCATAAGTATCTAAGTACTCAATGGAGTGCACACATTTGGAAGAATTCAGGGCTGGCTTAGTCTGAATTCACACCTCCCTTGAAGTTCTTAGGACCAGAGAGCACTCTGGGAGATAACCCATAATCCCTGCCGCGAGAAGGAGGAGTTAACCTTTGGGAGATGATATATATGGAGGAAGCTCTTAGAGCTAGGGAGAATTTCTCCGGAACATAGACGGGGGTCGGAGACAGAGCACTCTGGAAAAAAGCCTACAAACCCTATCTTCGAGGCAAGAGATTCATTGCATCTTCCAACTTGATGCCAGCTGGAGGCTGAAGAAAGCAGAGGCAGAAGCCAAGGACAAAGCTGCAAGATCTCTTGGAGCCAGGCAGAGAGATATTCCTCAACTAACCGGGCTAATTTGGAAGGAGAAATAAACGTTTGCACTTTTATCAGCTGGCTGCATTTTGGAGTAATTATTTATTTCAACTGAGACTAAGACTGCCTCCAGAAAACCTTCACAGCAGCTTAATTGATACAGCACTAAATAAGTAAATTAATTTGGATACCATTGTCATTTGTATTATATTAACTCAATCTACATGAACAATTAATGTTTTTCCAATTATTTAGATCTGTCTTTATTTCTGCATATACTGTTTTATATAAATATTCCCACAGAATGAATTTTGTTAAATGCAATAACAGATATTAAGAGTCTAAAGTTATTTTGAAAGGAATTTTTTCTAGATCTTATTAAGTTTTGTTGGGAATATATGAGAATGATGATTTATGTAGAATTATTTTATATCCAGAAATTCTGTTGAATTTTTTGTTTCAATTATTTTTAATTGAGTCTTTTGGTTCTCAAAGTAGATCATTATATCTATTTTACCTATTTTAATTCCCCTAATTTCTTTTGCTTATTTTATCAATATAGCCAATATTACACACACTGAGTTAAATATTAATGGTGCTAAAAGGCATCCTTATTTTACTCATGATCTTTAAAAAAAGGCATCTAATTTTTATCCATCACATAAAATTCTTACTCTTATATTTAGAAAGATAATTATCAGATTAAGGAAAGGTTAATTACTTATTATGATTTCAGTTTTTAATGAAAACTATGTTTGATATTTTCAAAATCATTTTCAGAATCTAGTAACATAATCAGATTTATTTATATTTAACACGATTTAATTGTATTTATAATGTTAATTTTGATTAATTCAACTAATAACTCTGAATATAAATTCAGCCATCTAACATATTGTCATAGCCTATAGCCTAGTAATTTATTTTAAAGTTGTCAATATTCATTATGGATATTGCTTTATAGTTTCTTTCTGTGCTTTGTCACTCTTTGATTTAGGTATCAAATATGTTGTATCATCAAATGACATTAAAAGGGTAGTTTCTTTTCTACTATTGCAAACAGTTCATGTAATACTATTATTTGATTGCTTAGTAGAATTCACTTAATAGAATAGACTCAAAATGTCTGGAGAAGTGGGTTCTTTGGAAATTCATGTGTAGCATATTCAATTTTTTTTTCTGATATTGGATTATTTATGTCACTTTTTCTGTTGTTAATCTAAGTGATTTATACTTTTGTAACCATTCATCTATTTCTACTATATTATTGGTTTTATCATATGGTCTAGAAAAATAATTTCTGATCACTTAATATATTTTATCTTCAAATATTTATTTTTTTTAAGTTTTATGTGATTTGATTCTGCTTTTTGAATCAGATTATGTTTTATTAATATTTAATCAATTCCTTGTTTGAATTTTTCAAAAATCATTTCATTTTCAGTTTTATCAATCTCTTTTATCTTTAGAATTTCTATTTTGCTACTTAATTGGATATTTTATTTGCTGTCATTGAAGTTTTAACTTGCATTGTATTTAAATTGTATTGTATCTTTTTTTCTCTATTATTGATGAAAGCAATTTGAGATTAATCTTTTCTTCAGAACTCTTTTAGTTATATCCCATAAATCTGAGTATTATTATAATTTTATATTTTTATATAATTTTAATTTGACAGTTCTTTAAAATTACTTTAATTGTTTATTATTTTTCATTATTTCTTTAAGGACTTCAATTAAACACAATTTTTATTAGCCTGTGATAATTAATTAATATATTTGATATATCTGCTTTTCATTTTGGGATGAAATGTTTATACTTTAATACATGTTCAATTTAGGATGAGATTTAGGTTTTCTTTACCTCCATTGAACACATTTCTCCTATTGGAAAAAGAAGAGCCCTTGAGATATTTGCCTAAATCAAGGGCATGACAAGACCTAGGAAAGAAAGGTACCTATTTATAAATTAGGTGATAATTGGATTTAGGAGATTAAAGGAAGATAGTGCAATAAAGGAGAGTGTAATAAAGCATTCATAAGAGTCAAACAGGTGGATTCTAGAATAGCAAAAGGGCAAACTTAATCTACTTACAATGTATGTTACTTTCTGATAAAGCCTGACTGAGAAAGTGTTTCATAGACAATGGCTGAAAAAGCTAATTGAGAAAGCTGAAAAGAACCTTTTTCTCTCTGGGCAAAGAAAATTTAAAAAAAAAAAAAAAAAAGAAAGAAGAAAAGAAAGAAAGAAGGAAATGAAAGTTATACTCTCTCAATGGCAGGAAAGGGGCTTACAAATCACAATATTTCCAATACTTGCATGATAGTATTAGCACCTAGCTCTGGACATAGTACCTCAGCTGAGAACTATAATTACATCACAGGACTGAAAACCGAAAATGATTGAACAACAAAGGAGCTAGCGCTAAGTCTACTATACTTTAACTTCTTAAATTTACTTATATCTATTTTAATTATATCCACGTTGTATTCCTCTAGAAGAATGTAAATTTCTTGAGAGTAAGCATTATTCGTTTTAGTCCTTGTATTTTTAGTGCCTGATCTGGTGCCTTAATAGCTGTTTAATAATTGTGACTTAATAGATGCTTAATAAATGTTTATTAATTCAACTCTACATGCCAATAGTTGGACAAAGCAAAGGGTTGAGTTTTCAAAGGTGCAAAAGGGGCATGAGAAAAGGGAGAAAATCATTAATACTATAAAACACAGATTATAGGATTATATATATTTTCAAGCCAGTTATCTAAAAGGATTACAGATTGGGGATTATTCTTTGTGGAATAAGACAAAAAAGATTGATGTGCATGCTGTCTCGTGCTTTTGTGAAAATTAAGGACAGTTTTCTTCTACTATCTTGGAGAGAGTGGAGACCCTGCAAATGACTGAATTAGAAATATTAGATATTTTCATCAGGCCTAAACAGTTTGTTTGCTTTTAGATTGTCTTGTCTGGCAAATGCTGGCCAAACCTCTGGAATAGTCTTTTCATAAGGCAGCTTTTTTGTGTTTTCAATTGGCCATTTTACATACGGGGATCATGACCCCCATGTTGGGGACGGAAATTGTTGATGAGCATTGGCATCTCACTGAAATATAAGAGAGTTGGGAAAGCTATCTGGGAAACCTCCAGGGCCTAGCTCAGGGCTGGCTGGCCCATCACATCTTCTCATCACTTCTGTTAACTGCTACTATTAACAGCACAATCTTCTGGCTCTCAATATGGATTTGATTCAGAGTGGACCAAACTTCTTCCCCCAATAAGAATAACACAAAGTTCTGAATCTTTCAAACTAAATCCACCCAACCTTCTTCAAAATTTTCTTGTTTACCTATCAACTACATCATCATCTTTACAGTTACTGAAATGTGAAATTTCAGAGTAATTCTCAACTTCTCCCTCACCCACATTCCATTTGCCCAATAAATTGATGATTCTACTACAGAAACATTTCTTGAATCTCTTCTCTTCTCTCCATACACAAATGCTACCAGAGCTCAGAACTTCATCACCTCTTCCCAAGATCATTGCAATAGGTGATTTCTTGATCTTGTCACTTCACACTTCAATCTATCATCTACATATAGCTGCTAAAGTGATAGTCCTAATATTGTTCTCCTCCCACACCTAATCAATGAGTTCTAGAGGCTCCCTGTTTCTGCTAAATCAAATACAAATATTCCTTTATCCCTGACTCCTTTTCCAGTTTTATTAAATGTTACTCCCTTTTATAAAAAGTCTAACAAAGTCTACCTTCTTGATCTGTTTCATGCCATATTCCATTTGTCATCTCCAAGCATTTGCATAAACTCATTGCCTGAGATGAACTTTTCCGCTCTACTTCTAACAACTTTTTAGCTTCCTTCAAAGTTCAAATGCCACTTCTTATGAAAATCTTTACTAATGCTGCCCAGTTGCTAATGTACCCCAGTTATGTTATGCTTACATTGCACATACTTTTATGTGCACATGTTGTTTCTTCTTACATTATGTAAACTTCTTCAGAGGAAAGAATATTTCATTTTTGTTTTTGTGTCTTCAGTCCCTACCGTACCTGGCAAATAAAGCTTAAAACAACGCAGGTTGGCCCTGACAAAATGATAAAGTAGGTAACATTTTCCTTTGGCTGCCACAGCATTTGAAAGGATAAGGAAGACTCTTATAGTTGAGCTGCATAGATCTTATTATTTTTTTTTTTTTTGACTTTTTCTTTTTTTTTTTTTTTTTTTTTTTAAATTTAATAGCCTTTTATTTACAGGATATATACATGGGTAACTTTACAGCATTAACAATTGCCAAACCTCTTGTTCCAATTTTTCACCTCTTACCCCCCCCCCCCCCTCCCCTAGATGGCAGGATGACCAGTAGATGTTAAATATATTAAAATATAAATTAGATACACAATAAGTATACCTGACCAAAACGTTATTTTGCTGTAGAAAAAGAATCAGACTCTGAAATATTGTACAATTAGCTTGTGAAGGAAATCAAAAATGCAGGTGTGCATAAATATAGGGATTGGGAATTCAATGTAATGGTTTTTAGTCATCTCCCAGAGTTCTTTTTCTGGGCATAGCTAGTTCAGTTCATTACTGCTCCATTAGAAATTATTTGGTTGATCTCGTTGCTGAGGATGGCCTGGTCCATCAGAACTGGTCATCATATAGTATTGTTGTTGAAGTATATAATGATCTCCTGGTCCTGCTCGTTTCACTCAGCATCAGTTCGGGTAAGTCTCTCCAGGCCTTTCTGAAATTGTCCTGTTGGTCATTTCTTACAGAACAGTAATATTCCATAATATTCATATACCACAATTTATTCAGCCATTCTCCAACTGATGGACATCCATTCAGTTTCCAGTTTTTGAGCTGCATAGATCTTAAAAGAAGCATGTGAGGAAGAAATGTATTCCAGGTACCGGGAATGGACACTGAAAAGGGATGGAAATGGGAGACAAGATGCTATCTGAAAAAAACAGAGATAAGGCCAATCTGGCTAAGCCAAAGAGTACAGGAAGCAGAGTAACATCTGCAAAAAGTAGTCATCCAGCCTCCACTCAAAAACTTTCTGTGAGAAGGAATGCCCTAACTTCTAAAAGAGTCCCATTCCAATTTTGAATATCTCTAATTTTCAGGAAGTGTTTTGTTCCTTTAACAAAACAAAAATCTTCCTTCTCTACATCTCTTCATTAACATTTCAAACTTGAATTTGTCATATTTGACACTTCTTATGGAATAATAATGTTTGATCCCATTGATAACACAATATTGTTCAACCTTTCTCCAATCACTGGAAACATAGTTTATTCCCAATAATTTCTAGTAATATTTTTGTACAGAAAGGTTTTATTTTATCAATGATTTCTTAAAGGCATAATACCAATAGTAGGGCCATTGTTTCAAAACATATGTGCTTTGTAACTCATTAGAAAATTCAATAGTTTGGTTGGGCCAATTCATAACTCCACCAACAGTGTAGCAACAAGTCTATTTTAACATTGACTGACAAACATTGCCTTCTTTTATTATCTTTGCAAATTTAATGGCTATCCAGTAAAAACTGTTTTAACTTTCATTTCTTGGATTATTGAATGTTATGCATATTCTGTTATGTGACTGTTGATAATTTATATTTTCTTTTTTTGAGGACTCCTTGTTCATATCATTTAACTACTTATCGATTTAAAAATAAACCTTTTGTTTTTATCATTTGCTGTTTGATGTGAATAGTTTTTCCTTGTTTGTTTCTTCCTTCTTCTTATTCAGGATGCATTACTTTTTGTTTGCAAAAGTTTCTATATGAAATTAATCTATTCTACCTACAAATATATAGATTTCCCAGATTAACAGAAGAGGAAAAATTATTTAAATAGCCCCATTTTAGAAAAAGAAATTGAACAAGCTATTTATCAGTTCCATAAGAAAAAACCTTCAGGGGCAGATGGATTTATATGAAAATTCTATCAAACATTTAAAGAACAATTAATTCCAATACTATACAAACTATTTGAAAAATAGGAAAAGAAGGAGTCCTACCAAATTCCTTTTGTGACACATATGTAGTGCTGATACCTAAACCAGGTAGGATGAAAACAGAGAAAGAAAATTATAGACCAATTTCCTTAGTGAAAATATTGTTGCAAAAATCTTAAATAAGATATCAGTAAAGAGATTACAGAAAGTTATCCCCAGGATAATACATCATGAACTAGTAGGATTTGTACCAGGAATACAGGGCTGGTTTAATATTAGGAAAACTATTAGCATAATTAACTATATCAATAACCAAATTAACAAAAATCATATGATTAGTTCAATAGATGCAAAAAAGCATTTGATAAAATCTAACAACCATTCCCTATCAATAACACTAGAGAGTATAGGAATAAATGGACTTTTCCTTAAATGATAAGTAGCATCTATTTAAAATCATCAACAAGCATCATATGTAATAGGGACAAATTAGAAGCATCAGGGGTGAAACAAGGTTGCCCACTATCACCATTACTATTCCATATTGTATTAGAAATCTTAGCTTTGGCAATAAGAGAAGAAAAAGAGATTTTAACAATCTATTTTAATCTCCAATTTTAAAATATTTGAAGACAGATATTTTCAAGCTATCTCCTCTCTTTTTTCCCCTCTCCCCAATATTCCTTCCTCTTCAAACTAGAGTTCCTTCAAAATCTCTTCACATAAAAATAACTTTGAGTTAGCTTACCATCCTAGTCATTCTTTTTGGGATGTGCTCAAGTTTACCAGTATGGTGTAATGGACCCCCATTGCTGATTGGCTCCCAAACTTGGTATTATATCAAAGATGATTGAGAGAAAGAGCCATTAATGGAGAACAGTCATCAAATGAATTATATATATCCTTTAGAAAATAAGCCTCATGTCCACAGAAACAGATCAATATGTATATATTTCCATGGAACCATAGTTAATGACTTATTCCATGGGATCATCTCTGCTACAAGTTTTAAAATTCTTTAACATTTTATTACTATCTTTTGTTCTTAGATCACCTTCTTTCTGAATATATCTCTCCACCACTGAGCTACTCTTTGTAACAAAGATTTAAGGAAAGAAAGGTGAGAAGGAATTTCACAAAACAAACTGGCATGTCAATGAATTTTGACAGTTTATACAAAATTCCATACTTGTAATCCTTCACCTCTGTAGGGAAGTAGGGATATGTATCCTTTCCTCTCCTTTTAGGGGACATACTTAGTCACTGTCATTACAAAGCATTCAGGTTTGGGGAATTGTAGTATTTGTATTTACTTTGTTGTAGTGTATGATCTACCTTGATGAAGATATTACTGCCTCTTAGTGATTACTAATTCTTTTTTAGAAGCATAGATATGTTTTTTTTTAATCTGTCAAAAAGTAAAATCACTTGCTGAGTGACATGAGGAAAGAATTGACAGCACTTTGAATGATCCCATGCTGTTCCTTGGGAATCAATCATTTTTCCATCAGTGATGCTCTATGGTTACAAATAAATAACACAATTATCTTTAAAAAATGAAAATTACACAGGGAAAAGAACTTATTTGTACAAAAATTTTTATAGCAACTGTTTTGTGGTGAATAAGAATTGAAAACTGAAGGGATATCCATCTACTGGGGAATGACTAAACAAGTTATGGTATATACTTGTGATAGAATATTATTGTGTTATAAGACATGACAAGCAGAATGATTTTAGAAAAACCTGAAAAGACTTACATGAACTGATGCAAAGTGAAGTAAGAAGAACCAGGACAATGTTGTACATAGGAACAGCGATATTGTACAATAAAGAATTGTTAATTACTTAGCTATTCTTATCAGGACAATAATCTAAGACAATCCTAAAGGAGTAATGATAAAGCACATTATCCACCTCCAGAAAAAGAATTGCTATTTTCTGAATACAGACTGACTCACTTTCTTTTCTTTCATTCTTTTTTTTTTTAATTTGAGACTTCTTGTATGAAATGACTAATATGGAAATGTTTTACATGATTGCACATGTATAATCTATATTTGATCGATTACCATCTTAGGGAGAGGGAAATAGAAAGAGATAGGGAAAGATAGAAACTGGAACTCAAAACTTTTTAAATGTTAAAAATTGTTTTGATACGTAATTGGGAAAAAATAAATGTTATATTAAAAAGAAAAATCAAAATTGCAAAATACATTGAGAGGAAAAAGAAGATGAAGAAGTATTTTCTAATACTACATGTCAGATACTGTGAATACATCAACTATGGTGTGCAGAGAGAATAAAATAAACTATCTCATTCAGGAAATGTATAAATTGAAAAAAAGTTCCAAGAATGAGGCTGAGCCAGAAATAGATGGGCAGCCAAAGTATCACATTGGTACCTACATATTTTTTAAAAATACTTAGAGGGAGACTTAAACACATTCACTTGACCCTTTATGGGAGGATATATGTAGGATTCACAATTAAAATTAAAAGATCATAGATGAGCCATAATTATCAAAAGAGAAAAAACTACATCAGTGAGAACAGGTATCCATAGAAAAATTGAAATATAAGATTCTTTGTAAATTCTCCAGAAAGGACCCAGAAATGATCAGGACATTGAAAAAGAGACTTTCCTCTTGCTCCTAAAACATTTTGTTGATAACAGCACAGTATTTAGACTGTCCAACTTTATCTATCTCTTCTGTTACATTATCAGCCCCCCTCATTTTCTGCTTAAATATAAACTTGCTGATATTTTTAAATAAAATTTTCATGTGAAATTCCTCATGAGTAAGATGCTTTAGCATTCTTATATCCATTTTGTGATTTCCATTGCTCTTAAGGTCAGTTATAATTTTTTTTCTGAGATTATTGTATTTCATGATTCATAGTCATATAGGATCACAGGGAAATTATTTACTATGTCAAAAATAATATTGTTGGTGGGGATCAGATCAGGAATCCTTGGAAGTGTTATAGAATGTTCTAAGTGTTCTCCAGCCCCCTTTCTTCCTCCTATTCAGTCCTGAACCCAGCTCCTTGCCCATCTGCAGCACCCTTTCAAGATCTGTGTATTGAATGACTACCTCAAAGTGCTAACCAGCCAAGTTTATGTCATACTTGGAACAATTCAGAAAACCTTTCACATATTCCTTATAAACAGTTGCTGGGAGCAGGCAATTTTCTGCTGCAGTTTGCATAAATCTTCAAGTTAATTTGACATCTATCATCAGTTCATTTGTTTTTTATCTGAAAAGCTTCATAGAAATAAATATAATAGCTACAATACAAATTCATTTCTCAGTAACATATAAGAGAGATAAATATAAAATTATTTGAGGACTCTAATGGGAGGTGTAAAGATAATTAGCAGCTTGGTGGAAAGTGGGCTAGCTCTGGATTCAGAAAAAGTTGGTTCTTACTAGCTGTGTATGAATTCTCTGGGGCTTCAGATTCTTTGTTGGTAAAAATTAACTAATAAACATTTATTGGGAGTAGAAAAAAATACTCAGTCAAGCCCTACCAAGATTCCTTTCCAAACAATTTTAAAATAATACTTCAAATCTAGTTCTGGAGTTGCAGAGCCAACATAAGGTCAGAGTAAGATCTTCTTCCAGTCCAATATAACTTAGGAGTTTGGAAAGAAATATCTGTAACACAGGAGTTGAGTCTGGCCCACAGCCCACGTGGATGAAACATTAGTGGTGGGACTATATAGTTGCAACAGAAGCAATCACAACTTCAGGAGTAAGAGAGAAAGCAAGAGAGGAGAGAGTAAGGAAACCTGGTAATTGATCAGAAAAAGATTATAGGGAACCTCTTTGCTAGCACTAATAAAGAACAAGATGTCATTTGCCAAATCCATTCCTTATGTCCATTTTGGGGTCATAATTCAAGGGTGGGGGGGTCAACACTTTTAATCAAGAGAGAGCCAGAACCCTGAGAAACAGTTTTGTTTCTGGTTCAAAGGAGCAGGAGAACTTTCTGGGTAAGTATTAGAGTGTAGACCAAGAAAGCAGTGACCAAAAGATCATTGACCACATCTTTCCCTTAATCACACCAGCTTGGAAATGCTGAAAACTTCCAAATGTCCAGAACTAATTTTGAAAATAGTAGTGTAAAAAAGCCTGAGGCACCAATTTCAATAATAGGAATAGAGAATAATTTCAAGACACAAACTTAGAGAAGAAACAATGCAAAGTCTCAAAAGGAAAAAAAAATGTGAATTGGACATAATTTACAGCAAGAATTCCTGAAAGAGCTAAAAAAATTATTTTCAAACTCAAATAATTTAATGATAGAAGAAAAATTAAGTTTATAAAGGAAGCAAGGAAGAAAATTATCAAAAGACAACAGCTTGGTTAAAAAAACAAAATATAAAGAAAATAACTTCTTAAAAACAAGGGAAAAATAAAATAATTCATTAAAAATTAGAATTGGGCAAGTGGAAGCTAATAACATCAATAAACAGTAAAACAAAGACAAAAGAATGAGAAAATAGGAAAAAATGTGAAATAGCTCATCAAAAAAACAAATCCATCCTAGAAATAGATCAAGGAGAGATAATTAAGAATGATTGGACTACCTGAAATCCTTGATCAAAGAAAGAGCTTACCATTCCAATGGTCTTGTGATGGAGGGCGGGGCCTGAATGTGGATTGTAACACAGTATTTTCACTTTTGCTGCTGCTATTGTTGTTTGCTTGCCTTTTTCTCTTTTTCATTTTTCCCCATTTGACCTGATTTTCTTATGCATCATGAGCCTGCATTTTCAAGATAATCTTATTGAGATACCCTTTACCCAGTACCTTAAAGCAGT
The DNA here is from genome assembly GCF_902635505.1 of Sarcophilus harrisii. Classification (NCBI taxonomy): domain Eukaryota; kingdom Metazoa; phylum Chordata; class Mammalia; order Dasyuromorphia; family Dasyuridae; genus Sarcophilus; species Sarcophilus harrisii. The sequence continues at coordinate 422,009,950 of NC_045429.1, forward strand.
AGCATCAAACTCAAATAGAAATGATGGACAAGTAAACCATTCATAAGGATTTCTGCAAATTATGATTTATTTAGTTTTAAAATATATTATGTTTTGTTGTATTTGAGTTAGTTAAATATTTACACCTTAATACATTTTAATCTGATTCAGGCTGCACTCAAAAGTATTGAGGTCTGCCTCCATGTTTAACACCTCTGCCTTAGAGGACCCTGGTACAGTGGCTGATTGAGTATCTTTTCCTTCCAATACTATATTTACAGCCAAAAGAAGAAGAGCATTTGGGGGCTTTTCCCCTCATTAACCAAAACTTTGTTTTTTTTTCCCAAGTGTCCCAATCTTCTGACTACTTCATTCCCCTATGATGCCTCTGAATTCTGGAATTTCTGATTTCATTTTCCTGTAAGGGGGTAGGAAGTTCTTCCTACTAACTAATTACCACCTGTTTCAAACAGAATTCAGTTTCCCTTTTAGGGGATAGGCCATGTCCTGGTTTGGTTAAACATGTAATCATTTCAATCTAATGATTCAGATGGCAAATACCAGTTTCTTCACTTCATAAAATGCCCATCCCCATGATCCATGAGGAGGAGGAAGAAGTGGAATGACTTCTGAATGGTGTGTATAAATAGTTGATTATATAAATACCCAGGGACAGGCAACTCATAATCTGTTGTGACCTGTGAAATGATCAGATGATGTAATGTTACCCCACCCAAGGTCATTCCACTACTCCAGACTCCTTCTAATTTAAAGAGAGAGCTTTCTCTCTTTGCTCAAACTGGGCACTAACATATCCATAATGCCCTCCCCCATACACATACACATACAAAACCTACCTCTTCCTTGGAGTGACCTTAAGAAACTAATTATTCCTTACTCCATTAATCACAGTCTTTAAGAATTTAAGGCAGTGAAATTGGAGCTCAGGGTTTCCCTGTTTGAAGTTGAAAGGGTAAACGATATTTTTTTTTAGTTTGTTTATTTTTAATATATTGTTTTATGAATTATATTGGGAGAGAAAAATCAGAACAAAAGGGAAAAACTATGGTAGAGATTAAAAAAAAAAACAGAAAAAAGAAGTGAACTAGCATGTGTTGATTTATATTCAGTCTCCTTAATACTTTTTCTGGATGCAGATGGCATTTTCTATCCAAAGTCTATTGGGATTGTTTTTAGATCACTAAACCACTGAGAAGAACCAAGTCTTTCATAGATGATCATCGTACATTCTTGTTGTTGTGAATAATATATTTCTGGTTCTGCTTATTTCGCTGTGCATCAGTTCATGTAAATTTTTCCAGGCCTTTCTATAATCAGTTAAGTAAACCATATTTTTGACATCTCCCCTGACTATAAAAGTTTCAAAGAACCATAACACTGTGTGAGTTTATCTAAAGACTCTCAGAGGCTATCTAGTCCAACTGATTCCTGAACAAAAATCTACCAAAAATGCATTCACCCAATCTTTAATGGAAGACTTCCAGCAAGAAGTCTCACTACCTCCCAAAGCAACTCCATCCCATTTTTGAATAGCTCCATCTGTAAGCAAATTATTCTTATCATCAAGCCTAAACTTAACTTTGTGATATCCACCCATCACTTTTAAATAAATCCTCTAGGGGCAAGCAAGAAAAAAATGGTTCCATGGAGAAAGCATGCCATTTGACACCAGAAAACTTAGATTAAAATTCTAGCTCTACCACTTATCTGTGATCTAAAGCAAGTTAACCAACTCTCTTGGCTTAGTTTTCTTATCCAGATGTAGAGGGGTACCTATGGTACCATCTTAACATCCCACTTTTCTTGAGAGAGTTGCTTCCAGCTCCAGATCCTTGATCTGATAATCTCACAGCAAATTTAATACAGAGGTATTATAAGATAAAGGAAATAAAGCATTCTGCAATATTTTTATGTAGATGACAGTTTTTATTATTCTTTTATCAGCCTCCAGTCAGCAGGCTTCCAGTCTGGTTTTAACTTCATTTCTTGATTCTCCTGCTGAGTGCAGAAAAATTTTTATTGAGCAATACAAGGATATACTGGTAAACATTTAACAACCAGGCCAAGAAGGATGGGTAAAGGGATTTATGCACATATACTTTTAAATTTAATCTTCATTACTAACACTTTTAAAAGTTTTTTTTTTCAATCAACAAAAACAATAAATCAAGTCTGGATTTGTAGGGACTGCTTAAATCTAAGATGTAAATGTTCATGCTGAAAATTTAACAATAGGTTCTCTGGAGACTGTTCTAACTGGCTCCATCTCATGCCTGATTTAATCCTTCCTCCATGCAATAACTCTTGAAGATTGTTTAAAGACAGCAATAGTGTTAGCCATGAATATCCTCAAGTAAGGTTTGTTTCACTCTGCAAAGACTAGGGGGAAGGTTGTCTTCAGGTAAATGAAAGGCTATCAGAAGAACTACCTTTTCTCCATGCTCTTTAAAAGCAGCTGATTAATTAATCAATAAACATTTGCCAGCTTTGTGTAAGGCACTTTGCTAAACTTGGCTAAAAGGGGGAAAAAGAATAGAAGACTGATTGAGAGTTCCTAAAAAGTCCTAGACTGGGAAGCCTATTTTAGAACCATTCTGCCACTGACAAAATTTTAGGATTAATACAGAAAGGTTCTTAGATACTTTCTAGTCCAAGTTCCTATTTTTGCAGTGAAAGTAAAAGAGAAAAATTAACTAGAGATAGTCAGTTTTGAGACTAGGATTCAAACTAGGTCTGATGATTCCCTATCAGTGCTTTTCCCACCTCAAGATGCTCACAGTATGATCTTACAGAAGTGTCTACCTTTTCTGAGCTTCTACCTATAAAAAGAAACATTTAGACGGAGTATTCTCAAAGCATCCTTCTGGCTCTGAGGGTCTACAGAATAGTGCTCTGCCCTGAATTATATATACAGAGAGAAAGGGAGGAGAATATTCTGCATAAAGGGATTCCTGAAAAGAATAATCATAAAACACAAGATTTTGTTTTTCAAGATGACTGTAAGCATTCTTCCTCTAGAGGAGTCTTTAAATAAGATAGATGCCATGTAAGCCATAGAGTAGTTATTCAGAGCCATGGCAAGAGCACCAGACACAAAGACAGAAGATCTCAGTTCAAATCTAGCTCCAGGACCCTTTATAAATCACTTAAACCTCTGTTTGCCTCAATTTTCTCAGGTATAAAATGGAGCTGATAATAGCACTTACCTCCTGGGGTTATTGTGAGGATCAAATGAGATCATATTTGTAAACTGCTTAAGAGAGGGTCTGTCATTTATTAGGCACCTAATAAATGCTTGCCCCTTCCCCTTCCCCATCTATCTGAAATGGTTTGGAGAGAGGCTTACCCAAAGGCAGAGAACTGGATCAATTGCTGCCACAACCTCCCTACACATCTATAACTTGAGGCTTCTGATTGTAGAGGGGGAAAAATCCGTTGCATCTGTGGTCATTTTCTCATAGGCTGTCACTGGCTTTTGTGCTATGGAATGATAGAGTGGTCTTATTAATCATGTCAGAGGCTCAAAGAAGAAGGTCAAGTTAAAGCAGGAACTAGAACCATTCTGATGAATTTCCCTTCCTGGCTTCAAAGGATACATATGTACATGGCTCTTTCACGGGTAGCAGAACTATTCTCTAAGCTAACAGACACTCTGGCTCCAAACTCACCCTAGTGAGAGGCCCCTGCTACATCCTAGCCCAGATAAGTGGATTGTTGCCTCAATAAAAGGGGCACCTGAAATCGGCTAATATCAAATTCTAGCCCTGGCCTTTGTGAGCTTTGCAGCCATAGACAACTTCTCTGATTTCTTCATACTCCACATTTCTCCTCTATTTAGGACACTGAGGGAATGAAAAAAATGAAGCAACAAAAAGTCTGTTTCCATTCCTAGAGTGTGGATTGGGAATAATTCCATCCCCAAAGACAGTGATTCTGTCCTCAGTGAGAGTAGCCTGTCCAAAAAACTCCATCCAGGACAAAGTGAACAGTCATGACTTTAATAGATTTATAGAAAATGTGGCAGAATAGAATTTCCAATGAACAATGAATGACTGCTGCCCATGATCTTTCTTGGTCCCAATGCTAGTATAAGATCCATGTTAAGCACCTGAGGTGGATCAGCAATGGCTTCAGGAACAGGCTGCCTCCTTGACCTAGAGCTTCTCTTGAATAGCATTGGCTTCTCCAATTACTCTTTTCATCCTATAGGAGACCAGGGTCTGCATGATGTCATGATCTCTCTCTCTCTCTCTGTGTCTCTCTGTTTCTGTGTGTGTGTGTGTGTGTGTGTGTGTGTGTGTGTGTGTGTCTTTCTGTCTCTCTCTCTGTCTCTCTCCCTTTGTCTCTCTCTCTTTGACTCTGTCTCTGTCTCTCTGTCTGTCTCTCTCTATCTGTCTCTCTGTCTCTTCTCTTTCTCTCTCTCCATCTTCCTTTCTTCCCTCTCTCTCTCCTCTCTCTCATCATGACAATACATTCAGAAATGAAATTGAAGTTGACTCAACAAGTTGACAAGCATTTATTATGTGCCAACTATAAGCCAGGCTTTGTGCTAAGAAATGTGAGATAGAAAGAAAGACAAAAGACACTCAGAGTACTCACACTATAATGGGAGAAACAGCATGCAAACAACTCCTGCGTGCTGGAGATAAACACAGGATGAACTGGAGCCAATCTTAGCATTTAGGGGGAATGGTAATGGCTTCTTGCAGCACACTTGCATTTTGTTTCTAGAAACTTAGCTTTTTTCTTTATCATATTGGCAATTTAGGCTCTCTCATTGTCTCTGTTTTGTCAATTACAATAAGATAGTGAAAGCTTCACTTTTTAAATAGTCAAAATGATTTTATAAAACCTTACAACTCTTAAAGGTAATGAAAGCATTATTATTGCCTTTCAGCAGGTGGGAAAACTGAGATTTTGGGAGGTAACATGACTTGCTTGAGGATGTAACAGACAATCAAGTCTTCCCATTAACTATCTTGGGCAGGTTTTAAAAGGGACCTTGGAAAATCTCCTAGCAAGAGATGCTTGGTTCTCACAAATTTTCAAAGCTTCTCTTTTGAAGAATTTGATATTATAAGAACCAGAGAAATCTAGTTGCTATGCCCAAAGGGTTATATAGAACTGTGCAAAATCTTTGAGGCAGCAGGGTAATTACTGAGTTTATATCACAAAGAGATCATAAAAGAGAAAAAAGAATCCACATGTGCAAAAATGTTTGTAGCAGCTTTTTTGGTGACAAGGAACTGGAAATTGAATAGATGCTCATCAATTGGGGAATGGCTGAATAAGTCATGGTATATCAATGTAACGGAATAATATTGTTCTATGAGAAATAATGAGCAGGTTAATTTCAGAAAAATCTGGAAAGACTTAGACAAACTGATGCTGATTGAAGTAAGCAGAACCAGGAGAACAATGTACACAGAAACAACAAGATTACGTGATGATCAACTGTGATGGACATGGTTCTTCCCACAATGAGGTGTTTCAAGGCAATTCCAATAAACTTGCATATCCAGAGAGAGAGCTATAGAGACTAAATGTGGATCAAAGCAGAATATTTTCATTTTGTTGCTATTATTGTATTCTCTCTTGTTTTTTTTTTTCTTTTTTGATGTGATGTTTCTTGCTCAGAGTGACAAATATGGAAATATTTTTAGAAGCATTGGACATGTTTAATCTATATTGGATTGCTTTCTGTCTTGGGGAAGGAAGGGGAGATAGGGAGAAAAATTTGGAACACAAAGTTTTTCAAAGATGAATGTTGAAAACTATCTTTGCATATATTTGGGGAAAAAAATTTAAAAACATTTTAAAAAGAAATCTAGTTGGAAGGGATTCAATACCTGTGACCCAATACCTAGACTGAGAACTCCCTTCCTCCATTTTATAAATAAGGAAACATACTGAGATTTCTTGACATGTCCAAGATAACAACAGTGGCAAAAACAGATCCAGGATTTGAATCAAAGTCTCCTGATTACAAATCTAATAATCTTTACACTGTCATGTATTACCACTTCTGTCATCAATCCTGCCTGAGTCTTGTGAGCAGATAGAGCCGTTGATGAAAGGTACCTTTTTACAAAGCTCCAGAGGACTCCTTCCAAAATGTTAGACTGCAGATATAAGATTCATTTGCTGCACTGGATTCTATCCTGTCCTTTGAATCCAAGAGTGTGACACTGAGCCTGTAGCCAGAGTCAGCACAGTAGAGTGGGAAAGGACAAGAATGAATATTCATAAGAAACACACCTTGAAATCCTGTCTTAAGCAACTTTGTGACCATGGAAAAGTCCCCCACTTCTCTGAGTCTTGTTTTCTTTATAAAATAATAATTATAGATAATTATAGTACCTTTCTCACAAGGTTGGGGTGGGGTTCTAATGACATAATTTATGTGGATCACTTCAAAAACTTTAATCAACAATAAAATTGCCAGTTATTATTATACTCTCTATAGGAGAAAACTAGATATAAATTATAGATGATGGACAGAGAAGGGGAAAGAGCAAAGGGAGGAGGAAAGTGAAAGATAGGATAAAGGGATGAGAGAGAGGGAAGGAGGAATAGAGAAGGGGGAAGAAAAGAAAGAAAAGAGGAGTAGAAGGAAGAAGAGAGGAGATGGCAGAGAGGGGAGAAGAGGAGAGGAAAGGAAAAGAGAGAAGAGAGAGGAGGGAAGGGGACTAAAAGAAGGTTTGGGGAAGGAGAAAGGGGAGGGGAAAGGCAAGGGAGAAGGAAGAGAGGGGAAATGAAAGAAGAGAGGAGAAGAAGAGGGAGAGAGGAGAGAAAAGAAAGGGGAGAGGAAAGGAGGGGAGGAGGATCGAAAAGAAAGAAATGTGATATGACCTCAAAAGACAGAATTTTTTTTAATTTAAAAAGTAAGTATGTCTCCTACATCCATCTTGTCCTTGTCTAGAATCATACCTCTTGATTTGGTGACAGTTTTTCTTTCTTTTCCTATCATAGTATACTGCTATCTTATGCATAGACTTTCTGTAAAAATGATGCTCTGTTAGTATAAAATATATGTGAAGGGCTTATGGGCTATGAGAACCTAGTGATATAGGATAGAAGCTGAAACCACAAACATCTGCTCTCCATTGAAGTCAAACAGCACTTCTCCCTTTCTCCCATCCTTTTCTTTTACCCCTAGAATCCTCAGGGGTCAGAATCTTCTGCTCAACAAATTAGAAAGTTTTTTTTTTGTTTTTTTTTTTCCTTTTGAAGCTAGGATTCCTTTGAGGTTTGCATTTCCATTGCAAAACTCTTTTGAAATACTTGTAACTGCTTTTCCTCTAAGATAAAGGACTAAAGTAAGCCTATTCCCCACTGGATCCTCTTTAATTATTTCACTAAACAGGAAAAAAAAATGGCTATGTCATTGAAAACATGAAACGCACCTAAAAAAATATTCTTAAATAAAGACCAATGGAATCAAGGTGTGACATCTCCAAGAAGAGCCAAGTCAAAAAAGAGTCAGTCGTGATGGTGGCCAAGTTAAATAACTCATAATTTTGGATCCCAGAGTCCCTCTGGAGCCTTTGATTGTAGGCTTATGGAAGGCCTGGACAAGCGAGAGGGCCCCAGTTGTGTCTTGTTTAACTTGGCCCTTTGCATGGCTAACCCTTTTGCATTTTGGCTCTCCCTGCACATCTCACACCTTTCCACAAATGACCTTTTCACTCTGCTCGGCTTTTTTGTTGTAGGTTAAGTGTCTGCTCACATTCACGTCACTGAGCTCCTGGCCCAAAGAGGATGCTGTGGATGATGTTCTCCCTGTGAGAAAGAAGGCACAGCTGCTTATTTGGTCATTCTCTTTATACCGGGAACATGTGACAAAGCATCTTTGCAACTCTGCAGCTTTGCCAGGCAGATCTAGGGGGTTCTTTTGGTGGGTATTTCTGGCCAGCCAGCTATTTTGTTTAATCTGAGCCTCCTACTTTCTGAGACAATAATAATCAGTAAATTGATAAATAATATATCATTAATATGTAGTGAGTCTTACTAACCATTCTAATAGTTAATAGCCAGATGGCTTTGCCTCTCAATTAATAGTTAACAATAGTATTTCAGAAGACAAACTTTGAAATGATATTCATCCCAATTATACATAATAGATGTGTAAGTATACTGTGAGCTAGGCATTGTGCTAAACTCTGGAAATATGAGCCAGAAAAATTGCCCTTGCCCTCAAGGAGCTTATATTCTAACAGATAAAGACTACATAAAGAGGAGCAAGAAATGGAATACAGAGGGAAATATGGCCAAGAAAGAACAAGGAAATCTGGTTCTGGGCAAGAAAAAATGAAAGTTCATCTATTAGACATCAGGATCCCTGAAGGAAGTGAAGCAGAAATTTATAGATATAGATATGATAGAAGATGAATGAAGATGAAAGTTGGGGTATAAGCAGAATGGGGTAGAGATCTTATTTTTTTTAAGTGGAAAAGGTTCTGAGAGGCAAGATAATTAGTCCAATACTATTTTACACATAAGAATAGCTCTGAACTCAAAGCTTTACTCCAAGCCCAATACATGCACCGCTCTAATTGTCTCTAGAAATCCCTGTACTGTTATCAACAAATTCCCCCATAGTCTCAGAATTTCCAAATCTATCTCTTTGAGATAACAAAAACCTGGTTCTTCTCTTATTTTCTAATATCTCTTATAAGTTTATCCAAATAAAAATGACTCCTCCAACTTCCCTGATTCATAGGCGTAAAAGAAAAGATTTGTAGGCTACTCTTTCTGTAACCTTTAAACCATTTTTCTACCACCCTACTTCTCTCAAAGACCAACTCTTTCATTTCTCTTTGGCCTTGCTACTATTATCTACCAAATTCCACATCAGTCTCTATCGTTTTCAATTGCTTTAGTGCTTAATCCATTGTATTCTCCACCCCATTCCCTGGCATTGTTTTTGGAATCTTCACTGTTCAAGCTGTGAACCCTTTGATATTTTGGCCACATAAATCCTCAACTCCAATAACCTCCTTTTCTACCCAATTCAAGCCACACATCCAAATGGGCATATTTATTATCTCTCTGAACTACACCACCTCAAGATCTCCATCCAACAACTTTCAATCCTTAATTTTAGACCATTCTGTCATGCATATAAAACCAATTAATTGCCTTCAATAACTTGTCCAATTCCTATTTCCCCATTTCCTTACTCTGGCATTATTTGCCTTCATAGTTAAGACTGACTCCATTATTTTCCATTTTTATGATTCATCAACTACTTCTCTAAATTCCCTTCTCCTTCTCCTTTTCTCAGGCAACAAATCTTCATTTCTGGCTTATATTTACCCTCTGATTTCCCAGAGAATTTCTAGAGAAAGTTGCCAAAATCAAATTGATTTCACCCACAATAATCTTAAGTTCTATTTTTACATGAATTTGAGAAACATTTTTAAATTAATATTTCAATAAACAAAATATTCAATTTATAAAACATTCAGTATTGAAAATTATATATTTCAATATACAAAAATGGAGAAAAGAAGGTTACATATGAAACTATGAATTTCATTTATCTCTCATTTTGGTTTTTTTGTCTATTAAAATTAATATGATAGTAACAGAACTGTTCTGCTTACCTGCATGCAGTTCTGATCTTTCTGTTTTCTTCTCTAAATTTTTAGATGTTTCATTCATATTCATTTCTTTATTCTCTATTTTTAATGCATTACCATAACATCTCAATTCTCCATAAATTATCTTCCTAAATAGAAATCCTACCTGGGCAAGTTCAAAATCCCTGTAAGCCTCAATTTTCCCTTCTTTTTTTTCCTTTTAAAAAGATTTTTATATTTTTTATTTTTTATGAAATAAAAGAAGCATTTTTTTTTAAATGAGGATTAGACTGCTGATCCTTAAGATCCACTTGAATCCTGATTTTGTCACTTAATCCCTTTGTGACTTTGGGGAAATCATTGAATTTTGGGGGGCTTCAGTTTCCTTATCCATAAAATGAAGGGATTAAAATAAATAATTCCCCTTCTAGCTTTAGGGCTATGATTCTATGTTACTTTGACCATTTTTTTTTTTCTTTTTGCTTTGGACTGACCCTATTCTATAAAGAAGCATAATGGAAGATATTATAAGAGCTTTAGCCTAGAAGATTTATGTGTCCTAAATATTTAATCTAATTACATTTATAAGATTTTACCTTACAATGTCAGATTTTGAGTTTTCACTGTCTCTTGTCAGAATGGAATAAGAAAGACCTAGGAGTGAAATCCAAGTCATGTGAGGTTATTCAGTTAGGATTAGAGGATCATCTGAGGCTTTTGTATATCTGAGGCTTCCTATTGTTAGGGATAATAGAGTGTCTTTATAGGAATAGGCTCAAGAGTCAGTTAATATTAATTGCATATTCAAAGCTTAACCTAGCCTAGAAATCAAATTAGAAATTTTGGGAGAATGGGACAGAAAAGGAGGGGAGTTGAGCCAAAAAGGTTTCCATTAATACTTTCACATGGTTAGAATCTTGAATGGAAAATCCCATTAGATGTCAAAGCTTTTCTCATGGCACAACAGTATTTCTTCTTCTGGCTGACAGCAAAAGGTGTTGCAAGCAGAAATCTGAAGCTAAGCAATGTTAGAGACATCACAGTGCTGAGTAGAAGAACATAGCACACTTAGGCTATGTCTATTTTATTCTCCCCTGAACTGAATTGGAGGAAAGAGAGAGTCAAAGAAGAGCAAACTCAATTATTGTCCACTTTCAGTATATTCTCAATGATATCCTTAGAGAATCTCTCAAAGATTAAATAATATTCAGAATACCCTTACAAGATATCCATCTACTGTACCACCTAGCTGCCTCATTATTAGAAATGAAAATAGAAATATTCAAAAAGCAGGACATGATCAGTCCATAGACTTATAAGAAGCATTTTCCTTTCTGATGACAGGAATAAAGAGGTTGCAAATGGGTTTTGGTGTGGATTAAGAGTGAAGAAGAATTACTTTCTATATTCCTGGAATTCTCCTGAAATCCAGAATATATCTCCCAAGTATGATTAGGATGAAGGGGAAGAACACTGGTAATTTTTGTTTGTTTTATTGATCCCTTTTATATTATATCACATTTATGTCTAAGTATGCTCCTTCTACTCTATTGCCTAGGAAACTTTCCCTCATAAGAAAAACTTAGGGACTAAGCTCCTACTAATTTTACAAAATTTACTTATTTATCAATTGTGTCTGGGAGCAAGCACAGTACCCCATATCTATCATCATACCCACACATACAATTCTTCAATGAAAGGAAGAAGATGAATTTTTCACCTTCTCTGGAGCCAGTTAGACAAGATGAGTTAAATTTAGTTATTTAAATTACACAATATTGAAGAAATTTTTATTGTTTTCATTTGCCTTAGTCATGTATCTCTTTTCATGGGAAGATAAGAAGAACAATGGAATGGATAGATTACTGGTCCTGGGATCAGAAAGAACCAAGTTGTTTAAGTCATTTAAACCTGTTTGCCTCAGTTTCCTCATCTGTTCAATGAGCTGGAGAAGGACAAAGTAAACCACTCCAGTATCTTTACCTAGAAAATTCAAAAGTAGTCACCAAGAGTTTAACATAATTGAAAAGCAACTGAACAAAATATTGTTTTCATATTTTTTGCTTGAAATGGAAAGTGGGAAGACATATGAATATATTCATATGTCTTCCCACTTTCTGCTGTTGTTCATCATCTCTTAGTGTTGTAATAGTTCATTACATCTGTATACCACATCTCATTTAATCATTCTCCTATCTACACATCATTTTTGTTCCCAGTACTTTGCTTCCATAAGATGTGCTTCTCTGAATATTTGGTATATGTGGGATCTTTACATCAGTTTTTAAGTCTTTTTTTGGCATAATTTCAAATCATTTTCCAAAACGGTTGGGCCAATCTGCATCTTCAACAGCAAATGAGTGAAAGTTCTGACTATTTGTGTTCAGTCATTCAGAATTATGAAAGAGGAATCAAATGTCTCTTGGTATTTTCTACCTCAAAAAAATGGCTACAGTGAAGTGAAAAACCAGAAAGCATGAGCAGGAAGCATCTAAGAGGGAAACAGCATTAGTCTGGGTCATAAAAGATGAGTGTGCTATGCAGTAAAATGAGCTAAGGAGGAAAACATGATGAATGTTTTCTCAGTTTAGCCCAGCAGGCCCTCTTTTACCATACAGTGTGACAGTGGGAACCTAGAAAGAACATAGAGCTACTGTGGCAGGATCCTTCTCAGTAAATGTGAGGAGGAACTCTTGTGTAGGAACCCAAATCTGAAGACAAGACCCATGCATGTCATCTTCCTCCACCATCTCCAACACCTTATGAATTTAAAAATATGGATTGTTTCAAATTTCTTCAAAATCCAAAAGAAACAGTTTTACTAAAAGTAGAAAAGATGGATTTTCTAGCTTTTAAAAATCTTTCACAGAAAGGATCTCTTTAAAAATAGTAACACATATTTATTAATTTCAGGCACAATTCTTGGGTGCTGGGAAGAGAAGGAGAAAAATAAACATCTTTGTTATCTGAGAGGATCCATTATATTAAGAGGAATCTCTCATCACCATTGTACAATTTACTAAATTACTTGCTAGTAGGCTTGATCAAGCAGGAAAATTAAATTTTAATCTCTAAGCAAATGATCCTGGCATGTATTTGGTCTCTCCTGATTCTTCCTTTCAGTCTCCTTTGCTGTACAAGAATGTACAGAAGGTACACATTTGCATAAATTCAAAATAATTCAAGGAGAAAAAGAGCTTCACAAAGGAAGTAACATCCAAGATGAGCTTTAAAGGAAGCCAAGGATTTTAAGTGGCAGATGTGAAGTGGGAGTTCCAAATAACTTAAAACATGGGGAAAAATGCTTGGCTATATAATGCACATGAAGACGTAGATTAGTAAAGTCCTTCCACAGTCTTATTTTATTACAGATAATTGTTTCAAAAAAAAGCTTTCACCAAGGTTATGTGTCATTTCCTGTCAACATATAATTAATTCCATTTGAATTCACTCCATTTGAAAGCTGATGTTCTTCATGAGAAGGTAGAAAATAGACTATAGAAAGCAAAGATAGGACAAGCTGCTGGATAATACCAAGCATTAGATACTTCCCTTAACTTTTGTAAACTTATTCTCTCTGTTTCTCCTTCTCTCTCCTACCTTCTCATTTTACTCTGATTAACATCAATGCCCTGGCCCCTAACTATGCGTGTCCTTCAAAGTCATCTCTCAAGGTCTCTTTATTTCTCTCTCTGTACAATTTCTCTTGGTGATTTCATTAACTTCCATGAATTTGATAAAATAACTGAACTTGAATTTTCAGGGCCTGAATTCAAATCTTGATTCCTCTATTTATCTGAATAACTTTGGGCAAATTATTTAACCTCTCATCCTCAGTTTCTTCATTTGTAAAATTAAGGGTTAGGAACCCACCAAAAACCACAAGATAGAATGAAATAATATACTCCACAGAATAAAGAAATTTGGTCAAGATGCAGTTTTGCAATCCTGATCCTAATCATCAATGAGAAAAGATGGAGATTAAATTGAAAGGAGGCATTTAAAAGATCCTACAAAGAAAATTATAGCTGAGCAGATTTTTTTTTGCTTTTAAAACACCCCAGACAAAAAAGAAAAAAGAAAAAATTTTAAGGTACAGCTAAGTGACATAGTGGATAGAGTGTTGGTTCTGGAGTCAAGAAGACTCATCTTCCCAAGTTCAAATCTGGCCTCAGACACTTACTAGCTGTGGGACCTTGTAAAAATCATTTAATCTTGTTGGCCTTAGTTTCCTTATCTGTGAAATGAGCTGGAAAAAGAAATGACAAGTCACTCCAGTATCTTTGCCAAGAAAACCCCAAGTGGGGTCATGAAGAACTGAACGTAACTGAAAATGCTGAAAAAAGAGAAAGAAGTTTATGAAATTACCAAGAAGAAACAACAGAGAGACCATTAAGAAATTTCTTTTTGAAAGTACCCAAAGAGATAAGGGAGAAAGCAGAAATACAGTAGAAGTGATGGTGAAGAAATGGACTGCATATACTCTGGACTATCTCATGACACTTCACCTACAATTGAATTAAAGTATTCTTTCCTTTTTGTAGGATCAAGCTACAGTTTGGGAAGACTATAAGAGGTGAGAAAGGGAAAGAAGAGAAAGAGGACTAGATGATATAGACTAATCAAGTCAAAAGTTAACAATGAAGAGAAAATGACTCAAAGTCTTCCAGAGTAAAGACAGTACAGGCAAATAAGTGAGAAGATAAATGGAAAGAATAAAACAGGGGGAAGGAAGAATCCATTTCAGTGGTGGAAGAGGGTCCTATTGAAGACCCCTCCTGTTAAGGACCATGCCTAAGTGAAGGGGCAGGTCAATTCTCCAAGAGCCTCCACAGCTGTGGATCATAACACTTGAAGGAGATGCAGAGCAGCCTTTGCTGATACAGATATTCTTGTGGATTGGGAATGAAATAAATTGGAGGCAAGAGGGAAGAGGAGAGAGGTCAGAGAACCCTTCCCCCTCTTCCCCTTCTCCTCTTTCTCCTCCTCCCCCTTTCTTCCCCTCCTCTTCCTCCTCCTCCTCCCCCTTCTTCCCTTCCTTTTCCTCTCCCTCCCCCTCCTTCTCTTTCCTGTCTTTTTCCTCCCCTTCCTCCCTCTCCTCCCCTCCTCCCTCCCTCTGCCTTCTTCCCCGATTCTCTTCCTCCTCCCCCTCCATATCGCAACACCCTCCCATGATCGAAAAGAGATATTCTATAAATGGAGATAGTGATCGTAAAATGGCTACAATTACTAGAGATTTGATGCTTAGACAGACCATTTATTCCACCTCAGAAAAAGAGAAATTTTGTGGGCAATAGACACCTAGAAATGTGGGAAGACATGGTTCCTAAGAGGAGGTATTATGACAAAGGGGAAAAGGGTGGGGAGAATGATCATGGAAAAGAAAAATATTAATAAAGAACCAAACAATCAAGGATATTTCCTACCATTAGATAATGCCTTTGCCTCTTCTTTTACTTGAGGAATAAAAATTAGATAAATTAGGTCAAGTAAAACTTAATTGAAGGCAAGGACTAAAAGGTTATTACAGAGAAATTGTTTAAAAGATGGAATTCAAAAGAGGTATCTTAGAAGTTTTAATTCCATAAAAAATACAGAAACTAAAGAAGGAATAAATAGGTAGGAAGGACATGAAATATTTTTTTAAGCCTCGAATGGACAGAATGGGAAGAGAAACAATGAAGAGAATAAAGGCAAAAAATCCTTTATAGAAATTGAAAGAAAAAACTAACTAGGAAACAAAATTGAAGGGGAAGAAAGGAAAATGGGATTTTACTTAAGCAAGAGAAAAAAGAGGGGAAGAATTAGATAACAATAAAAAGACAGAATAAAAAAGAAATCCATAAGTTAAGTAAAATTGCATATCTAGGGAAAGCAGTTTCAAATGGAGAAGGATTAAGGGTGAGGGAAAGAGAACCTCAGTTTGCCTAAAAATAATAATAATAATAAATTAGAATAGCCAAAGAGATAAAGTATTATCTTTACCAAAAAAAAAAAAAAAAAAAAAATCCTAATTCAGAAAAAAAAAGGAGTCAAATGGAGGAATATAAGTATAAACTTAAATGTGAATGGATTAAACAATCCAATAAAATAAAAAATGACAGATTGGTTAAGAAAACAAAACCCCACAATCTGTTGTTTACAAGGATCACATCTAAAATAAAAGATGACAGACACAGAATGAAAAATTAAAGGCTTAAACTAAAGTTACTATGCCACAGATGAATACAAAAAACAAAAGTTGTAATCATATTATCAGACAGGGCAAAAAACATATATCAGGAATTTATAGCATAAATAGAAATAAACAAGGAAAATCCATTATACTAAAAGAAATAATAGAAAAAACAAATCATTATCATTAAATTTATATGCTCCCAATGCCTTAGCATTAAATTAGTAAAGGAAACAATAATTCAATTATAAAAACATATACAGTAATAAAATAGTGGCAGTATTTTTTAATTTCCCTTTCTCTGTTTTGAACAAATCAAATAGAAAAGAAAGCAAAATTGCAAAATATAACATTGAACAACTTTCTGGTTCTTTGAAAACACATTAATTTGATAACTTATAGCCAAATTTATTTAAAAGAAGAGAGAATAAAATCTTTTTTTAAAAAAAAAGATGACAAAATCGCAACAAAACAATTTATCAGATCCTTCTATGCAGTTATATGTTATTAAAGGCAAGAAAACAAAAGAAATAGAATACCTTCAAAATATAAAATACCCAAACTAAAAGAAGAAAAATAGTTATCTTAGATAATCCAATCTCAGTAAAAGAAATTGACCAGCTGTGAAGAAGCTACCAAAGTAGGAAAAAGGGGGTTGTAGAGAACTGGACCTAATCATTTACAGAAAATTTCTACCAAACTTTAAAGGACAATGCAAAGTATTCTCAAAAATTGAAGAAGAAAAAACTCTTTGCCATATTCCATTCATGAGACAAGTGTGATCTTAAAACATACCAGGAAATAAAATAAAATAAAAGGAGAATGGACTAATATTATTAATGAATATAGATTCAAATAATTTAAATAAAAATTTTATCAGACTACAGCAATCTACTCAAGTACAGAAGAAATTTGACAGTCTACTTAGAAAATCCTAGACCATCAGCAAAAATACTAATTCAAAGTAATTTTAGTGGAGTCACAGGCTACAAAACAAACTCTCCAAAATCAATAGCTTTTCTACACAATAATAATAAAATCCAATAGACAATAATAGGGAAATCCAATTTCAATTAACTACAAAATGCATAAAATAATTTGGAATCAAAGTACCAAAGTACATAAAATACTTGTAGGTATTCAATTACAAAATGTTCTTTAAAGAAATAAAGAACAACTTAACTCTCTTGGAGGAATATTCAGTGTCCATGGCTGGTCCATGTCAATCTAATTAAAATTGCAGTACTACAAAAGTAATTTGTTCTTTTAGTATTATACTATGCAAATTAGCAAAAGAATACTTTTTTAAAAGATGCAATAATAATGAAAATAATTTGGAAAAATAAAAGATCTAGACTACCACAACAAATAATGAAAACATGTATGGACAAAGAGGGAATTGCACATACATACCTTAAACTATATCATAAAGTAGAGGTCATCAAAACCATCTGGAATTGGTTAAACAGTAGATGGGGGTAAATCAGTACAATAGAATAGCAAGGGAGAAACTGAAATAATGGAAATTAAAAATCCAATGTCTTATAACTGGAAAACATAAATTACTTATGAATTGATTCCCTACTTAATTAAAAAAATTACTAGGAGGAAGTCTGACAAAAATTAGTTTGGGCCCCATACCTTAGATCACATTCCAAAATGTGTTTTTAATGGTATGTGACCATAATATTAAAAATTATATCATCAATAATTATGAGAAAATAAGATTTTAAATCATTTATAACTGTGGGTGGTTGTATACTTAACCAAACAAGGGATAAAGTAACTGTTTAAAAAAAAACCATAATTAATTACATGAAAATGTTTTATATACACAGAAATAATAAACCTAGAATGTGAATGACGTGATAGAAGTGGAAAAAATTCTTTGTGTCATTTCTCTGATAAGGGTTTGGTAACCAAGCTATATTCTTTCTCTGTGTGTCACTCTCTGTGTCTCTCTCCCTCTCTGTCTCTCTGTCTCTCTCTCTCCCTCTCTGGCTCTCTGGCTCTCTCTGTCCCTCTGTATCCCAATAAATAATTGGTCAAAGAATGTTCAGTTCTCAAAATAATTTCAAATTATTAAAAGCCATATGAATGAATTAAAGTTCCAAATCACAATTAATAAGAAAATGAACATCAAAATTGCCCTGAAGTTTTGCCTTACATCCTGAAAATGGAAAATAAGACAAAAGATGAGAATAGTCAATGTGTAAGAGAAGGAGCTGTGAATTAATATAATAATTTTGGAGAGCAATATGAAATTAAGTGAAGGAAAGAAAATGTCCATACTCTTTGGTCCAGAAATTCCATTTCTAGGTTTCTGTCTCAAGGAGGCCATTGATAAGAAGAAAGTTCCCATTTACACCAAGATATTTACAACACTTTTTGTGATAGAAACATAACAGATGTCCATTGATTAGAAAATAATTAAACAAATTATGATAGATGAATGTAATAGGAAAATACTGTGCTCTTATAATGACAAATAGGATAAATATAGAAGTATAGAAAGATCTACATGAATAGATGCCAAATGTTGTCAAGACAACAATATGCATAACAACAACAATGTTTAAAAAAAGAAACCCCCCCCAAAAAAAAAGAAAAAAGAAAAAGTTAAGAATGATTGTAGTAAAATTATAAAGAATAAGCATGGCTTCAAAGTAGAAGCATTAAAAAATAGAGATACTTGCCCCTGGGACAAATGTTTAACAATCAGGCCACTGGGGAGGGACTGGGGAATGTAGCAACAACACACTAAAATTTAATCTGTATTATTACAATTTTCTCTCCCATGTTATCCAGTCTAGACAATCAAAAAATAATAATCAAGCCCTGATTTGTAATATTTACCAACTTTTAAAGCATAGAAGTTTGCACTGAAAAAGCCCATACAAGTTGAATTTAGCACACTCCTATCCACACTCCATCATTTTGCTGAAGTGGGAGATTTATGAGAGTGGTATTGCAACTTTTTTGTACTTTTTTGATATATTGATGAGTTTTTCTTATGTTTTTCTCTTCTTTTTTTTTTTTTCAAAAGATAGCTTCTGTTATGAGTTGGTTTTCTGGAGTGATACTGAAAACTTACTTTGTAATGTAAAAAAGAAAAAAGTTGTCAATAAAAATTTACTTTTAAAAAGAATCAAGAAACAAATATGAGACTCTTCCTCAAAGAAAAAGGAACAGGATACTTTGAAACAGAAATATCTATTTATCCTCTAAATAATAATGAAGTTGATTTGCAGACACTGTAAAGGAAGGTGGGATAGCTTACATTATGATTTAGAAAGATCTTGAACAAAAGGATTAGAACAATAGACAAATCTAATGAGAAAAATTTTAATAAAAATATTTGTGAAGTCTTACATATATATTATAGAGATCAACTGCAAATATTCAATTCAGGGCAGTATATCATCAAAAGAGAGATACACATAAATACATGTATACCTACATATATACAGAGTACTTCCTCTGATAGAATATAAGCTCCTTTGTTTTGGATCAGAACTGTAATGGATCTGGAGAGGACTGAGTTAACTCCCATTCCACAACACCAACCAGGACTGTTGTGAGCAAAGAAGCTATAATGATGAGTTAATTTAATCTCCAGGCAGAATGATTTGAGACCCAGCTGTGGACCATTTGACCAATATAAAATATAAAAAGTTTTATGACTTTAGTAGAACTGTTGTTGAGAATACAAGGAAACTCCTTGTTGACCAATTTTTTTAACTCCTTTTTTGGCAGCCTTTACCTGCTTTTTTACTTTTGTGGGTTTTTTTTTTTTCATCTCCTTGTAGATTACCTTTGACCTAGAAGGTGTTAGATGTTTTGTGAAGGTAAATGTTTATCAGAATCCTCACAATCTTGAGTGATCCATTACACCAGACATGGAACCATGATTGGAATATCCTTGAAAGCAGAGACTTTTGCTTTTTTCTGTATTTTATTCTTATCTTTCTTTTATCCTTAATGTTTGCCTTTTATTTTATGTATATTTTATTTTTCCCCAATTGTATGTCAAAACATTTTTTTTAACATTTGGGTTTTTTTTTAATTTTGAGTTCCAAATTCTGCTCCTCTCTCTCTCCCTTCTCTTCTCATTTCTTGAAATAATAAGCAATCAGATAAAGGTTTTATGTGGCAAGCATGTAAAACATTTCTATATTAATCATTTTGCATAAGAAGACTCAAATAAAAAGAACTGGTATTGTTTGAGACCTTCATTTTTGTTTCTGAACTCAGTGCTTGAGATCTAAATGTTTGTTAACTGAATGTTCTCTTTATCTGAAAAAAAATGTGGAAAGTTTAGTGGATTACAAAGTTAAGCAGTGTGAAGTCAAAGTCACTGAAGCCCATTAAAAGAAGCATCAAGTCTATCCCCCACATGTAGCACAAGAGTGATATATATGACTCAAAGGGAGGAAGAATAAATCTCTCTAGCCCCTTCTCCACACCATATTTTTTTAAAGATTTTAATTCCTGATAGGAAAGGAAATAGGAATTTGGGACTAGAGGTCACCACTTGGATGTCCTCAGAGAGGGGAGCACTAGGCTAGAATTATATCTATCTGGTTCCTTGAATAGCCTATTCTAGTCTATGAGATGTACTTTTCATGTACAAGCTAAATTTCTGATAACTATTTGCAAATAGGGAAAGGGAAGTTCCCAAGTTCTATATCCAAAATTGACTTCTTCCTATCCAAAACCAATTTCATATAGAGAGAAAATCCATTTATTCAAGTCAATAGACTTGAATAGAGAGAAAATCCATTTATTCAAGTCAATAGCAAAACAGAAATCCAAAAAATTATATATAGGAGAATATATATAATATATATATGTGTGTGTGTGTGTCTGTGTGTGTTTCTGTGTTATATATAAATATGTGTATATATATATATGTTCATATGTATATGTACTTCTATAAATTTATATACTTATGTGCACAAAGGGTAAATTCTCTGGAGTCTCTAATGTAGCAAAGTGAGAATAAGGGCATGAATAAAGTTTTATATATTGGCTTTTCCCCAGTCTTTATCCCTCTTCAATATTCTGAAGTTGACATTATCCATTTTCTCTCTTGAAGCTAAAATTCAAAAGACCCAAAAAACCTCAAGAAAGCAAAGAAATTTAATAGCTTCAAATCTATCTTTTGTACTGTTCTTGTCAGCTCTACCTAACTTTTATGTAGATGAAGGGCATGATCATATTCACCAATAAAGAGAGAGTCCCATATCAATAAACTCTGGGGCTCTAGTTACAGAGCTGTTACAGAGGCTGACTTGTAGAAACATAATTGATAGTACCTTTTTCTTCTGCACTGATAAGACCATATTTAGGTATAATATTCAATTCTGTGTGTCTTAGTTTAAGAAAGATATTGATGAATTGGAAAATATCTAGAGAAGCATAGCCACAATTGTGAAAGACTCTGAGTTCATTCATGCCTTATAAAGTTATTATATGAAGTTCAAGTGTATGAACCTTGTATGTTTAGCCTGAAGAAGAAAAGATTCTTGGAAAAAACAGTCTTCAGGTACTAGAAGGACTGTCATGTGGAATGAGGATTGAGCTTGTTCTAATTGACCTCAGAAGTGAGAAAAAGGAATAAAGATGAAAATTTCAGGGGCAAATACAAGTTCAATGTAAAGAAAAGCACCCAAAGAAATAGAGCTATTCAAAAATGGGATGGTCTGACTTAAAAAGTAGAAGAAACAAAGATTTTTTTTCTTTATAATATTTTATTTTCCCTAATTACATGTAAAGACAATTTTAACATTCATTCTTCTTTATTTTAAGTTACAAATTTTCTCCCTTTCTCCCCACTACCCTTACTTAGACAGTACAAATTTGATATAGGTTATACATGTGCAATCAAGCAAAACATATTTCCATATTAGTTATCTTGTGAAAGAAGACACAAACCCAAAGGGGGAAAAAAACATGAGAAGTAAAATGAAAATGGTATGATTTCATCTGCAATCAGACTCCACCTATTCTTTTTCTGGAGGTGGACAGTATTTTTCATCATAAATCCTTTGGAATTATCTTTGATCATTGTATTTCTCAAAATAGCCAAGTCATTCACAGTTGATCTCTGTACAGTATCTCTGTTCTTCTGATTCTGTAAGTCAACCCAGGTTTTCCTGAAATCAGCCTTTTTATCGTTTCTTATAGCACAATAATATCCCATTACAATTATATAGCACAACTTTTTCAGCCATTCCTCAATTTATGAGCATCCACTCAATTTCCAATTCTTTTCTACCACAAAAAAGAGCTTGTACTAGTAAGTCTTTTTTCCATTTTTTATCTCTTTAAAATATAAACCTATAGTGGTGGTATTCTTGCATCAACACGTACACATTCACTGGAGATTTTTAAGCAAAAAATGGACAACCACTTTCTTGGGGATGTTGTAGGTAGAATCTTTATTTAGCAACAGATTAGACTAGATGTTTTTGGAGGCCCTTCCACCTTTGGAAGTCTTCTTTGTTCATTGAAGCTAGTTAGGTCCAGCATAGGATCACTGATATAAAGCTAGAAAGGAACTTTGAAGCATCAGTCTCCTTATTTTGCAAATGAAATCCAGACCAAGAAAGACTAAACGGCTTTTCTACTGAAATACAAGTGAGAAATAGAGCCAGATGTTCTTACTACATATCACATCAACAAGCATTTATTAAGCAATTTCTATATGCCAGGAAATGTGCTAAATACTGGAAATTTAAGCAAAAAGAAAATCCCTTCCCTTAAGGAGATTACATTCTAGTGATAAGGTAACATATAAAAGCAGGAATAGGGGGAAGGAAAAAGAAGGGAAAAGGAGAGTAGAAGTTCCCTTGGAGGTATGTTAGAAAAAGTCCAAAGAGTCAGAAGTAGAGTGCAGAAAGAAATAAAGAAGTGAATTGTGGATGGTCTGGATACTTTCTTTAAAAAGGAGGTTCTAAGAAGAACAGACCAATTGAAGGAATGGCCAGAAAGATGGAATCATCTTCTAGGTTGAGAAGATTGCAGAAACCATGGTGGAGAAAGCTCTAGAGACTCAGGAACAGAACCCAAAAAGGGATGCAGATGTATTGCAAATTTGGCAATCTTTCTACCATATCATCTGCTTTCCAATCTTTGGTTAGTCTAGTTTCTGTTAATGGATTTATTCAAATAAATGCCAATTTAGAAAGTAGGCATTGACCAACATCTAACACTTCATATCATGGTTAAGTTGAAATGGATTCATGATTTAGACATAAAGGTTAATACTATATATAAGTAAATTAGAAGAACAACGGACAGTCTACCTCTCACATCTGTGGGGAAGGGAGAAATTTATGGCCAAAGAAGAATTAGAGAACATTATGCAATGCAAAATGGATAATTTTGATTACACTGCATTAATTTTTTTTTTTGCGCAAACAAAACCAATGCAGCCAATATTAGAAGGAAAGCAGAACGATTTTTATAGTCAATGTTTCTGATACATTTTTAAAATGTATAGAGAATTGGCTCAAATAAATACCAATTAAAATGCCATCTTTTACAGGAAGTCTTTCCTAATTGTCTTCTATTTATTCTGTATGACTTGCTTTGCATATATTTGTTTGCATGTTGATTCCTCCATTAGGACACAGTCTTCTTTTTATATTCCCAGTGCTTAGCACAATACTTGGCACAAAGTAAGCGCTTTAAAAATGTTGACTGATTGATTGGTTGGTTGTTCAAAGATAGTTGTAATCTCAATGATATATAGTTCTACCAACTATCATACCTACCCATCCTATTCTCTCATTTATGTTCTCCCAAAAGTTTACAACTGGGATCTCTCCCCATGTTGGGGCCTCCTGGCCATACACCAATCATCCTTCATTCTCATCACATTTTGCATTAGAGTTCTTTGACCATATCATTTATTCTTGTTCTTTGTTGGTATTGTACATTGGTTTTATGTTAAGACCATTTTACAATTACTGTACACCTCTTTGGGATCTTCAGTGTAAAGATTATTCTTAGTTCTTAAGAGGTAGTTGATGTTCCATATTATGCTGCCATAAAATGTTTGCACAAGTAAAATATTTGTATTGAAAAAAAAAGGGCCCTTGCTATTCTGTAAGTCAGGAAAAATACTTTGTAATGTCCCCAAAACAATCTTTGCTCTTCCTATATAACCCTAAACCCAGTTCATTGTCCTCCTATATTGTCTGTCACAGATATACATCCTGTTGAATAAAGCTTTGTAGAAAGTTAATTCATACATACATTGAAATTTGGGCAATGGAGGCAGCTAGTTGGTGCAGTGGATAGAACAGAAGTCAGGAGGACCTGAGTTCAAATGTGACCTCAGGCACTTAACACTTCCTAGCTGGATGGCCCTGGGCAAGTCACTTGATCCCAATTGCCTCAGCAAAAAAAAAAAAAAAAAAAAAAAAAAAAAAAAGAAATTTGGATAATGGATTTTTTTAATGCATTTAGTCTTTTCTGTATAAACAAGCCAAACTCTTTTGCATCATTACAGATTTCTTCTAGGATAAATGACCTTTTAGAGCCTGATTAAATCAAAACAATGCCAAACCAAAACAGAAGCAGCTAAAGGATGTTCACCCTCTATAAGGAATCCATCATTGGACCATGCTCTACATTAAATCATTTTCATTAGAATGGTAAATGCCTTTATTCCATACATAGCTCCTTATTTTATGCCTCACCCAGTGTTAATTATCAGGGGGTCACTGAACAGAATTATTTCTGTTTTTATATGTTCCAAAGAACCTTGAATGGCTTTGATGGACAAGTGAGAGATACCTTACTATAAAAGAAATAGCAAGGCAACATCTCGTTTGACCAAATCATATTTTTTAAACTGACAAATAATAAGCACAATATTCTCTATATCTTTCAGTCAGTTTGTAAATAGTAAAGATGTGTGATCTATTGACAAATGTAAATTGCAAAAGGTTATCAGAGACTGAGAAACCTTTTGCAATTCATCAAGATTTCCTCCAATCTACATAAAGATGATCTTCTTAAAGATTTTGCAAAATAAAGATTGTGGGGCAATAGGAATAGAAAACCATAGTTGACATTATTTTAGTAATTTTTTTCAATACAAAAAGATCTGAGATTTTTTCCATGCCTTTGTAATTATTTCCCTTATTTAGATTCATGATAAATCCATCCCTCAATAACTTCACAATTTCATCTTTGATATGAAACTCCTCTATATATGCTTAACCCTATTTGCCTGTTTTTCTCATCTTTACTCTGTTTAGGTCATTTCTACTTTCTCTATAAGAACTTCAGGAACTATGATATCAGAGTCTAAGTTCACTGGTTTCGTTATCCTTGATGGAGCAAACAGCATGCAGTAATATTTTTTTTTTGTAAATCTTTTCCATTTTTCATCTATCTACTGTCCTCATTCTCTTGCCATTCCTAAATATCCTTGGAATGCCTTTGCTTACTTGCTTTGCTACAGCTTTCTTTAGACTATATTTACCTGCTACTGCTTTTCTCATTTTTATTAGATAGCATTGCTCATAATTTTTCATTATTTTTAAAGATTTTACAGATGAATTTATATTCTAATGCAATATTGCTCTTGGCAGTTATGTCTCTCTGTTAAGCAAGTAAAAAAATTTTGACTAAGGTGATACTTGGGCTTTTTTGCTCTCCCTATAGCAATTAATTTACTTTAATTTCTGGATGAAAGTATTATATTTTTTATCAATGTCATTTCTGTTTTTCATTTCCCATTTTTCCATAATTTCTTAAAATTAACTCTATATCTTAATTCTATAACCATAATTTTTTTCATTATTGTTCTTTCTTCTTGCTTAGTATAAATTCTCGTCTTAGTTTTGCTAATGTGTAACTATATAAAGATAGTTAATTTGAGAATAACTTTTATGTCTATAAGAAGTCTTTCCCTGTCTGTTAAAATGTAGTCATTTTCATTCCCTTTAATAGTATTGGTGGTTTTAGATAATAATGGTGTTAAACAGTGCCTATTAATTCTTTTTTTTTTCTTACAAGAAGATGCATAGTATAGAGCAAGGCTTCTTAAACTTTTTCCATTCATGGCCCCTTCTGACCTGAGAAATTTTTATATAACCCTGTCTCAAATCTGAGCTGAAGTGTTTGAGTAAAGTGCACATGAAATGTGTTCAAAACCAAGGCTGCAGTGAAGTCACAGCATTCAACAGGGCCAAGTCCTATCAGAAACACCTCAGATTCATTATGCATTTAATTTTGAATTAATTTTTGGTCCTTGCCTTCAGAAACTTTTTACTGTTGCCAATTTTTTTGTAACCCTCACATTCAGTTATGCAATCCCATATGGGGTCCCTACCCACAATTTAAAAAGCTTTCAGGAATAAGGCTTCTGTATAATCTGTATTTTTGGCCTGTCTCATTTCTTTATCATGAATTCACATTTTCCTTTATATGTCTACACATTTTCACCTTTTCCCACTCTTGAAGTGAAATCACTGAGTATTATAATGTATGTTGATTTGGGTTTCTTATCAATGTCTTCATAGAATTTATCTCTGTTTGCCTTGGTTTTCTCATCTATAAAAAGGGAATGGTAATAGCACCTACCTCCTAGGGTTGTTGTGAGGATCAAATGAGATGATATTTGTAAAGCATTTCACAAGCCTTAAAGTGCTATGGAAATGCTAGTTATTATTATTAAGTTCAATGGCTATTGGAGTTATGAAACTAGGATTCAAATCCCAACTTCAAGGATGTTGGGTTTTTTTCAGGCTTCTACACATCTAATGAATTATTGTCATAGGTGCTGATAAACTCATAAAAATAAATAAAATGGTGATGGGTATGAAGGACAGTAGTGATACTGGGATAATTGGATAAACAATTTTTTTGTTTAAATTATCATATATTTGTGTCTTTAGTTTCGCTTTTCTGATTAAGTTTCTGTAGACTAGGAATTATTTTATCTTGACTTCCATAGTCCTCTTCCATGGATGGCATATCCCTCAGATTGCAAATTTCTCCTAGTCTCATGCTTCTTGAGTTGCATTGAACAAGAAGGTTCTAGCTGAGGCAAGGGCCTTGCTTATAGCTTTCCATTTAGCCTTCTTTTGGCGTACAAAAAAGCTTTCTTCTCCAGAGAGCCTCTGCTCTTGTGATAGTCATCCCAATTGCTGCCAGAATTCCCAATTCAATTATTGCCCATAAAATCTCTATAATCCAATAATCAAGAATTTGAGGTATAGAGTAATACATGCCCACTTAGCCTACTAATTCAGGATCTGAAGCTTCAATATATCTTTCCAATAAATCTATAATTACAAATCTCTCACATAAATCTTTTGTTTCCTTTACTCTGACTGTTCTGATCCCTTAGGGTGCCAAACTAATACAAGTGACAGTTTCATTTGGAAAATTTATTTGGAAAGGTGTTTTAGCTCCTATGTTGGATTGCTAGAAGTATAACTGCATTTTCCATCCTGTATTCTCCAAGGAATAGGTATGAGCCTTCTTCATTCCTTTAGTATAGAAAATTCCTAGATTAGGAAACTCTCTTTCCAATGCAAGTTAACAACCTCTTTTGCAACTTAAGAGTCTCAGAGGGTTTCTTAGAACATTAAAAGAAAATGACTTGGCCAGAGTCACAGAACTATTAGGTTTTGGGTGTGACTTGAACTCAGCTCTTTTTGATTGCTGGAAACTAGCTTTCCAAAGGCCAAATAAGGTTAAGCATTGGATAAAAAGACTAAGTCATTGTAGAGTATAATAAATATGGATTTTAAAGTCAGCTAAGATATGAACTCCATCTCAACTGCCCTTTAAGATATGAATTTTTGGAGCTATTTCCTCATTAGGCAAAAAACAAAAGAAAACAAAAAGCCCCACACTATCTCACTGGTTACTGAAAACTCCATATCTACCACATGACACTGCCTCTCCCTACTCTCCAAAAATTCTTCTTTTATACTTTGTTCCTAAAGCAAGACCTTCTCTATTTCTGTCCATAGAACCTCAGCATGAATAATTGCCTGGGTCTGATATCCTTGGCACATATCATAGGATATTTTGGCAAAGATATCTTGCTCATGGAGGAACTGGTCTTCTCAAATCAACAGACACACAAGAAACAATTGCAAAGATTTATTTAGCGGCATTTTGTGCTTGGCACTTAGAAACAGAATTCCGTGCATAGGGCAAATTTTTATACACCTTTTTCTTCATACATATTTTACATACCCTTTTTATTGCCCCTTTTTAATATTCATAATATTGAATTCCCCACTAGGCACATAAATACATATATCTACAACACCTCAAAACCAAAATCTTAATAATATCTGTATTCTGTTACTTGGGATAATTGCAGTTCCACACCACTTAAATGCTTAGTTTATACCAAGCTGCAATTTTGTTTTAATTGTTAAAGGCTATGGGGGAGGGGAAGGGTAAAGGAAAGAAATTAAAGAAACTTCAAAACGCAACCATCTATTTGTTTAAAACTGTGCTCTAAGGGAAGAGGCAAGATGAGTTTCTCTGAAATTCTGTGCTCTGAATTTCTGTGAAACTTTACAAATTTTCTATGGCCACTCTGGCATGCAAGACACTAAATTCAGGTCAACTGCCTTGGTTCATTTGTAGCTGACCAAGTCTCTCTTCATTGCCCCTGATTTCAACAAAATTGGGCTGAATTATTAAATCGCTTTCCCATACTCCAAATCCCATTCTCTTTCCCCTTCCCATACTAAGTAAGATGCATATTTTGGAGAGTCAAACTTCCTCGGGTTGGTGCACCTCTGGATTCTAGAAGAATATACCATTGATAGGACCTTTGGGGCTAAGATGCAGCCCTTATCTAATTTTTCCCATTTGGCCCCTGGAATTGGAGTGTTCCAATGAGGTCTTTTCTTCAATTAAATCATGTTTTTTTGCATCCTGTTTGGGGAAAGAAAAGCATCTTCTTTGGTGAATTAAATTTTTACCAACTCTCACACATCCTCATTTTCTTTCTCTTTTTCACTTTTTTCTTTCTTTCTCTCTTTCTTTCCTTCTCTCTCTCTCTCTTTCTTTTTTCTTCCTTCCTTTCTTTTTCTTTTTCTCTTTCCATTCATTTCACTCCTATCACATCAACAGCACCACTGAATTTTCAAGACAATAGCCAATCAGCCGGAGGGAGCCAAAGTCAGGAGAGCACTTTCCTTCAGGAAGTAAAGTACAGTTGTGGCTCTGAGGTCCATCTACCTCCCATTCATGAGGGGTAGTTTCAGGAGGTCTGGTTCACTCCAGAAACAGGTGGGGTTCTGGGGAATAAGGGTCAAAGGTAGCCTTTGCAGGCCATGTAGCTTTGTAGAAGACCAGTCCTTGGTGAAGTACCCACTCTGGGCCTCTCTTCATGAAGAGCTCACCCTAGTTAAAAGTGAGTGTTGTGTGTATGTGTGTTTATATATATATGTATATATTCATGTATAAGTATGTATGTATATATATATATATGCATGTTTCTTTGGCTGCTACACTCTAGCCTTTCTTTTATATTAATATAAAATGATTGTCCCATCTTTCCTAAGGCCACTTAGGGTTAGAGGTTAGACATTGTATAACAAGGCTGTCTTTGGATATTGTGAGCACGGGCCAGGAAGTCAGATGTTAAGTTCCATCCTATGAGAGCTTGGGAGCATCTCTTTGTTGTTGGGGTTATTCCCACCCCTCTCCCTTCAGAAGAAAAAATATATGCAATCCCGCTGTTCATTAAAAGGCTTTGAGCTCCTGACAATGAGGATGCCTTTATGGAAACAGTGGAGGATCATTGATGATGAGAGGTCAGGTTCCCCATTAAACCATGTGCACAGACATCTGGGAGGAGGAAGAACCGGGGACGGACCCATATTGCCGGCTGTCACAGGTGTTAGCCGTCTGCTGATTGGCTGAAGAGGGGCTGATCATATGCATGCCATGTTCCATCCCTGTGGGCAGATACTGCCTCTCACCAAAGGCCCCATTGGAGGGAGATGAACAGAGTAAAGTGCTTTGGGAGGTGGTCAGTTTCTCTGGGCTCGCAGCTAGTCTAGGGGAGGTGGGGAAGTTGTACCCATAGAGGTTGTAAGGGTTATGAAGGGAGAAGGCATTGTAGGAGCTCTGCTGCATGTGGCTGCCACCAAACACATGAGGGGAAGAAGAGCTGGAGGCCGGATTGCCTGCCTGCATGACATATTGAAACTGGGAGGCAGGGAAGGAGCCCAGCTGACTCCCATAAGCTTCCATCTTGCCATTGCTGGGCAACGAAGGAGGCGTCGGTATTCCTGAGATCAGGGATGGAGTCCTCTGAGGCATGAAGGTTTCTGAGGACTGGCTGGCTGAGGCCGTACCACTCTGCAACCGGTTGTAGCTGCTGTCACTCAGGCCTGGGTAGCTCTGCAAAGCAGCCATGTTACTCCTGGCACAGGGTGGGTAGTCGGAGAGGTTCAGGTTGCACAGCTGGCTCTCGCGACAGCCCACGTTGAAAGTATTGGGGGCCAGGTGAAAGGTGGGAGGAGAACAGGATGGAGACAAGAGATGAGAAGAAGCAGAAGGGGATGGAGTTCCTGTGCTGGAGGTGGTTGGGGAGGTGCCTGTGCTGCCCCCTGAAAAACAGAATGGAACACAAACATCATTTCATTGCAGGGTGGGCATGTCTCTGTAATAAAATAAAAAAAGACTTAAAACAGTTCCCATTTCTTGAGTGCTTTGCTCACATGAAGAACCTGAGTTCTGCCTTTAACAGATTAGGAAACTGACATTCAAAGAGTTGAATAGATCAGTCTTCAACTCCAGGCTGCCTAATCCAGAAAGAAAATAAGGTTCTGGTAGGTGATGACTTTCCCCCCTTTCTCCCTCCCCACTTTCTAGCTTTCTTTTGTATGTTGTCTTCCCCCATTAGATTGTAAACTCCTTGAAAGTAGAAATTTTCTTTTTCTTATTTTCATTCCCAACATTTAATACACTACCTGACACAGAGTAGGCATTTAACAAATGTTTATTGAATTGAATTGCTCAAGATCACAGAGCAAATAAATTTCAAAGCCAGGACTTAAATCCTGGTCTTCTAATTAAAAGCCTAAAACACACTTTTCAAATACACCAAACCAGCAGCATAACTAGCAATTTTGGTCCCTGGGGGAAAACAGTATCAAATGTGCTTTCAAATCAACTTTTAAAGACAATTCAGTTGAGAAAGAAAGAGATTCTCTGTTAAGATTTTGAAAAACCCTAAGACTTCTCAGGAGGAGAGATATCAGAAATCCTAGATTTCAGAATTCTATAACCTTAGGTCCTCAGACATCACAAAATTGCTGTTGGGGCCAAAGATACGGAACAGATTGCGGATAGAAAAAGAAAATCTTGTGGAAAACTCTTCAAGGCTTTTGCATTTGGTCTTGCCAACTCTTACTTTTGAATTTCTCCATTGCTAGGATTTGTCAAAGGATACCCAACTCCCCTAGCTCAATCCTGACTCGAGCCCCAGTGTCTAAGGCTGAAGAAGGTTTCCCTTTTCCAATCTATTGAAAGTGATGCTGATTCTGTTTGCTTCTCTTAGGCAGCTTTTCTCCCCACCCACATCTCCCCTCAGAGGCTCACCATGTCACCCATGTTGGGTGACAGACTCAGAATTCCTGAGATCAAGTGATCCATAAGCCTTAGTCTCCCCCAGTTACATGGATTATACACATATGTATCATTTGTGGCTATAGTCCAGATCTGAAAAGACTGCTGTCTGAAACCCACCAATGAAGTCAAGTTGAGTCATGAATTGCCACTATCCTGGAAAGTCACTAAACCTTGTAGATCTTCTAATCCAAGCATACTATAGCTAAATACTGAAATTTTTTTTAAAAAGCATATCTATAAAAATAGTCATTATAGCACTTTTTATAAAGCAAAGTAAATAAAGTGATTGCTTCAATTGGGCAATGGCTGAACAAATTGCGGTACATAGATAAAATAGAATAAGAGTCTAGTACAATAAATGACAAATGTGAAGGAATAGATCTTAGACTTTTGATTTCACTGGTAAAAGCAACCTCCCCCCCCCCCAAGATGAATCTTTAAATTGACAAATAATTCAGTGTAGCTGTATAATAGTGTGGAAAGTATGAGGGTGGAAAGCTAAGAACTTTAAATGTCTTTCACATAGAGCATTCCCTGCAGCAAATTCCCTTGCCCAAGATTGCTGACCTTCCGGGCAGGGTTTGGACTTTCCCAGAATTGCCAAGACCTATATTTCCCAAAGGGGGTATCTTGGAACCCTCTGGGGTCAACCTTAACTTGGGTTGGGATTCCCAGAATCAGAATTCCTACAGGAGAGGGGAGAGAGAAGGGGTGAATGAGAAATAGAATGGAACAAGAGTAAATAATAGAAAAAAAGAGCAGGGATCAAGGAAAAATTATTAAAGAAAGTATTCAGAAACCAAAAATTTAATACTACAGATCAAATTATAAGTAAAATACCAAAAGGTACTCCAACAAGTAAATATCGTAAGAAAATCTTTAGTAAACAACATTTAAAAATATATATAATGATATGGAAAGTTTTTTCCCACTAGAATTGTGTGAGTTCTTTGAGGGCAGGGATCATCTTGTGCCTTTCTTTATAGCCCCAGCTTAGCTCAGTGTCTGGCACAAAATAGGTACTTTCTGGAGATTCCTGGAAAAGCCCTACCTCCATTAATTCTAAATCTCCCATTTGCTGGTTTCTATTTATCATTTCAGGATAAAGCTTTTATTGCCATCACTTTTGAAAGGGTTCAAAATGTAAATGACCCTCAGGGGTTTCACATATTAATTGAAATACACAGTAGAATGGAAATGACTGATACTAAGTCATTTCCTAAAATCAGATTTTTACTTGGAGGAGAAGACTTGGGAGAGAAGCCACTTGGCACCTGAGGTAGAGAGTAAGTGGGCTCAGAAAGGGATCTGTCTCACTTTGTTGCTTGTACAGTTTTGACTAGGGTCAACTCTGTTTACAGCATCTTGAATGAAATCCAGCAACTCCTTCCTAGCCTGTCTTGGGGACAGGCCCCTTTTGAAATGCTTTTTCTCTATTTTCCATATATTCCCATGAAAAGGAAGCTATGCTGAATTTTGTGAGCTTAGGTAAAATAAGTGATGTGACATGGAATGGAGAAATTTGACTCCAGCTGTAGAAAGATTCATATTTTACAGGGATATTTATCTAGTCTCCTCTCTTTCTGAGTATTGTCCTGCTCTCCATGGACCGGTATTTACACAGTCCCAGAGGGGACCACCTGTTCAGCACACTGTACTGTCCTGTTACAAATATGCTCCATCATCCTCAGGCCTTGGGTCTACAGCAGGAAGCATGATGTGGAACAGAAAATTTTTTTACAACTTTGAAATGGTTTTCTTGGATGGCTCACAGCAGAGTGAATGGTACTGATTTAAGTCCTAGTCTGTTACACTAAGATGGAAGGCGGAGGGACTTGAGGTATTAACAAGTTTCAGTGCTCTCTGCAGACCAGATGAGAAGCTTACATTAAAAATTCTGGGATTTTAAATAGCACTGCCTTGAAATGAGTCCTTGTGGCCCCCAGTTCCGCAAGCAAAGATATGAAATACTGGAAATAGATCAGCAAAAGTTGGACGTGGGCAAACATGGCCACAAAAAGGTTGGTTGCTTCCATACATTTTGCTTTTTATCATGATTTTTCTAATGCTCAGAAGAGACATTAGTTATTTCTCTCTGTTCACATTGAGGGCTGGACTTGTCAGGCCTTTGTTTTTAAAATAGAAAACAAGGTAACAAGAAATCAATATCATTTTAAATTCTCAAAACACATCAAACATAAAGTAAAATTAGGATAGTAGATTAACCAAAAAGATGTTTTCAAAAACAAAAAATAATTGAAGAGAAAAAAGGCATATTATAGCAGATAAAGAGTTGACCGTGTAATCAGGAAGCTCTGGATCTCATTCCTACTAGTGACAAAGTGATAGTGTGACTGGCCAACTTATTTAACCTCTCAGTACTTCTAGTCAATTGCTAAGACTTGTTTGTCCTTCATTCTTGAAGAGGACCATATAACATCAGGAAGGCAATGCCAACAAATTTCTCAGAGTTTCTGACATCTGTTGGGAATAATAATAATAATGACCAACATTTACGTAGCTTTGTGCTAAGTACTTTACAGTTGTTATCTTATTTCCTCCTCAGAAGAATGCTATTTATTATTATTATTACCTCCATTTTACAGATAAAGAAACTTAGATAAATACATTAAGTGACTTGCTCAGAATCACCCAGCTAGTAAGTGCCTGAGGCTTGATTTGAACTCAGGTTTTCTTGACTTTAGACCCATCTTTCTAGGCACTGAACCACTCAGTTACCTCATAAGAGTAGATGGCATTTATCACTTGAAGCTCCTTACACCAGAGATGACAAAGACAAATAGACAGAAGAAACCATTACTACATACATATAGATCCTTATGGACACATATTGACTTAATTTAAAAATGTGTTATTATTATGTTATTATTTATTGTATTTTTATCTATTTTGGTAATTATTTGGTTTGACAACACTTGGATGTGTTGTCAGTGTGTTCAACATTTCTGCCAATTCCAAGGAATCTGCAGATTTCATTTTATGAAAAAGTGGGGAAGGGGAGAACAGCCTATTCTCCCTTTTTAACTTTCAACACATGTGCTGTCCTGCATGGGTAGAAGCTGAAAGTCTCTACTTGAGGGTAACTTAAACCAGCATGAGCTGGAAAGCTTCCCTGAACTCAGCATGAAAAGAGGGAAAAAATAGAGAGATTGGTCTCTAGATCCACTTTTCCTGTCTCCCTTTTCCTGTATGAATTCTTCCCTATATCAGTATGGCCTCAGTTTCCGAACTACCTCAAGAAGAGGGTTCTCAGTCTTCTCAGCAGAAAGTAATCCTTGAAATAAGTTTCCTTTTGCACAGGAGCTAAGCGTTATGGACAGTAGAATGATTTAGAATGAGATACTCGGGATCCAAAAAGAATCAGAGACAGGATTGGAAGGCGCTGCAGAATGTTAGCTCCCAATAGACGAGATCCCATTGTGTTTACATACATTGGTGTTGATAAAGATAGATATCTTATTCCCTCTGGGCATTCCCCAAACATCTATGAATATCCTGTCCAATATAACAGTGAGTAGATGCCAAGGGATGTTATGGGATGAAAGAGCATTGCTTATTTATGACCTTTGCTCTACTGGGCATGAGCTGGCTAAGGTAAAAAGTACATATAGTACTTTACAAATATTAACTCTTTTTCCCCTTCATAACAGTTAGAAAGTGGGAACTATTGTTATTATCCAATTTACAGATGAGAAAACTGAGACTTAGGGGGTTTAAGTGAGAATCACACAGCTAGTTAGTAAGTGTTACGCAGGATTTCATTACGGATCTTTCTGACTCTATATTCCATATTCTGGCCATATCGTTCTTCAAATTTTGCATAATTTGTTTTATCTTCTATTCCTCATACCAACTCTATGAGGGAAAGAATTTGGATGTTAATTTCTCTAGTTTAAAGGATGAGGATTGTTTGGAAGAGAAATTTAGGAGAGCTCAGATAGGTCCCTGTCTTTTCTCTGCCTTCTTGGGTTCCCATTTTATAGATGAAGAAAATGAGTCTGAATAAGGTTGTATAATTTGTCCAGGACAGCAAGGTAGTATATAGGTACTTAATATAGTACCTATAATTAGATATTATTTATTACTTTATATTTTTACTATATAGTATATTACTATATATTTATATAGTATATAGTATATATATACTATATACTATATAAATATATAGTAATATACTATACTATAAATATATATAGTGATATGCTACTATATAAATTACTATAGTAATAGGTACTTAATAAACATGTGAAGCAAAATCGGAAAAATTCAAACCCAGGGCACCCTGACAACCAAATCTATTGCACTGCTCACTAGGGAACATTACCCCAGTTTACATTCCCAGAGTTTAAAGTATCAGTGAAACTACACAGGATGCACTCCCCCAAAAGAATTGCTGTGAGTCCCGAATTGTCTCATAAAAGCCTTGTGAATCCATTCTCTTTCCTAGCCACCCTCAAAGAAGGCTCTCTAGCCTCAATTCCCTCTTCTGTAAAAGGAAGGAGTTGGATTAGGTAATCTCTAAAGTCCCTTCAGTTTTCTGGTGATTCTAATCATGGTACAAGAATAATAGGCATATTGATTTCTACAATACACCTCTCTGACTTCTTTTCTCCATCCCCAGAGACTCTAATTTACTTTGGAAAGGGGAAACACAGAGAGAAAATCAGGATATTCTGGAAATTCCACTCCCAGTAGATTACAATCCCCAGGAACCCCCAAACCAACTCCTAATCCCCTCATGAGCTTCCCTTAATCTTATTTCAGCAGCATGCTGAAGTGGGATGAACATTAAAATTCATGTATAGTATTAACTTGCTCATATATTCAGGGCTAACAGCCAATATAATCAAAAGAAGTACATTTATAATAGTGATCTTGTAAGAAGACAGTAATCCAGAATAAATACAAGCATCTCATGAAGACAAGCGAAATGTGTCTGTGAAAACCCTAAATGCCAAACCTGCTGACTTTTGCATCTTTAAATTGATCACTTCCAGATTGCATTATGGAAGTTTTCACATAAAGTTTCCTTTTGTTTTTTTTTTTTTTGTTTTGTTTTGTTTTAATTTTCAGATTAAAAAACAGCAAGGAAAGGAGGGGACTCCATCTGGGCTGGTAGGAAATAAATTTCCATGTAATTACTTGATTCCATGAGCCAGATACTCCTCTTCTATAACTTGATGGCATCTGTCCCTGAGGAGTGCTGACTCACTGGATGTCCTCGAGAAGCCCTTCATGGGAGTTTATTTAAACAGGTAAAAAGTAAAAAGTACTCTGTGTTCTAAAGATTTGTTGATTCATTCATTCATTCGTTCTCTAAAGATCAACTTGAAACAACTCTGTAGAAAGCTCAGTTGAATGAAGAAAAGATGAATGAAGAGAAGTTGAACATATCAGTGTCTTCAAATATTTAAAAGACTCTCATGGGAAAGAGAAATTAAATTTGTTTTGATTGGGCCCAGAAGATACAACCAGGAAAAATTGTTGGAATATGCAGAAAGGAAGATTTCAAGAAAATTGCCTAACAGTTAAAGTTATCTAAAAGTGGAATGTATTCTTCAGGAGAGAGTAAGTTCCCCATCAATGGAGGTCTTCAAGCCGAAGAGGGATGACCTTTCATGAAAGACGTTTTCGATGAAGTTCCTACATCGGACAAGATGGGTTTTGGAGTTCCTTCCAACTCTGAAATAATATTATTCTCTGAGTTATTAAGTGCCTATTATTCCCATGCAGTGATGGAAGCAGAAATCAATTCCAAAAATATTAATAAGTATAATTCTATGCTGTCCAACCAAGAAATCCTATATTTCTCATAAAGTAAATGTGAAATGCTATACTGCTAATGGGAATTGTGTAGTTTCATGCTTCAGAAAATTAACTATAAAAACTCTTTCCTATTAAGTTCAAGCATTCAAATGTTTCAGGGCCCTTAAATAAACTTAAATTTGTGAGAGCAATATTTAATTACATGTAGATGAGCTATATTATAGATGGTCTCACCCCCTGCCTATCTAGACAATCTGGAGACCTTCCCCCACTGCCACCAGCTGGTCCTTCTCCATCTACTGCATTTCTCCATAGTTTTGTTTCTTTCATTCTTCAATTCCCATCTGTTACCTCGTAAAATCACAGCTTTTTCTACAAGGGATTTTATTGTTCCATAGTCATGCTCTAATATTTGCAATTATCTAAGTGAGAAGAGGGAAGAGGAGAAAAAAGGAAATGAATTTTAATGACTATTTTTGAGACTTTCTCCAAATCCTTGATCAATAGCAACCATGTTAAGTACTACCATCACCATCACCCCATATATATTTTCATCCTTTATGATAAATGCGTTTGTCAATCAAAAACATTGTGTGTTATAGAAAGTCATGACATAAAGATAGAGAATAAAAGGTTATGCTCTGTTTGTTTTTGTTTTGACAATTATATGAGAAGGCATTGAGACACCATAGGCTTAGATTATTAAAGAAGGCCTAGCTATTACAGAACTTCTGTGCAAACTAAATCAGTGAAACTAGAATTAAAAGGAGAGGGGAGAATCCTTAATATCAATGGTAAAAGTCTGACCTCTAAAAGTCTGTAGGGAATTGCTGTAAGCTTGTCAGTCTTTAAAAGAACTTGTCAAAGAATAAGACCAAATGTTTTTAGAAGAAAAAAAATACAGCTATCAACAACCATCTTAAAAGTTTATTCAAATAATCAGAGATGAGAATCAAAATCACTGACATGCTACTTCACACCCATAAAACTATCAAGTTGCCAAAGATGGAAAAATTCAGTGGTGAACTATAAGAAAAGAGTACACTAATTCTCTGTTGGCAAAGCATTGAATTGGTCCTAGAAATTCTGGCAAACAATTTGAAATTATGCAAGAAAATATGCTAAGTTGTACATATCCTGTGACCCAACAATCCCACTACTGGGTTTTATGCTTTGGGGAAGTTAATTGCAGCAAGAAAAAAGACCCATATGCACAAAACTATTCATAACAGCATTATTTTAATAACAAAAAGCTGGAAACAAAATATGTTTTCAATGATTTGGGAATGGATGAACAAATTGTGGCATATGAATGTAATGGAATAATGAGAATGCCAGATATGAAGATTTTAGAGAAACATAAAAATATATGAAAAGATGCAGGATGAATATAGTATTAAAAAAAAAAAAAAAGCTAATCCCACAATGACTATAACGTAAATGAATTAAAAACCAAAAGGCAACAAAACTCAGGCCGAACAATAGATGATGTAGGTCTCAAATTATTAATCCTTAAAGCATATATTGCTTCTGTTAACAACTAGTAAACAACAAAAAGGGAAACAATATTCTATCAACTGAAATTACCCTATAATGTGATTTTGCTTATCTATGGGAAATTTGAGTATTTGTTGGGTAGTGTCTGTTGTATTAAAATAAATATATTCATAAAAAGTTTTTTAAGAAAATTTTGCTTATCTTATAATATTACTATTATCTCCAGACTTTGCCACCATTTCTTTATTGTTATCCTTCCTATTCTGGAGAAAACTCTACCTCAAGGTCCCAGTCTCTAAATTAGTGACTCCATTGCCCACATTTCCATGCCTACTTCATTCCTGGCTCAACTCATTTTCTGTACTTCTTTGTCAGCCACTTTGCTCCCTCCACCCCTTCCAGACACTTCATTAAAATGTAAGCCCCTTGAAGATAAGGACTGGGGATGCTAGAAAGTGAGATAGATAATACATGTAAAGCACTTTGTAAATCTTAAAGCACTGTAAATCCCATCATCATCATCACCATCATCATATTACCAGACCTCCAGTCTAGTGATTATTTCATTTCCTAAGCCTTTTACTGCATTCTTGCTAAACTCAAATGTTTATAGAGCAATAGAGGAGGTATGCTGGTAAACATTTAACAATCTCTGGGGGAGGGAGGGGAACACATACATTTAAGGTTAATCTGCATTATTAACACTTCCTTAAATTGAGACAATCAACAAAACAATAAATCAAACCCTTATTTGTAGCATTCACTATTTCCAAGGGTTAAATGCTTATACTGAAAATTTAACAATTGACTCTCCTCTAGTTTGTACAAACTTGGGTAGGGAGAGGACTGTCTTACTGGCTTATATTAGTGTCCACAGTAGTTAGTATAGTATCTGGGAGATAGTAAGTTCTTAATACTTTATCTATCTATCAATAGATATTAGTGACTGAAAGGAAGTCATTTAGAGTATAGGCAGAGAAAGAAGTAAATAAAGGTACATGAATTCAATGTCTCAATTCACCAAACAGGTTGGCCAGTGTGGATTGTTTGGAAGTCAGAAAAAGTTTCCTATTGACTAGTGATGTCCAAAACTGGAATGGGCTACCTCCAGAGTTGGAAAGGGGATGCCTATTTAGATATGGGTTAGAACAGATTCGGGTATCTCTGCCATCTTTGAGCCTGCCATTTTTCTTACAAACTCTCTTATTTTCTGACCTCTTTTTCCAGTACTCCTACACTACTGTAGATTTAAGAGCAATTCAACAAACACACACACACACACACACACACACACACACACGACTTGTAACATACTTCCAACTTCCAAGGCTTGTGATAGGTACTGGAATTGAACTTTGTTTTATGTTTATCTATGCCAATGATCTTATCAATTAGTAAAGAGTTTGCTGAATAGTTTTTTTTTTTCTCCTAAATGATAGAACATCTATTTTTTCCTCATAATAGACCTAAGGCATGAGGAATATTTGCTGTTTTAGGCAGGTAGGTATTGGAGTAAACAGAATAATAGAACATTTGACCTGGAGTCAGGAAGAACTGAATTCAAACCTAATCTCAATAATTTACTATCTACAGGGACTTGGGCAAGGTACTCAATTAACTTGGGTTTGCCTCAATTCCCTTATCTATAAAATGAGGATAATGATTGCATCTACCTCTCAGAGTTGTTGTGAGGGTCAAATGAAATAACATTTGTCTTTTGTGAACTCCCAAAGCACTAAATAAACACTATGATTGTTACTCTTGTTTTTATAAGAAAGAAACTAATGCAAACAAAGACTAATCAACTCATCTCCATTTAGACAGTGACTGAAGTAAGATAAATGCAGGTACCCTATCCAACAGTACAATGCAATTTCTTCCAGGCTATATCATCTTGTGTACCATTTACTAAAGCTTCTGCTTGCGTGGAGGAGCATGTCTTCTATTTCTGGTGATAATTTATAGAAGTGAGTTACTAAAATGAAACATTCTGTCCATTTTTAAAAGAGAAGAGAACAAATATATAATCATCTCTTAACTTTTGAGCTCAAAACTAAGCAATGACTGATTTTAAAATTCCTCCATTTATTTGAAATATATCTACTTTATTCTTTAACTGCAAGCTATTAAGGATACTTTCCATTTCAATCAACAGTGAATCAGAGAACATTTGGCACTTATGTGCATATCTGGATTTTCCAGGCTGAATAGCTTTAGTTTCTTTCAGAACAGAATCATCCTATTGTCACCAAAATACTTAGGGTCATTGAATCTTAAGCACCTAGGATCACTCCTGTCACCAGTGTCAGATGATAGAAGATCCTAAGAATTTTTGGACATCTGTTGTCAATGAGACTGAGCCTGAAAGTCAAAATGGTCCTGGGCCTCTCTATAGCTCTGTACCAACTAAATGATTCAACGGATTCTTGGTTTTTTTCCTTAACTCATCCTCTTAGAATACGTTCCATAATTTCAAGCTCCTTCTGCATTCCCTTGATAATAAGTGCTTTTCTCCATTCCTGCTTTCATAAGGAAAATTGACCCTACCTTAACTTAGAAAGAAAGGTGTAACTATTGTTTTTAATACTGGAATACGAGTCTGTGTCTACACTATGGTAGCATCTGGATTAAAAACCAAAAAGATGCCTTATTTTCCCTCCTGAGGCATTTCCGAATGTTGAGATAATTGGTGTCAGTTAGGCAAAACATCTGGGTAGCTGAATATTTCCATCTTTATCCAAATGTCCATTATTGTATAGACACAGCTTAGTATTTTTTCCTCTACTAAGAAGAAATTGTTAAGCAACCAATTTGCCACTGGTGTTTCCAGTAGAAAACCATTCCTCTCTGCTTCGGGAGAGACAGAGAACAATTTCATACAGAAAAGCAGAGTTTCTTTACTCTCTTTTATGAGTGACATTGCCTACAGTTACTGGAACCCTTAAGCTTTAGGGAAAAGGGAGGAGATTGTTGCTGATTTTATGTCCTTTGTTAAAGTCAAGGAACTAAGCCACAGAGTTTTTAATCATGAGAATCTGGATCAAGTTCAGTCTGAAGTTCAAAAATATATTCCAATTAAACTATTTAATAGATTCTTGGCTTTCCCTATTGCTCCATCCCATTACCATGTGTATTCAATAATCCCAGGTTCTTTTTGTTCCCCTGGTAATAAGTGGATTTCAGTGATGACATCATGCTCTAAGAGTTTAGTTTCTTTCAAACCAATATGTTTTCTAAGTGTCTGTAATGTAAATGGTAAAGGTAATCAGGTTGGAACACATTACCAGCAATAATTTATACTCAAAAAGTGCAGAAAAAGGCATTACCAAGGACACTTAATAATGGGGGGGAAAAAAAAAAAAAAGATGAATCCAATAAGCAAGAATGGACAACTTTGGTACTACATGAGTACCCCTGAGGTGCTAAAATTAACAAAGGAAGACTTCTGACACATTGAGTAAATCCTTTATAAGTAATTTGTTGAAAGAAATGGATAAGAATAGATTGAGAACATGTAAAAAAAAAAAAAAGTTGAAATCTCCCTTGGAGGAATGTCTATACTAAGAAGGTCATAAATCTATCTAAATCTCTCATTTGGTTGTATATCATAAGTGCTCCATTAGCTCATGGATTTAAGAGTTCCATCTCCATTAGTCATTTTATGCTCATTTATATGATAGTAGATGAATGCAAAGACTTGAGGAAGATAGTATGGAGGGGTGGGGAAGGAGGAATGGAAATGACTAAACCCAGCAAATCACTGAATATTGTTTCCCAAAGCTAAGATATTTCTGCCTTGCATTGAAGGCAATATGCCTGCTAAAAATCCTAATGCAGATTGCAACTTCTGCTCTAACTTAGAAAACAACACTACAGGATAAGAGAAAATAAGTTCACAGTCAGTTTTCAAAAGCTGACAAAAAAAGTAACCTGACTTCTAGAAAAACAAATCAATCCTACAAATGTAGACTACCTCTCAGTTCTGTGTATGTTAATCAGAAAACAGACATAAAAGTGGGCAACCTGAGCTAGGTTTGATGAGTGAACTTAGCAATCTAAATAACTGTCATCAAAAATCAGAGTGGGGAGAAAACCTTGAGGATTTTGTCAATTGCCACCATTTTGATCAGTGGCAGTAATCAGATGGTAAATTTAGCTTAATGGATAGGATGGGATGCTCTGGATGTAAACAAATCGATTTCCTCCACTACTCTTGTTCTCTTTCATTTCTCTTCCTTTTTCAGTTTTCCTAGAGAAAGAGCAGTCATTATTTCTGCATTTTAAAAATTCTATTAATTCTGAGAATTAATTGTGTTAATTTTGATAAGGGGTCAATAGACTTCATCAAACTGCCAAGATACAAAAGACAGTCAAGAACCTTTAGACCAGGGCATTGTCAACTGTAGTAAGCAGTTATATGCTGATAAATGTTTAACAACCAACTCTCCCAAAAAAAAAAAAAAAAAAAAAAATAAGCATTGTACACACAGTTAAGTTTAATTCGCATTACTGACATTTTTTTCTATCACTTTAAGTCTAGGTAATCAACAAAACAATAAAGCAAACAACGAAAACTTTGGCTGATTTCTGAGGTGCAAATATTCATACTGAAAATTTTAACATTTGACTTTATTGAGTCTGTTTGAGCTGACGCCAGCACACTCTTGATAGTTGGTAACCTTTTAGGATTGCTATCTCATGAGTCTCAAAGCAACTTTTATTTTGATATTAGGAGGCTGGGTGAGTGGGGATTCCAGAGAAGCTTGATGCTGATTACAGGCAGGCCCTGGCTTAAGAATAAAGGAAAATGGGCACACAAGATCTAGTTTACCAATCCTGGCTATAATCTAGACCAGAGGTATCAAGGACTCAGCCCACAGCCCATGCCCCCAGCCTGAAACACTGCTGAGTAGGGCTCAAACCAGATTCAAATATAATTGGGAAATATTTAACAAGATAAATTAAAATGCAATAATATATAGATTCTTGTTATTCAGTTATTTTTCAGTCATGTCTGATTCTTTGTGACCCCATTTGAGGTTTTCCCAGCAGATATACTGAAGTACTTTGCCACTTCCTTTTCCAACTCATTTTCCAGATGAGAAAATTGAGGCAAACAGGGTTAAGTGACTTGCCTAGGATCACACAGCTAGTACGTGTCTAAGGCTAGATTTGAACTCAGGAGGATGAGTTTTTCTTGATTCCAAGCCCAGTATTCTATACACTATAATATCATCTAATTGTCCCAAAATATAAATAGCATTACATTTTTTGGAAGGTCATCTGATTTTATTTTTTTAATTAAGTTTTTTTTTTTTAATTTTCAAAATATATGCATGGCTAATTTTCAACATTCACCCTTGCAAAACCTTGTGTTCCAAATTTTTTCCCTTTCTTCCCAATCCCCTCCCCTAAATGGCAAATAATCCAATATATGTTAAACATGTGCAGTTCTTCTATACATATTTCCACAAATATCATAGCATTACTTATTAAAGGTACATCATTATATAGCTCCCAAAGATCCTGAGATACAGAGTAATGACTCCCATGTTTTTTTAGTTTGGAATCATGACTCTAGCTGATAGAATATACGAGTTGGAAAAAGAAGGGCAAGAAAATCCTATTTGAAAGGAAAACAAGGAGACCATATAGGCTAGCATTTGAGGTTTCACTTGAAATATATGCAGCTTATTTTCAGACTGTTCTTTTGGAGGCTCTCTCTGTCTTTCTTTGAGAACAATTTTGTTCCAAATAAAACATAAGGTAAAAAGCAAGAAAGGTAGGGAGTCGCAGTGGACTAAAACAGTAGACCTAGGAATAAAGAGTCAACATCTACCTCCCATAGGCACTGAGAGACCTTAAACAAATGTTTATACCCCTCTCTCTGTGCCCCAAGACCTTTATCTATAAAAAGACCACAATGATAGTAAAGATAATATTGTAGAAAAATCTATAAATTACCAGTGTTCTGTTGAATGCTTAGGAAGAAAAGGAAGAAAAATATGAAGCAACTATCATTCCACACTGGGGATACTGAGGTAACTTCTGAAGGCTCAGAGTAAGTGCTAAG
The DNA here is from genome assembly GCF_902635505.1 of Sarcophilus harrisii. Taxonomy (NCBI): domain Eukaryota; kingdom Metazoa; phylum Chordata; class Mammalia; order Dasyuromorphia; family Dasyuridae; genus Sarcophilus; species Sarcophilus harrisii. The sequence goes on from NC_045429.1 coordinate 422,054,705, forward strand.
AGAATCAGACCTAAGGGGTTGTTCCCATCCCCCATCCAGCCAAGTGATGATGCTCCAGTTATTTATGTGGTTCCCAGGTTCTCTTCATTTCATAGCCCTCAGCACAATCCCATGACTCAGCTGGAGGCCAGATGTCCCAACTCAAATTTTGTGCCTCGTCCCTTCCCTGCTCCCATCCTGTCCCTAGCCAGTGACCATTATCCAGTGGCTTACCTTGCTGTTTCTGCATCGTGGTGAAATCCTCAAAGGTGAGTGTGCGCACAGGTGGTCTCCAGAAAGCATATGTTTCCATAATGGCCTCCAGTCCAGTCCTAAGGAACAAGAAAAAAGCCAGGTGAGAAGACATAAATAAAGCCAAGAAATGCATTGAATTCGACAGAAAGGACAGGCCTAACTTCTCTCACCTGGCAAATGGCAGTGCATTTCTTACTGTTGAGAGATCACCTCCACCAGAGTAAATTAACCTAGAAGCACAATGTGCTGATGTTGTCAGCTTACAGAAATAAAGAAAAAAAAAAGGAATTTTCCTAGTTCAAGTCCATCTATAAACCAATCCAAGACCCTGACGCTATTTCATTCTGACTTTCTTACAAGTCACCAGCTAGATAAGAAAGACAAGAAAGCATTAAACATCTTGGTCTTTATCTTGCTTCTAAATCTTCAGTGTCACTGAGGGTAATATTGAATAAATATTATTAAATAAATGCCTAATCTTCTCTTTACCTCCATTTGAAATCCAAAAATAGCAAGAGCTTTCTTCTTCCTGCCTTAATGTCTACCAATCGTGTATGACAGTCCCAGAGGGCAAAGCAGTGGTCTTTAGAACATCAGTGGCTTAAAAGACTTAATAGAGGAACAAATACAGGCAATATGGATTTCAGGCACAAGCGCCCCAGAAATGGGAGCAATCTCCAGATGACTGATTCTGCTTACAATCTAACCCTCATAGCCAACATTAGGGGAAGCCATGTCTCTGGAGAAGGGGCCAAACATCTCCAACAACTGCTGCCAACAAGACATGCAAATCAGCCTAATAAAGATGCTACCTTTTAAAGGTAGACAGGATTCAGCACGTGCAGGAAGCTCAAATTACCACCAACCTCTTGACCATCATTTTTTCTCATATCCTAATGGAAATAACCCAAGACCCTGAACCCAAGAACCCTGAAAATAGCAATTCTTTCCAGCCCTGCACCATCAGCCATCATCCTAGGAAGCACCCCTGTAAAAATGTGCTAGGCAACTGATTCTAAAGATATTCAGGGAAACCTTCTTGGCTCCAGGTACAAGGCTTTAACCACTGCACTATTCAGATGCCCATGAAATGATTATTTTATGCTAGCTATTGGGGAGATAACAAAGTTTAGGAAAAAAAAAAAACCCCAGTCCTTGTCTAAGAATCACAGAAGACTCCGATGCAGAGATTTTGTTCCAGATTTAACTTACCCCTCTTATTCCAAATCCCCTTTTGAAGAGAAGAAACTTCGGCAAGAGACTGCCTGTTAGAAAATCTAATTACTTCTGAATTAATGCATTTTTCAAATGTGTTTTAGAGAGATGAGAATACATGCATGCATCTCTCTTCTCCCCTGAAGGGGGAACTGGAAAGATTCTGGAGCCAAGAAGGTTTGTCTTCATCTATTCAAAACTAGCCTCAGACATTTATTAGCTGTGTGGTTTTGGCAAGTCACTTAACCCTGTTTGCCTCAGTTTTCCCATCTGTAAAATGAGCTGGAGAAGGAAATGGCAAACCATTTTAGTATGTCTGCCAAGAAAACACAAAATGGGGTCAGGAAAAGGTGGATATGACTGTACAAAAATAAAGGCATTTTTAAGTGGCTGTTTAAGTATCTGTTTGTTTTCATTGTATATTTCATTTGTTTACATGTCATATTTATATCATAACAAAAGTTTTGGGTTTTACCATTTTAATATCCCCAGTGTTTAGCACAGTTTCTGGTACATTATGCATATTTAATGAATATTTGTTGACTGACCAAAAGAAGTTCATAGAGCATACAGTGCTATACTATGGACTGGTTGAGGGTGACTATGTTTCCCTTTCCTGAAACAAAAAAGGTTTCTCTTCCCTTCTGAGATAGGATCTATACTGTTTGATCTCAGAGTACTCCATCTTCTCCAGATGGTTCATTTTGAGGCATCCTAGTATAATGGAAAGAGTTTTGATCTTGGAAATCAACAGAACCTTAACTCTGACACTAACTCACTCTATGAATATTGGCAAGTCACTTCATCTCTCTGAGTCTCAGTCTCTTCATTTGTAAAATGGGGATAAGAATGTCTGTATGTGCTTTTACAAGATTGTCTGAGGATCAAATGAGCTGAGTTGTACAAAGCAGTCTATAAAAGTGTAATGGGTAGGGTAGCTATTGTTATTATTCCAATTATATTCAGCCCTGTGCTGAATATGAGAGCAAAGCTAGAGGTATGTTACAAGTGCAAATGAGTATCTTTTCCATAAAAGAGGCTTCTTTCCCCTTTCCTTGGGTTTCTAACATGCTAATTGGCTTTTTGTGGTAGAAAATGTTTTCTTTGTACAGCTAATTTGCTTTATCAGTTAACTTTCTAATGTCATCCCTGGCATCTAGGAAGCTTTAAATATACAAGGGCTGACAAATCCAACCTTTATTTTAAGAAAAGGTTCTGAGGGGAAGGTATTGCCTAGTGTTTATTAGCTGTTAATCTGTTAAAAGTCAAAACAGAAGACCTCTTCACATGATCAACCCACATTAACGCTGAATACATCACATACAACAATTTGGTAGAGAGAGTGAGAAGTCATAAGCAAGACCCAGTGGACAGAAAGGCATAGAAGATTTAGACCTAGTCCCTCAGAAACTAATTTTGGATCTTGGAATGAGCACCATAACAATAGCTTGTGATTCTCTTTGAAGGCATTAAAGACTCATTGCAAATAACTGAATTTCATCTAGACTGCCTCCATCCCCATTCTTCTTTAACAACACACACACACACACACACACACACACACACACACACACCCCACTACCACCACCACCACCACCATTATTCCAGAGGATTGATGATAAAACATATTATCCATCTCCTGACCAAAACTTACATTTTGGACATGACCAATTGCTTGAGAGTGTGTGTGTGTGTGTGTGTGTGTGTGTGTGTGTGTGTGTATCTCAAGAAATTTTTTTAACTGACAAATTTTAATTTAATTGAAAAAATAAGATAAAATGAAACAAATGAACCCAAATAATCCTAACACATACCAATGAGGGTGGTAAGATATGAGGGTTGGGATATTTGTTTCCTCTAAAGGTCTTTTTTTAATTCCACAATCCAAATAAGAAAGACTTTAAGAAGATCTTATATTTTACATGGACAAAAATAGAATAGCAGCATAGCAGAATGAATAGAGAACTGGTCTCACAATAAAAAAATAACTGGGTTCAAGACAGCTATATGATACAGTAGATAGAACATTAGTCCTGAAGTCAGGAGGACCTGAGTTCAAACATAGCCTCAGACACTTAATACTTCCTAGATGTGTAAATCTGGGCAAATCACTTAAGCCCAATTGCCTCAGCAAAAAATAATAATAATAATAACTGAATTCAAGCCCCATCTCTGACATTCTGGTAAGTGCTCTAACAAATATATTTAAATAATTAATTCTGCAGACAAAAATAATCATTTAGCCCAGACTCAAAATGTAGCCAAAAGATGGAATTTTGCAAATTACAGTTTGGAATTAGAAAGAGAACTTGGAGATCATGTAGTCTGCCCTCCCACACATTGTAGGAATCTCCTCTGCAGCATTCCTCAGACAGTATTCTAAAGCAGTGCTTCCTCCACCATAGGATAGTCTGACTCTTAGAAAGCTCTTGTTGTTGTTAAGTCAAAATCTCCCTATTTATTCTTTTCCCTTGTTCAAATCAATATTATGTAGGAAAAAAGTTCATATAATGACTCTGAAGCAACTTTGAAAGTCATTTCATGCCTTTTGAGCCTCAATTTCCATATTGATAAAATAGGAATTATAGCACTTGAACTTTCTCACCAGTTATTAAGGGAAAGCCCTTCGTAAACCTTAAAATGCAACACAACATAAACTAAAATTTTTATTTTGTTATGGACCACTGATTTTATTTTTGCTTCTAGAAAGGTCTCTCCCCAAGTCTCTTTATATAACAGCTCTTTGGATATTTGAAGATTACTATCATGTATATTTCTTTTTACTCTTTTCTTCTCCAGGTAGAGATTCCTCCAACAATGCTAAGTGGTTTTCAAATGTTTCCTTATTCTGACCTCTCTAGTTATTGAATATTTCTTAAAAATGTGCCATATCCAGAACTGTATGCAATATTCCCTAGTCTGACCTAAGGAGAATATAGTTGGATTTTTATCTCCAATGACAATAATAGTTTACTATTCTCCAAAAATAAAGCTCACCCATTTACAGATTAAAATAAACAACTAATCCAATTACAAGTTGATGGGAAATATGAGAAGTGACAGGATATGCATTGCCCTTAAAGGCGATTGTTAAGTACCTACTAAGTGCCAGGGACTATGCCAACTATGCCAACTTTGCCAAACTACTTTAAAAATAAAGCAAAAACATCATCATTAAGGAGCTTTCAATCTAAACTCTGCTTAGAGTTTATATAAAAAGAGAACAAATAGAATCTTTACTGGATAGAAAGGATTGTGTTAAGCTTCTTTGTAATGTCTTTCCAGTATCAATGAGCCCTCCCAGGTAGTATTCCACATAAAGCTCTGTATGTAGAAGAAAGTCAAATTACTACAATGAAATGAATGACTGGTAGATTATTCTACCCTCAGATTACTATTGCATGTTTGCTGATGATCAACAGTGGGAGAGAAAATCAAGTAGAATTCTAAAAATATGGCAAGATAACTACTACTTAGAAGCTGGGAAATCAGTATTACCTCTGTCTATCACCTTTCTACTTACCATAAAACATTAAGACACTTTTCCCATTACCAATTGGAAAAAATAGGAAGAGTAAAAATCCCGGAATCCCTGAAGGATATTCCTAGTAAATTTCTCTAGTCAAAAGAAATATTCTTGAGATTAAAAAGAAAAAAACAATTTAGAAATACCAGATTTCATCACAGCTATAGTTTTCCAATCCAATAATCTGAATCTGATAGCAACACCACAGGCATTTGTGAAAGAACATGATTGTTCAAAAACTCTGTGGATATAATTGCTCCCAACTCTACTTTTAATCTATTCATGGATCTATCTACTCCAAGTCCTTTTTAAACTCGTCTATATTTTCCTACAGTGTCATAGCTTTGATTTATGTCTCACATGTTTTTTTACTCATCAGCTTCTTAAACTATGGTTCAAGATCCCATATAGGCTCTCATAACTGACTATGGGTGTCATAAAATTATGGTTTATTATCATGTTTGATTTGCATACATATTTTATATACTTACATACCTGGGGGTGTGGGAAAATCTTAGGCAAAATGGTATCACAAGTACAGAAAGTTTAAGAAGGTCTAGTTCATTCCACAGTGCCTGTTTATCCCAAAAGTACCTCTTTCTGAATTAAAACAGACTTCCCTAGTTTTAACATGCTGGGATCCAGAGACCTCTTTTTGTATTCATCCTGTCCACATCACTCATGCTTTCATAAACTTCAAACATATATCCTCCTCAGTCTTTGCTGTTCCTAACTGGATGGAAACCAGTTCAGAATTAAAACATCAGGGGACTAAAAAAAAGAACCCACAAACTTTTACTAGGGATATGGGAATTGTTTTTCCTATCTGAACCCCTTTTCTTTGATTCAGGGGTACCTGTGAGCTTCAGATTTCTTTCAGTGTTTGCTCTTTTGTCTATGAGGATGCGTTATCCTCAACAAAGGCCCAAATGAGCATCATCCATTGCCATCTTTGCTCTTTCTGACCTTGCCCTTTCCCTTAGGAGTCATTGCTACGTCTGCCTTAATACATTCAGTTACTTTGAATAGCTCTTCCAGGGCTGAGTCTGTATTCTGGCTTTTTGACTAGCTCCTCAATACACCTACTCTTAACTCTATAAAGTTTTAGTGCAGAATCATATGTAAAGTGATTCCATTGTCTAAAAAGTGAAAGGGGTGGGGGGAGAAACCCTTTAAGCTATCCCAGGTATCTGTGTGCCACTAACACTTTCCACATGCTGAACTGCTCTGGGCCTGCTGGATGCTAACAGTGAAGCTTCTACGGAGGAAGATGGTCAAAATGGCAAGTGTCTCCCTTCTCCCATCTCTCTTTTACCTCCCCCTCCTCGAACCAGTGATAAAAAAACATCAATTCAATTCCTCCATAATCACCATTTCTTCTCTGCTTAGAACTCCAATTCTCTTCACTATAGATTCTCCAAAATACTCCTGGCTAAGCAAAGTAGAAACTTCTTAGCATGTGGCAAGGGAGGGAGAAAGAATAAAAAGAGACAAGGGGCCCCTCATTTGCAAACTGGTAATGCCTCAGAATCAACTATTTTGGGAAAACAGCCAGCCTATAAGGGATTGCCTTCCAACCAACTCATTCCAAAAGAATGGTGGGGGCATCCCTTTGGTGTTCAGTAAAACGTTCAATAACTAGAACAATATTCATAATCCCACCAGGCATCACATTAACGTGCAACTTCTGCTTTCAATTTGGTTCAGGAATGGGGATTGCCTTAATTCTTTTCTTTTTCATTCTATTTACTCTCTCTTTCCTATTTACCATTCAAATACCTGATTTCATAGCTCTACACTGGTTCTTCCCTCTCCTCCTCAGTCAATTTCCTGATGCCATGGGTGATATAGGGAGCCTGAGCTAGGGAAAGACAAGGCCATTTTTCATTCCACAAGAAGAGAGGTCAAATGGGAGATAACTTGAGAAAGCCCGTTACTCTCAGTTCCTCCTTCTTTTTCACTGGATCAGGGTTTGGCTTCTTCATTCAGACTGCTGAGACTGTCTTGTCATCTTGGGGATATTCTAAAGAACCACAAACTGACAAGAGGCCCACAACCTAGCTAAGAAGAATGATGGTGTAATACTTTCCACATGGCCACAAAGGCAGCCCTGGAGATGGCTTTTATGTAACAGAACCGCTGGTGTCCAATAGACCAATGAAGTCAAGAGTTCAAGATGTCCCTAGCTCGAAGAAAAGGAACTACAATGGACCAATTTCTGACACTCGTAATATAAGAAAGTACTCTTACTTTCTTGCAGTCCAACTCGTTGCCACTCCTCTGGATCTGGATTAAATGTTAAGGAAACAATATATTACCTAGATCTGATCCTCAAATTCTCTCCTCAGAGAACAAAAAACATGTCCCTCAAGCCACAGCGGGCCTCATTATCACAGGCTCCAATATGTTAGCCATTACAAAGACATCACCCTGTTAGATGACACCATCACTGGTCAAGAGCCATAGATAACAAAATGATTGCCAACTTTTTCTGGCACTATAACATGAACAAAAGGACAATAGTGGAAAAAAGCTCATGACAGGGTAGGGAGAACAAATAACAAGATAAAAAAATTTAACATACTCTGAAAGACTAAGCCAGAAAAAATGATAAATGATTATAAATTAAATGGATAGGAGATATTTGACTGGATGTTGCTAGGAGTCTATTTAGGTCTGGTTACCTATTACTGTATCTCTAACCATGATTGAGAAAGAAAGCAAGAAGAACATTGATTGAATCCACAGGTTGGCCTAAGCAGCAGACCCTAGCCATGCCAGTCACAACAGAAAAATCATTCAAAATCCAAGGAGGCTGGAAATGTTGCAAGGAAAGAATAGAAAGAGGTTCAATGTGGAAAAACATAACTAATGCCTCCTGGGAGAATAAATGAAAATATAGATACTCACTGGGAGGGAGACACTTGGAAAAGCACAGTGGTTGAAAGAGAGTTTATGATTGGCCAACTGGATCTCAGCTTGTAAAATGAGTCAACCAGCATGTGAGCAATGCTTTTCAAGAGGGAATGTGACCTAGTGTTAGGCAAAACTGGGCCCCAACTCAGAGACTTAAGTTCTTTTCTTATTCTTGTCACTGAATATTTATGCAAATTGGGAAATTTCCTCGGCCTCAGTATTACCCGTTTCATTATCTATAAAATGGAGAAAATATTTCTTAAACTCATGAGCCTCTGAAGGAGGTGAATGTTAATGAATCACTTAATCAGTTCCCAATTGCAGTCCATTCTACCTCCATAACATCCCTGGCAAGAAATTCCTCTTCTCCATTCACACAGTAACTTCTCAACTCAGACCTCATCATTTCTCATCTATGGAATTGTCATAGCCTCCTAACTGGCTCCAATAAGGAGAAGCAGTGACACATGACAGAAGGAGATCTGGGTTTGGCCCCAGGAGGCAGAGGTTCAAATCCCAGCCTCATCGCTTACTAGTCATATAATCTCACATAAATCATTTGGACTTTCTGAGCCTCAATTTCTCCTTCTATGAAATGAAATATTCTGCAAAATATGAAATGTTTTTGAACCATGAAATGCAATATAAATGTGGTTGTTAATATCTATTCCAATCATCCAGCTCTCTGGGAAAAAAAGGTGACACAAACAAGAAATCAATAAGGATGTTGCTTCTATGGATTTGTTGTAGTTCAGTCATGTCTGATTCTTCATGAACTCATTTTGAAGTTTTCTTGGCAAAGATACTAGAGTGGATTGCAATTTCCTTTTCCAATCATTTTACAAATAATGAAGTGGAACAAACAGGGTTAAATGACTTGCCCAGGAGCAAGCTTACAGTTTACAGATGAGTATTCCTGATTCCAAACCCAGTGCTCTATCCACTATGCAACTTAGCTATCCAACTCGGGACCACCTTCTCCAGAAAACCATACTTGATGGTTCCCATCTAAAAGTTTTGGCTCATTCCCCAAATGTGTCCTTGGCCCTTAATCACATTTTCCCTCACATTATACTTTTTAACTGTCCATTTATCTTTCACTTTTCTTATTCAATTGTAAGCTCCATGAGGTCAGGGGCTCTGTAATTTTTTTCATCTTTCTACTCCCAGACTTTAACATGAGGCCCTTGATGCAAGAATGGTGATTGTTGAAGATATTAGAAGTTTTCTTAGCAACTTGGATAAAAGATAATATAGGAAAATAAAAAGTGGCTATGAATGGTGTCATTGCTTTTATTCACCTCAAAGGGATATAGATAAGTGATGAAGAAGAGAAAGGATAGAGGGGGCTTGAAATGGAGAATTCTATTCAAGGATTTTAACTGAAACCTAACCCGAAACAAATGTTCCTTTTCTAGGATAACGGCTAGCATTTATGTAGTGCTTTAAAGTTTCCAAAGCACTGACCATATGTTATTTCACTGGATCATGACAACCACCAGCCCTGTGAGGTTGTTATGATATTAGTGTCTCCAAAGACATAAAGCAAAGGTGTTAACCTTGGTTAACTGCTATTAATCCCTGGCTAGTCATCTCTACTCTTTCCATCTGATGAAAGCTCCCACATCTTAGACTTCCCAGTTCCCCAGATCTTTCACATCTTTCTTCCTTACTGCATAATACTTTTGTCTCTGGAGGAAATATCAATCAAATCACAAGAGAATCCTGCCTTGGATCTAAGAGAGACAGCGCTATACAAGGCAAACTTCATTACAGCTTCTACTTGGTATGATCTGAGGGGAGCTGTGAAGCCCCATCGTCCAAAAATATCTCCCGCATCCATAACACCTGTTATAGTTTCTGAAATTCCACCATTATAGAATCATTCCTTTGGATTATCTGTAACTGTAGCAGCACTCATCTCCTAGGAAGAAAGATGATTCAGAACGGGAGATGAGAGCATGGGAAGAGGAGAGAAAAGACTAATGGGGCAGGCCCGTTCTTTATAGCTAGCATATAGCAGTATTTAATGCTTTAAGGTTTACAAAAAGCTTAACAAATATTTAATTTTATCCTCACAAAATCCCTGGCAGCTAAGTGCTATTACTAATTCCATTAGTTCTGTTTTACAGATGAAGAAACTAGGGTGGCCAGAAGCTCACATAGCAAATAAGCGTCTTAAATCTCTCTAATTTCTGGTTCAGTGCTCTATCCCCCAGATACCTTTTGATGAAAAAGCAACAGCTACCCCAATTTCCTGTAAGCAGACACAGTAATCTCAGAATACCTGAGATAAGATGCTTAAACACTGAGCAAGTCAAGGAACCTTGCTACCTCTTCATGGATCCAGTCCTTGTTACAGAGATCTGCCCTCCTTAACCTACACCCCTGTGATGCAGCTTCCACTTGTGTCCTGGGAGCCTGCACAATACAGAGTTTTAGGATTTGGGGGGCTGTTTGCATAAAGTAGAAATATTTTCTTGATAAGAAGCTTCTCATTCAGTTATACCAGCATCCCTAATTCTGGAAATGTCAATGCCTCTTTACTCTGAGATCTGAAAGCAATGTTTTGATGCAGATTTGATGGACTGGCGGTAGTGAGAGAGCCTGAGTCTTGCAGGACAGGAATTAACTCCCTTTAGATGCAGGGAGGCTTAGAGGGAATGCAGCCTGGATTAGAAAAACAAGAATTGAGGAGGCACAATGGGGTCATCCTGAATCCTCATGCTCCCTAGCACTTCTAAGATAAATTCAGATAAATCCTCAGTTTCCAGATAGTTATGTTTGATCTGGCATTTGCCTGGATATTGACTGAAAACATCTTGTCCTGGATGAAACTGGTAGTAAAATCCTGACAGAAGTAACTAATTTCCTTAGCAGGACAGGCATTTGCACACCCCAGGAGGACTCAAATCCTCCAAGTTCTTTTTTTTGCCCTCTATTATTCTGGTCATGCTTTCAATGTCAGGGCAGTGTTTGGCTGGTTTCCCTCTTCAGAGAACTGATAAGGTCGGTCATAATGGGTTTCTCCTTCAGGCCAATGAAACACAAAAGTCAAAGTTTTGGTTTCCATTTCAATCCCTGCCCTTCTAACTCTGGAATAGGCTTGGCAAACTTTTTTTCCCCACAAATCTAGGATTTACTTCCTGCGAGTCATCCTACAAAGGGTATTATTCCCACCATCATCAATAGCTTACCAACAACATCTCCCATGTCTATCTGTAAAAACCATTGATAGGATCATCCTACCCTCATCATGAAATTAGGCAGAGAGGCACTCACAGAAGGTCCCTTTCCTTCCCTAACTTCTAGATGGAGGAAGTTTGATAGAAGTTCCATCCTACTGCTAGGCAGCTGTTGCTGAGGCTTGCCTCCCTACCTGCCTTTGCTCACATCACACCCTTCCTTCCTAAAGCTTGCAGATGCTAGTGAATATGGATATCCTCTTTTCCTATATGAGCCAAGAAGCACAGAGAGATGCTCATCATCCACAGCTAGATCTGCTGTTTCAAAGACTATGTGGTCCAAACTTCTCGTGAGTGAAATTAATTTCAAATGATAATCAATTTCTGATTCAGTTCAAAATTGCCCTGATGGTATTCCAAACTAAGGTGATTTTACAGCTCTCTGAAGTATTTATTTCTTTACACATCTCTCTCTCTCTCTCTCTCTCTCTCTCTCTCTCTCTCTCTCTCTCTGTATGTGTGTGTATCTTTCTTTCCCACTCTCTCTTTTTCTCTCTCCCTTTCTTTTTCTTTCTCTCTTCTCTTTCCCTTCCTTTTTAATCCTTTCCCCCTTCATCTTTATCTGCCTTTTTTCTCTTTCTTTCATCCTCTTCCTTCCGACATGTGCTTGGAATGACCTCCCCTTTCTGTCTTTCGATGATCTTGACCCTTAGTAAGAGCACTGGGATTGAATAGACAGCATCTGGAGATCATTCAGTGCCTCCCAACTCAAAGACTCTGCTTCCTGTTTCACGCCTGCCTCAGCAGGAAGCCCAGCTCCATCAAATGATGAGAAAAGTAACTCAGTAACCTCAGCTAAAGCAAGAAAGGCATATATACCTGACCACCTAATTCTGTCTTAGACTAATGTTCTTAGGCTGCAAGCCTGTATATCTATGTGTCTGTTTGTGTCACTATTACTCCTCTTAGATTGTGATGTCTCCTAGAGTCTAGACTGTGGTTATTTCCCAACATGGTACCTAGCACAAAGCCACATGCAACTGGGCATTCAGTGGAGGCTTTGAGAGATGATGCTAGAGGATTATAGGAATTGCCAAATCATCCAGCAACCTCCAAGGTAAATATCACATGAGCATTTCAAGTTGCCAGCTGATGCTGTCCAAAGGAATAGAATTAATTATACTATTAAGGATCTAAGCTTTCTATAGACTATTAACTCATAAAAGTTTGGAAAGGAATGATAAACAAGTACAGTGGAAAGTTTGAAGGATGAAAGGAGGGGTTGTTGCTAGCATCTCCTGCTTAATTTCCAACCAATCGTGCTTGTAATGCTTCAGACTGTGCAGCCAATCATACTGCTTTCCCCATCTCTGATGCTGCCATCTAATCTTGGGATGCTACTCCTTTGAAGGTAAAAATTATCTGTCTGCTCTCATTCAAAGTCTTTTTGGCCTATTGAGAAGCTGAAGTCCCCTTTTATTGGTAATTAATAGTATTAAAAACAAATTGAACATGATCAAAACTCTGTAACTCGGTTTACCTTAATTTCTGTCCTAACAATTGCTTTCTGTATTCTGACTTGCACATATTTGCATATATGTGTGAATAGTATATACATTAGAATGTAAGCTCTTTCAATTCAGGGATGGTTTTTCACTTTTTCTTTGTGTCCCTAAACAATAACTGGCAACCAATCAGCAAACATAATAATATTAATAGCCAGCATCTATGTAACGCCTACGATTCACTGCACCAAGCACTTTTCAAATATTATCTTATTTGATTTTCACAATATCCCTGGGAGACAGGTGCTATTATTACCCCCATTTTACAGATGTTAAATGGCCTTCTTATGATCATACAGCTAGTAAGTGTCCAAGACAATATTTGAATTCAGTCTTCCAGATTCCAGGCTCAGCACTCCATCCATTATACTCCCTAGCACTAGCAAGCACTTATAAAGTACTCACTCTATGTGAGACACTGCTAAAACCCTAAAGATAAAAAAAAATTAATGGGGGAAGTAAATATAAGTCAGAACACAAATGAAAAATTCAGTGCACATGGAAGATAACTTGAGAGGAAATGGCATGAGAAGCTGGGGGACCAGGAAGACCTCCAGGAGGAGGTAGATGCTTGAGCTGAGGATTCTAAATAACAGAGACTTGGAAGAAGAATGCTCAGGGCCTAGCAAAAGCATAGAGAAAATTGGGCCCAAAGTGTGGAGAATGGGGATGCAAGGTCAGGCTGAAAGAATAGCAAGTTAGCTAGTATGGTTTTGGCCACAGAACCCATGAAAGGGAATGAGTTATAAGATTTAAAAAGTAGAAATAGGCCAGGTTGTAAAGAACTTTGAATGACAAAGGACTTGTTATTTATCCTGGAGGCAATAGGAAGCCACTTGTATTCATTGCACAAGATGGTGACAGTCAGAATTATACTTTAGAAAAATCACTTTGGTAGCTAAATATTGAATTGCAAATGGGAGGGGCTTGAAGTAGGAAAACAACTTAGAAGATTATTTTAAAAGTTCAAATAAGAGGGAGATGATGAGAGCCTGAGTAGAAGAAGGAGCACATATTTAAGAGATATTGTAGAGCAACTATTCTCTCAACAGCTATTCCTGTGGCCTCTAGTGGTCCCTGAGACCCTTAGGGGAAATCTATAAGGTTAAGACTATTTTCACAACAATACTAAGATATTTTGATTTCCATCTATAGCTAGATCCCATAGAAACAAAAATTCTTTAGGGTGCTCAATTTTTAAGAACATAAAGTAGTCCCAAGACCTTCTGTGCAAGAGAAAGAAATTGCAAGATTTGGCAAGAAACAGGGGAAAGGTGGGAAGGAGGGAGGAAACAGAAAAAGGAGTCAAAAATGACATTGGGATCTTGAAATTGGATGACTGGAAGGATAGTTGTCTTTGACAGGAATTAGGAAATTCAGAAGGGGAAGAGTTTGGCGGAGAGAGATGATGAATTCTCTTTTAGGCGTGTTGAGTTTAAAAGGCCTATGGGACATACAGTTCGAAATGTCCAACAAACAATTGCTCAGCAGAGAGATAAAGTGCTGGATAAATAGATCTGGGAATCCTCTGTATGATGGTTTGGGCCAATAGGAGATAATGAAATTATCAAGCAAGAGAAAATAGAAGGGGGAAGGGAAGAAGACCAGGACGAAGTCTTGGGGGACACCCACAGTTGGACACTCACCATTGTGAGCTTATTGATTGATTGATCTGCTTGAACCCATGTGTCTGAAGACCCTCAATGAAAATGAAGCCATCACCTTCAGAAAGATCAGGAGTTTGAGACGACTATAATTGTTAGAAAAGGCATAGATTGCCAGATGTGAATTCCTCTTCCTGAATTCAAATCTAGCTTCAAAAACATACTAGCTGAATGACCCTAGTTACTTTTTACTTTTACATTTTATAGATAAAGAAAGATGAGCCTAGGGTTAGTAAATATCAGAGGAAGAATTCAAACTTAAGCTTCACTAGACCCAAAGTTTCTGCTATGTCTATTTTCTGCTCCCCACTGCCAACTCCATCAACACATACATTCAAGGGATAAAGTTGTGTTCTATGGAACACTAACTTAATGGTATCGTAAGACTGAATTTTGAGTCTTAGGCACTATATAATTGGGTAGAAGCATTTTTTTCAGAGAGTAATGTTTAGAAATACTCTTCCTTTCTTTCACCTCTGCATCAGGCCCTGACTGGCAATTGGTCCTTTTCTTTTAGAGGCCCTCTGGATTATGCTGGGATAGATAGTGCTTGACAAACCTGAACATGTTTTGGTTTGGGGTTTGGCGAATTCTGAGTCTCCAAAGTACTTCACAAATGTTTTGTGTTCAGTAAAACCAAAAGACATCGGCCAAGCACCGTCCCCCCCTAATTTTTAAGCCCATGTGTTTTTAAGAGAAATTTAATCCGTATGTTTCTGGTACATTTATATGTAACTCATCAAATTTTTTTTGTGCAAAATGCTTAATGTTAAAAATGCCTTAGGAGATTTAAAAAAAATTTTAAGACTTTCTGTTAATATTAAGAAACTTTAATGGGGAGGGGGGGGGCAGCCCACAGGGTACACACTGGTCACACTAAGATATGGGTAGCTTGATATCTGGCCCTTTCTTTATCTCTGACACATTAAGAGCTTGCATTTTTTTTAAGTTTCTATTATTTTATGCCATAAAGACAAAACCAGTAGAGTATAATAAAGACCTAGTCTCTAAGCAGTGTGGTATAGAGAGGATAAAGAGTCAGCTTCAGAGACCAAAAGATCAATATTCAAATCCTGCCTTGGATATATATTAACCATTTGACCTAAGACAAATCACTTAAACTCCCATTGATTAATACAGCTCTTTAAGATGATGTCACAGAATACAGAAAAAGATTATATTGTTTGGAACAGAAATTTAAAAAAATTAAAAGGCAGACAAAATCCAGGCCATGTGGTTAAAAAAGAACTATACCTCGTAGTTTCTTAGAACTATTTTGGGCATGAGGACAGGGGTGGGAAGGCATTTGGGGAAGAGGTATACATTACATGGGGAGGGATAGGGGAAAGGGAAGAATTGCAACATCTAGTTAACTAACTAGTTAAGACACTGAGACAGTGAAGAAACTAAAGACTAAAAAACAGCACATAAAGTGATGTTGTGTGGTCTTCAGAGGTCAAGGCCCAGGGCTTTATTGAATGATACCATCACCCAGTTTCTTTTAGATGGAGACCTCAGGCAAGAACACATTAAGTTGCTTTTGGATGTATTTAGGCCTACTGGGGGTCTGAGAGAAGAGACAGAACTTTTCGACTGCTTACAATGAGGCATGTGTGTGTGCAAAGCTCCTAACAACTCTTATCAGAGACTCAGGCAAGAGGAACTGATGGCAATTGTGTGGCCTAGTTCTGTAAAAACTAAAAAAACAGAGCTGAAATAACTGGGAAAATCCAAGACTGAAAACTCCTGTTTGGTACAAGGATTCTAAACATATCTCTTGATCTAAAGTGACGCCAAACCCAACCTTTGGAAATACAGGTGGATTCAAAAGATAAATTGCAGTGAGGTGATGATTTGCTTTATGGATCATAGAATTGTGGACTACAGAGATCTTCTGTTTCAAGGATTCTTCACCTTTTTTGTATTGTGGAATCACTGGTGAAAGTTATTAGTCCTCCTTGAAAATAATGTCTTTAAAGTGAATAAAATAAAATACATGGAATTACAAAGGAAAACAATTGTTAAAATATATATTATCAAAATATTTTTAAGTTCACTGTCCCGCAAGTTAAGAATCCCTGAGTTAAAGAAAAGGGAACAATATATTTCACTAGATGAAGTTTTCCTATCCAGAAGTCTCCAGTTGCAATCACAGATTTAGTTCCTTAGCTTTGTGTACTCATTTTTCTCATCTGCAAAATGAGATGAATACTATTTTCTTCCTATCAACTTCATAAATAAGTTTGATTCCCAATGCCTTTATGTTTTTTAGGAGAATATCATAGGATTTTACAACTACAAACAGGAGCTGTGTCTCAAAGAGTTTATTTTCAGCTGGGTACTCAGAGCAGTGTATGCTTGAGTAGTTTCTAACTTTAGAAATTCATTCTTGCCCAGTCATTGACACTGTTGACTATCTGGGAGTATCCTATGACTTTGGACTCATTTTACCTGCAGGCTTCCCTGAGAAATAAAGTTTGCCTAACTCTTTCCTTGTCTGTGGTAATTCTGGTGACATCCTTAAGTAGGACAAGAAAGGGTGCTTAAAATTCAAAGAGAGTGCTAAGCCAGTATTCCATATTTGTAAGGAAATATAGAAAACTGAAGAAGGCCTAAGAAAGTAATTTTAAAATGCTTAAATTAATGATGTTATTCTTTTAAAAGAAGGATAGGAATTATAAGGGTTTCAGAGAAAACTGGGAAGATTTGTATGAAATGATATATGGTGAAGTAAGTAGTACCAGAAGAACAATCTATATAATAACAAAGACAATGAGCTTTGAAAGACTTAGAAACTCTATTCAGTGCTATATCCTAGTAAATATTGATTATATTTTTTGCCAGACTCTGAGCAAAAAAAAAAAAAAAGAGCAAAACAAAACAAAACAATTACATTCCTTCTTTTAGGTTGCACTAATAAAGAAATCTATCAAAAAAATTAAAGAAACCCATCTCCCCCAGTTGCAGGATTAGTGGTCATTGTTTCAACTTGTGTGTGTGTGTGTGTGTGTGTGTGTGTATGTGTATGTGTATGTGTATGTGTGTGGTTTTCTAACATGAACATTTTGACTTACAAAGAAAAACAGAAAAGAGGATTGTGTATACAATTATGAACTTCCATTGTATATAGTTTTTGAAGTATATATTCAATTTAAACACAATAATTCCAAACCTGTTCTGCTTATTTGTATCTATCTTCTGTATATTTTTTAAATGTTTATTTGGTGATACTTTCTTTTCTTCTTTATCTGGCACCACTCTCACTCCTCATTTCCTTCCCCCACCCCAGCTTCAATTTTCCACCTTATTTTTCCTTTATTAAATATGATATTATCTGTGTTCTGTAAAACAGATGGTCATTGACAAAGCCAGAGTCAGAAGGGGAAGTGAGAATAAAATCACAGTAGAAAGAAATGTCAAGGAACCCATTTCCCCCATTTTCCTTACCTGTTTCTCCCAGAATCCCTGAAGCCTTTAGCAAAGGGGTTTCGATCAATTTTTAATCTGGTGATCTGGAGACCATAAAATAAAATCAAATTAGTACTTTCAACATAGATTTCCTTTCCAATTATTCCCTTTAAAAATCACCCTGAGTTTCATAACTGACATCATCATTCATTTTCTTTTCAGGTTTTGTTCCAAGATAAAAAATTAGAAAGCAGTCATATTTTTACCTGAAGACTGACCAAGAGATCATTCAGAGAACTGCAGGATGAAACCTGGCTGAATCCTGCAATGGGAGTTCCCTCACCCATGGATCCATGGGGCTGTGCATTTGTTATTACCATGAGAATTGTTGAAATCCTGCCTCTGCCTCTGAAAAATTGTGTAACTTTCTGTGCCTCCTGCTCTACCTCAAAAGACAGTCTTCATAAACTAAGGCAAACTGGACCCAACGAGATCAGAAAGATACTTGCTTCCTCAAGAGTAGGAAGTCTACTAGCCCAATTTCCCCAGGTGGGGCAGAAGTCCCTTTCTATATCCTAACTCCAGTCACAGAATCAATTATTTTTCCAGTGCCTACATTGGCAAAGCTTGACCAATAAATCCCATAAGAATTCCAGTGTTTCCATATTCGGCCATGGCCATGAGAGGCATTTGCTACTTATGTGTCTGGAGCAGATGTTAATGACTCATTATAGGCAAACCCTTGAGAACCTGAAAGTTGGGGTGGGGAGTCAAGGGAAAGAGGAGGGAGAAATACTGAATTTACTGTAATTCTAGAAATGAGAGAATAGCATCACTTAAGACTCTTTTCAATTTTCTGCAAATCATAGGACTTTTCCCTAGGACAGCTCATGTTGTTTCCTGTGTTGCAAATCCCCAAAGCTCTCCTCATCTCCCCTTCCGAACCACTTCCTCACAGCGGAATTTCCCAAAGACACAGTCTTTAAAAGTCTTTAAAAGGCAACATGAGATCTTGACAACCAGACTCTGACATGAAAGAACTGTACTAGCTTTAAGGTGACTGTTTTTTCCCCCTGAAACACTTCTTGCTCCAATATCACATGCTAATAACATGACGCTAATAATGTAGTGAAAGAAAGCAATTCTGCCTCTGTTTTATGGAGCAGATCAGGAGCCTGAAAGTTTGGCTTTCTAAATCCCACTGTCTGCCACATGAAGACTGCAGTGAATTTAAAGAATGTCATTGCTTTTTCTGTTCTTAACTTAAAATCAGCTCTTTCCTCCTCCATAATCCTTAGTAATAAACTACACACCATATTTTCTTTTCAAGTTGAGATTATAATCGTTCATTCTCCCTTTCAAGTTGGCTTATGTCGTCAAACCCATTTATGAGAGGGCCTTCTGATATATGACTGGGCTGCCATACTGCTGAAGTTCTCCGTGTCTCTGAGGACATTGTATATCATGGCTCTGGAGAACAAGCTAAGAGCTATCTGCTCTCTAACAGCTTGCTCCTAGCCCTAAGGGTATCAGCACAAAAGGTTTAAAAGCCAGTAACCATCAAATGATGCAATAACTGGATTCTCCCACTTGTCGGGGCCTTCATCTGCAAAAATCAAAGGGCTTGGCAAACAATTGGCTGATATCCCTCACTATAACTGAGCTTGCAAGTTGGATTTGACTCATAAAATAGCTGCAGTTTCCCATGACCAACTCATGGCTGAATGGACTGAGAGTCAGGAAAACTTAAGTTTAAAACCTAACTTAGAAAATTATGAGCTATATGACCTTAGACATATCACTTAGTCTCAGTTCATCTGTCTTCTTATTTGTAAAATTGGCAATAACAGCATCTTCACAGGGCATTTCGGACAAAGATTTTACATATATGAAGCATTCTGAAAACCTTAAAGTGCCTAATTCAATAATAAAAATATCAATAATAATAGTAATAGCTAACCATTATGTATCACTTCAAGATTTGCAACATAATTTATATGTATTATATTATTTGAAAAATAAATTTTTACTTATATAGTTTTATCCCAAAGTTACCTAGTTAAGATAACTTTATATTCTGCTCTTGTTCCTTGGGAGGGGATAGAATCAATATCTAAATAACTGGATAGGACAGAAGTTTCCACTGCAAAGACTGTAACTTTGATTACTAGAAATGGATGGGACTCTAAGAGCTAGAATTTATATAGTGTTTTAAAAATCAAAAAGATCTTTACAAATATGACCATTGATTTCCAAAATTAGCCTCACTTTCTGTGATCAATGCAAATAGGGATGAAAAAACAATGGTTCCTTGCTCAAGGCAATCAGGGAATAGTTTTTTGGGTGATGTCAATGAATGTAGAGGCAATGAAATGGTCTGACATGGCTTTCCTACTCAGAACTTGAGCCCAAGACAGACTTTCTAACCACTCAAGAGTGATTTCACAGAAGTTTTGTTCAAGCTTTATCTCATGGAAAATGGGGGACTATAGAAGCATCCTCTTGAATTTCCATTACACAAGCCTACTCTGTCTGGTTGGTGTAAGCTGAGCTACCCTATGATGCTGGCTTAGTTACATTCATTTTAAATCTTTAACTGAATTTGAAGACTAGCAGAGCTTCTCAGAAACAAGGCCTGAATCACGCAGCATGGTGTAAATGTTATCAGCCACATCTAAGTAGGAAATGGAAATCAGAAACACCAGGGTTTAATTTTCACAACACCAAAACTGAGAGGTTCCTTCCTCAAGGTGTCTTTCTCTTTCTTCTTCTGGCTAGCAATGCTTTTGAAGGTTTCTTCTGCGGGATATGAATGGTTCCACTCAGGAAGAAAGTAATTTTGCATTGCTGTGTTTGAAAAGTTGGAATAAAATTATCTGGATGGTTTAGGATACAAATGAGCACCTCAATAATCCTTTCAGATTTGATATAAGCGATTCAGGCTGGATTTTCAAACTCACATAAGGCCAATTCTCATGGAAAAATAGAACTTTTACCTGGGGAGATCATATATATTTTAAAAATTGTTTTCTGTTCACCAGAGAAGCCAAGGTGTGTGTGTGGGGGGGGGGGGGGGGGGGGGGAGGGGGGGGGGGTGGGAAGATGGGTGGGTGTGTATATTTTCTCCCTGAAAAAGACTGAATATCTGAATAACTAGGCTCTAGTTTCAGCTTTGTCATTTAATATCCTTGTGACCTGAGGCACAATCTCAATTTTCTTTAAAGGAAGCTAGATGGCCCAGTGGATAAAGCACTGATCCTACAGTCAGAAGATGAGCTCAAGTCAGCCCTGAGATACTCACCAGATATATTGGCCTTGACAAGTCACTTCTGCTTAGTTTTCCCATCTCTAAAATGGGGATAATAATAACACCTACTTCCCAGGGTTCTTGCGAGGATACAAGATCATATTTGTAAAGATCTTTTTGAACTTTAAATAACTATATAAATAGTAGCTATTAGGATCTCTTCCATCTCCAGTAATCAAAGACACAGTCTTTGCAATGGAAACTTCCACCTTATTCAGTTATTTAGGGTGGAAATATTGGCTCCATCCTTCTCCAAGGAACAAGAGCAGAGTATGAAGTCACCTCTATCCCTCCTCTTCAATTTTACTCTCCACAATGAAATTCTGGGCAAGGCCTGAGACTTCTTTTCTGCCTACCTAGCCTCTGCCAAATTGGCCCTCTGTGAGCAAATAACAGTAATACTAAAGGCTTTTTGACTGCTTAGGTCAGGGAAGCCGAATAGGGGAGGAGGTAACTTTAGATGTAGGGCTGATGGGGGCAGGGAGAAGGTAGTGAGGAGAAAGAATTGAAAAACATTGCATTGAAATGGGAACATATCCTTCCTGCTCTTCTAATCAAATGATAGGAGGTTGTGATAGAATTCCAGAC
Source organism: Sarcophilus harrisii (assembly GCF_902635505.1). Classification (NCBI taxonomy): domain Eukaryota; kingdom Metazoa; phylum Chordata; class Mammalia; order Dasyuromorphia; family Dasyuridae; genus Sarcophilus; species Sarcophilus harrisii. The sequence goes on from NC_045429.1 coordinate 422,076,313, forward strand.
CCTTGATTCTCGGGGTGATCTAGTGAAAGTGTAAAGGGCTGGAGATCTATAAGAATAAGAGAAAATAACTGACTCAGACAGTCAGCACTTCTTTGCTGTTGATTGCTTCTGTCTGATGGCATTCAATTATTCTCAACCCTCTGGAGTGGCTTAGAGAAAGTAAGAGATTTTCAAAAGAAGATGCTCCAATCTCTTCTCTACCTTGCTGCCTGTTTTTTCTCCCCAAGAAGACATTAGAGATTTTTTTTTCTCTCCTATCACCCAAAATCATTTTAAAAGAGGAAAAGTACTGTCATTTAAAAACATCTTTCCACTCTAAAATGTAGGAAAATCTTTGCACAGAAAAGCTAGTTTGAAATAAAAAAAGATAGCGTAATTTACAGAACTATGAGTCTTGCTAACAGCTAAAAAGGTACTCTACAAATAAAATTTCACTGAGACTGGAAATTGGTCAGAAAAACCTCCTCTTATCATCAAGGAGGAAAAAGGATCCACATGCACAAAAATGTTTGTAGTAGTCTTTTTTTATTGTGGCAAGGAACTGGAAATTGAATGCCCATCAGTTGGGCAATGGCTGAATAAGTTATAGCATGTGAATATAATGGAATATTATTGTTCTATAAGAAATTATCAGAAGACTAATTTCAGAAAATCCCGAAAAGACTTACATAAATTGATGCTAAGTGAAGTGAGCAGAAACAAGAGAGCATTGTACACCATAACAAGATGATCCATTATGATGGATTTGGCTCTTTCCCCAACAATGAGATGATTCAAGGTAGTTCTAATAGGCTTATGATGGAAAGTGCCATTCACATCCAAAGAGAACTGTGGAGACTGAATGTGAATCAAAGCATAGTATTTTCACTTTTTAATGTTACTATTTGTTTGCTTGATTTTTTTTTCCTTTCTCATTTTTTCCCTTTTGATCTGATTTTTTTTTTTTTGCATAGCATGACAAATATGGAAATATGTTTGGAAGAACTGCACATGTTCAATCTATATCAGATTACTTGTTGTATTGGGAAGGGAGAAAGAGAGAGGAAGGGAGAAAAATTTGGAAGACAAAGTTTTGCAAAGGTAAATGTTGAAAACATTGCATGTATTTGGAGGCATGATTTGGATGCATGAAGACATATTTCTGCATATATTTGAGAAAATAAAATACTATTTTAAAAAAACAACTTTTTTGATTTTATGGAATCTATACATGCAAGAACAAAGGAGATCATGCATATAAAACAATTGAGAATTATAAGCACTTCACCCACTTTCTCAATTTGTTTCTTTAGACATAACATGATCATAGTTCTCTACAGTAGAAATTTCCTCCTAGAAAAATGAAAATCTCTTACAGGGCCCTTTTTCAATCACAACCTGATTTAGCATTCAACTAAACAAATTTTTAATTACATCTGATCTTTTCCAATGATACAAGGCTATTGAAAGTTTACCTGGAAAATCTCATTCATTGAAATAGACACTTCTGAATCAGACTAGGAATAAGGGGGTAAAGATTACATTCTTCATTTAATTGCCTTCTTCAATGGCAACATCATTCTCCACTTCATCAAAATTTTGGACCTTGGGGTCTTAATTTTTTTAATCATGTATGGCTAATTATCCACCAAAACCTATTGGTTCTTCCTTTAGAATTTCTCTATTACATGACATGTCTTCTACATTCCTATTATAACCCCTCAAAACAGTCCCTTGTACTTGGAAGAATGCAATAGCCTTCTAATTTAATTTGTTTCTTTTCCTTCAGGCCCTCTTTCCTCCAATTCATCCTATAACCTAGAGTGTTACCAGACTATTTTTTTTAAATTAGCTTCTATATTTTCTCTCCATTATTCAAAATTTGACAGAGCTTCCCATGTTCTAAAAAGAAAATCAAAACTTCACATATTTTTGGCTTTTTTCTTGATTGTTTAGACTTGAAAAATGATAGAAACAATGTTAATAATGTGAATTAAACTTAAAAGTGTGTCATGTGTACTTTTTCTTTTTTTCCTGGAGAATCAATTGTTAAACATTTATCAACACATCATTCTCCTGCTGAATTGGCAGTGAGTTATTAATAGCTACTTTTCAAGTCCAATCTTCAACCAATACAAAATACATTTAATTATGTTATTTTCTAGCTTATATTTCTCCATTCTCTTCACAAGAACAGTATGAAATATTTCAATTTAGGTTTTGTTAACATTTAGGAGAGAGGAAGAGAGACAAAAGAGGGAGAAAGAGAGAGAAGGAGGGGAAAGAGAAAAGGAAGGAAGGAAAGAAAGGAAGGAAGGAAGGAAGGAAGGAAGGAAGGAAGGAAGGAAGGAAGAAAGGGGAAAAACAAGAGGATAGAAGAAAGAAAGAGAGAAAATCTTTTAGTTTTAGTAAAGTATACCCATACATATACCCATACATACATATATGTGTGTTCTTATGTGCACACACATATAGAACACATTAACATACAGAGTATTCTTCTGATCTAATATCATGTTAACCCTTTAAAAAAATGAAATAAAGTACGTCTGGCATGATCAGGTCTTGGTGAAGCCATACTTGTACCTTGTAATCATTGCTTCATTTTCGAGATCTGTTCTAAGCTTTTTCCAAGAGCCTAAATCAAACTCTCTAGCCTAAACTTTGCATGCTCTGTTCACTTCCTTTAAAAAAATATTGGGACATTTGCTTTCAATTGGGTCTGTAGTATCTGTACCATTTCCCACTTCTATATATTATTATTATTATTGTTGTTGTTGTTGAGGCAATTGGGATTAAGTGACTTACCCAAGGTCACACAGCTAAAAAGTGTTAAGTGTCTGAGACCACATTTGAACTCAGGTCCTCCTGACTTCAGGGCTGGTGCTCTGTCCACTGCACTACCTAGCTGTCCCATTTCCATATATTATTGATAGGAGCTCCACAGTCATGTTATCCAGTTCTTTTTGCACCTGAGCATGCCATTCATCTGGATCAAATAATCTGAATTCAAGGGCAATGAGAAGTTTTCTTTATGTGCCCTTAACTTCATCTTGGATATCAACTCTTCAGTCATTTTTCTCTGTCATTTTTAGTTCAGGGGTCATTCGCCTTGTCAGGGAAGACAACAAGAATTCAGTGGCTCTTCCCTCTTTCTATTGACAGTTATCTCTATCCAATCTACCCCCAAACAGCAGTCCAGTTTCTTCTTTGATCCTCCTTTTCCCACAAATATAGTTGTTATTTTTTTAATCCTTCAGAGGGTCCATAGCTTTCTTTTATCAACGTGAACTCATGCTAAGCTTTATCACCTGTAATAGTCATTTTCTAGGATCAGCCATACCACAAACTTCCATATTTAGTCTCTGTTACCTGCCCTTGCTTTGATTTTCTAAACCTTTCTCTAATACCTGGGCTCAAATTCCAATTCCCTAACTTATACACTGTATAACCAGGTCACGTAAACTCTCTTTTCCTTCATATGTAAAGCAAGGCTAATAATACTTATCTCACAGGATTTAGAGAATCAATGTTTCTTGCAAGTAGATAGATATACAAATGGCAGCTATTGTATTAAATATGCTTCTGAAAAATGTTTTCTGATTGATTAAAAATCATTTTAAATCATTCAATTTATTTTCAATGAATGATGGAGATTACATGGTTTACAAAACATAGAAGAGAACTATAACCAATGGAGAAGAAAGGAGGGAACATATTTCAGAAAGGAAGGAACAGATGGGGAAGGCATGGTAGGGTTTTTGATCATGACTCACTAAGACTGAAAAGATTCCAGAAGAACATAAGTGTTAAACTGAAAGGAAGGTGTTTGGTGGGAACCAAAAAAATGACAAATGAAAAGGATGATAATTCTACCTCAAGAAAAGAAAATGAAAATTCAAATATGACAAGCTTTGCCCGGCTAAAATGAGAGAACAAGGACATAGACATAAGCACATTAAGAAATAATGTCAAAGTGAGAAAGCTGTTTTAGTAGTGGAAAGTCTTGAAGGTCATGTTCAAAACTTTTTTTAACAATCTGATTAAAATCTAGATTGCATTAGCTGCTACTATGCATAAAAATAACATCATAATTAGTATTCTTTATTTTTAATAACCTTTTTGCATGTATGACATTTTCCTTTCAGTGACATAATTCATAGACATAATTTCCTACCAAATACCTAAATAAAGCAGAACAAATCATTCTGAGTCCAAAGCAAGGCCACTTACCTGCTGGTTTTGATAGGCTGTGACTGTGGTGAAGACAGTCTCTGGGAAGTTGAAAGTTTTCACACCATCTCCCACAGGAACAGGCTTCGTAGGAGAGAGGTCACTACTGAAGTCTTTTCTGATCACATGGACTCGGGGCTGGTACTTGTGCATAGAGTGCAGGATAATCTGGAAAGGGAAGGAGAAGCATTGGCCAGGGTAGATAGTTTTCTAGGTTCCGTCATTAATGTATAGATATGTTCTCAAGTCAGTATTCAGAGCATGACCATCAGAAGGAGACTAGTCCCTTTCTAAGGGATTAGCAATGAGTGAACAGGAGGCAGGGAAATTTGAGGCCAGTAATGGTGTGGAAGGTAAGTGGTATTATATAGGACAATAGGATATCACTGTTGCATTTAGGGAATCCATAGGGATTACAACATACTGTCTGTAATTAAACACAAATGTTTAATGACACTGCTGTGGTCCTAACTATGATATCACGCCAAGAGAATGCTTTACATCCTCTATCTTGTGAACTTACTACCACTCCCAGCTCCAGTTACTCAATGCTCTTGTTCATAATTTCACACTGTATTAATCTGCACTGGTTTATATCACTGTTGAGAGTTCTCATGTCCTTTTAATGCAGTTGTTTTCTGTCTCCCCCAATAGATTCTAATTTCTTTGAGGGTAGAGACCATCATTTTAAATGACGGATGCAGTTTATCTTTCCATCAGAACAAGATGAGAGCTCAATGATGTTTTGTACCACCAACATTTTTTTGTATTCTTTAGTTTTTTCCAGTTATACATGGAAACCTCAAGGTAAGTTCCCTCCCTGATAATTTTGTTAAGTCCAATAGAGCTTCCAAAAATGCTAGTGGTTCAATCAAGCTATCTTAAGATAGTACTGTTATTGTCTTGAACAATTACCTTTTACAGAAAGTGAATTTTTTACATGTGTTTATGTCTTGTCTTCCTATCTAGATTATAAGCTCTCTAAAAAGAGAGACCAAGAATCATAGTTTTATGTAATATTCCACAGCAAACTAGCAGGTATTATATATTCTGATTAAGTTGTTTTGATTTGTCATACAAGAGAATAATTAAGAGAAACAAGATTTCATTGTTAGGATATTTGTTCTGGCTGAGAACCTGAAAGCAAGGAGGCAACTGTTAAGCATAAAAGGACACAACTAAACAAATTTTATCAAAGCCTAAAAGTGGGACAGCTGTGCAACAAGTGATAGAAAGATGAGAAGTTAGAGGTCTCCATGACTCACATGTCCTTGGTCATCCAATTCATTGTTGGTCAGTTTGAGTTTGTCAAAACTGACCACCTGCCTCATCCATGTGTCTCCAGATGCCAGTGAATCAGGATGGATATAAACTCTTGGGGGGACAGGGGAGTCAGCATTGCCGGCCACCATCCACTTGGAGCTGTGATACACATATCTGAGAGGGAAAGGAAGAGAGGGAAGATTAAGAGGTAGAAAGTAGAACCATTTGGGGGAGAATAGGGTAAATGTAAATGAATGGAAAGAAGAAGGAAAGAAGCCAGAAGAACTGGAAAGGATTTGGCGGCGGGGGGGAGGGGGAGACGGAGGAAAGAGCAAGGGAAAAGGTAAAGAAAAAAGTAAATGATGAGATGGAGATAGAAAGAGAAACAGACAAAGAGATGAGAAGGGAGAGAGAGAAAGAGAAGGAGAGGGAAAAAAAGAAGGGAAGAAGGAAGGAAGGAACAAGTGAACAAAAGAAGGAAAAAAGGAAGGAATGAACAAATGAAGGAAGGAAGGAAAGGAGGAAGAGTGGAAGGAAGGAAGGGAGGAAGGGAGGGAGGGAGGCAGGGAAGGAGAGAGAGGGAGGGAGGAAGGAAGGAAGGAAAGAAGGAAGGAAGGAAGGAAAGAAGGAAGGGAGAAAGGGAAGGAGAGAGGGACTGAGGGAGGGAGGGAGAGAGGGAGAGAGAGAGGAAGAGGATAATTCAGATATTTAAAAAATGAAAGAGAGAAAATTAAAGGAATGTTTGAGGTGGAAAGAGATTTAGGGTTACTGAACAAAGCTGTAGCTCCTCAGGAGGGAAACATTCTTAATGTTCCCTTCCTTTTCCCTTCCCCCTCCCCTTGTCATGCATGTAGACACATTCACTCACAGACACACAGACACAGGCATGCATGCACACACGTGCGCACACACACATCCTGAGGCCATATGTGTAACTATGGGCTAAAGTACTTTACTGCAACCTTTCACCTTTCAAATGCAAACCAGATAATCCCTTGGCCACTTGTTCAGGATCTGGTTGCTTATTAAAAACATCTTCTCCCTTATTCTCTTATAAAACTCAGCCATGTGCAAAGAACTACCAAGCCCCCCACTCATTAACCATTTCCTTGCTCTGAGTCTGGATTCCTGAGACACTCCTAGAAAAGAAAAAAGAAATTCACTAGCCCAAAAACTCTGTAGAGGGTCTCTGTCTTGTCACCATGTCTATTCTAAGAAATTCCATCAAATGAATATGCTTCTTTAGCTTTTGCATCCTTTCAAATCAACTCTATTAGGGAATGTTCCATTCTTAGTAGAGAAAAGGGTCTGATTCCTGGGCCTTCCTTGCAGCATTTGGATAGGTGGAAGTTTTCTTTATTCCTGCTTCTCTTCCACACTGCTTGCCTCAAGAGAAGGGCAGGTAGCTACAAATGGTACCCTCTTTACAGCCTTACTGGATCATTGAAGAACCCATTTCCCACAAGGCTAGTGAGGTAGTGAGCTCTCCATCTCTGGAAATCTTTGAATAAGCAATGAATAACCACTTGCTAGGAATATTAATAGCTTCAGCCTTGGCTCATGAGTCTTATTACTAAGCTTCACTCATTCACATTAAACTATCCTGGTAGTTCTGATCAATTGAGGGGATAAATCCTAACCATAGTTCTTCCTGTTTCTCTTGTATAGATCTAGATTATCCAGCTCTCGTGTCCTTAACAAGCTTTGAGAGCTTCCCCTAATGCTGATCATAGCCTGCTGATTTGACCAAACCAATCTTGTTCCATCCATTTCCACCTACTACCCACCCATTTCTGCCCAAGAAAGCATATTTGCTTGAAAGCTGATTGTTTCAGAACTGGCTTATTTTGCACCTAAGTCAAGGTCTTTGATCATGCCTGAATAAAAGCAAAATCAATTGCACATGATTTGGAAGGACCTCTAGAAGCCAGTCAGTCTACATTCTCCCTGAGGAAGGACTGCCTATGAACCAGATAATGCAACAGATTTCAAGTCTTTTGTTAATAACTCCCAAGGAAAGAAGGCTATTGATAAACTTTCTTTGCACTTCAGTAGGTCTGGGATGGGTGAGTCTATCAGCATAGGTATCCTACTTTCAACACAGATCACAACACTTCTGATGTAACTACTTTTTTCATAATTCACAAACATTCTGGTCTCTTTTTTTATATTTCTTTATGTTTCATCCAAGGTTCTGCAGCTGCAAACAAAATCTTTGTCTCTAACTTTTGCCTAGACAAATTTGAATAGACAAATTCCTCTCCTTGGAATAACTCCTCCCTGTGGTTCTTTGAAATTTTATTTGTTATTCATTTGGCACTGATTAGTAATAATTATTATTATTAGTTAATAGTTCTTATTGGACCATCCCTTATCCTTAATAAACCTATCTTTTTTCATTAGTCTTTTGACTAAGTTCCATTCATTCTTAGACCTCTCTGGTATAACTCCAGTTAGCAGAAGCTAAAGGAAGATATTAGGTCACTTCATCATTCCCTGACTACTAACAGGAATTTGTAATATGTTATATTTCTTCTCCTTGATACAGAAATTTTGGTACCTGGGGCAAATTGAGTTGAAGATGGTGGCCTTCCCTGCAAGGAAGCAGGGAATGGGAAATAGAAACCCCAATGGTTACTGCTAGGGAAATCAGCTTGTTCTCCTATCACTACTAATATCAAGCATCTTAGCTAATATGAGATCCCCCAGGCCCAATGGCACTATGGTGATCATCCACCTCAGACAAGTATGACTGAGCCAGCACCAATAGTCAAGAAAAGTAAACCCTAGAAGAACAATGTGATAATGATGGGACCATGAAGTGGAAAACAGCGACATAAGAATGGTGGAGGACCACGAGGAAGAAGGAACTTGAGCAAGAGAAAGCAACCTCCACCATGGCAGAAGCTAGGAACAAAACCCCAGTCACTTAGTATCAGGTACAGCTCTGCCTTGCCAAGAGAGTATGTATCATCCAGGGTTTATATGATCATATGTTCATATGTTATATTATTATTTTGCAGAAACGTTTTGAATGTCCTTTTAGTTTGTGACTTCTATATGACCAATGGAAAGTGTTAAATTTTCTCAAGGGCTCACATACCATTACCATCTATAACAATGCCCACCATTTCACAGTATAGAGCTCTCATTACCTGTATCTCTTATTATCCACAGGCACAATGTCCATTGCTATGTAATATTGCTGATGAGGGTCCAAGCCTGTAATTTTCACTCTCATGGCTGGAAACATCCGCCTACGGAAAGCAAGAAAGAATGCAAAGAAATGAAGAAAAATGAGATAGTGAGTGAGCAGCCTGAAGTAACAACAGAAACAATATTGTTAATAACCAAAGCATCCCTATAAGGCTTAAAGAGTACCAGTAAACAATTAATTAGAAATTACAGAATCAAAAGATCTTAGTTAACATTTATGATATCCCCAACTAGTCTCCTGAAAGAGTTCATTCCACATTTTGACAACTCAGCGTCAGAAATTTTTTTTTCCATTATATGGAGTTAAAATTGCCCCCTTTCACTTCTATCCATTGTTACTTGTTCTAACAAATGGGGCCAGACAAACCAAATCTAATCTCTGATCTACTTGGGAACTCACCAGACACTTGAAGTCCATGATAACATCCTTTCCTTCTCTGTCTTTGAGCCTTCTCTTCTCCAAGTGAAACATCTCAAGCTCCTCCATCAAGTCTACATATAGCATAATCTCCAATTTACTTACCATTTTAGTCACACTTTTCTGTGCAAATCATCTTAGAATGTGCATCTCAATACTTTCAGCCTAGTTTCATAATTTTTTGTTACTAACACCTACCCTCTCATATTAAACTACCCTGGTTGTCTTGATGCAATTCTAATTAGCAGAGACTAAAGGAAAATACTGGGTGACATTATCACTAACGCTTTTTTGTTTCTACCCTGGTAAGTGATAAGCATTTGGAATATTATATTTCTTCCCTTTGATACAGTCATAGCTAGGAATTCTGGTATCTGAGACAAATGTAATAAATTCCTTCCTAAAATTCAGTGCCCCAAACTTGAATAGCCTCTTTTCCCATTATTTCCAGGTAGATAAGAAGTTCTGTCACTAACCTAAAGAATCCAGTTGGGCTTTTGTTTGTACTGTTTGAATCATCATTATTACCTTGGACTATCATACTCAGTACTATGAAAAATCTAAACATTCATTTACTGCCCCTCACTACCATCCTTGCAAAGTTCACTAAAAACAGCATAATGATCTTTTTGCACAGAGCTGCCTCCAAAATTCCATAGACTTTATTATCTATACCTTTCTTGGGTCACACATCATACATATAATGTGATATTATCTTTTCTAAAATTATATTCAATTCATTAATCCCCTTCTTATAATGCATGTTTTAGAAATATGTATATGTGTGATGTGTGTATATGTGTATATATATATATATATATATACATACATATATATGTAGGTGATCTTATATAATTTTGCCTGATAATTACTTGAGCTGAATCCCAAAAATACTAGTAATCTCTTTCATCATTATTATTCTCTTTCACATAATTTTTTATTATTTCTTTTATTCATTCTTTGAACTAGACATTATTTAGGATTTTTTTTTTTTTGTTAAATCTTCATTGGGCTCCAGACATTTTTAAATGTCTCATCTTGCCCACTAGATTATAAACCCCTTGAAGGCAAGAATATTTTCTTTGTATCGGCTATTGGTGTGGTGAAATGAAGTGGAAAGAGGCCTGAACTTGGATCAAAATTCATCTGTGCTATTAACTATCTGTGTGATCATGGGTAACTCACCAATCCACTATAAACTTTAGTTTTCTAAACTAAAAAAATGGAAATGGTGATATTTAGCCTATCTGCTTCACAGGCTGGTTTTGAGGAAAGCATTATGTAAACTAGAGCATACAATATAAATGTAAAATACTGTAGTTGTTATTGTCATTGTTGCTGTTGCTATTTTTGGTGCAGCATTTGGTAGCTGTTCAATAGATGTGCTGAATCTACTGAAAGTCTCACTGTAAATGGTCCCTTGAGAAAGGGGAGGAAGTAAAGAAGGCACTAACATCCCTTCCTCTCAACCAAAGTGCTACCAAAGTTTAAGAAGAAACATAAAACTGTCAGAAAACATTTCTTGCTGATGACCTTCGGACTCTGTCAACGTGTGTGTCAGGGGAGGAGCAAAGCTGAAGTGGATTCAATGGGGAGTGAACTCAAGCAGCCTCAGGCAGTCCCTTGCTTTGGCCACAGTGGCTTGTTAAACTTGACAAACAGAGCAGGGTCAGGATGTGGTACTTTATGACTCCTCCCATCACTGAAGAGAGGCGGGGGAGGGAACAGCCCCTGAGGAGGATTAAATTTCAGAGATCCCAGAATCAAGCACACCATTCTTCAGGGAACCACAAGAAGCAAGAAAAACACTGAGCTTTTATTGTACAGAACCCATTCAGGGCTAGGCATGAAAGGGATGAATGAATGTTGTGGGAGTGTTTAAGTTCATATGAAAGGGCCTTAGATCTGAAGTGGGGGATCTGAATTTAAATCTCTCCTTTGACACTTACTGTGTGACTATTCCTCACTTAGTTTCCACATCTGTAAAATGGGATATAAATGTTTAAATTTCCCACCTCACAGGGAGGTTGTGAGAAACAAGTGCATTTTATGAATTACAAGTACTATCTAAATATCCAAATATGTTTACACCACTTGCTGGCTGTGTGACCTCGAACAGATAAGCTAATCTGTGCCTCAGTTTCCATATTTGTGAAATGATAATAATCATTAGCACCTGTCCCTCAGTGTTGTTGTAAAGTGTTCTGTAGCCATAAAACTTTATACAAATGTTAGCTCTCATTTATTATTATTATATGATGCTTGTGTGTGTATGCTGAGTTAACAATTTTTAAAATTTATATTTAAAATAAAATAAAAAAAAAAGAACTTTCACAAAATAGGTATTCCTTGCAGCAATGCAAATTGCAACCCATTCACATTTTAGCTAGTGGCTTCTCAAACTGCTGTGGCCAAAATAATTCACCATTTCCTAGCCAATGCTTTATTGATGAGTTTCAATAAACTTAGCTGGAATGGTTCTCAGACAACAAATACAAACTGTTGCTGGTCCCACAGTTGACACCTTTCCAGTTTATAAAACTAATCAGAACTAGTTTTGATAGTATAACCTTTAAGAATATAAAATTATCTCCACACCATAAGGAGGAAAAAGAAAAGCAATTGTCATCATTAGAGAAACAACTCTGAGTATATGTTAGGAGCTTCATCATATTTGGAAGACAGCATAAAAGTTACTACTTTATATTAGTTTTTTATATATCTGTAATTATTTATGTATATGTTGCCTCTTCCATTAGAATGATAGTTCCTTGAAGGCAGAAGGATTTTATCTTTGTAACCCTAGTATTTGGCACAATGCCTGGGAACACTGTATTTAAGAAATATCTCTTGATTGATTGATTAAGATAGCTTCCACAGTTGTCTAAAAGAATAAATACAATATATCCAGTCCTTCCTGCTGGGTCACTACTGTCTGTAGAACACTGGATGAGTCACCCCACTGTCCTATGTAGAGAGCTCCAGATAGTGGGGGAACTCTGGGTAAGGTATAAGACCCTTTAACCCAGAGGAAACTTACTGACAATACCTGGTTTGGCTCCCCATTTCCTTTTGGTGCCTACATCCCTTCCTGAGAAGTCAGGGAGGGCATGACTACGGGTGTTTTCCTTGAAACAAGGAATACTTACAGCAAGAGGTATTTTACATAACAGGGTGCTTAAAGTTAGCACTTGATCAGTGTGATTGATGAGATAATGGTTCTGTAGTTCACACATACTTAGTGTGCTATAATGATGTAATCATACTGAGGTATTTAAGGACTGACAGAACTGGAAATGAGACTCTCCATCTTTGACCATCCTGGTGGCCTTCTTCACTCCTCCACTCAGACTAAGGCTGGTCCAGAGAGCCTACAGAGAGCTAGGACAGACACTACTTTTTGGCATCCAATGTGGGGCATTAAATGTGGGCCCCTAGATGTGAGGCTTTGGATGTGAGGCCCTACACTCAGCAACTCAACTGACCCAATCATAAACTCAGTCCCTCTGACCTAGAAATAGGGTGAGTACAAAAACAGACAAGCAGGAAGATTCAGTAAGGGCTAAACTGGTCACTTTCATTTTTCAGCCGAAATGGGGCAAATACTAAGAAAAGACCCTCCCCTCCCCTGAGGGGAGTATGTAGCATGCATAGTTAGGTTAATAGAACAGCAAGGGTTGTTGATAACTCAGAGGCAGATCACTGGGTTCTTAAATATATTACAATGCATAGTCCTAGGCTTTGTTTTCTTAAGTGTAAAATAATGGGGTTGGCCTGTGTAGGCTGAAGTTGAATTCCAACTTTATATCTTTGATCCTATGATCGTATATTTCAAAAACTTTACTTTTCCCTGATCTCTTTCTGCTCTCTAGAAATATATACAAAAACATGCAAATTTGTTTGTTTTTCAGTCATTGTTCAGTCAAACTCTTTGTAATTCCATTTGGGCTTTTTTTTGGCAAAAATACTGGAGTGGTTTGCCATTTCCTTCTCCAGCTGATTTTACATGAAAAAACTGAAGCAAACAGGTTTAAGTGACTTGTCCAGCACAGCTGGTAGATGTTTGAGGCTGGATTTGAACTAATGAAAAAGAGTCTTCCTGACCCTAAGTTTGGCACTCTATCTACTGTGCCACCTAGCTGCCCTTAGAGCTATATATCTGTACATATGGTGAGGATTATTCTTTTTATTTATTTAAAAATGTCCTGTCTAAAGGAAATTAGGTGTTGGTACATCACAGTGACTAGTCAGTATCTTCACATTCATTACAGGCTATCAAATTAAGAATAATCTGTTTAAAAGAGATAATGTTGTATAGTGGAATAAGGGCAAAATTGGACTTCAGAAGTCCTCTGAATTCTGGTTTAATATCTGCTATTTAATAGCCTTGTGAAAATGGAAAGTCGTTTCTGTAGCAACCACTTCACCTGTAGAGGAGGTAGATAATAACTTGCTAAAAATACCTCCTAGCTCAAAATTCTATGGTTGTCATAGAATTTAAAACTGGAAAAGGCCATTTAACCAAACCTCTCCTTTTGTAAGTTAAGAAACTGAGGACCACAAAGGAAAATGACTTCTTCAACATTACAGGAATATTAAGTGGCAGATCTAGGTGTTTATCCTAAAGAAAGACATTATAAATGAGAAGAAAAACAGCCCCACTGGAAATGTTAATATTAGCTTCAGTGAGTAATGTCCAAAGTTCATTCCTATCTGTTCCATACAATGAGAGATAGAGCCCGTAGTTTTCGGATTTTTGCAAATAAGAAAAGCAATTGCAGTTCAACAAATCATGCAATCACCTGGAAAGTTTGTTTCTGAATTCACATTAGAGCAAGAATATTTAATAATATTTTATTACATTCACATAGTGCTTTGTTCAAAGCATTTTCACATATATGAAATAATGTAGATAAATCCTCCATCCTCCCTATATGAAGAAATAGAGTGCCAGAGAAATTATGAATTCCTAAAAGTTCCATAGAAGGTTATGTAGCAGCATTCAGAATAATACCTAGATCTCATAATTATCAATCTAGAATTATTTCTATTAATCCTAGTATCTTGAGGAAAGATCAGTGAAAAAGGAAATCTGGAAAAGGATTCAGGATAAGATGAGGGATTCAAAGAAATGATTAGGAGAAGGGAAAGGACATAATGTAATTAGAACACACAAATGGTCCATGGCAGCGAGTACTGCACAAGTTTATCAGAATTCCGCAGGAAGAGAAGAGGCAATGTGTGTCACCATGGATAGAGTGTTGCCTTTAGAGTACTATGAGTTCAAATACAGCTCTGCAAATCACTAAGTAACACTGAATGAATCCGTTCTAAGGCTCAGTTTCTTCATCTAAACTATAAAGTATTTAAACTAAGTGATCATTAAGGTCTGTTTCAGGTCTGGATCTATGATCTCATGAAAATCAGAATTGAACTAAATACTCCTTTCCAATCAAATATCTTATCCTGAAAACATAATTGTTAACTTTATAAATAGTTCATTTAAACTAAATTCAAAATGGGGTATAGTGGTATAGTAGAATGAATAATGGATAAGAAATCTAAGATTTCAGTTCTGCCATTATTTTTTTTTGACATTGGGGAAAATCATTTAACACTTTTGAGAATTAGTTTTCTTATATATAAAATTAAAAGGTTAGATTAAATAAGTTCTAAGGCCCTTTTAAGACCTAAAAATTCTATTAGCTCTATCTTCTTGGGTCAATATAAGAATAACAGTTCACATTTAAAATCACTTTGAATTTTTAAAAATACCTTTCTCATTACAACCTTGTAGTAAAGATCGTAAAAGTATTATTATTCCCATTTTACACCTGAGGAAACTAAGTCTTAGAGAGATAAAATAATTGATCTGTGATTATTCTACATGGTAGCAAAAGTCAAATTCAAGATTAGATCCATACACCTACTTCAGGTTCAGGGCTCTTTCAACTACTTTACAATTCAAATAATTTCCCATCTAATAATTTAATAAAACTTGTTTTTTCTTTTCCTCTGCCCTTTACTGTAGCATAGAAAGTGAAACCCTCACTAAGAGGCTAAGCAAATTTTTAACACTCCACAAAAAGAGTTTGGGTTTTGATTTGAATTTTGTGATTAAATTTGGGTCAGTTCTTTATTCTTCCAAACCCATATGTCCCCATCACAGTCTCTGTCCATGGTGCTGATCTCTTTTTCTTTCAGTAAAAACAAAAGAAAAGCTTTTCAGTAATTCTGAGCCTATATAACTTTTGACTAAGCTATAGAAAGTTATATGGACATTAAAAAGCTCAAAAGACATGCAGTCCCTAAGAAAAATTAATGTTGGAACTTTGGCGCTAAGATAATGTGACTAAAAAATAAAATTATGAGAAAGGGGAAATGAACAAAAGGCATGAAAAGATGAAAAGTTAATGTAGCTGTACAAATGAAATTCTGAGAAAATGGAATTTTTTTCGATATTTGAGTTTCTATGCAGGTATGGGTAGGAACATCAGTACAAAGGACACGCCCTATTTCACTAATCAACGCTCCAGCCAAACATTACTACTTATTATTCCCTGATTTCATCATAGCCTCTCCCACAACCAGAACTTTGTTTATTTACACTATTATCCAAACCTAGAATACTTTCTTCCTCAACCCAGATCAAGAACTAAAGCTACTCTCTTATTCTAAATCCAAAAATCCAAGGTATCTAGGTGACACAGTGGGTACAGCAGCTTTGGTGTCAGGAGGACCCAAGTTCAAATCCGGTCTCAAATATGGACACTTAACACTTATTAGCTGTGTGAATCTGCACAAGTCATTTGACCCTCAATTGCCTTGCCAAAAAAAAATTTAAATAAATCCAATGATTCATATCACCTCTGGACTCACACTCTAATTCAACTACACTTTGATCTTTAAGTAGCAGTGTGATACAGGGAAAAGGTTGTTGGCCTTGGAGCTAAACAGACTTGAATTTAAATAAAAGTTCTAACATTAATTGGTTGTATGACCATGAGCAAGTCAACTAATTTCTCTAAAACAATTTACTTAACTATAAAATTTTAAAAATTATACTTAAAAGGGTTGGTATAAGAATAGCATTTAATAAGTCTCAACTACATGAATTGAATTATAGTATGTATCAATCTCACTCACTCCCATATTCTCAAAAAAGGCAACTCCATGAGATATTAGATTTGGATATTAAAACTTAACATCAGAAATACAAATCAAACTTCTCAGGGTATCATTATGCATCTTGAAAAAAATTGGTCCCTTAAATTTTCAGGTAGGGATGTCATTTTGAGTATTATACATTCAGAAGTATTTTGAAAAATAATTATGCCAATTTTTCCACTGCTTTAGCTGCTTATCCTTCCAGATAAAAACAGTAATGATGATAATGATGATGAGGAGGAGGAGGAGGAAGAGGAGGAAGAAAAGGATGAAGATAATAATTTCTATTTATTAGAACTTTAAGATTCACAGGGGGTTTATAAAGTGTCTTACTGGCAACACTATGAAATATAATATTAAGAGTGAGCATTTGTATACACTTTTAAGATATGCAAGATGTTTTACATATATCAGTTCATTTGTTCCACACAACCTCCAGTGAGATAGATATTGTTATCCCTATTTTATGGATGAGGAAACTGAAATTCAAAGAGATTTAATGATTTGCCTAAGGTCACACTGGTAGCAAATATGTGAGGCAGAATTTTAACTTAGGTCTACCAAACTCAATCAACTATACCATTTAGCTCTTTGCAATTGTAATAAGACTTTGCACTTGCCTTCCAATTTGTGTCATAAATATAGGATACCCAGTATTAAAAATGCGTATTCCATCTCAAATAAATGGTATGTGAATTTTTACTTGCTCTCTCCAAGGCTATCAGTGACCTCTTAATTGTTAAAACTAGTCCCTGTCCTTCATGATGTATCTGTGGCTTTAAACATTGTTGATCACTCTCTTCTCCTGAACATTCTCTTTTCCTTGGGTACTCATGACATTGTTTTCTTCTGGTTCTCCTCCTACCTGACTGATTACATCTCAGAGTGTTTTGTTGATTCATCATCTCTGTCCCTGAACCTTTGTATAGTGAACCTAGGATTCTCTTCTAGTGACTCTTTTCCATCTTCACATTCTCCTTCTTGGTGACATCATCAATTCCCATAGGCTCAATACTGCAGATAAATTTCAACCTATTTTTTCAACCTTCATCTCTTTTTTTGAGTATCAGTTTTCCCATCACAAATCACCTACTAAATACTTTCAAATGAATATCTCATAGGCATATTGAATTCAACATATCTAAAGTGGAATTTACTATCTTTCTCCACCAAACCTATTCTTCCAAACAACCTTATTTCAGTGAAAAATGCCAACATTCTTCTGCAGGTCTGCAACCTGAATCATCCTCTATTCTTTCCTCTATTTCATTCCCATAAATAATAAGTTGCCATGTATTATCAATTCTATATTCACATTTCTGAAATCCATCTCACTCTCTTAACTCATTCATCTGTCACCTTAATTCTGATTCTGATCTTTCATCCAACCTATTGTAACAACTTCTTAGCCTTCCTACCTCCTGTCTCTACTTTCTCCGACCCACCCACTAAACAGCTACCAAATTAATATTCCCAAGTACTGGTATCCTTAAGAACCTTTAGTCATTCCAGCCACATCTAGTATTAAACATAAACTTATCTGACATTGAAATCACTTCACAATCTGGCTTTTACCTATCATTCCAAATGAATTTCATGTACCTTGCCCAGAATTTGAATTCAAATTCAAATCAGTAAAGCTACCATCCTTCATACATGACATTCTATTTTCTGTCTTTGCATAAACTGTCCCTATGATTAGAATGCTCTCCCTATACATTTTAGCCTCTTGGAATCTGCAATTCCCTTAAAGACTTAATTTAAGTGCCATCTCCAAATGAGATCCTCCAGCTCTAATTTTTAGTTTTCTGACCATCTATTCCCCGAAACACTTCATAATTATTTTGTTCAGACTTTGCATTTAGTTATCTGTGTGCTGTGGCTCCCAGTAGGATGTAAGCTCCCTGAAGACAGGGACTGTTTCTTGCTTGCTGCAACTAACATGGTGGGTGTTCCATAAATGTTTGAAACAAATAGCAATCTATTCACCAATGTGCTCTTTTGTTTTCACATCTCTCCTAGTTTGCTTTTTCTAAGAAATTTTTTCATGGTAAAATTCACAGACTGCAAATTCCAGCAGGAAGAGGACAGCCTTATAAAATAAATTAATAGGCACTAAGTTTATCTGATATGTCTGTGACTTTTTTACCTGATTCATTTTTCTGGTGAAGCTGTACAGAAGGAGAAGCTGTGTGAGATAGTGAATTTTCTGGAGTATCCAGTGACTCTGGAGTCAAAGGAGTGTGTGTGTGTGTGTGTGTGTGTGTGTGTGTGTGTGTAGGTGAAGTGTTTTTCAGTCGTGTTGAAATCCTACCACTGATATTTACTATTCATATGATTTTGGGTAAGTAATTTGTTACCCTCCCAACTTCATTGTCTTCATTTATAAAATTAGGGAATTTGATAAAATAACCTCTAAGGTCATTTTAACTCTAAATAAATGACTTTCTGATCTTTAGATTTAGAACTGAATTTTCTTTAGGAATGCTCTTTCATTTTTAAGACAAATGTAAAAGAAATATAAAAACTCCTCTAAATTGGTGTATCTTTACTAAAAGCGTTTTTTCTTCCAAAAACCATTTCTACAAAAAGCTTTGATTAGCTTAAGTATGTATGTTTAGAAATGTTTCTATTAGATAGCTGCTGAATTCTCAGGAAATTTTCTAACCTATAAAAGAACCCAAAGGGGCCAAGGGGAAAAGTTTGGCTACCAGCACCACCAACATCAACTTCATGGAAATGCTCAAACATGTGCATGTGCACACACACACACACACACACACACACACACACACACAATACTTGGCTTGGATGCCAACTACCAAATGAAAATATTGGTTATAAAAACAAATACTTGTTTCAGAAAACTACTCTTATGAAGTTATCAAACAATTAAGCTAAGATTACAATTATACCTGGAGGTTAAGGAGTATTTGTAAATATGTTTGGTTAATGTTAAATTGTTCCCTTAAAAACAGTCACTATAATGATAACAAAACAATGAATAATAGAAAATAATAATAAATAACAGGAAATAATGGGGGGGAAGTTGTGCTAATGTGGAAAATGAAGATGTCAAAATTTTAGAGTTGGAAGAAAATTTAACAATCATCTAGTTTTAACCTCTCATTGTACAGATCAGAAAACTGAGGCCTGGAGAGGTTGAACATCGGTATTCTTGGTTCTTTATATCTCACTGGTGTTACCACATATTAACCACAATTTAATGAATGAAAAACATTCCTTCTTTTCCTCCTAAATTGTTGTTTTGTTTGTTTGTTTGTTTGTTTTTCCCAGTCATAACACCCTTGGGATGTCCTTACCTTCCAGCCTTTGTAATGATCATCTCTGTCCCAATGTCATGAAACCGTTTCCAGAGATCAGCACATTGGAGCTCAACCTGTATCTCCTCCATGGATGAAATGGGGGGAGGTGGGGGACCAGGAGCACCTGATGTAAGATCCGGGTGAGACTCAAAGGAGCACGATGTCCTCTCTGTGAGCACCTCTGTGTCTGAACCAGTGCTCTGCTCTGAGTCTGCAAAACAAACATCAAACCATAAGTAGAAATTTTCATGGCCTCACCTTGGGATAGAGAAGATGAAAAGAAGGGACAAGTGAGAAGAAAGGGTCAGTAAAAGGAGACTAGAAATTGGGAAGCTTCAGAGCACAGAACTCAGGGTATTTTATTATTCTTTATGGTTTGTTGCTGTAATTTATGGCCTCGTTTCAGGTTTCACATTTCCAACATGACATCTGGCATTTTAGTAAGTTTTAGCAACAGCTGAACAAAATTGTCCACATCACAAGTTATAAAGAGTACCTAATGTCATTGTGTTGGAAAGAATGAAACATAGGGCATGGGGTAAGCTATTAAATACAAATCAAAAGAAAAGTTTTAATTGATTTGAAAATAGGATTTATAACCTTTATAGACCACTTTACAGAGGTGGGTGAAGGGGAGAAAGGGAGGGCTCCTGCTCAACTGCATCCCAATCTAGGCCACAATGGATAAATTAGCTCCTCTAAATATTATCCTCCACCCCAAGCTTAATGTTATGAGCATCTATACAACATAGGATGCTCCAAGGTCTTCAGAGAGCTAATGTATCGTATATGCTTATAAAATCTCCATTTTTTGAGAGAATGACCTTTCCTAAAACTCCAATAAGGTCATTTTTGATGAAGAAAGGGCTGCTGACTGTTGCAAGGCAAAAGGAGCAATAAACATATGGAATTAGTTATCCGGGAAGGCTGTTGAAATAAAGGGTATAAATGAGTTCAGGAGACACCTAGATTGGTTTCTGAAGTATGAGGAGTGAGGAGGGGGAGCCCAAAACAGGAAGGTGGGTTTGAAAGCAACCAAATAAAAAACTGGTATGTTGAGCCAGATGGCCCTTTCCTTTTCTGACGGTATCATCTGTGCTGATGAAGAGAAGTTGAGGGGAAAAATAAAATAGTGGAGAAGGCTGAGGTCAAACTTAATAGCAGAGTTGATATGGTGGGAAAATGTAAAGAATGGGAAGTTCAAAAAAATGTTACTCCCCAATATCCAGAGACCTCAGCATTTTTCAATAATGATAATTTAAATCATAAGTCACATTTACAATGATTTCCACAATAATGATGATAAACCTTTACATGGTGCTTTTGAAGTTTGCAAAGTACTTCATGTATATAATCTTTTTTGATCTTCCTAATGACCCACTCAGTTACTTGCTATTATTTATTATTTCTATTTTTACAAATAAGGATACTGAGATAAACAGTTAAGTGATTTGCTTAAGATTACACAGTTAGTAAGTATCTGAGTCAGAATTAGAACTCAGGTTTTACCAACTCTAATTCCAGCACTCTATTCATTATGACAACCACTTGTGAGATAGATGGTACAAGTATTAATCGCTCCATTAAGAAAAAAATTCTCCATTTTGCAGAGAAACAAACTAAGGTTGAATGGTTATATAACTTGCTGAAGATTACACAGTTAATAAGTGTCCGAGTTAAAACTGAACCTAAGGTTTCCTAACTCCTAACTTGTAAACACTCTTGTATAGGAGTCCTTTGTAGCATAAAGGTCACCATTGGTGGATATTTTTCTGTTTCCTGGCTCAGGGCCCCCATCCCATTTCCCAAAACAACTTCACTATTGGACAGCCAAATTCTACTTTTACAGTATATAAACAACAACAAGTTTTATTAGAAAAGCTACATAGGGAATCATAATAAAACAAACCCACAGCTTCCTCAGATGAATGCTTCTCAGAACAAGGAACCCAAGACTGCTTGTTGAGTTTCAGCTGAGGATGTAGATCCTCTAGGGATGGGAGAAGGAGGAAGGAGAAATGACTGAAGTCATATAAAATGTAGTAAAAAGTGAGAAGCAATAGAGATGACTATTTGAAAAATATTTGAGAAAGAAAAAAACATCTTAATCAAAGAGGAAAGGAAAGGTTGCACATAGGCACATGCATGTACATACGTATACATACATGTAGCAACTGAGCTGAGACTTGAAGGAGGATAAGAACTCTAAAATGCAGAGATGAGAAAGGACTACATTTCAAGAATGAAGATACACTTGTTGAGGTGAAAAGACAGCATATTGAATTCACAGAAGTGTATCTATTTTGGTTGGAATGTTGATAGCACAAAGAATAATGGGAAATAAGACTAGAAAGATAGGTTAGACTCAGACTGCATAGGGGTTCATAAATGAAAGGATAAGTAGCTTGAATTTTATCCTCGAGGCAATTAGGAGCCACTGAAGTTTTTGGAGTAACACAGTCAGACTTGTAAAATGGAAAGATTACTTTATGAAAGCTGGATTGGATAATAGAAGAAACTATGGAAGCAAGCACAAGAAAGGAAGGAAGCATGCACCAGTTAAAAGGTTGTCTTAATTGTCTAATTAAAGGGTGATAAGTTCCTGATATACAGGATATGTTCTTGTCTCCAAGGAATTTATAATTTTTCCGGGAAAAAAAGAAATAATACACATGGAACAACTACAACAATATAAAAAGATAAACATATAATTAAATGTTCAATATGTGATGATAACTAAAGAAATCCCCAGTTAGTGGACAACAGATACCTAGTGACTTGCAAGATGTATTTATATCAGAGGGAAGGCCATTTTCAGATGTAGTAATTTACCTCCCTACACTGGGAATAAAACCAAATATTTTTGGCTCTTAGATTTCCACTCCATTTGAAAGATCATACTCCCACATGAAAAAAAAAAAAAAAAAAAAAACCACAATGACCTGCTAGGCTTTATATTCAGAACATGGGCTCTGCGCCACTTTTGTTATTCTGTTTTGCCAGAGTGCTGCCATTCAGGCAAGGGGAACTTTCCAACAGTATATCAGTGTACTTTTTGCAGTTTTTAACTGTTACTGGAAAAAACTGGACTTTTCACTTTATATGGACTTTGTAAAAGTGAGGAGGCCAAAGTCAGCCTCTGGGGTAAACCAAATAATGTTATCTGGTAACAGTTAACATTTACGTAGCAAATAAGGTTTGCAAAGACCATATATGCATGTACATATACACACACATATATACACATGTGTATGTACATAGATACAGACACATCTATATGTATATATGTGTATGTACACATGGATATACATACATATTAATGAGATAATATTTGTGAAATGCTTAGTTTAAGATCTGGTACATTGAAAGTTCTTAAAAAGAAATGCTTTTCTTCATTTGGACCTCACAACTCAATGAGATAGGTCCTGCTATTATGCCCATTTCACAGGTCATGAAACTGGAGGAGGTTACATGACCTAGAAGTCACAGAGTTAGTAAGAATCTCAGGTAAGATTTGAACACATATCTTCCTAATTCCATGTCCAAAACTCTATGCACTGGGCCACCTAGTTGTCTCTCATTGTAACAGATTTCAGATTCATTGTAATGTGTTTCCTAATCTTAAAAATGGGGGGTGGGGGGAGGGGGGACAGCTAGGTAGTGCAGTAGATAGAGCACCAGCCCTGAAGTCAGGAGGATCTGAGTCCAAATCTGGCCTCAGACACTTAACACTTTCTAGCTGTGTGATCCTGGGCAAGTCACTTAAACCCAATTACCTGAGCAAAAAACAAAAACAAAAACAAAAAAAAATTGCGGGAAACTTGGACAGATCCTACTTAAAGCACCCCATAATCAGTACCATCGTATCTTTTTACTTTGTTTCATTCTAATCCCTTCCCCTTTCGATTTTCATATATTTTGTCTTCTAGTCAAATCAAACTACTTAATGTCTTCTTTGTTCATATTAGGTGTTTTCTGAGCACCAATGAATTTGCTTGCGCTGTTCCTCTATAACTGAATCAATCAAGAAGCATTAATTAAGCAACTTTCATGTTCCAGTCATTGTGCTAGCAGTTGGAGATGCAAAGACAAGAGTGAAACAATCCCTATTTTCAAGGAGTTTATATTTTGTTGGAGAAAAAAGCATATGTGAATAAAAGTCAGACGAAATTTACACACGGTAAATACAAGGTGAATGGAGATGAAAGCACTATCCACTGGAGGCACTAGCAAGACCTTGTATAAGAAGTGACACAAGGTTTTTTGATATGTGCCTTTCTCTTTGCACCTTCCCATTTCAATTATAATCCTATACTCATTCTTCAAGACCACTCAAAGGGTCATGAAGCCACTACTGATCTGCCCTTCCTCACACAACACAATTCAATTTGGAAATCATTTTTCCTACCTCCCAGTGTTCTAGGCAATTCTCTAGAACTATAATTTGCAAAGAAGGTGCCAATCTTTATTGATAGAGAGAATATCCCAACCTTCAAGTTCTTTATGCCAAAGGAAAAAATGGATCCCTATCTTTATCCCTAAAGTTTGCATAGATCTATAGCACTCTTAGATCTTTCTCATATTATACATATACAGTGACTAATGCTGTTAATGAGTCCTGTGAAGGCTCATCATTAGGTGAAACATCATTATCAAGGCACTTGATTACATAGGAATGATTAATTATATTACAGTAGAATTTCAAAGCCTTAAGTGATGTTCGTTTGTAATGTTATTAATGGCTATATTTAGAAATACAATACAATTTAACAAGCATTCATTAAAGCCCCTCCAATATGCCAGATGTTATGCTGGGAGCTGGGGTCCAAAAACAAAAATGATAACAGTTTCTCTCCTCAAAGAGCTTGAATTCTACTTGAGAAATATCAAATGAACTCACATAAATTAACACAAAAATTCATAAAAAATAAAAGAATTTATTGTCACATAGGGAAGCTATCAATATCATCTGGAAAAGGCTTCATGGGGAAAGTAGCATTTGGACTGAGCTCCCAATGGTGCTAGGGATTCTAAGACTGGGAATAGAATACATCCCGGGCAAGAGGAACAGTGGCTACAACGTCAGACAATTCCACTAATCGGAGAAATGCTGTGCAAGGTAAGTCCATATTTTATGTGACCATTATTTTTATGCTGCACACCTCCCTATTTATCCTATTATAGCAGAACTATCTTTTTTTTTTTAATTCTGTTTCCTCACCTAGTTCTTTGCATAAAAGATACTTGATGATTGTTGAATTGAATTGAACTCAATTGAATTGAATTGACCTGAATGTCACATTGGTGAAGCTGATCCATGAGTTGCCAGTCACAATGTAACATGATTGTTAAAATTAAATCATGAAAAGAAAAGTATAATTAATTAACAGCATTGCCATGACATTAACATAAGCATAAAACTATCAGTCAAATTGTAACAACTATGATAAAGGGACACTCGTATTTACCTAGGATATTATGATTTACCAAACATTTTCTTGAAATTGACATTGTGAAATAAGTAAAAGTAGAAGATGAGATTCTGAAAAACAGGGAAGTTTTTCATTTTTAGTTTTTGCTTCATTAATGCCCAGCTAAGTGCTTAACACTTAACTGTATCTTAAAAAATTTTTGATGAATAATTTGCCCCATTTTATAGGGATAAGACTAGGACCTGAGCCTATGATTTCATTGGCAATTAGGAGCTTGATAATGAGACCTTCCATTTTCCAATGTAGATTGACACCTTAGCTGCAATTTGGATTTTCAGAGAAGTGCCCAGAGCACTGAGAGTTTCTGGCTTGTCTAACCAGTTTATACCACAGGCAGGATTTGAACCCAATTCCTTCTTATTCCGAAAGTGGCCCTCTGTCCACCACCATATGACCTCTAAAGCCCTATTTTAGAGGTCCAGATATGGAGATCCAAAAAGATTAAGTGATCTGTTTATAGCCATGCAGCCATGACCAAGAAGCCAATGCATTCCTTCTGATGCCAAGTCAAGTGAATTTTCCACTATGCTACATTGTCATACAACAATCCAAGCAGTGACTTAAGTACCAGCTGTTACAAAGGCTAAAGGAAAGGTACCAAATGCATTGTATCACTATTTATATGAGTGATTAACTTATACACCAAGCTGATGGTTCAAACCAAAGCCAGAGTCTCGCAATTTTTTTGTTTCCCAATTATTTGTTTTCTTGACAATTGATGACTTCCTGTTTTCCAGAAAGCAACCTCTAAAGGAACCTCTAAAAATCACAGAAAGTCTTGTTCGACAGCTTGTGAAAGCATATTTTCACAAGGGAAGTGTAAAGAAATCAGAAACAGAGATGATAGAATTACAAATGACTATTAAAGTTAAAGGAAAAAAGACTTGGGAATCTTGCACTAAAACCAGAAGCAAGAGATCAGAAAACATCATGAGTTAGAGGATGAAACCACAATATCTACCCCACCTCCCATTCCCCTCCCCCAACAACCTCCCTAAGATGCAAATTGTATCACTGGCTTTAAGTATGGCACTCTGTCCCCTTGGCCTAATTTTGCATCTATAAAACAGAAGTAAATAACACCAACATCTTCCTGTCTTGTGTTATATAAGCAAGACTGATCTCAGTTGTCACTCTTATATAAAAGGAAGGGGGAGTTTGAAAACAATCTGAGCAGGAGTATCAATAATTATAATTAATCACTGTACAACTAATAAGAATATCATATGGTCATTCTAGGCAAAAAAAAAATGGCCATAGTACCTCAATTTATTACATAATGGGTCAACAACCTTTACTCTCTCAACAAATGCAGTGGGTTGATCACTATTTAATTGATTAATGGTTAATGAGCCATTTAGTCATTAAGAAAAAAATACCAACCTAATAATAAACAAGGAATTTGTGTCCCACATAGCATAGAGTGGGGAAGTATGAAACAGGTAAAAACAGATGACAGAGAATCAAGAAGCCTAGGGGAAAAAAAGGATCACAACCACTGGTATAGCACAAAGGTCAAAACTGAATATAGGAAATACTTTTTTTGAAGCAGGACTCTCAGAACACTGGCTTTGAAGTCAGAGGAACTGAACTCAAACCTTAATTCTTGTCATTTATTACTGTGTGATCTTGGACAAGTTTAACTTGTCTAGTAAGAGAAAGTAAGACCCAAGAGGCAGTTTGGCACTCTGGAAATAGCACCTGTCAATGGAATCATGGGATCTGAATTCAAATCCTAGAAAAGTGACAGTCCTGAAAGACCTTCCTCAGTGCAGGATCCTCTGAACACTAACTTAGAATTAGATTATGAAGCGTTTATGAAATCTGACAGATGACTATTATTTGGTACTATCTTAAATATTAACCCCAAATTTGATACCCAGTTCCGGATTTCTTTCTAAGTCATTCTGGAATAAACTAAAATAATAATATCAGCATTTATAAGAGAATGGGAAGTAGCTGTTAGTGTTAGAATTTAGAGTCTCCAGTTACATTGGCAAATAAGGCTGAGGGAGACATATAGTCTGACAAATAGACCACTAATAAGGCAATTCATTGACCTATACATACCTTTCCAGGAGCATGATGAATATCTACAAGTCATTTAGGATGTGGGAAGCAGAGGAGAATCCAGAAACAGAAATAATTCATAGGTCAAGGTCCCCCAAATTGACTACATATTGTCTCATGTCTTATCTTCAAGGGAACCCAGACAACCAACCAAGAGGCACTGGTGAGTCTTCCCGATCAGTCAAGAACTTACTTGCTTTTCTCTACAGATGGCAGGTATTTCAGAGGTAATGAGGAGACACACAATAGGTCAATACAACATCCCTTTCTCCTCATCAGTTTTTCACAGTTTGCACTCTCCTTAGCTTTACTTTTTTTGTATCCCTCTCTTCCTTTCTGTCTATCCCATTTTTACCTCACCTATCCTTGGATAAGTTTAACCTCTCAGAACAGATGAAAAGTAAATCTCTTATAAAAGGTTCAGTTGCTCCTAGATTATGCTGCACTAACAGTATCAATAATAACTAACAGTTATATAGTACTTTAAAGTTTTCAAAATCTTTACAAGTCTTATCTCATTTGATCCTCATAGCAGTCCTGTAATGGGTGTTATTATTACTCCTATTTTATAGATGAGCAAACTGAGGGTTTGAAAGTTTAAGTAAATTGCCCAGCTCTACAGAAACACGTGTTTGAGACATGATTGACTCCAAGCCCAGCACTCTACTATATCATCTAAATGTCTAAATATCAACTGAAAGTTAGCACTTAGACAATGCTATCATTTTCAGAACTTCTTTGCCATAGTTCATGACCTATACTCCTAATGTATTCCATGAATACTTTAGGAAAATCATTAGCCCAGTGTTATTATAGACGGCATGATTATATACAATGTTGACCACAAGCAATTATAAAGTACCTTTATAAAGTACCTACTATGTGCCACACACTGTGTTAGGGTCTGAGATACAAAGAAAAAGGTGCAATAGAGTCTATCTTCTAGTTGGAGGAGACAAGAAATACATGAGTAGATATATTCAAAACAGATACAAGGTGATTTGTTAGAGAAGGCATCGGCAGCAGGAGAAAGCAGAAAAAACTTCACATAGAAGGTAGTACTAACCTTGAAGGAAGCTAGGGATTAAGTTAATAACAATCATAACCCAATATTTCTATGGCCATGTGCATACCAAAGACCTCTGCTTTTCAAAGCCATTTTCTTAATTCTGCTTTTCATTATAACCAACAATTTACAGAAGAGCTAAAGTGAGTCATTAATATTCTTTAGGGGGCATCTAGGTGGCACAGTGGATAGATAGATCAACAACCCTGAAGTCAGGAGGACCTGAGTTTAAATCTAGCCTCAGACACTTAACACTTCCTAGCTGTGTGACCCTGGGCAAGTCACTTAACCCCAATTGCCTCAGGGAAAAAAAAAATTGATCTGATTCTTTAAAAAATTTCCTTAAGTGTCTTCTAACTACATAGAATTCAATAGTCTATTCCCATCCCCACAGATGTTAAGTAAAAGGCTTATCACTTTTATACCCCGTCCTATTCTACATATTCCTAGAAGCTCTATATGATATTTTTTCATTTTCTTTAATTAAAGTGGATTAAAAATTAATTTTGTTTCAAAACTACCACGGTAATTTGACAAATGCTTCCAGTAATTGAACATGTCCTGGGAGTGTTTGTTGTAAACCTGAAGTTCAAATTCCTGAATTCTGATGTTTTGTCTTAAATATATATGTGTCATGTGTATATTTTCTTAAATACATTCCCACCTAGGTTCCTAAGATCCAATCAACCAAAACATAATAGTTTATGCATATGTTAATTCTAAAATGTTCTTGTTTTGCCAAGCACATCAGCAAGTCTTCCCGATCAACTGCAAGATCATCACCATAACCATCACCCATGTGGGGCTTTTTCTAAGGAAAACCTAAAAAGAAGGATGGAATGGTATAGTACAGAGTCCTGCATTGGAAGCCACGAGGTCTGGGCTCTGATTCCAGTTCTGCCAGTGAGTCATTATGTGACCTTTCAAGGTCCCTTCCAGTTCTGAGATTCTAACCCTTTATAGCACACTTACATAATTCACATGATCATGACTTGCATGACCAAATACCTTTTTGCTTTTGGACACCCTGTAGAGTTTTTGTAACATTGTTTTCTTTTGGTTTTCCTCCTATCTGACTGTTCCTCCTCAGTCTCTTCTGATAATTCTTGATATTCTACTCACTAGCCATAAGTCTATCCC
The DNA here is from genome assembly GCF_902635505.1 of Sarcophilus harrisii. Lineage (NCBI taxonomy): Eukaryota > Metazoa > Chordata > Mammalia > Dasyuromorphia > Dasyuridae > Sarcophilus > Sarcophilus harrisii. The sequence continues at coordinate 422,105,683 of NC_045429.1, forward strand.
AATGGTTTATCCTGGACTTCTCTTTTTGCTCTAAATTTTTTCACCAGAGGGAGAGAGTAAGACTGGTGACTATGTACAGTGTCACTCACCTAAATCAAATTCACTTGCAATCCTTCCAGTTGCCATGGTCCTTTTCAAGAACAAAAGATAAATAACAGCAACAAACTTTTTCACCTGATAACCTTGTCAGCTCACATAGGTTTCATGATGATTTCTATTCAAATGTTTCCCGATCTGTATACCCAACCCCAGTCTCTCTATCAACCTATTGTCATGTATCTCCAATTGCACCTTGGGCATATCAAATTAAATATCTCAAAGTCACCTCAAATTCAATGTACCAAGATAAAACTCATTCTCATCCCTCCACACATTCTCTTCCCCCCCCCCCCTAAATTTTCCATTTCCTCTTGAGGGTACCACAATCCTCCCAGTTACTCAAGCTTAAAATCTCATTGTCATCCTCAACTCTTCATTCTCAAACACCAGCACACTAATTCATTTCTGAATCTTGTAATTTCTACCTTCACAATATCCATTCTATGGTATGAATAGCCTTTTAACTGAGATCCCTGCATCAAATCTCTCCCAGTTTCAATCCATCCTCCATTCAGTTGCCAAGGTAATTTTCTTAAATCACAGTTGTGACCATGTCGCTACCTTGTTCAATGAGCTCCAATGCCTCCCTATTACCTCGAGGATCAAAATTCCCTTGTTGACATTTAAAACATATTACAACTTAGTCTTTTCTTACCTTCTCTGCCTTCTTGTACATTCCTCCCTTCTATGAGTACTGAATATAGCTATACTTGCCCACTTCACTGAATCACTGCATCTCTTATCTCCATGCCTTTGCATTAGCTGCCCCTTGTACTTAGAGAGCTCTTCCCTTTTTCATCTGTTTCATAGTGTCCCTTTCTTCAAGACTTGGCTCAAATTTCAAATTCTTCAGTATCTTTTACTGATCCCCTCCCCCAAGGTGCTAGTACCTTTCCCTTTGAGAATATCTTCTATCTACTCTGTTTATATCTTCTATGGATCTAATAGTTGACATATAATCTATCCCAGCAAAATAAAATACCCTTAAAAATAACCAATGAGATCACATTTCTGACTTTTTGTCAGTATTCTTGGCAAAGATGATTTGCCATTTTCTTCTCCAGCTCATGTTATAGAAGAGAAAACTGAAGCAAATAGGCTAAGTAACTTTCCCAGGGCCACACAGCTACTAAGTGTTTGAGGCCGGATTTGAACTTCAGAATATGAGTCTTTCTGGTTTCAGACTTGGCATTCTATCCACCATGTCACCTAACTGCCCTTGATAGCAAATGGAAAGTACTTAATAATGCTTATTGACTGACAGTAGATATTTAATAAATCTGTATGTTTAACTTAATTAAAGAGAACCAAGCAAAAAAATCCATACATTATTTTTTGTGATATCCATTTTGTGATCCACGGATGCACAAATGGAAGCCTCATAAATTTTATAATCCTAACACTAAAGATATCCGTCGTGGCTGAAACTGGGCTACTTAATGTAGTTTCTCCCCCCAGACCTAGAAAGTGCTTTCAATCTGCTATTCTGTTCTGTCTCTTTTGCTCTACCCTCTCCTTTTATGTTCAACCCCACCTTTTACAAGTCAAAACTAGTCGAACATCAGTTCAACATAAATATGATATTTTCATTCTGAAAATATTCTGTAATCAGGCAAACAAGAGCAAGACTTTACCAGATCATTTGTGTGACACCTTTTGAAGGGCATATACTTTGACATGTTAAAGACCACAAAACCTCGCATAAAAGATTCTACAATGCGAGTTGGCATATGAAAAAAAAAAAATCAAGGAAATAGGAACTCCAAAAAAGAGCCAAGGTAGATGGAAGAGGTTTGACTAGAAAGCATTTGATTGATGTCAAATCACTCTGCTTCAAATCTCTCCCAATTTTAATCCATCCTTTATTGAGTTGCCAAGGTGATTTTCTTAAAGCACAGGTGTGACCATGTTGTCCCCTTGTTCAATGAGTTCCAATGTCTCCAATACCTCCAGGATCAACATTCTTTTGTTTTACATTTAAAACATCTTACAATTTAGCTCTTTCTTACCTTCCCTGCCTTCTTACACATTCCTGACTGAGTCAGATCCCAACAAGTTGGGGAGGGAGTTCAATATTGATCAAAAAATGTAACATGGCAAAAATATACACAAAATATTAACATAGAAATATCTTTTCTAATACAATAAAAAAAATCATCTATCTAAGCCCTAAATATAACTTTACATGGAACAGAAAAACCCTAGATGTTTCTCAATAATTGCAGGAGTAAATAAGTATGGTCTATTTCCCCTGCCGTTATTTGACATAGTTATAAATATTCTACAAACTGCAAAAAGTCAAAAAAAAATGTTTTACAAATTGAATTGTAAAGGGGGCAAAAAAGGCAAGGGGGAAAGTATCTTTCTGATGATCACATGAAGTTTTATTTGGAATATCCTAGAAAGTCAGCAAAATTATAATGAGACAATCATTTATCTTCAATAAAGTAGCAAGTTACAAAATAAGTCCACAAAAAGCAAAAGTATGTCTATGTAGCAACAATATAATTCAGAAGGAATGAAAGAAATGAAAACCTTTCCATTCAAATTAATTACAAAATGTATTTAAAAATCTGAGAATCGATTTACCAAAGGACATGCAATACTTGTATAGATAAATTTTAAAATATTCCTTAGAGAAGTAAAGAACAATTTTAAAAATTGAAGAGATAGTCACTGCTCATACTGAAGGCATGCCATATAATAACAATTTAAAACATAACTAAAATTAATTTATAGCTATAAAACATAAAAGGAAAAGGAAAGTGATATATCCCAACCTCAGACTACACTATAAAACAGTAAACATTAAAATTATTTTGTACTCTTTTTTAAATTGCAAGTACATCAGTGGAAGAGATCATACAAAAAAAGAATTTTAAATTATTGAGCTCAACAGATACTAAAACATAAATTACCTAGGTAGGAACTTCCCATTTGACAAGAATTTCTGGGAAAACTGAACATCAGTCTGGCAAAATAAATGGGTTTAGATTAATATCTTATACTATACATCATAACAAACACAAAATGGACAAACCACCTGAAAATTAATTATCATACTCTGAAAAAAAGGAAGAGAAAGATCAAAATTAGGAGCTTTCTTACAGCTATGGCTAAGAAATGAATTCTTAACCACACGAGAGGGTAGTGCCAATAGATAATGCTAATAACATGAAATTGAAAATTTTTGCATAAACAAAAGGAATAGTAGGATAAAGAGAGAAGTGATCATGATGGGTTAAGGGAATCTCTGCATCAAATATCTAATAGATAGCTTCATGGATAATAGTCTGAGCCTAAAGTCAGGAAGACCTGAATTAGTATAGTGCCTGGCATAGAGGAGATATTTAATAAATGCTTGGTTCCTTCCATTCTTCTAATATAAGCATCTCTCAGATTCATCAGTTTCTGAGTTCTCTCAGTGATACAGAGCACAATCTCTCCATGCTTATCCATCCTGTGAGACTTCTGCACATATTGTCTCAAAAGTTCACCTTAGGGAATCAACCCAGTTTTGCAGTAACATTTCTCCTGGCATCCATGGGGAACCAGTGAAATATCCTAATTATTGATCATCAGTTCTTCCCACTAGTTCATTTTCTCTTCCTAATAAAATGGTGTAGCTCATGATTGAAGAGCACTAAACAATCAATCTCCATTGCTGATGATCATTTTAAGCCAATGAACTTAAGCTTCAGGTTAGACTACAAAAATATATAAAACCTAAAGCCATTTCCCCAAACACAAATTGTTAAGAGACATAAGCAAATAATTCTCAAAAAGAAAAACTGTAAATCAAAACAGTTCTGAGGTTTTACCTCATACCCAGGAAATTGACAAATATAACAAAAAATGGGAATAGTTCAAGTTAAAGAAGTTGCAGAAAAACAAAAACAGTAATGTACTGTTGATGGAGCTGTGAATTGACACAGGGGTCCTCAAACTATGGCCTGCGGGCCAGATTTGGCAGCTGAGGACGTTTATCCCCCTCACTCAGGGCTATGAAGTTTCTTTATTTAAAGGCCCACAGTTTTTGTTTTTACTATAGTCCGGCCCTCCAACAGTCTGAGGGACAGTGAAGTGGCCCCCTATTTAAAAAGTTTGAGGACCTCTGATAGTCATTTAGAATCATACAATCAAAAAATGTGACTAAAATGTCTATATCCTTTGAACCAGAGGTTCAACTGCTAGTCATTTACCCCAAAAAAGCAAATGATGGGAAAGGAGGGCCATATAAAACAAAGCAATGCATTATTTCTTATAGCAAAAACTGGAAGCAATAGATAAATAAGTTGTGATATATGTACCTAATGGAATATTAACAAGCTGGGTTTTTTTTTTTAAATCATGATAACAAATACAGAAATTCATAGGAAAACTCATTTGAACTGATGCAAAGTAAGATAAGAAAGAAAAAATATGTCAATATAAATAAACAAGAAAAGAAAAGCAATTGAAACTAATTCAGTGAAAGTACAATATAAACCCCAAAGAAGATTTATGAAAAAGCACCTCATTCCTCTTTTCTTGCAAAGATGGGAGACTATGTGTATGGAACAACCAAATATATTGCCATATTTTTTTCAGCATGTTGGTTGGTTTGACTAAACTTTTTTTTTCTTCCTCTTTTTGTAGTTCTTTGTTATAAGGAATGGCTCTCTGGGTGTAGAAAAAAGAAGGGATATGATGAGAAATAAAAGCAAAGAAGAAATGAAAAGTGTCATAAAATTTTATTTCAAGGAACACATGACAGTGAAAAAATCTAATGTGATCTTAGACTTTTATAAGAGAGATATAGTTTTAAAAATACAAGATGTGACATTCCTGTTATATTGTATCCTGGTCAGATCATATCTGGATACCTGTCATAGAATCAGAGCTAGAGCTAGAAAGAACCAATTCCCTCATTTCACAGTAGAGGAAATTGAGTCTATATTATTTGTCCAAGTTCACACATGGAGTAAGTTTCAGAGATGAAATTTGAATATTAATTCTCTAACACTAAAGTCAATGCTCTTTCTATTCTATGTTCCTGCCACCCTGGTGATCAGTTCTGGGTAGACATTTTAGGAATACATTGATAAGCTGGAAAACATCCAGATGATAAAGATCAGAATGGTGAGGGTCCCTGAGTCTGAGCTATAGAATCAATTGTTAGAATGAACGGTTTTCTGGATGGGGAGAGAACCATAAGATCACTTGAAGAAATAAGAGATGTTGACATTCTGGTGCAGTGAAGATTTAGGGACAGTATGATAGTTGTCTTCAAGTATTTGCAAGGCTATCATATGAAAGATGGATTCAACTTGATCTGCTTAGCAGAGTTTTGAGCAATTGGTGGAAACTGAAGAAAGGCAAAATTGTGTTCTAAGCTCTAAATATTTTTTTAAAATTTTGTGAATAATTTCCACTATTCAAAAGTGAAATGAATTACCTTGAGAGATACTGAGTTCTTCAAGCAAAGACTGACTGACCATCTATGAATCTTTTATAAGAGGGATTCCTATACAGCTACAAGCTGAAATAAATGACTTCTCCAACTAAAAGATGTCACTATCAAAGTCAGATTACAGAGGGTTGAGTAGATGCATGGATGGAGAGGAAAGAGAGACATCAAGTACAGACAACTATTTCTAGAAGTTTTACATTGAAAGAGGAGGCAAAGATAGAATGGCCACTAAAGGAAATAATACTTCTTGTTGATTTAGACTAAAAGGGCCCTAGTCACATTTATAGACAGAGGGATAGGGTTGGAGAGACAGACAGACAGACAAACAGTGATAGAGAGACAGTCAGAGACAGAGTCAGAGAAACAAAGTATAAAATATCTTCAGTCTTAATTTTTTCTTACAGTTCATAACTCATACTAACTGCTTACAGAACATCTCCAATTGTCCTTCAAGTACTCTTCAGTACTTCAAATTCAACATGTCCAAAGCCAAACATTCTCTTTTCCCAAAAACATGCCTGTTGTGAATTCATTCTTTCTGCCAGTGGAACCACTATTAAGCACATCTATCATGTTCAAACACTGACTGTGTTTCTTCCCTCTTCCTCATCTCCTATATCAACCTTTCTTTTTTCCTCCATCAATATCCTTATACAGACCCCTCATTGCTACCCACCTACTCTTCTGCAATGCCCTTCTAATGGAGTTTCATCTCTCTGATCACTCAATTAATCAAGAATTATTTATTAAGTACCTTCAATGTATTAGCAATGTACATTGTGCTGGGCATGGAGGATGTAAAGATAAAATTGAAATAGTCCTTGCTCTCACTGAATTTTTATTAGGGAGTAGGGGAAAACAGAATGTAAAGTATACAAAAAATAAACAGAAGGTAAATTTGTTGGTAAGGCACTTGCAGCAAGGGAGATGGGGAAAGACTTCATTCTGATGTGGCATTTAGGCTAAAATTTGAAATAAACTAGTAATTCTCAGAGGTAAAAGTGAGGAGAGAGTATATCCTAGAAATGGGGGAAAAGCCTGTGCAAAGAAAGATATAGATATGGAAGGTGGGATGTCATGTATTGAGGACAGTTTGACTAGATCTCTCCTTCAAATTGGCAAAACAATGTCCAATGGAGCTTTCTTATATGTAAACATGTTTATATACTGTTCTACTCAAAACCCTTTAATGATTCCCTGTTGCCAATTCGATAACATTTAAATTCCTTGGCCTGGCATTCTAATTCCTCTATAAGTTAATACCATTCTCCCTTTCCAGCCTTAACTTCTGCCATTCCCTTCTATGTACTTCATGCTATTACCAAAATGGATTATTTCTCTTTATAGGTGCCACAATTTCCTACCTCTATGCTTTTGTTTCTATTGGTTCCAATTTCCCTTCTCCTTCAGAAATTCTTACCATTTTCTAAAGCTCATCTCAAATGCCAATTTCTCCACAAAGTCTTCCCTGATATCCCAATATATAATGATTTTTGCCCTCTCACAGATGACATTTTTCCTTTTAATTTCTCTTTTAATTCATATAACATACTTTGTTCTTCTCTTATAATAAATTTATTGTTATATTGTATATATTTCTGAATATGGTGCATCTCCCTAATAGGTTCAGAGTTCTTTCAAAGAAGAGATTCCATCTTCCCTTTTCTTACCACATAATTGTAAACTACCCTGTACTTTATCAATATATATTACATTGAATTGACCAAAATGCCAAAAGAAGTAGGAATCAAGAGCACAAGAGTTCTTTTCCTCAGACAGGAGGGAGGAACAGAAGGTTTGAAATAGAGAGGAGAAAAGTTGAAGTAGTTCTTTTCAGTTATTCTCAATCATCAGGAAAAACAGTGTTACGTAATGGAAAACTCATTTGCTTATTGATAGGAAGACATGTTCAAATCCTACTTTGGGTGTTTACTATCCTGTGACCCCCAAAAAGCAGATAGGTGTCACAGTGGATAGAGACTGTGGCCTGGAGTCACATAAGATTCAATTCAAATTTGGCCTCAGGCACTCACTGGCTGTGTGACATGGGCAAGTCACTTAGCTCCATTTGCCTCAATTTCTTCATCTGTAAAATGAGTTGAAAAAAGAAATGGCAAACCACTCTACTATCTTTATCAAAAGAAATGCCAAAATGGGGTCACAAAAAGAAGATTGAAACAATGGAACAACCAAAAAACCCAAAAAGCTTTTAATTTTTCACAATCTCTTTTCTCATCTACAAAATGGGAACAAAAAATAGTACCCATCTCAAATGGTATTAGGAGAACACAGATAAAATAAGATAACGTGAAAATGTCTGAAACAGAAAACTTAAGGAACTATATAAATTTTAGTTGCTGTCTCAGGGAAATTGGAGGTTGGGTCATCTGCCAAGCAAGGTAAGAGTGTGAGTGGACAATTGAGAATACTGGGAAAGATTTTCAATAATGACTACTGAGAATTCAACAGCACAAGAAGTCCATTATAGATGATAGAACCAGAAAGATCTGATTCCCATTGCCTACATTACTATATCAAGAACGTTAGTCTTGCCTTGTCCCAAGTAACTATCCAAGACTATAATTTCCTAATCCAGTGGAGTTTCCTACACCAATGAAGTTTCAGGACCAGATCAAATCAATTTTTATTGTCAAGAAATATTTATAGAATATCCACCAAATGCAAATATAAGAAAATTTAAGTGTAGACTTGGTCTTAAAGAGCTTGCAAAATAGTGTGGGAAATAGGATGTCAATCTATGAAAAGTTAAATGATCAACTGGGAATAGAAGGATTCCCATGAGTCAAATAATCCACCCCAAAAGCAATTACTATAGGAATCCAAAGAGAGAAGGCATGCAGTGGAGAGGATCCTTGTACCTGGTGATCTCTTGGGTTCCCATGCAAATCTTGTCTAAGTCTGAAACAGAAAACTTACTTCAGCTTGCAACTATAAATTTTGGCTAATAATTCAACTGGGTAGATTTACAATCCAAAGTTCACATGTCAATTTTCAGAGGGCTGTTTACATGCTTCAGAATGAAGAAAATATGTTTTTGCACATTAGCAAGCAGTCTCCTGAAAGGACAATACGGAAATTCCATCAATGTCAATGTTCCAGGATGTACTTTGAAAGAGGAACAAACCCCTTTAATCTTATAACAGCAAGTATTAATATCTAATAAGATATTAAACTTTGAACAGTACTTTCCACAAATTATCTTTTTGGATCTTCATAATATCCCTGTGAGACAGGTGACATTAATTCCCTTTTGCAGAAGAGGAAATTGAGGTTGAGAACAGTTAATCAAAATTCTAAGTAAGAGTCACATAGCTAGTAAGTGTGAACTTCCTGATTCCAAATGTTCTATCCACTATCCCACTTATCACATTATAATGTCAGGGGGTTATCTGAATTTAACAAAAAGAAAAAAATGAGGAGAGTAAAAGAAAGGAAAACCAATATCATTAGCAATTCCTGGTACCACCAAGATTTTTTCAAATATATTCTAGGATAGTTGTCCTAAAAGTGTCATCTGTAGAATCTTGCTAGTTAGATTCATACTCAAACCCCTTATTTAGAAGATGAGGCAATTGAAATAAAGTAATTTGTTTATTCACATAGTACTCAAACCTCCTCCAGATGGTTTTACAAGCCGATCCAAAATGCACAGGTCATTTCTGCTGGATATCTGAGGTTTTTAGCTCATGGAGAAGAAAAAAAGATAGAAGAGGTGAATACAAGATTTCACTACTGAAATACATATAATGTATTATAGTGTGTGTGTGTGTGTGTGTGTGTGTGTGTGTGTGTTTGTGTGTACATAGATCCTAGCTGAAAATACTTGCACAGATTGAGCACTATAAGTCCATACCTCATCCTTCCTTCTCCCAGCCCCTACCTGCTCAAACAACTCACAAAACTCATTCCCTGACCTTTCACTCCCTACTTCATCTCTCACTTCAGCACAAAACGGTTAAGGTCAGGATGCCCAGAAGGGAGTGATTCAAAGTGCACCAAGCCCCAGAGAGTCTAATTTTTGGTTGTAGCAAACAAGAGGAGAAAAGTTGGCTCTTTCCCCTTCAAGTGATCCATGTGCTAAAAAGTTCCCAGATTCCTGCACGAGGATAGCTTTATTGCAAAAGAATTTTAGATCGGCATTCTCAAAGCCAACACGTTCTCGATATTCTCTCCTTCACCTCCCTTGGTAAACTCATCCAGATCATTTAGTTCCACATGCTCCTCTCCTCAGCTAACCCTTCTGGAGAAGTGGACAATGAAAGCTGCTACCCCATGCCTACCTACCTCAAAGACGGCCTCCAAGTTCAGCTCAAGTTCGGTAAGCTTTTCAGAGGAGAACACCCTATAAACCCCTAGTGTAGTCATTCGACTTCTGGTGCCTTCTGAAGGAATCACGGGTGTCACTGAGACGGCACAGTTCATGTGCCAAGCCTGCAAGGACTGCCCTCTGATATGGAGTTGCACTGTCCTTCCAACTCTTCCCCCTCTCAGTCCCCTCAAGCCCTGGGAAACTGCTGGCACCAAGGCAGTGGCATTTAAACCCGCTGTCACAGATCCCACTCTGATCTCTCCGTGCTGGGCCAATTTAGCATTTGTCAGAGTGACCTGGCCTGAACTGTATTTAGAAACTTCAGGGATGATGCTGTCTCATGGCTCCTCTCAGAGTAAAGGGAGATTTCCTGAGGCCCTGGGGCTGATTCAAACAGTCCTCTTCCCGAGGAATGAGGGCCAAACTGGCTTTTCTCTATTGGGCTGCTTCCTGCTCAGGTAGCATGTTCTGGATGAGTTTTCTTCTGTTGGAGACCTCTCCCAAGGAGATTGGGGACACATCACTGTAAGAGTGATGCTATTTATGAAGTCAGAGTTAAAGAGCAGAGGAAAGGAGGAATAAAGGAGTAATCAGTGGGAAAATTAATCTCTGGAAGCCAACTACAGCTTTGTTTATGATTGTCGGCTTTGTTACCAAGATAGAGTTTACTGGAAAACACTAAGGAAACATCTGCTGGGAGAACTCAGGTCCACCTGCTGTTTCTGAGTAGCCAGGAAGAGTTCATCTTTGCCCCCTACTCTGAGGGTGACCATGGGCAGCTCACCGAAATGCCTGACATCATTTCACATCTCTGAAAGCTCCCCACCAGGCCTGGAAACAGTCATACGCCTGCCCATTCCACATATGTTTATTCTGTTTGTACTTTTATTTGTACATGTTATCTCCTCCTTTATACAACGTAAGCTATTTCAGGGCAGAAATGAACTCATCTTTCTCTCTGTATCTTCAGTGCCTAGAAGAAAGTAGATGCTTACTATATTCTTTTTGAATGATTACAGTGTGACGATTATCATGGGATCATAGATTTAGATCTGAAAGGATCCTTAGGGATCAAGTTCAACTCTGCCATTTTGAAAACCGAAATTTGGAGAAGGCATGACTTGACAAAACCTTGTCATCCAGATGTTGCATGTGAAGCAACATTTGAATTTAGGCCATTCTGACTCCAAGACCAGTGTGCTATCCACTAAGTCAACCTCAATTCAATCAGCTTTTGGTGTCATCTTTACAGGAGCTAGTTTAAAGAGCCATCATTTTTCAGAAGGATTATGATTTTATTCTTGTGGTTATTCTTTTCACCCCAACACAGTACATTTCCTTCTATACCTTGGGATGTTATCTCTGTGAGTTACTTTGGCTAAAATAAAAAAAATGCCCACCAAAAGCTCAACATTCTGGTGATGAACTTCTCAACCTTAGGTGGGTACTTGGATGCCATCCACATACGTGGGACCATTGCCAGGCCAAACTCAAAGCAAACTTACAACTAAGGAGGACGTGTCTGACTTTGTGGTCCATTGATATAGTCATTAATAACCCACAGCATAATGAATCATCACCACAGAATTTAAGTTTAAAAATTAAAGTGACAAATTAATGGCAAAGAGGTATTTCCTTTTTTAAAAAATGCTTACCAACAAGGAAGTTCTATACCAGGAGGTCTTTTTTAGACATGGAAATTTTTAGCAGTCCAGTAAAGCTTATAGAGCCCTTCTCAGAATAAAAATTTTAACCAATTAAAGGAAATGCCAATTTTGTTGCAGATTGCTGGGATTTTTTCCACATTCAAATTCATGGACTCCCTGAAATCGATTCATGGACCACTTAGGGAGATCTGTAGATCCCAAGTTAAAAACCATCTATAAACTCTATTCCATTGACTCATAGATGAAAGGCAATTGTCAAATATGACTACACACTACACCACCAACTTCTTGCTTCACTGTCCCTGATCAGATCAACAGACCTAGGACAGAATTTGGGCTGAGTCCTTCAGAGACACCCTGTCTTTTAAAAGGCATCATTGTTTAGCCTCTCCCCATTTCTGGGCAAAAGCCCAACAGCTCAAAGAATGTGGTTTTAGGATCGTGGCATCTAATCCATTCAAGGATTATTTTCCCCCCTACTGCTCAAATGGGTGTGTTAATCATCACCTCCCTTTGTTCTGTAATAAATTCAGCTCTGGCTAATTCCAGGCTTCTCTGCATCACTGGAGTTTAAAGATGGCGTTTTGACAGGTCAGATAAATGGAATCAATGGACCACCAACCAGTCAAAAATCTTAAGTGATTTGGGGAGCATGTGGAAGTAATCTTTTCAAAGAATTCACAAGTCTGTAGGATGGGGACTTATTGATGGCGTATGTGCCATTGTATACATTACAGTACAACTCTATAGATTGTATTCTTCATATAATCAAAACTGATTCAACAACCAAACACATTTTAATCATTAAGCTAAGTGTAAAGCAAGCATTATCAGTAACAAATCGAATTACAATAAAATCCACCACAACATTTTTTGAGCAGCAAGAAAAGAACAGAATAGGATGAAAATTGTATTAAACAGCTTTGTAATGCACGTAATTGTCAATGGAATTGAAAATATAAACAAATAAATAAAGCGTAAATATTTTATGTGGTGTTTATTAAATGGGTAGACCTCACTTAATTATAAAGTTAGTGATGACCTGTGATTTCATCAATATCAGAAACCCACAGATAAAGAAGTACTTTCTACCAATACAAAGGAACACTTTCTCTACAACTCAGAGTCTTAAAGAGTTTCTTAGGACATCGAGAAGTTAAATAATTTATCCTGATCACAATTAGTACATATTAGTGGCAGGAATGGAACCCAAGTTTTCCTAATTCCAAAGTTGTCTATCTACTAGTTTTTTGGAGTTAAGTTATTTTTATTCATGTCTGCTCTTCACAACCCCATATGAGTTTTTCTTGGCAAAGATACTGGAGTGTTTTGCCATTTCCTTTTTCAGCTTATTTTGCAGATGAGGAAACTGAGGCAGAAAGGATTAAGTAATTTGCTCAGGGTCACATAGCTAGTAATTGTCTGAGATTGATTTTAAACTCAGGAACATGAGACTTCTTGATTCGAAGCTCAGCACTCTAATCACTGTGGCACTTAACATAGACAGATAGACAGACAGGCATAGGTATAGACATGCTATATTTATCTATAAATAGGAATATATGTTATATATATATATATATATATATATAATAGAAAGAGGATCACTCATAAGTATATATGTGTATATATACACATACACACAGAAGGTAATAAACATTTATATAATACCTTTTTTATATAATTTATATATTATGTACCAAGTACTGTGCTAGGTGCTTTTTAAAATTTGTAGCTCATTTGATCTGATATAAAGTTATATGTAAAGAGGTTTTTTGGGTACAAATTTATGTTTCCATCCATTCTAGTAGAAATTCTTCCAATGTGGAAATCCTTCCTGTTCCTTCCCATGCAGATCAGCAACCCATAGGTAACTTATAGAAAATGATCTAGGATACATTAAAGCTAATTGACTTATCCACAGTCCCCCAGTAAATATCAGAGGCAGATCTTTATCTTAAGCCTTCGTACCTGCAATACCAATATCTTGTTGCTACACAACATTGATTTGTGTTATATAAATAGTATCCATAATTTTGATACTAAAAAAGCTATTATAGATACAATATCATGTGAACTCATATAATGCTTACAAATATATAAAATGTTGTATATACATGGTATCATTTGATAACTCAAGATCTATTTCTGAATATCACAAGTAAATTAAATTATTTTATATCTAATTATTTGAAATGCATCAAGTATATCAGCCAAAGAGAGGAAGCCTTTAATAAATTATTTTGGACAGTGAAGGAGGGCTGTAAAATAAGTGTGTTCCTTCACCCTTTAATGTGTACATAAGGTCTAATTCTTGTATATTGAGTTTTCTCAAAGTGAGGCATGTTGGCATTTCCCCAGCTCATTTTACTATATTGCATAGACTGTTCAGTTGCTCAGCCAGATCATATTGAGGTAGCCTTGGAAGGGCCCTCAGAGACCATCTAATTCAACCTCCTCATTTTGCAAGTCGGAAAATTGATTTTCAGAAAACTTAAGTACTTGGCTCAAAGTTGAACAGATAGTAAATGACTGAGCCAAGATTTGAAGCCACATCCTTTGACTTCAAATCCAGAGCTACCTCCATCGCACCAAGTTCAAGCTTTTCTTTCCAGTGGACAAATGATTTGTAAGTATAAATTGATTTCTTTGCAGGAAGAAATATCAACTCTTTTCAAAGACTAGGTTAACATGGTCGCTGAACTTACACAATTTTTCCCCAAAAGGACAAACTTGTTTTATGTCTGGGTAGTTTGGGGTTAAATATTTAATTGGGATGAGACAGTTACTTCTACTGCTTTAAAACTATCCCCCTCCTGGATGTGGGAAAACTGGGGCATTGATGCATTGTTGGTGGAGTTGTGAACGAATCCAACCATTTTGGAGAGTAGTTTGGAACTATGCTCAAAAAGTTATCAAACTGTGCATACCCTTTGATCCAGCAGTGTTACTACTGGGCTTATATCCCAAAGAGAGTATAAAGAAGGGAAAGGGACCTGTATGTGCATGAATGTTTGTGGCAGCCCTCTTTGTAGTGGCTAGAAACTGGAAACTGAATGGATGCCCATCAGTTGGAGAATGGCTGAATAAATTGTGGTATATGAATATTATGGAATATTATTGTTCTGTAAGAAATGATCAACAGGTTGGTTTCAGAAAGGCCTGGAGAGACTTACACGAACTGATGCTGAGTGAAATGAGCAGGACCAGGAGATCATTATGTACTTCAACAACAATACTAGATGATGACCAGTTCTGATGGACCTGGGCATCCTCAGCAATGAGATCAACCAAATCATTTCCAATGGAGCAGTAATGAACTGAACCAGCTATGCCCAGAGAAAGAACTCTGGGTGATGACAAAAAACCATTACATTGAACTCCCAGTCCCTATATTTATGCCCACCTGCATTTTTTATTTCCTTCACAAGCTAATTGTACAATATTTCAGAGTCTGATTCTTTTTGTACAGCAAAATAAGAGTTTGGTCATGTATACTTATTGTGTATCTAATTTATATTTTAATATATTTAACATCTACTGGTCATCCTGCCATCTGGGGGAGGGGGTGGGGGGTAAGAGGTGAAAAATTGGAACAAGAGGTTTAGCAATTGTTAACGCTGTAAAGTTACCCATGCATATATCCTGTAAATAAAAGGCTATTAAATAAATAAATAAATAAAAACTATCCCCCTCCTGGAAAATTTCACCAGTATACACATGTGTATCCACAAAGTGTATCAACAAAAAAAAATGTTACTATAAGTAGATGCATTATGATTTATTTGTTTAAATACTTAATTCCCTTAAACAACACATTTCTTTATCAAAAAAAATTATTTTTTAACATATAATTATTGGTGGTTCTGTTCCTGTTTCAAAGCCAGAAAGACCTGGATTCAAGACCTAACACATGTTGACCACATGACCCTGGACAAATCCCTTCATTTCTTATGGTGCTAGAGTCTAGGCAATTCTCTTGGATCCTAAGTTTTGGAAAAGATGATGATCTTCCTTGAGGGAGGGAGTATCCTCACCCAATATTTCCTTGTGATAATGAAATTATAAATCCAGTCTCTACTTCTATCTTATTAATGATATAATATCTTATGTTTAAATAAGATTTTTACATTCATCATATCTTTTGATCTTCATACTTTGATAGATAAAACAAGAATTATCTTAGTTTTAAGGATAAGGAAAAAATTCAGAAAGGTATGATGGGGACAAAAAAATAGAGCATTTGGTAGAAATCAAAAGGCCTTGGCTCTTGTCCTTGTGCCTCCTTCAGTAGAAAATAAACTCCTTGAGAGGAGATGGGGCTTCATTTTTGTCTTTATATCTGAAACATTTAACTTAGACCTGGGTACGTAGTAAACATGTTAAATTTATATCTCTCAGGAACCTCAATCACCTTTTCCTTAAAATAGTAATGCTACTTTATTTGACTAAAAACTAATTGTTGTTGTTCCTTCAAAGTCTAGCATTTTTTCTCTTGAACCCTTTCCAGAAATAAGATCTTTGACTCTAAGATACTCAGCCAAAATCATATGGCCAATGGATAGAGATGCTAGACCATCATCCTTATATGTTACTTTTCAGTTTCATGCTCTTTCCCTGTTTTCTATCCTGATATTTAACAGCCTTAATTAACTATGATTTCTGCATGTCTCCATGGCACATCTGACCAATGTTCATGACAACAACTCCATCCTACTGCACAATACAGGGGTGCTGGTGGCGTGGCCATTTAGTCTCTTTCTACTAAAGATGATGCATAATTATATAGACCACCTCATTCTTTAAAGTCATTCCCCATATTAGAAATGAACTGCTCACAAATTTATATGCCACAATTTCATCATCATAAAAGCCAGGGTGAGGGATTGCTGGATCAAGTGTTTTTCAAAATCAATAAATCTTTTTGGAGTAATGGTTATTTCTTCCTTTGTCTACAATCAATGATCACAAGTCTTGCTCCAACCCAGCACCCTTATTGTTGACCTTCAGTATATAGATTCCAAATCTGATAACATGGTAACAAGATAACATGACCAACTCTAGATTTGGAATCTATATAGTGAAGATCATAATAAGGACATCGGGTTGGAACAAGCCTTGTGGTCATTGATTGTAGGCAAAGGAGAAAATATTATTATTATACATCAGGTTGTTCAGATTTAAATAAGACAAATGACCATTTCTGGAAGCATTTGAACTACCTTATGCAGAGATCAAACTATCCACAAGACAAAATCAATTTATGAGAAATATTTTTTATAACTAGAATGAAATTTAAAGACTCTCTCATTTCATCTTCTCCCATTTTTTTGTAGATAAGATAAGGAACCGGAATCCAAGAGAAGAAACCTACCAACTAATTATCAACTTAATCAGTCTGAAGGATGAATTAAAAATGAAGCCAGCATTCAAACCCAGTTTTCAGCACTCTTCCCACTCTGTCACCACACTGCCATTAGCTTAGTTTTTCCTGATTACTAATATATATAACCTTCTCTTCTCTGGGAATACTTATCTTTTAAAGAGAAAATTTTATCAACATCCAACAAAACAGATGTTTAGGGTCTACCATGTGCAGAACATCATAAGAGGGATTGAAGTTATTTGGCTAAGACCTGATCTCTGTCCTCATGACCCTAAGTCTAGTGGGAGATATGACATAGGCAGAGAAAACTATAGTCTTAACAGAGAGAACTATCAGGGTCCAATGGATAAAAAGCTACCCTAAAGTTAGGATGACTTGGGTCAAATCGGACCTATTTGATATACAGAGGGTTTGCGTGACTCTGGGTAAGTAACTTGACCTGTTACTGTCCCACACAATCCTCTAAGGTCACAGAGTAATTACTGATGTGCCCCGATGGAGGAAATTTTCTACCTGGGAGTCCATATGTCAATAAATTCATTGATCTAGTCATTATAGAATAAATGCATTAGAAATCTGTTAGTCATGGTGTTATGTGATAGCCAAATTTACTGGCTGAGAGATTCTGGGAAGGCTACAAGGAGGAGATAGAATTGTAATTGCACTTTAAATGATGGAAATTGTTGCGCTCTCTTCCCACTTCCTTCCCTTGAACCATAGGGCCATTATTTTAGGTTTGATCCCTTTGGAAAATTGAAGGAAAGTCTTGGAGTCAGAAGACCTATAATCTATTATAACCCATAAAGCATTTCTGATGCTTATACTTGTGTAATCTTGGGCAAGTCAGTTAAACTGCTGATGCTGGTTCTAGTTTTTTTGGACTTGCTGGCCTCTGAGATTCTTTTCACTTCCACATGCATATTGTGCTCTTTAAGATTCCCAGATACCTTGCAAGTGATCATGCAATAGACCCATTGCTCAGGATATCTTTAAAAAATTATATTTCCCATTGTGGTATGCCAAGTGAAGATGGCACAAGGGGAGGCTTTCACTGGTTGGATTCAGCACAGTATTGTTTGGTGGTGCACACTTCTATTTCTCTCTGGCATCCCTAGATTACTTGCTAAAAATTTCCTCCTCTTTCCATTTAATTTCAATTCAATAAACATGTATTAAGTGTTTTTTATAGCCAGGCACTATGCTAAATGCTGGGGATACAAAGGAGGAAAAAGATGGTCCCTATCCCTTCACGAATTGACAATCTAATGAGGAAGACAGCAGGCAAATAAATATATCCAAAGCATCAATAAGCATTTAATGACTGAGTTGAATACTCATCAATGATAGTGACCTGTAGATTGACACAAGATATTGAAGATGAAGGCAAGGCCCTTTTCCCAAATGGGTTGCTCTCTTAGATAATAGCAGTAGTCCAGGAAAAAATTGGGATATCATATAAAAGTGTACTCAGAGGAAGCTCTCAGGTTTAGGGCACTTTCCAGTGACAATGAGTTGTGTGTTTTTGTTATTTTTGTTTTTTGCATAGACCTTCTCAGTTAAGTGACTTGTCTAGGATCATACAGCCAGAAAGTGTTAAAAATATCTGAGGATTTGAACTTGGGTCCTCCTGACTGGTACTCTATCCACTACACCAACTAGATGCCCTTTTTTAAAACAGGATAAAAAGGAACTAATTAACAGAGGGAAGGCACTGGAATAAAGAGAAGTTAAGAAGATCTGTTGGAGATGGGATTTTAGGTGGGGCTTAAAAGAAGGTCAGTGGTCACAGGGGAGGAAGAAGGGCATTCCAGATGTGAGGAAGAGCCAGAGAAAATGCTCAGAGGTGAAATGTTTTGTCCATGGAAGGCCAGTGTCATTGAACTGAAGATTATGTATCATGGATTAAAGTGTAAGAAGACTAAGGCTTTGAATGCCAAACAGAGCATTTTGTATTTGTACCTGCAGGCAATAAGGAAGCCACTGGAATTTATTGAGTAAGTGTTAATACATCTTACCACCCACTCCAATTCTATAGCTCCACATGGGCTCAGAGTAGAACATTGAGCATCTCAATTCCTAAGGACCCCTCAACATGGCCACCATGTTCAGACCAAGAAGATGGTCCCATTTGCCTGCTTAAAAGGAAGAAAAAATCCTGTTGTCTGTGCTAGGCTTTGCATTCCTGGTTCCAAGTGGCCTAGATTGGCCAAGCCTGCCAGCTAGGCCACAAATCTCTCCCTTCCAGCAATAAGGTCACCATGTTAGCAGCCTCGCCCTACTCTGGAACAGTTGCTGTTATATAGAAGAACTAATGTCTTCATCAGTATCTCCGCTATTTCACACTTCATTTCCTTCCCAACTCTTGGATGAAAATCATCCAGTCCTGGTGATTTACTTTACGGCACTTTCTTTTAAGTTGGTTGGCTTCTCTGGGAATGCCATGCCAGCACTTTCAGGGCTCCAGCTGAGGGGATGCACGCAGTATCTAAACATCGACGGATGGCTGAATCCCATACAAAACCCAAGGCTCTGGCAGAGGACAGATTTAAGGCCCATGGGGTTGCACTGGCCATTTTGGCTGAGGCATGGGGAGGAAGGAATTTTGCCAGGACCTGAAGCCTGAGGCTAGGGGTAAACAAGAGAAGGAGCAGAGGAAAGATAACAGACTTCTGAGTCAGAAAATATCAGGCAAATTGAGATTGAAACCCAGCTCTGCCTCTTGCTACCTAGAGGATTCTGAATAAGTCATGAATGCCCCTGGGCCTTTATCTGTTAAATAAGGAGGTCCGGACCAGATAATAATAACTGATGTTTACATAACACTTTATATAAAGACAAGGACTAGACCCATGATTTCAATAATACAGGTAACCTCTTGGTGCAGGGAGCTAACTTCTTTGTGGTTTATTGGACTATAGCATTACCTAGTATAATATGGTAAAATGAATTACCCAGAACCAAGCCTGTGTAAATGACAACCAAGACTTGAACTGAGGCTACTTGTTTTTAGTCATTTCACTCCTGTCTGATTCTTTGTGACCTTATTTGGGGGTTTTCTTGTCAAAGATCCTAGAGTGACTTGTCATTTCCTTTTCCAACTCATTTTATAAATAAGAAAACTGAGGCAAACAGGATGAAATGACTTGGGTTCAGGATTACACAGTAGTGTGTGAGGCTGGATTTGAACTCATGAAAATGAAACTTCCTGATTCCAAACCCAGAATTTCATGCACATACTACTTAGCTGCCCAGTCACAAGTCCATACTGCCTCTTATTTTACTTAAGCCTCACAACAATCCTGTGAGGTACATAGTGCAGGTTTTACTATTCCCCTTTTATAGATGAGAAAACTGAGGTTTACAAATATTAAATGGCTGAAGGAGAGTTGCACAGAAAGTGTGTAGGGACTTAAACAGGTCTTTTAATTCTAATTGAAATCTAAGTCCAGAGCTCTTTCCATCATGTTGATGAACAAACCATTAATATGTACCATGCTGATGTGATAGAAATATACTCCTGAAAATTTAGAAGACCATGCCATATGGAATAAAAGTTTTTTTCTGTTTATTCTGAGGTCCATGTCTTCATATACATCTATAGCATCCCCCATTAGGGATCGTTATGCAAATGGAACTTTAAGAGAGATAACCATGACATTTTGTTCTTTATAAATCTCAAAAACAAAAATCAATTTTTCCTCTTCAGATCTATAATTTCCTCTTCATAATCTATCATACAGCCCTATGTACTTCCTTCCTTCTCCCTTTATCCTTGAATCACATCTATATAAAGGAAAATATATTGAATTCTGGCTATAACATCTCCTCTCCGATATAGTCATCACTTCACAGAGCATTATTAAGGATAAAATGATGCACTCAGAATCAGAAAGACTTGAATTCAAATCCTAGCTCATCTATTTATCAGCTTTGTGGCCCTAAAGAGGTCACTAAACCTCCCTCTGAAATTCAATTGTTACATCAGTAAAATGGGAATGATAATAGCACCTATCTCACTGGATTGTTGTAAGAAACAAATGAGATGTTTATTTAAAAAAAAACACTTGGCAAATCTTAAAAAGGTATTTAAACTAATTGTTATTATTAGCATTAAACCCTGATAAAGCATACATCAATTACTAAATTTCTCTTTGCTTCTGCATCCTAAAGCAGAAGGGCTGCCATTGTTACCCAGTTCTCTCCCAGAAGAGTCTTTGTGTAATAATATGAATTAATTTTCAAGTGGTTAAAAATGGGGATTCATTATAATTAAGAAATAATTATCATTATTTTAAGAAAGGAGTAAAGTAGAGGAATGGTAAAAATTAAAGGCCAGTACCTGACAGTCAGTAATCAAAAATTAAAGGACAAAGGAAGATGATGAGGCTCCAAAGGCATTTTTCTCCACCTTATGTGGCCTCTGTTGACAGAGGGACTTGTGGTCCTAAGCATTGCTAGGCTACCGAGATACCACTAGTCACTGAAGCCAAAATATCCAGTGGTAAACAAAAAATGGCTTCTTCTGACCTCTGGGGTATCCCAGGATGCAAATGTCCTTTCAGATGGTTCTGACAAAGTGATATGGAAAGCCATGTGACCCATTTTTATACTGCATTAAATTTTAACATTTAAACAACAACACCATCATGAGACAACTTATGTGTCACAGTTTTAGTCCATCAAGCAACAAGCAGCAAAGCCACAATCCCCAGCTGCCAAACATGAAACAAATGATGAAACCACACATGTAGTGAGATCCATAAAACACCCTCTTTATCCCACATCTGCTTTACAGCAAAGAAAATTCCCTCCCCAGCCATACCACCACATAAGGAGGAAAGCACACTATTACTCTCAAGCAACCATGAATAAGGGTTAGACCTTCCACCATGGGAGAAGACGTTCACAAATTTACATCATCTTGATAATTAAAAGTCATAATTCTATGCCCTCCTGCACTATCACTATTGCTGTCACCCTCACCACTACCAAGAATTGATTCAGGGTTTTCTGGGCAAGGTATTTTTCTAAGCACTGGGGTATAAAAAGACAAAACAAAAAACAGACTCACTTTTGAATAGTTACATTCTACTAGGAAGACACAGCATGTAAATATATAATTATATGTGTATATATGTGTGTGTTCGTGTACATATGTGTATATAAACACATATATAGACATATATGCTCTAGTAGTTACATTCTACTAAGATGTAGCACTAAACATAAGTATGTGTATGTGTGTGTACATTCATGTGTTTATGTGTGTGCTTGCATGTGTATACATATGTATGCATACACGTATATAGACATATATATACATATATTTGAGTAGTTACATTCTAATAAGAAGACACATTATGTAAACATAAAAACTATTTGAATATATCAAATAGTTACATTGTACTAAGAAGACAGCATATAAACATGTAAGTTTTTGTGTGTGCATTCATGTGTGTATGTATATGTATATATAGACATATACATAAATACATATTTGGGAAAATGTCTAGATATGTATTGTGTGTGTAATGTGCATATTTATATGGATATGTGATATGCATATACACATATGCTTGTATGTGTGTATGCACATATGTTAGTGTTTATAATCACATGTACACAAATATAGATGCATATATATGCATATACACACACTTTACATATACATATATTGCATATATATGTGGGTAGATACAAACATGAATCCATCCATGCATGATAATTTTGCCCATCCAAAAAAAAAAAAAACCAACAACAACAGTAAACCAATGGGATAACTAACTCCAGGCAATAGAAAAAAACTTAGATAACACGTAAAAATATATACATTTTTCCAAGGTCTAGCTCAGTCCGGTATAAGTGGAAAGAACAGGGCACTAAATTGGGTGTCAGGATGATAAGTTCAAACCCTAACTTTGCTAGTTACTACCTTAGATAAGACAAATCATCTGAGTGAGCCTCAGTTTCCTCATCTATCAAATGAAAGGTTCAGACCAGATGACTTCCAAGGTTCCTTCCAGTTCTAAACACCATGATCTTTCTTTGGTCAAATCTTCTCTAAAGTTTCTCTGGAGATTCCAGAACCCTGACTTATATTTCCCTTCTCTGAATTCTATTAGCATTGATTATCTCTGTCATTCAGTTGAACATTTATTAATCACAAGTGTCCTTCAATTGTTTTATATATATTGGATTCCCACTACTACCAAAAGAGACCAAACCACCACCAAGAAGCTGGCAAGATTTGCAGACAATCAACTAAGAAAATCTCATGATGCATTGGAAAAAAGAAAAAACTTGGTTCATGTGAGGTAGATATGATTAGCCCCATGGTGGTACTTTTGACATAATCAGGTTCATAGCTATAGCTGGTCATGGCATAGAGAGGGACACAAAACATTCAGGCAAGTGGACTTAGCTCCAACTCATCTTCCTAATCGAGTGGCAGAAACAGAAACAAAAGATATTGTGCCTAACCCAGACTTGACGTGAAACCTAACTCTCAAGCAAGCAGAGGTCCAATCCAATGGTTGCTTCCAATGTACTCTGTAGACTTGGTCTATCCATAAGGACTCTGAAGTCTGGCAGTTATGCTTACCTGGAAGCTTGCCTCCCATAGTCCAGAACAAGTTCAGTCTCAATGATGACTGACTGTGATGGTGTCCCTGTGCATCATTCCTATATCCTAGCTTAAGTCTCCTTGTAAAAGAGATATTGTATTTTTGTTTGTCCAGACTTTGATTTCACTAGTGTAGGGAACTTCTCTGATGAGATCATGCCTTCTATTGAGGCAGATCAACTAGTCAGCAAAAGAATCGCCTGAAATAAAACATGGAGTCGAATTAGACTACTTTTATTAAGTACCTACTGTGTACCAGCCACTGTGATAAGTGCTGAGAATCAAAGAAGGCAAAGACAGTTCTTGTCTTCAAGGACCTTCAATCTAACACCTTGAGCTACTTGAGCTCTGATTATCAAACCCAACATTTGAACCCAGACAATCCAGCTCACCATCTGCTACTCCACACTGCCTTTCAAAATGAGAACAAATAAAAATAATTTTGATTTCTCATTTTGGCAGACTAGTCCAACTATTCACTGGCCATTTATGTGGGAAGACCATTCTCTGATGCCAGGCCAAGAGCATAGATAAAAACATCTTTTTGTTTATTTTCTTGCCTCTGAGGCAGGAAAGAAAATCAATAAATATTCTCTTTTCAAAACTTATTTATGATTCTGCTTATGAGGTTTATGCAATAAAGGAGTAATAAAGACTTTTATAGTCTAATAGCATGTCTCACACTTCCTCTTTGTAAAATAGAAACTCAATAAATCATGACTATCAAGGGCAAGGAAAATTGCTTAGGAATCACTGAGTAAGAGGAAAATGAGGGTTAAGTTTATCTTGAGGTTATGAGAAAGGCTGAATCTTACCAGTTTGATAGAAAAAAAGTGACCTGTAAGACAGAGTAATGGCTATTCTGTGGCTAGAAGAGAAACTGACTGAGAGATTCTTATTTGACCTTGGCAGGGGGGAGAGAGGGGAATGAACAAGAAGACACAGCCTTCTTATTTATCTGAAACTCTACTGAATTTCTTCTGAGTGAAGAAAAACAAGGCCCAAGAAACCACTAGAAGAAGTTTGGCTTAACCAAGGACCTTCAAGCTTTGAAGAAATGGAACATCCCAGCCTTGCTTGGAACCAGACCTCAGTTCTGGCTTCCAGAAAGAAAAAAAGGAAGATGGCAGATAGCCAAAGGAAAAGGAGGGGGTAAATGGGAGAGGGGAATATGGTTATATTTGGGTTTGTTTGTTTTCTTAAACACAGACCCAATCCTGACTTCTCTGTGTCTCCCAAACCAGACCTCTGATTAGAGAAAAGCAAGTTGACAAGAATACTTTGAGAGATTCCGGTGTTTGTTATTGGTTGACTCATAAACGTCATTAAGTCCTTTACTCTCCCCCACATCAGTGGTAAATTTAAATTCTGCCCTTTGCTTCCAGGCATATTAGGACACACTCATTGAAATATGTGCAGATAAACTGATGATTCCTTCAGAATTGCAAACATCAAATTAGCATGTTATGTTGCAGAATGACTTGAATCTCAAAAACCTGACTTTCTGTTCCAGTGACTAGGTACATCACTGTACTTTTCTCAGCCTCAATTTACTTTTCTATAAAATGTGGGACTTAGACTGGGGATCATCTCTAAGCTCCCCTATACTTCTAATGTGATTGTGTGTGATATTACTCATTCAGTGAATCAGTCAGAATGAGAAGGTAATAATAAAAAAAAAAATAAAAAAAAAAAGATGATGAAGTGACATTATATCATGAACACCTTGAGAGCAGGGATTATCTTTTGCTTTGTACATAGTAGGTGCTTAACAAGTGTTTATTGACTGACTCACTTTCTGTGTTTATTCTGAATCCTAGACCAGATCAGTTAAAAACTCTTTAAAGTAGCCTTCATTGGCAGACAGTAAGCTTGGTTAATTTTTAGTAATTTTATAATAGTTAATAATAATATCATATAACATTTTATAATTGCATGATAATAGTTATTATTATAACAACAATAATAATACCTTTTATTTATGTAGTACTTTATAACTCCAAAGCACTTTCATAAATATTGGTCTCATTTGCTCTTCACAACAACCCCATAAGAAAAGCAATGTAAATATTATTATTCCCATTTTATCGATAAAGAAAATGAGTTTAGAGAACCCTGGAGAATGACTTGCTCAATCTCACATAGTTAATAAAAGGTTAAGTCAGGACTAGAAGCCAGGCTTAGTTACACCAATGGGAATAAGGAAAAGCTAAGGAGTTCTCCAGTTTGACTTTCTTGGCCAAAGAATCAAGTGAAGATGAGAATGAGCCATTATATCACAGAACTGAATGAAGGGTTATGTACGTAGTCTTTCTCTCATTTCCAGTGATAGTAAATACAAAAGATAAATTAAGATCAAGGCATGAGTCAGCTCTTGATAGCCCCAGAAGTAGGAAGGAAGTCAGACCATCAATAAAATGTCACATCTTGTCCTTTTGTGGACCAAAGTCTGCTAACACGGGACCCGATTGGATACAAGAACATGCAATCCTGCTGTCCAAAAGCATGATTATGGAAAGGAAAAAAGTAATCAAGGAAATCCATCTGAGCTAGGTAATAGATATTCTAATGCAGTCACTCAAAAAAGCCAACCAAGTCATCCCATGCTGACTCCCAACAAACACGTATTTGTGCTGAGAAGAAATCACCAAAAATAGAGTTCTGAAGCTCTTACAGCAAGACCTGGCACTGGAACTCAAGGCAGGTGTGGTTGGCCTAGCAGCAAACTTCAGAGACAGGAAATATTGCTGGGATTAATAGCCCCGTTCTGATTCAACTCATCTAAGGAAGGGATTTCTCCAAGTCACAATGTTGCTTCCCTTACCCCAAGGACACAAATAGCACCGGGCTAGAGATGATGCAAAAACATTTTTAAAGGCCCTCACTCAGCAGGACTCCAAAGTCTACAAAGCACACTTGTAGCTATGAAAGTGGATTTGTTTCCAGGGACATCATCCCCTTCACAGGCTCTTCAAGCCTGAAAGTGGGAAGAGCTTCTCTAGGTCTTTTATAGTAGGAAGAGGTTTGAAGGACAGCACCCATGCTCTTGTCCAAGGTCAGAAGCAGCTTTCACCTATCATAAGATTAGGTCAACCTTACCTTTAGGCAGAATAGGAAGCCACTCACATAGTATAAGTTGAGGTCTTCCAAGAAAACATATTTACTTTGCAAGATATCCTCTACATCTTATTAGAGTCTGAAATGTCATCTTTTTTTGTAAGCAGTAGGGATTAAGTGACTTTCTTAAGGTCACACAGCTAATAAGTGTCTGAGGTCATAGTTGAACTCAAGTCTTCCTAAGGGCTGGTGCTCTCTCCACTGAGCCACTTAGCTGCCACTCCATTTAAATTTTCATTCTTTGATAATTTATTTTGATTGGAGGGTTCTTTGGTCTTTATGGGTACTTATACAAAGGCAGCTTTCTTTGATTCCATAGAAAAAAGTATTAATGTCATTTGTAGTATGACATTATGGATAGACAGCTGGCCTTGGAGTCAGGAAGAGCAGAGTTCAAACTTTGCCTCTGGCAAATGTGGCTATGTGACTGGCAATGTCTGTGGCTGTGTGACTCTGGGCAAGTAGCTTAGAGCTCTCAGAAACTCTATACCAGTCATTCTCACACTTTTTGGCCTCAGTTCCTCTTTACAGTCTTCTGGTATATAGTAAGTGCTCAATAAATGTTCATCAATTGATTGAAAAATTTTTGAGGATGTTAATATAGGTTACACCATTTAGTGTTATCAGAAATAAAAATATCTTTAAATTATTGTGGAAAAAAATTCTGTTCTATGGATCTCCTGAAAGGGTCTCAGGGTTCCCCCAGTGGTTCCCAGAATACATTTCAAAAATCATTACTCTAAATTGCAGAGAATGTATCAATCTACTCTGGTAAAAGATGTTCCTCACTGGGAACACCAATAAGATTATCTGTCTAGTGTCTATCCTAAAAATATCCTTTAAAAGTATCCTAAAAATAGGGAGTTTTCCATCATTGGAATTGTCTTGGCAACTGTAATTATTGGAGTGAGAAGACCTGAGTTCAAAACCCAGCTTTATTTCTTACAGGGTGACATTACTCATGGACCACCCTCCCCCATCTCCCCCAACTGAAATCTAACCCATTCTTTTAAGATCCACCTTCTCCTAGAATCTCAGAGTTGGAAAGGGACCTTAGGGAAATCACTGGAAAGCATTTGTGTCCCTCATACTCTTGCAAAAGTATTCCTCTTATCATGTTTATTGTTGTATATGAGATTATTGTATATAAGATTGCACGCTCTGTAAATGCAGAGACTGCATCTTCTTTGATTCTGGACTTTGAGCTATGAAGACCTGGATTCTAATTCTGATGTTGACATTTACTAACTGTGTGAGTGTATGAAAAATCACTTAATTTATCTCAGCCTCAGTTTCCTATATTCAGTGACTATAGCAATTTCTGCATTATTTACCCTCACAGTTACTAGCAGACTATAATAATAATAAAATTTTCTGACATGTATATAGACTTAAAAGTTTGCACAGTACTTGAGATATCTATTATCATTTAATCCTTACAACAATCCTGTGAAATACTTTTATTATGCCCACTTTACAGATGAAAAAATTGAGGCTGAGCAGTAAAGTGACTAGTCCAGCTAGTCAGTTTCTAAGGGGGGGAGGGGGTTTTGAATCCATCTTCTTGACATAAAGTCCTATGCTCTGTTTATTACACTATCCCCTAAGTTTTTTTGCAAGTTTTTAAGCACTATATATGTTATTAAGCAATATATGTGTATATTTGTGTGTGTGTGTGTGTGTGTTTTTTTTAATTTAATAGCCTTTTATTTACAGGATATATACATGGGTAACTTTACAGCATTAACAATTGCCAAACCTCTTGTTCCAATTTTTCACCTCTTATTCCCCACCCCCACCCCCTCCCCTAGAGGGCAGGATGACCAGTAGATGTTAAATATATTAAAATATAAATTAGATACACAATAAGTCTACATGACCAAAACGTTATTTTGCTGTACAAAAAGAATCAGACTCTGAAATATTGTACAATTAGCTTGTGAAGGAAATCAAAAATGGGTGGGCATAAATATAGGGATTGGGAATTCAATGTAATGGTTTTTAGTCATCTCCCAGAGTTCTTTTTCTGGGCATAGCTAGTTCAGTTCATTACTGCTCCATTAGAAATGATTTGGTTGATCTCGTTGCTGAGGATGGCCTGATCCATCAGAACTGGTCATCATCTAGTATTGTTGTTGAAGTATATAATGATCTCCTGGTCCTGCTCATTTCACTCAGCATCAGTTCATGTAAGTCTCTCCAGGCCTTTCTGAAATCATCCTGTTGGTCATTTCTTACAGAACAGTAATATTCCATAATTTTCATATACCACAATTTATTCAGATTCTCCCAACTGATGGACATCCATTCAGTTTCCAGTTTTTAGCCACTACAAAAAGGGCTGCCACAAACATTCGTGCACATACAGGTCCCTTTCCCTTCTTTATAATCTCTTTGGGATATAATCCCAGTAGTAACACTGCTGGATCTTGTGTGTGTTTCTTACAAATCTCCTTGAAAGTAGGAATTGCTTCATTTTTTGTATTTGTATCCCTAAGTGCCTATCATAGTTATTGACATGCACTAAATAAATGCTTCTGATTGACTGATCTGATTAGTACTGTGCCCTAATACAGCACCAAAGAAGCTAATTAACAAACTACAAAACTGAATTGTAAGGCAGACAAAACAGACACAAAATACAAAGATGAAGTAATAATGGATACTTAACAAGTTATTTCTGAATAAGATGAATTTGAATTGAATTTGATAAAAGGCTGCTATCACTCCTTCCAGCAGTTTCCCAAGAACAAGCAGGTTTGCTATGTATGTTTTTTTTCCCCCCTGTCCTTCGATTATAGAGGAGAAGGAGGGAAAA
Organism: Sarcophilus harrisii; assembly: GCF_902635505.1. NCBI lineage: Eukaryota > Metazoa > Chordata > Mammalia > Dasyuromorphia > Dasyuridae > Sarcophilus > Sarcophilus harrisii. The sequence continues at coordinate 422,135,174 of NC_045429.1, forward strand.
CTATGAAAAAGTAAGTAAGGACAGGTTTATCTGCAGGGGCCATCACAAACTCCTCCCCCCACACCTGAGACATATATAATAATACCTGTTTTAATGGCAGTGGAGGGGGCATCAATCCAGGCTCAGCTTACAAAAGTCTGGTCCCCCAGGTGCATTAGAGAGTGGCAGTTTGCCAATCAATGACGGCTGGATGAACCTAGTGAAGATTTATTGCTTAGCTATAAAAGGTCATCTATAAAACACACTATCCTTTCAGTCAGAGTAATTTGTCACAGATCCCAGCCTAGGATTTAGAGAATTACCTTCCTAATAGAAAAGTCTTATCTGACTATTCCATCCTTCTATAGTGCAAGGCAAAGGTATGTGTTCACTTTACCAGGTTAAATGTTAAGAGAGCAATGTGCTGTAGCAGATGGAGAGCTCGTGATAATTCTGACAGGAGGTCTGTTCTGTTATCTCTTCCATTTTATAGAGGAAAAAACTGAAGCAAATACACATTCTCTTGCCCACTATATTATATTTAGGATATAAAACCAGATTTGAACTCGAGAACCAGTATTCTATCCATGGCACTACCTAGTTGCCTAAAGTAAGCTAATATAAATTAACTACCTAATCAACTCTATATTTTACCACACCCTCCACCTTCACCATCCCCTTAAGCCCAAATCATGTTTAGTTTCTTAAATCCATTAAACTGGGATAATCATACCAGGGGAGAATTATTTACCTTACAATTTGTAGGAGGGAAATTGCTACGTGTGTGTGAATTATTACAGTTATTATTTATGTCACAAAGAAGCATCGGGTCACATTGGACCATTTAGCATTCTGTATAAAGTTAAGGTCAAGGTCACATTATCATGAAGCAGACAGTGGAGCCAAAATGGGCTAAGTGGCCACGCTTCCTCAGCAAAGCTGCTTAAGTCATAATATGATCACTAGGTCCCTAAATTGGGACAATTTGGTGCCAACCTGACTGAAATCCTTGTTTAACCTGTTAATTTTGTGTTCATTATTCTTGGCCAGCTTTTTGGCACCTATAATTTTCATTTTTAAAAAATCCAAACATTCAAAATACTTTAAGAGGAGCATGCACATATCCCTCCCTGACATTCAGCCTGTCAATGGAACCCAAACCCCATCCTTAACTGCCTTAAATTCCTATGGAAATAAGCAATTTGATCTGAAAAACAATGTCTCTCCTGCCTCCTTCAGTTAAGACTGAACAGCCGAAAGAAACCAATGGTATTGCAAAGCCAACAAGTCTGAATGAATTTTGAGCCCAACTGGCTCCTTCCTTCTGGTGAGGAAAGATCATTTCTCCAGCATCTAAATTGTGAGGTTTTGTTTTTGTTTTCTGGGGAATCAACAGCCAGACCAGTGCTTGCTTTTGGTAGAAATGTGACTCCACCACCAGCACTCCAGCCTCCCTCCAATGAGACATTAAAGCGGGCTAACTGAAGCTCAGTGTTATGGTGTGGGCAGCAAGCAAATAGACAATCATTCTTGAGGTCTCCTCATGGCCTCAAGACACTCCAGCACAGTGGATTTGCCCATGGCTGAGATGTGCCTGTTATGATTAAAGTTGGCACTCATTGAAAACATCAGGAAGTATATGGTTTCTAGAGCTCGGTGTTTTAGAGTTGGTGACTGTGGGCAAGGAAATTTGCATGATTGAAAGGACTATGGATAGGGGAACATTCAATAAGCATTTAGCTTTTCAAATAGTCTATTTTTCAGAATCTAGTAATTCTGATTGAAATGGGTTTTTCTTTGGAAATGAAACAATAAGCAGAGAAGAGAAACAGAAAAACAATCTGACCTTGACCTTGACTCTGTACAAAATGCTAAATGGTTCAAAGTGACTTGATGCTTCTTTCCAACCTAAATAATAACAGTAACAACTCACACACATGTAGCAGTTTTTCCACTACAAATCGTAGGGTCAGTAATAACCCCAAGCCAGTTTCATGAGATAAGGAAATGAAAGTTTTGACAGTTTAAGTCAAAGATGTCAAACCATCCTTCTTCTAAGTGCTGCTGAACCAGATTAAAATGTAATTGGAAGAGGCAACTATATGGTGCAGTGGATAGAGCACCTGAGTTCAAATTTGGCCTCAAAATTAATACTAATATTTACCTAACATTAACTAGCTGTGTGAATTTTTGGGCAAGTCACTTAATCCTAATTGTTTTATGCACTAAAACTGGGGTGAAATGTAATTGGAAAATATTTAATAAAATAGAATAAAAAAAGGATGACTATATTTTAAAATAAAGTCAATATTCAGCCCACAAGGATGCTTATTTATAGATTAATGGCCCCTTTTTTTTACCTGAGTTTAACACCACTGGATTAATCGACTTGTTCATATTTACACAGATTACAACTATATGAATTAAAATTTGAATTTAGGTTTTCTGATTCTAATACCAGTGGAGTCTATTCACTCCACTATAATTTCTCAAACCAATTCAATGCACAGAATCATGAAATTTAGATTTGGGAGAGATCTCAAAGGCTCATCCAATCCTTCCTTATGTAATAAGTTTTTCTTCCATTAGAATTTCTGATAAGTGATTATCCAATCTCTGCTTGGAGCTCTCTAATCAGAGGAAACTTGTGACCTATTACAGGAATCATTCCCTGAATGATTCAAATTGTTAGGAAGTTATTCCTCAGCTGGAAAAAAAAAAAAAAAGACATTATTGAGTGCCTACAATATGCCCTTTCTGGGAAGGCACTTAAGTATACCAAGCTGGGAAGAAAAAGGGGAAAAAAAGCACAATCTCCACTCTCAAAATGCTTACAATCTAATTGCCATATAAAGCTAGGTATACAAATAAAAATGATTCAAGTTGGAATATGATAAAAACAAAGAAAGGATGTTGAGGAAATGCCTTAAGCATTTCGGCTGTAAGTCTCAGTTGTTCTATATATAAAAAGAGAATAAAAACACTACTTACCTTCCCACAGTTGTTGTGAGAATTAAATCAAATGCAATAATATATGTAAAATACTTTGCAGATGTTAAAAATGCCACATGAATGTTAGCTGTTATTATTGTTATTTGATTATTTGATGAATGAGAGCACATTTTTTCCTGGGGCATAAAGGAATCATAGGCTTTAGAAATTCTGTAGATATTTTTGCCTCTCAACTCCAAAACAAGTATCCTATGATTCTATAGGGACCTGAGCTAGGTTTTAAGTGCAGAGGAGAATTACAACAAGCAGAGATACAGAGGAGATATATTCCAAGTATGACAGAAGCCAGGCTATACAAGTCCATAACAGGCAAATAGCCAGGACTCATAAATTCTAGTATAGAAGGTATCCCACCCAAGATCGCTTAATAAAATAAAGAGCTAGTCACAGAAAGGTCTTTTGTGGAAAGTTAGGGATTGAATGAGATTCCAGCTCATTAATAGTCCTCTGCCTCTCAGAATGTTTGCTCCAAACATGCCTTATTTGCTTATGTTCTAGTTTCTCCTGTCCTCATATCTTGGCATAGGCTGTCCCTATGCCTAGAGCACACTCTTTCCTCTGCCACTTAGAAAGCAACCTTAGCTTCCTCAAAAATTAGCTTAATATGCCCTTTGATCCAGCAGTGTTTCTGCTGGGCTTATATCCCAAAGATATTAAAGAAGGGAAAGAGACCCACATGTACGAAGATGCTTGTAGCAATTCTTTTTGATATGGCAAGAAACTGGAAACTGAGTGGATGTCCATTAGTTGGAGAATGGCTGAATAAGTTATGGTATATGAATGTTATAAAATATTATTCTATAAGAAATGATCAACAGGATGATTTTAGAGAGGCCTGAAGAGACTCACATGAACTAATGCTAAGAGAAGTGAGCAGAACCAGAAGATCATTGTACATAGTAACAAGATTATATGATGATCAATTCTGATGGACGTGGGTCTTTTCAACAATGACATGATTCAGGCCAATTCCAATGATCTATTAATGAAGAAAGCCATCTACACCCAGAAAGAGAATTGTGGGAACTGAGTATGGATCACAACATAGCATTCCCCCTCTTTTTGTTGTTAATTTGTTTGCATTTTATTTTCTTTCTTATTTTTTTCCCTTTTGATTTGATTTTTCTTGTGCAGCAAGATAATTGTATAAATATGTATACATATATTGGATTTGACATAGATTTTTACCACGTTTAACATATGTCAGATTACTTGCCATCTAGGGGAGGGTGGAAAATTGGTATATGACATTTTGCAGGGCTCAACATTGAAAAATTATCCATGCATATGTTTTGAAAATAAAAAGCTCTACTAAATAAATAAATAAAAGAATTAGCTTATGTATCATCTACCATGGAAAAGTTTTCTTCATGCCCTTGGATATTTGTGCTCTCACCCTGCTCTTAAACTAGTGCTCTGTATATTTATCTAATTGCATCATTTATCCCTCCAGTAAAATGTAAACTTCTTGAAGGCAGGGTTTTTATGGTTATTGTTGTTACTTTATATTTGTAGCCTGAGTGACAGTCATAATGTTTTGTTCAGAGTAGGAGTGCTTAATGTTATATTGTAAACTATCTTTGCATGTATTTGGAAAAATAAAATACTATAATTTTTTTAAAAAATAAATCCATGTTGAATTGAATTGGTACTTTCATTCAGGAGAACATCAGAATACTTAATAGTATCCTGAAGAGCTTTCCAGATTCCAACATTAGTCTCAATCTAGGGGCCTAGGATTCTCCCAGAAAGCTCTCAAAAATCATCTTGTAAGTCAGTCAACAGATAGACCAAGGGCTGCTAAAGAGGCAGCTCATATATTGAATTGAAACAATGAGATATTAAATGACCTCCAAAAAAGACTCCCACTGGCCACCCCTGTTCTCTATTTCCTGCTATTCTGACCTGACAGTTCCACTATTTAAGGTATTGCTAGAACAGATGATGTGGGGGGCCAAAATCCATAATAAAATATACAATTAACTAAGCTTGTTCCTCTAGCTATATTGAATTACCACCTCAACCAATTTTCATCTAATAATATAGGAAGCTGAGATGCAAAATAGACAAATTTAATTCTTTATCCAGGGAAGATGAAAAAGGAAAAATTTAAGTGGATGTGACAAGAGATCACCAAGACATGGGGATAAGCAATGAAAAACCAAAGATAAAGTTGGCCCATGTCACAATTGTCTGGGGTTGACCCTGTATCAGGGTGACATGAGGCACTATATGGGTTTGCATACATCTGTAGAGCAAGGTCTACTTCTTTAGCTGTCTATTTTTAATCATAACTCTTGGATGTAGCATCTCTGAGGGCAAAATATAAAAGCTCAGCTAATTTCATAGATAATTCAAAGAAAAAATAGTTGCTGAAGGAACAATGAGGAGTTGGTCCTGTGCTTTGGAATTAATAATTCATTCAATCAATCTGAAATATTTGGGGGACTTTGATTCAATGTAAAGAATATTAGCCTAGAAGCCCTGAGTTCTGGTCTGAGTTTCTCTTCTATTCTGAAACTGACTATAAGCAATAAATATAAAATAGGAGATCCAGATCTCTAGTGTATCCCTAAATTGCCCTTGCACATCATAGTCAGAGCCTGCCAAGGCTCTATTAAAAGGAAGCAAAACAATGGTGTCCTGTCTAGCTGTGTATCACTAGGCAAGTCACTTAATTCTATTTGCCTCAATTTCTTTATCTGAAAATGAGCTAGAGAAGGAAATGGCAGACTCCAATATCTTTGCCAATAAAACGCCAAGAGGTCATGAAAAGTAAGACTGCTGTAATAACTAAACAATAACAAACAACAACGCTTCATGCCAAAGCAGTGTAGCTATGGGGAGTGTGGTTAATGGAGGGCTATATGTCTGTTGATCTTTTGTAGCACTGTGCGTTCCTAAGCATAGTCTGAAATATTAGGGCCAAAGTTTCTGTGAAGTTCAAAAAGCGATAATGAGCATCATACAATGTGTAATTATGTGCTCTATGAATAGGTCACTATCTATGAGAATACTTTTTAAATGACAAGGGCTTTATCCATGGGAAATATATCTTGACACAGTGACCAGAGTGTTGGACTTCACCTGAGTTTGAATCCTGCCAAAATACTTACAAGTTGGGTAACCATCAGCACAATGTAGAATTAGAAGGAACCTTCCAGGTCATGTCCTGGAACTTTCTTGTTTTACAGATCTGAAAACTGAGGTCCAGATAGGGAAAGTGATTTGTTCAGTCATGCAAGTACTTAAGTAGAGACAATAATAAGATTAGCAAGATTACTGTTCTAACAAGATTATCCAAAGGATCAACAGAGATTCTTCTCTACAAAGTGCTAGGCAAACCTGAAAGTGATACCTAAACTTCAGCTGCTATTATTATGTAAGGGATCTAAAAATTGATCCAAGTCACTGGAAGATTGCTTCACTTTCAACTGCATGTTCCCAAAGGGTATCTTTCTCACCTGTGATTCAGGAGAGAAGTCTTAACTACACAAGATATAGTGATCATAGGAGATTAAACTAGAAAATTTTTATTCCATTAAATAAAAAAATAAAAATTCTAGCAAGAACAAAGCATTTAGAAGAGAGAGGCAGTTAATTGTAGAAGATCTTAGCAACAAAAGTCTCTGGTAATGATCTCATATGGTTTCATATCTCAAATAGTCTCATTTTTAAGACATTTTAGGAAATGTATACAAATATTTTAAAATTAGAAGTATTCATCAACATATATGGAATCAAAGGATATGATCAGTGTTTTCAAAAAAAGAAATTCAAGATATCAAAAACCATAAAAAAGAATCATCAAATTCACTAATAATAAGAGAAATCTAAATTAAGACATCTCACCCATCAGATTATAAAAGTTCCATCAATGTTCCATAGGCAAATACATTAATATATTATCATGCATGGTCTAGATTCAATCATTCTAAAAGACAATTCAGAATTAAACTTTAAAAGCCATTTCCCCAAAAGTCACCTTAGCCCAAAAAATACCATTACGATCCACTCTCGAGGAAGTCAAAGAAAAAAGAAAAGTTCACCAATATCCAAAAAACATTTGAAGCAGCACTTTTTGTTGTATCAAAACATAGGAAGGAAACATTCTTCCTCAATTGGAAGAATGGCTGAACAAATGGTGGTATGGATAAGGATATAGTGAATTATTACTGTGTCATAAAAGTGACAGCTATGAAGAATTCAGAGAAACTTGAGATAATTTGTAAGAATTAGTGTTAAACAAATAAGTAAAACCCAGAAGGACAATTCATACAACTGGCCACAATAATCTGAAGCCTAGCTTTTTAAACTGGTTCATTACCCCATATGATTTCTTATAACTAAATGTGATGATTGTGAAATTATGATTTATTATCAGTAAATGTTTGGTTTGTATACCTATTATATATGTGTACATCTATTTTGTATACTTACATATCTGGGATCACATAAAAATTTCTCAGGCAAAAAAAGGGTTGAAAAATTTTACAAAGCCCTGATCAAAAGGAAAATAATACAAAAAACTTTGGAACCCTAAGCATCTATGTTTAAACATTTATTTTGTTTGATTTTGCTTATTTGGGACAATAAAACATTCCAGGAGCTATGAGAGGTTACCGGGAAATGACTTTTTAAAAAAAGTTTTGTTAGAGCATTAACAAAACTCTTAAATCAAAGTTTCATTCCCACAAGTATAAATGTATCCAAGGAGAAAGTGAAATAAATTTGTACTCATTTTGGGATGTACTCATCATACTGAACTAATAATGCTGACATTTATATAAAGCTTTATAAAATGCTTTACATCCCTATGGGATAAGCAGTCCCAGAATTCTCCCCATTTCAGAGATAGGGAAATTGAGGCTTAGTAAAGGTGAAGGCCTTTCCCAAGGTCACACAGCTGTTAAGTGGAACAGTCAAAATTAATGCCCAGGTGCCCTTACTCTAAGATAGTACTTTTTTCATTATACAAAGGCTATTTCTGAAAAGATGAAAAGCTCTGTTTTTTTAAGGAGCAGTCCTATACTCAAATATAACTGGTTGTCAAAAAGAGATTTTCACATACTCTGAAAATAATTAAATCAATGAAAAAAGAAAGTAGCAATGGAGCTTTTGCCAAGAGATAGTGAGTACTTGGCAACCTCTATTCAGATGGGAAATGTATCAAAAATCTTATTTATGAGTTGTGAGTTAAGTTTAACTAGCCATCCAAACATTTAGAGGAAATACAGACAATGAAAATCATTAGAAGTAGAAGATAATAAAGTTGGTAATCAAGGGAGGGAAAGGGAGATTTTTTTAATTGGCCAGGTAAAACTAATCTAATCGGTAAATGTGCATTTATTTGTCCTTCACTAAATACACTGAAGTTGGCATCTTCTGTTTCAATTCTCCAGCATCACATTTTTCTCAAAGGGATTCTGATTCTCCCCACTGCTGCACTGGTTCTGAGAGAAGGAAGTTACCAAAAATCAATGTCTGGCTTAGAGTGACAATAACAGAGAAACTCTATACATTTGGGAATATAAAAGAGAAAGGGCAATCAAGGAACTGTAGAGGAAGATACCATCAGTCTGCAGCATCTAAAGTCTTTCAAGGAAGATTTGACTATCAAAGAAAGTTTCCACAAAAAAATAGACATATATGATAACTTGGAGTATTAAAGGGAATGTATACATCTCTATCTGAGGGGATGTAATAGTGTGATACACAGAAAATTGGAATGTGTAAGTTCTAGCCCTAGTTCCACCCCATATGATCATAAGCATCACTTTGCTTCTATGACTCTCAATTTCTTCATCCGTTAAATAAAAATATTGGATTTGATGAAGTCCCTTCCAGCTTTCCAATTTTATGATTCTAATCCTTTGTCTCTCTTATTAGGCACAGAAAAAGACTGTTGAATGGTTGAAACAGCTGTTCCTCCTACCCAGTCTTTCTTTCTGCTCCATTGCAACTCTATGTAGCAAGATTCAAGGTCAGAAGACAAGGTGGCATATTCAATATAACAAAATAAATAACAAATATAATTCATAAAACCATTAATCTTGTTCCAATAAATTAACTATTCAATTCACTTCTAAAACCATGAATTAAGCATCAACTTTTTGCAAAGATGAAAAATGACAGTCCCTCATGCAAGGTCTTTATAATCTAATAGTTTATCTCTATATAAACTGTACCTTACAAAACATCTTCAGATATATTATCCCATTTGATCCTTAAAACAATCACAAGGAATAAGTAGTATATTACTGTCTTCACTTCACAAGTGAGAAAAATAAAGTATAGAGGGCTGAAATTGTTTTCTCCACATTGCCACTTCACAATAAGTAGAAAAGTCAATACAATTCCAATATAGTTCTTCTGACTTCAAACTGAGTGTTCTTTCCATTTCCCTACATTTATCAAGAAAGTATTGTTGATGAAAAATCAATTTCAGATGTTTACATACACGTGCACAAAGTATAGAGGATATGCAAAATGAGCTAGAGTTTCTAATGTAAGAAGAAAAAAATTACTTCATAGCTATCATTGAATCTTGATCAAATGGAACCCATAACTGGAATATAGCTAGGGGGAACTGGAAAAATTCCAGGGGACTCCAAGTTTTATATTATAAGTATTATATGGCAGCTAAAAATAAATTATTGTGATTTTAGACTGCACCAGGAGAGGTCATCCAAACCTAGAGAGGCAACAACTTCTATGCCCCGACTCCATCATACAATATTTGGAGCCTTTTACTCAGTTCAAAATACCAGATTTTAGGGAATTGCTAGACTGGACAGCATTCAGAGGATAGGTATCAGAATGATAATCTTTAGATCATGATATAAAGAGATAGAAAGAATCAGAAATATTTAGCCCTTAAGCCTCACAGGCATAAAAACATGAGATGAGAGGGGCCCTAAACACTGTGACATACCCTAAGCTTGGTAATAAGAATGAATATAAAATAAAATAATTATCCTGCCCTATTAAAACTGTGAAGTGGTTTGAGAGACTTAATTATTCCCAAGGTACTTAACTCATCCTTCCAAGGGAAATAGACTGAGTATTGGGAGAATATGTCTTATTTTAATATTCACTTTGGGTTTTTTAAACAAAGGGGGCAATCATCTTTCCAGAGTGAAAACATACCTCCACATAAAATACATAAAAAGAAGTTGAAAAAGTAGTAGGGATGGAAGGGTACAGACAGAGAGAGGGAAAGTATCTGTTGTGGAGGTATGATAAGGTTCTGAAACTGGGAAATGATGGCATGAGTACCCTGGGCACCTTTCTTTTATGGAGATTCGAGTAGCTCTCCAATGTCCACCCTCCCTCTCTCCAACCAGAGATAGGGAGAAGCTTCTGGAGTAGGGGTTCCTAAGGAGATGTGAGTGCCAGGGCTTTTTTTTTTACTTTCTCAAATATGGACCCCAAGTTACCAGATTTAAGGGAATTGATAGACTGGAAAGCATTCAAAGGATAGCTATCAGAATGATAAAGTCTTTAGGCCATGATATAAAGGGATGGAAAAAAATCAGAAATATTTAACTAATAAAGACAATTTCATGAGAAGTGAATACAAAAACATGTTGTAGGGTGTGTGTGTGTGTGTGTGTGTGTGTGTGTGTGTGTTTGTGTGTGGAGAGAGAGAGAGACTAAATCAGATTTCAAATGATGATAAGTATGAATGGTTAAAATAAATTCTGTCCAGCTTCATTCAAAATTAAGATAGTGAAATAATTTCTTTCCCTTCTGCAGGAACTTAGAATACATTGTCTGATAGTGGGGGAAAGAAGTATATTTCCTACTAATTTCCTGAGGGAAGAAACCCTTACTTTTTATATATTCAAGAAAGCTATGTAGAGAGATAAATATATATGTGTCTATATATATTCACATATATGTATGGGTACATACATGTATGTATACACATACATACACACACCTAAGGATTATAGATTTCGAATTATAAAGGGCCTTACAAGTCATTGGCTTGTAGAACTAACTTGAACTAGAAGAGATCTCAGAGCTCATTGTATCAGATTTAGAGCTTGATGGGATATTAGATCTCTAACATGGTCTTCTCTTTTTATAGAGGATACCACCATTCAGAAAAGGGGAGCGGTTCCCCCAGGGTGACCCAGGTAGGAAATGGCAGAGCTATAAATTAAATCTGCTCTTTTCACTTCCCATATTGCACCCCAGCAGAAAGTTCCTCTAGTACCAGTGGAAAGCAGAGCAATTTACAAATCAGTAATTTGACACTACCTGTGGATTGCTCCTGCAACTGCTTGAGAAATCTCTTTGCCTTGAAGGATCCCTCCTGCCAGAAATGTGTAACGAAGGAGTTGGGGTAAGCAAAAAAAGTAGAATAGGGGATGAGGGAGGAAATCCAGGGATTGGTGGCAATGGGGAAGGCGGGAGGAGGACGGGAATCCACTCAACTATTTCTGCCTCTTCATTTGGCAGCCTTGCATCCTGCCGTGTTTATGGGCCTGCCGTGACTATTGAACCAAGTGTTCTCACTGGCCTTGCACTGACAGACTTGCCACATTCCCTTCTGGTTCAGATTTCAGCTGAATCACAACTCTGGTTTGAATAACCCAGTGCATTCTTGCAAATTGATGGCAATAAACTCACATTAGTCAATCTTAAAGAAAGTGTATGGCTCCTTCCTCAGCTCCTCCCGTCACCGTCAACATAACCACACCTGGTTTTCTCCTTTAACATTGCTGACTCAATCCAATACCATCTGATTTGAGTGGATGAAAGAACCTGAGCTTCTCCAGATTTCTTAGCCAATAGAAAGAAACAAATTCCTCTGTTGGGTCTCTGAAATACTAATTTTGTCATGACATGGAATCATAAAAAATTAATATTAGAACTAGAGTAAAAAAAACAACACGGTATAATGTTTAGAAGTTGGACCCTCAGAAATACCTAAGTTTAAGTTCCACTTCTTATATATGCTCTGTGATCCAGGGCAAATCACTTAACCTCTCAGTTCTTCCCTGACTATTCTTTAAGACTAAAAGTTGCAATCTACATAGGCAGAATTTCTTACACAAAACAATCACAGATCTTAAGAGAATTTAAAAACAAAAAAAAAACCTAAAAAGGACCTTGGCCATCATCGTAATCCATCTCTCTTGTCTGAATAAATGAAATCTTTTGAAGTAAAATGACTTGCCCAAAGACACAAAGAAAATTAGCTACAGAATTAGAAATCAAAACTCTAAATTTTTTGATTCACAGTTCAAGGTTCTTATAGAGATATGCCTACAGTCAAGTAGAATGGCTGTTTCCCTTTGCTTGGAAGGGAAGACTGGGACTAAGTTCTGGCCACCACTCTGGTGGTAGTTATAGGTACAATTTAGTCATTCTGAACACTGCCCAAGCTGTCATCACAGTATGAAAGAGAATGTAATTTGTTGTTACTCCCATCAACACATAAACCCGAAAAGAGGCTTGGAGAGAGTTGAAACTGCAACTGTAGGATGGCAACAAGTTATTTATAATAACTGAGCATTGTTTAAGTAGCTGTGGCAAATGGATGACCATGGCATTTGCGAAGAAGTGGCTGATGGATAATAGTGGACAACAAGAGGTAGAGATAGCTAAGAAGCAATGGTAGCTGGAGAATTTCAGAGTAGGGAGGAAAACAAGCAAAACTCTTGGATAGACTGTCTGCTGGCATACAAGGCAATGCTTTGGATAAACTAAGGGAAATCATCTCTAGAAATGAATCAAGATACATCCACTGAAGAATGGTCTGAAAAAGATTTTATTGTACAAAAAGAAATTATTGATGAAGAACACCTCACTATTCAAACTAAAAGTGGCTATTAGAATTAATTATGTGACAGGTACTATGGAAAACACTAAAGGAAAAAAAAACAAAAAAAATCAAGGATTGAATTACTTGCTTTAGTGAATTCAGTGCAAAGAGCATAAAATTTGTTTTAATTGAAGAAATAGGGAAGGAGGGTACTAACTGATCTCAAATTCTCCAAAAATCTAGTTGAAAAATCAATTAAGAAGTAAACACTGGGAAGCAATTGTGCTTGGGAAATAGTTCTCATACTCCTATAATACCTACCATCTCCTACATAGAATCTGAAATACAGAAATAAGACAAGAAAGCTATCTTTTTAAAAAGTCCCACCTTATAACACTGATTAGCTACCCAACTCTTACTGCTATGGATTTAGCCCTTTAAAAAAAAAAAAAAAGACATAGCACCCATGTCTTTTAACTAATATCTTTCTTTGTGTCTCTGAAAAATTACTTTCTTGGTAACTACATCTTGTAACATCTGATTAAAATCAATGGATGGTATTTTACAAAAACATAGATGTGAAATGAGTTATCCATAGACAAACAGCAAGCAACATGGAAGTTGTGAGGATAAAGTAAATGATTTCTAGAATTCAGATTCTTAAAGATCTAAAGATCTGATTTTTCAAAAAGGAAGTATTCCTTTTATGGTTATTCTCAAATCTATTCACAACTCTGAGACTGACATACCATTCTCTATTGTTAAAATGAGAAAATCTATGTTTGAGTTTTATTTAAAAAGCCAAAGGGGCTGTTTTGTAGCCTTTTTCTTTATAGGCAGAGATAGAGACAGAGAGAGGGAGGGCAGGAGAAAAGGAGGGAGGGAAAGAAAAAAGGATGGAGGGAGGGAAGGAGTGAGGAAGACAGGAAGGGAAAAAAGGATGGAAAAAGGGAAGAAATGAGGGAGAGAGAAAAGGAGGGAGGGATGGAGGGAAGGAGGAAGAGAGACAAAGAAGAGGGAAGAAAAATTGACTTGATCTGGGAGGAGGGGAGGAAAGGAAGAATCCTGAACCTTCTCAACATCTCTGTTTCCTGGCTTTTGCAGGAAGTGATAAACACTCCTCCCACCGTCACCCCAATTGCAGGCAAAAGAGTTCCACTAATTAGTTGTAACACAGCATTCATTTCACTCAGGACCCAGCAGACAGCCCATCCAGCCCTTTGAAAGGGTCTGGAAATTGCCTTGATTTTGAACAGCTGAGGATAATTGAGCTCAAAGTTGCATCCAGAAACACTGAGTGAGATGCCTTTTATGCTCTCCCACACTAACAAGAAGTATTTGCAGCCGGTTTTTATTTACTCTGCACCTTGAAAACTGTGGGCACTGACTCTTTGCACCACAGGATCCTAAAAGAATAAGGCAAAGTCATGTTTGGGAACACCAGGAGGAGTGGGGAGACTCAGAGGAGGCTGAAAAAGATTCTGTTTTAAAAGGTGAAAGAAAGAATGTTGGCAGGTACAGACCAATAAACTTGGCGGACCTGGAAAAAGTGAGGGGATGTTAGGAAGTGGGAGGAGGGAGATTGGAAATTACCAAGAATTCTATTTGCAATCTATCTTTTAAAAGATACCAGGCACCTCACACCCATCAAACTGGCAAAGATTTCAAAAGAGGATAAACATGGTGGAGGGGCTGTAGGAAAACAGGCACACTAATTTACTGTTGGTGGACCTAGGATTTAGTCCAGTCCAGTCCAGTCATTGAGAACGATAGCCCCAAAGTTACTACACCATTCATACTATTTTATGCAGCCATAATCCTAATAGGCCTATATCTCAAATAAATAAAAGAGACATGGAAAGTTTAAAAAGGAATAAGAATCTAAATGCAGGTCTTCCAACTTTTTTTTCAACATGTCTAGAATACAATTCCCTCAAAGCTTTGTGGAGCTCTTTGCAAAAAGTCAAAGACCTCCAATGACATTGTCTCCTTTCTCTTTCCTATACTAATAAGCATTATTCTCTTCTACTTAAATGAGAGAAATCAGGTATAGAGAGGGTGAATAATTTTTTAAAAGATGACTCAAAACATATTAGTAATGGGGCATCTGGAATTTTTCCCCTCTGACGTACCAATTGCCTTGGCAATATCAACTGTGCAAATAGAAAGGGGTTCATTTTGTCAAATGCAGCTTTAAAAATTAAGTAGAAATTTTCAAAATATCATGAACCCTTTCTTAGAAAAATATTTGAAATAAGCTTAAAAAGCTCTTTTTTGAGAATGGAGAAATATTGTCTTTGACCCATATGGCTACCCAACTGTACTGTATGAGCAAACTAAAATAATATTTGTAGATTTTCTTCCGTTCAGGGGAAGGTAAGCTCCTTGATGGTAGGGAGTTCCTTTCTTGTCTTTAACTCCCTTAGGCCTACCACAGTTCCTGGCACATAGTAAGAGTTTTAATGAATGCTTGCAGAATAGAACAGAACAAAACAGAAATGGGATGGAATATAATACAGAATAGGATGGAAGAGAAGAAAAGAGAAGGGAAGGGAAGAGTATGGGATGGGATGGAAAGAGATAGAATAGACTAGAGAATATAGAACAGAAGAGAAGAGGAGAGAAGAAAGAATAGAACAAGGGAGAGGAGATGAGAGAGGAAAAGAGAGAAGAGAAAAGAATAAGAGAATCCTTATGGATATTATACAGTACCAAGAATAAGTTTTAAATCAATAAGTTTCCAACACAGATTTAACTCACTAGATGAAGCCAATGAGACTAAGTGGAATTTACCACAAAGTTGTATTTTTAATAGAAGTATATTTTATCTTAGTTCATCTCAGCAATGCAATGATCCGAGACAATTCCAAAGGACTTGTGATGGAAAATGCTGACTACATCCAGAGAAAGAATTATGGAGTCTGAATACAGATTGAAGCATACTATTTTCACGTTCAGTGTTTTTGTTTTTTCTTTCTCTGAGTTTTTCCCCTTTGTGGTGAGTCTTCTTTTATAGCATGATTAATGTAGAAATATGTTTAACATAATTCTACATGTATAATCTATATTGAATTGCTTGATGTCTTGGGGAGGGGAGAAAAAGAGGAAGGGAGGGAAAAAAATTTGGAGTTCAAGATCGTACAAAGATGAATGCTGAAAACTATCTTTACAGGCAATTGGAAAAATAAAATACTATTAATTGGAAAAAATAAAAGTATACTTTAAGCAAATTTTTATATGTGTATTAAGCTTTAGAAAGCATATATATTAGAAAGTAAATTTCTATTTTCCCAAAAGATTCTTCATTTCACATAAGGACTTACAATAGAATTTCTATAAATAGCAAGCATAGCTGGTATACTTAAATATAATTCAATTTAAACAAATTCTACTGACATGCACATCTATCAGCATACATCTCTTTTTCTGGAAACATTATGATTTGTTGAAAAATATTTGATTTAGTGACAAAGGACCTTGGTTCAAATACCACTCCTGCTAGTTTATGGGATCACAGATTTAGAGCCAGAAGCATCATTACAGGTTACCTCATCTACCCTCCTCATCCCAGAGAAGTTGTGACTGAACCCAAAGTCACAAACTCATGTATACAGCACAGTCAATATTGAACAAAGGTGTAGGACTTTTCCCATTGCACCACACCATTACCTTTTACTAAATATATGTCCTTGAACAAGCCACTTAATTTCTCTGTCTCAGTTTCTTCACACATAAAATAAGAGGGTTGAACTACATAGACAGTCTCTTCTAATATTCAGTCTACATTCCTATTGTATAAAATGAGGTGTGCTAGAGCCCTCAAACTGGTTCGAAAGCTAATGTTAAATTTTCAGTGGGAGCATTACATCTTGGAAATTGACAAACATCAAAAATTTGGGCATGGTGTATGGTTTTGTTGATTTATTGACTTAAGACAATAATAGAGAAAATGCTAATGATGCAAGTTAAATTCAAAAGTATATCACATACATAGTTTTCCCAGAAAGTTGGTTATTAATCATTTACCAGAAAATTCCCAGCTATATCTTTATACAAATCTCATTCTTTAAAAAAAAAATAGCAGCAACCTAGATAGATGTCCTGCACATTGGAGTTCCTTTGGAAATATTTGTACCATTGCAACTAAATTGAATTTTTTTAAACTGCCAACAAAACTAATGAGCTGTTTTTGATCGCTAACTTCTAGATCTCTGATAACTTTTGTCACTGTAAGGAAACTACGTGCTATTATCTAGCCACAAATAATTTTTACTACCAGTTCACAAAAAAAATAACAAATAACATTTATACAGCACTTGCCAAGGACATATATTTTATCATTTGAGTTCATCCTTAAAACAATCTTGTGAGGTCAGTGCTAATAGTATCTTCATTTTAAAGATGAAGAGACAGAGGCCAGCCAAGGGAGGTTAAGTGACTTAAACAATACAACACAATAAGTGTCTAATTCAGGACTTGAATTGATGAATTTCTGACTCTAAGTACCAAGTTCTAATTCATTACAACATTGAAGTAACTAAGCAATAATGCCATAATCAAACGTGAAATTAGATAAGCCTACTACATTCAGTGTGCCCAGGCTGTTTAACTTTCCCTAACATGGATGTCAACATATTTGGTTCCATAAAGCCTGATCAGTAGTGATTAATAACAGAGCCTTATATTTATGGAGCATTCAGTAACCCTTTGTTTAACTGAATTGACTAATTTAGTATTACCAATAATGACCATAACACATGGAAATGCCTCTAAATATTTGCCCTTTGGCCTGATCCCAAATGTCTTTATTTTTAAACTTGGGCCTTTTTTAGAGCTTCAGATTTGGGAACAGCTCAAGACAACATGGAAAAAACATGGGCAAGAAAGCACTGGCCCCTTCAAAAGCTTCTGAGGATCCCAAGCACTGGAGAATTCATAAAAGTTACATTCATGTTGACAAAGAAATAGCAGCACCTTCTCTTCAATTTAGTGTTAGAATGCTAAACAAGTTAGGTGACTTATCCAGAGTAATATAGCCAGTATATATCAGTTTATAAAGTCAAGGGAGGCTTCGGGTAGGTGGTACTTGAGATGAGCCTTTATGGAAACTAGGGATTTTAAGAAATGAAGATTAGGAAGAAGTTCCCTAGGCATAGAGAACAGCCAATAGTATGACAAGAGAGAGGTTACTATAGATGAGGTACAATAAAAAGGTAAGTTGTATGTGAAGAATCACTGGCCAGTTCTTTGTTATTAATTATTACCAATTAATTACACTATTAATTATTAATATACCATCTATTATATTACACATATAATATATGACAATTAATTGTTATTATTAATTATTGTAAATAATTAAGTTCACATGATTAATGTTGTTGATGTTATTAATAGAAACTGTCCAATTTTATTACAGGAAGCAAAACTCTGATGAGCTGGCCATATAGCCCAAATACCAAATGTACATTTAACCAAAAGACCCACTTTATGGAGAATTGGCATAAGGCAAGTGTTCACATAGAGATCAGAAAAAGAGGTAGAAGGACACTCTCAAGATCTCTGAAGAATTTTAATATCGATTGTGAGACATGGGAAATGCTGACACAGAACTATCCACCACAAGTCAGCATCCAAGAAAGCACAGTAGCCCAAAGGAAATGTGAAATGTACAAATCTAGAGACATCTCTGTTCTAAATGTTCAAGTGGACTACTTGTGTCTAACTTGTAGTAGAGCCTTCCAAGCTTGTACTGGTTAGGTCAGGAGATACACTATACCTGATCCCAACATCATGAGGTCCTTGGTCCTCTTCTAGTACAAAGATGAACCGCAACGTTAAGTACCTACTAGAATAGGAAAGGAGATTACCCAGTAACTGACAAATCGGTGTACACATGAGTTCTCAAACTCTAAAGTTTAGATACCTAAGAAAGGAGGGGAGAGGGGAAAGGAGGAAAGAAGAGAGGGAGAGAAAGAGGGAAAGGAGGAGGAAGAGAGAGAAACAGGGAGAGAATCAAGCTCTTTTCGATTCTAATGCCTTCCCAGTGATCACCTATTCCAAACCCCACGCACCCCCAAAAAATACATTCTGCTAACAAATAAAGACTAAAAGAATGACTGTCTATATAACATGACCATCTTTCAAATATCCAAAGACATATATATATATATATATATATATATAATACTTTTCCATCATTTTCTCTCTACAATTCTAATTTCTTCTTATATAATGCAAGTTTTAAACGCATTGACATTCTAATTACCCTGCTCTCTACATATTTTGGTTTGCAAATTGTGGTGCTAGAAATAAACACAATCCACCAGATGTAAAACTATCTTCTAACTCTGAGCACTACCTCTGAAAGAGTTCCTAAATGGAACCTATGTTTTAGAGACCTGGCCTAAACCACCTGCCATATATTCTCTTTCTTAACCCAAAAATCTTTAGTCAAGAGAGAATAAGGTTTTCTGCTGAAGCCAGCAAATTGTAGCTAATTCTCTCACAGCCAAATACACCAACAGTCCAGTCCATAACCTTTTTATCGTCATTAAGATATCCTAGCATATAGTAGAGATCCTTTTGTATTACTTACAAGTCTATTTTCAAAAGAAAATAAAATGTTTTGTTGCTCATTTCCTAGGTAGGGTACAAAGTATCAGAAATTAACAGAAAAAATGCCAACTACACTAACATAAGACGAGTAACAAGTTTTAGTTACAGTTACATTAAATCTCAGGAACATCAAAGAGGTTTCCATCTGCCCCTCCATGAGATACTGTCTATGAGGTATCCAAAGTAAAATCTGAGGAATGCCTTTTGTGGGGAGATGATTGTTCATCTGCTTCTCACCAGCTCTTCTAGAACCTAAGCCCCATAATTAGGAACCTACACATGTTAGACACTTAGAGTTAATTCTTGGTTAGTCAAAAACTGCTGCCTACTCATGCCAGAGGACAAGACAATGGGCAGTCTTGTTCCACTCTGATGGAATCACACTGTGGACCATTTCTTCTTCCAGCTTACAAGGTTCTTTCTTTTTTTTCCATTTTTTGTTAAATGATTATATTAGGTATGATGAAGACTCAGGAATATTCACCTGAAAGAAGATAGGACTGGAATACACTGCTGTGTTCATCCACAAAGATCTGGGTGACATCAAAAAGTCATTTTCTTTCATCTTCAGAACTTAAGTCACTCAATGGAGAACTGATATGTGTCCTGCTTTCACAGAGCGGATCTCCTCTGTCTTTATATACCATTGGAATCAGAAGGTCATGCAGTTAAAACCAGAAGGGACTTTAGAAGTTATCTAATCCTAGTCTTGCCATTTCACAAAAAGGAAATTGAAGGCTGAAGAAGTGGAAAGGGTCTTGCTCCAAATTATAAAAATAGTACCGGAATTGAAATTTGAGTCCAAGTCACTCCACTCCAAATCTGACTCTTTTTCCATTGCACAGTAATGAGGTTTGGGGAATCATTAATGCCTTAAACTTTCCTTTAGTCAGGGGTATAGATGGATTAAGACCTAAGATTCAGGGCTTAAACCAGAAGTTCTGATCCTTTTCTCTGTGCGTCATGAACCCCTTTAACAGTTTAGTGAAACTCAAAATAGTGTAGGTAAAGAAATAAAATAAAATTCATAGGATTATAAAGGAAACCAAAGCTTAGTGAAAATAAAGATGTAAATTTTTTTTTCTCATATGAGTTAACAAACTTCCTAAAATCTACCCACAGACTCCTTGGGGGATCTGTGGGACTTCAAGGTTAAGAACTTGTGACTCAAACACATATAAATATGGAGACCCTAACTTCAGATTAGATCCTGAGAATGGTTAGACACTTAACAGAACCCACAAAGGAAATAACAAGATAGAGGTGAGGAGTACCAAACTCCTTATGTCCCTCTCTGACTTGAATCAGATCCAAGAAAGCATTCAAACTTTTACAGCAAGTTAATAAATATCTCCCTCTCCCTCTCTCTCCCTCTCTCTTCTTCCTTCTCTCTCTCTCTCTCTCTCTCTCTCTCTCTCTCTCTCTCTCTCTCTGTGTGTGTTTGTGTGTGTGTGTGTGTCTCTAGGTCTCTCTTTCTCTGTCTCTGTCTCTCTCTCTCTCTGTCTCTCTCCGTCTGTCTGTCTGTCTCTCTCCATCTCTCTGTCTCTGTCTCTCCTTTCCATCTCTCTTTCGCTCTTTCCATCTCTCTCTCTCTTTCTCTCCTTTCTTCTTCCTTTTCTCTTTCTCTCTCTGTATATGTGTATATTTGTCTCTTTTGGCCTTTCTATTTGTGACTGTGTTTCTGTCTGTACCCCTCTATTTGTTTCTGATCTCTGTCTCTATCTATTTCTTTCTTTTTTTGCTCTGTTTCTGTTTGTATCTATGTGTGTCTGTCTCTGTGTCTCTATTTGCTTATCTCTGTCTCTGTATATATCTTGTCTATCTTAATGTCTATCTGTGTGTCTTTCTCTTCTCTCTTCCCCTTCCTTTCATCCTTGCCTTTCTCCCTTTTACAAAAAGATCACTTGAGTGTTTCAAAGTCAATGGTTTATTTCTTTTTCCTCCTGACACTTTCTATGGTCCTCCATCAGCTGGGTCTTCATGGTGTCTCAGGCCCTCTCAGTAGCACCAGGCTTCCATTACTTTACACACACACACACACACACACACACACACACACACACACAAACACACAAGGAGGAATTTCCTATCCCCTGCTTTTGCCCAATACAACAGTGCTTTCTCAGGCAAATATATGCAATCTGTCTTTCATTTAAGGATATTTTTTGCACTTCTGTCTAACACCAGGGATTTTCAGATTCCCTTTTTATTCCATTTCTTTTTCTCCCTTGCTGGGCAGGAAGCAAAGACTGCCAGAGAAATAAGGCTGGAAACTAATAGGAATGACTGGAGCAGCTCTACTCTGGGACATTTCCCTCACTAACTAATGACACTTTCTAAAATTGAGAGGCCTGCTCAGGAGGCTCCTAGAAAACAAAACTGAAGCCTCTTTACACATCACAGAAAGTACTTTCTCTCTGCAAAAATATTTTCCCCACATTCCTTTGCAATAGCATTGGAGAAGCCAAAAGTTTCCCTATTTACAGAGGGAAAACAAGCATTATTGAGCCAAATGATTTTTTTGGGGGGGGGAGGCAGAGGTAATTGGGGCTCACACAGCTAGTAAGTGTTAAGTGTCTGAAGTCATATTTGAACTCAGGTCCAGTACTCTATCCACGAGCGATCTAGCTGCCCCTGGGCCAAAGGATTCACTTGAATTTACAAAGCAAATTGTCTACAAGTCTGAAGGTCTCGAGAATTCAGGGTCTCTGGTGCCAAACCACCAACAATCCATACGGAGTCTTCATATAGGACACTGCATCTCCCAAGTCCTTGCCTATTCACGGACCATCCTCCAGGCCTGGAATACTCTCCCTCCTCGGCTCTGTATCCTGGTTTCTTTTAAGGCTTAACTTTTTTTTTTTTTAACTTTCAAGGTTTAACTCAATCCCACTTTCCATAGGAAACTTTTCTTATCTCTCCTTCCCTTCCCACTCTCATGGCTTTCCCTTGGAGATAATGTCCCTTTTATATTATATATATAAATACACCATTATCATGTTATATACAATATTATATTTCCTATGTTATTATATTATATGTATATAATATTATTTTACACATATGTGGGTATTCTAAGATATATATATATATATATATATATATATATATATATATACATACACACACACACACACATATATTGTTAAGAGGTATGTGTGTGTGTATGTGGTATGCATACAACTGTAGGTATACAACTAGGAAGTACAGCAAGTAGAGAACTAGGCAGGGATTCAGAATGACCTGATTCAGTTTGTGGCAGCCCTTTTTGTAGTGGCTAAAAACTGGAAACTGAATGGATGTCCATCAGTTGGAGAATGGCTGAATAAATTGTGGTATATGAAAATTATGGAATATTACTGTTCTGTAAGAAATGACCAACAGGATGATTTCAGAAAGGCCTGGAGAGACTTACACGAACTGATGCTGAGTGAAATGAGCAGGACCAGGAGATCATTATATACTTCATCAACAATACTAGATGATGACCAGTTCTGATGGATCAGGCCATCCTCAGCAACGAGATCAACCAAATCATTTCTAATGGAACAGTAATGAACTGAACTAGCTATACCCAGAAAAAGAACTCTGGGAGATGACTAAAAACCATTACATTGAATTCCCAATCCCTATATTTATGCACACCTGCATTTTTGATTTCCTTCACAAGCTAATTGTACAATAATTCAGAGTCTGATTCTTTTTGTACAGCAAAATAATGTTTTGGTCATGTATACTTATTGTGTATCTAAGTTATATTTTAATATATTTAACATCTACTGGTCATCCTGCCATTTAGGGGAGGGGGGGGTAAGAGGTGAAAAATTGGAACAAGAGGTTTGGCAATTGTTAATGCTGTAAAGTTACCCATGCATATATCCTGTAAATAAAAGGCTATTAAATAAAAAAATAAAAAAAAACAGAATGACCTGATTCAAATTAAGCCTGGGGGACTTACTATTTATATGATTCTGGTCAAATACTTTATTTTTTATCTGCCTCAGTTTCTTCAACTACAAATTAAGGATCATATTTAGATTTCCATGTTTTCTTCCCTCCCTACCATTCCTTCTCCCTCCCCAAACTGGCAATCTGATGTAGATTATACATGTACAGTCATATTAGATATATGTCCACATTTACTCACAATAGCAACTACCTTCCAGGGTTCTTGGGAAAATCAAATGAGAAAATATCTGTAAAGTACCTGGCACATAGTAGGTGATTAATAAATGGTTCCCTTCCTCCTAATTTCTTTCCTTCATTCTATCCTTCTTTCTTGGTGTGCTTTCTCTCCAATAAGAATGTAAGACTCTCGAGGACTATTTTTTGCCTTTCTTAGTATTGTTTAGTGCCTGGAATACAGTAAGTGCTAAATAATTGCTTTTTAGCTGACAACTAAGTACATGGCCTAAAGCTGGTGCTTGTTCTCAATCCTAGGCCTTTCGACCCAGACAGCTTTCATGTAGGTAGACTTGAAAAGGGCTTGCTGAATTAGGGAAGGAGGTCTGGAAAAGATATGTTGTAATTGCTAAGGCCCAAATCATGATTTGAGAGGATCTTAAGTGCTAGAAATTTGTAATCCCTTATAAGAGCCACATTAATCCTGAAAAAAAACAAGATTTGTATTACAGGGACCCATCAAGACTTCCATGTTTGTGTGTGTGTGTGTGTGTGTGTTTGTGTGTGTGTGTGTGTGTGTGTGCAAAGATACCAGATTTTGAGTCCTGGCACATAGTAGGTGATTAATAAATGCTTTCCTCCTTCCTTTTTTCTTTCCTTCCTTCGATCCTTCTTTCTTGATGTGCTTTCTCTCCAATAAGAATATAAGACTCTTGAAGACTGTTTTCTGACTTTTTTGGCATTGCTCCATGCCTAGTATGTAGTAGGTGCTAAATAATTGCTTTTTAGCTGACAACTAAGTACATTACCTAAAGCTAATGCTTGTTCTGAATCCTCGGTCTTTGGACACAGCCAGCTCCCATATAGGTAGACTTGCAAAGGGCTTACTGGATTAGGGGAGGGGGCCTGGAAAAGATATGCTGCAATTGCTGAGGCCCAAATCATGAGTTGAAAAGATCTGAGGTGCTAGAAACTTGTAATCTCTTATCAGAGCTACATTAATCCCGAAAAAACAAGATCTATACCACAGGTACCCATCAAGACTTCCATAGTTTTTGTGCAACCAGATATTGAAGCCCCGAGTCTGGAAGGAACATTAAGTGCTGGTGTCTCCCCCAAGCCAATTGCACCAGGAACAGGAGGTTGTTCCTGTTCTACTTTCTCCCTGATGAACAGGGATCTGTTCATCCCTCTAAGTTTCATTCAACCCCCTGAGTACTTGGAGTTTACCAACATTCTAACCACAAATTAAATAAATACTCTGAATATTATCACAGTGAAATGAAGTCTGTAACTAGAAAAAACAAAGGGAAGGATTAAAAATTATTTTTGCCCTCATGTTCTCCGAAGATCCTTTGAAGAGAACATGGGAATCTCAAGCCTTCTGGATCCTCTGAATTTACCAACTTCCCAATTATAGACCAAGTGAGCTAAGATCCCACACTTTGACAGTCAAACTGATATTTTATGAGTCTAAAGTATGGATAAAACTGCCTTCTGTGTATTAAATTCAAGTTAATGAATTTCAGGTCCACTCAGGTAACCATTCAGGTTCAGGTCACCATTCAGTTGATAAGGCTACAGATAAAATATTCCTCTAAAGTCCAAAGGAGTATGTACTTTTGTTGATGCCTTAAAAAAAGTTCCCTTACAAAGGCAAGCCACATCACTCCCAACACATCCCCAAAATGAGCTACACAGCTGTGTAGCTCCTAACAACTCAGCCAGGAAACCAGACAAGCAGAGAAAAAGAAGAATGCAGTCAAGTCCTGGGGAAGAAAAAAAACAAATGTTAACACCCGAAACCAATTCACCCACACAGGCTGGCAAACCATTACACTCAGTTTTCTTCCACACAACACATTACCTCCCCATTCCTTCCCGAGCTCTGCTTCCTACGTGTGAATTGATGCAGTACCCAGAACTGGCCTGTCTCAGGAGAAACGGTCTCCTGATCTCCTTTGTCACTGCCGTGCCACCCAGACAGAATATCATAGAGATTCCTCAAATTGCTGTGATGTCACAGTCTAATCTGCGTAATATGCAGTTGTACCAGGCTGTAGATAATGTTCCCAGGATGAGGGTGGTTTTGCAGCTGGAGATTTCCCTGGTGTACTGGAAGCACTTGGACTATATCAAGATGTTGTAGCAAAAGTCATATGACCAAGACTCCATTTGTTTTCCATTATTTATATATAGTCATAGCCTAAGCTGTTAATTCTACCACTTATATCAGCAACACACTCAGTAATTTATTTATAGTCAATTTCCTTTGACAAATAGTCCCCCAATTTTTCTTTTAAAATTTTTGCTTCGCTTCCAATCTTACCCCATATTGAAAATGTAAAGATATGTTTATTTTAGTGGAGTTTTATGGGTAAATGTGCCCCCAAAACCATTTGTTTCTGTATATATTACATACTATCAAGTCACCAATCCTCCACTTGGCCACATGGTTGTGATGCCAGCAAGAAGAGCAAATCTAGCTTTACAATAGAGACATAGTCAAACATTCACTCTTAGCATCTTCTACCACTATTTTTCGAGTCCTGAAATAGAGCCAGTCTTTGGTCTGTGATTTGACAGAGTTGACTAAAGCCACAATGAAGCAAGAGATATACAATAATGAATAGCTACACCCAAAGAAACCTTTCATGAATTCATAGATGGACCATTTTCCAAGTCCTTGTTATAGATATATGACTTCAAGTTAGAGAGTAGATGCTAAGTACATCAAAGAAGAGTGAAATGAAAGCACAAATGGATGAACAAATTTTGAAAATTATATTTTAAAAAAGTTACCCAAGATCCCTACTAAAAATCACATATACTTTAACAGTGGTTCTTAAACTTTTGTTTTCAGTATCTTTATCCTATTAAAATTATTGAGGATCTCTCTAAAGCATTTTTGTTTATTTGGGTTATATTTATAGACATTTACCATACTGGAAATACAAACTATTTTTGAATTTGTAGACCCTCTAAAAGAGTTTCAGAGATCCCCAGGATTCTCTAGACCATACTTTGAGAACCACTGATTTAGAAGGATCATAAAATCTGGTAATAGGAACTGGGGAGTGAAGAAAAAATTCAATTAACACCTATTTATTGATTACTTACTGAGTAGAAATATATTCTCTGCCTTCATGGAACTTACAGTCTAGAAAATGTGTTATCCATTTTTTTTCCCTTTTACATCTGATTTTTCTTGTGCCACATGACAATTGTAGAAATATGTATAGAAGAATTGTACATGTTTAACATAGATTACTTGCCATCTAGAGGATGGGGTGGGAGGGAGAAGAAGGGAAAATTTGGAACACAAGGTTTTGCAAGGTTCAATGCTGAAAAATTATCCATGCATATGTTTTGAAAATAAAATGCTTTAATGAGAGAGAGAGAGAGAGAGAGAGAGAGAGAGAGAATGAGAATGTGAGTTACCATTAAAAGAGATTTGGGGAAATAAATGATTATACTATTTTTTGGTAATAAACATGACAAATGATGCATCAATTTACTTAAATCCCTCGTGTGTTTATTAATGTATGATGTGTGAAAGATATCGTGCTAGATACTGCAGATACAGAAAATGAAAAATCCTGTTCTCAAGAAGAATATGGTCTACTAGAAGAATACATAAATAACCATGACACCAAAGAGAATATAAAAAGTAGGAAAAGCTTACTAGAATAGTCTTAGAAAACTGGAGGAAAGAGATATCACTTTTCAGTTGAGGAAATTAAAACACCAGGGATGGGGCAACCAAGAAACAGTTCAACAAGTGGAGGGAAGAAGAGAATTTAATTCAGGTAAAAATAACAACTGATGATTATCCTTTATGGTTTGTAAAGCATTTTATATACATTATCAACATTATGAGATTGATATTGTCAACCTCATGTTATAGATAATGAGACTGATATTTAGAGCTAATAAGTGACTTGACCACAGTCATACAGTATTAGAGAAGGGATTCTCACTCAGATCCTTGCTCTCAATACCCAATCCAAGCCCACGACTCTGTACACTGCATCACACAAAAATGCATGGAGGCAATGGAGTGCTGAATTATACTGGGAAAGAGCTAGTCATCTATTTTGGCTGGAGAGCTCTGAAAAAAAAAATGGTATCAAAGCAACTATCCCACATTGAAAGTTGTGGCTCTGCTAGCCATATTTGTCTGTCACTCTTCAAGGCTGTTTCCTAATCCTTATGCATTAGAGAGAAGCCACTGTGTAAATCAGGAACTCTTCCCGTGTAAATTCAATCCATGGAAAAGAGATTTCAGCTGGGATTCCAGTTTCCAAAAATCAACCATACTTATAATGCATGAATTGTCTGTTGCTGCAACTGATATGTTTTTAAGTCATTCCATTTTGAATCAATTACCCATCAGAAGCAATCTCTATTGTGAATGAAGAAGAAAGTGTTATTTAAGGTTCCCCTGAATTTCAAAGTGACTCTGGTTTAAGATAGGGAAATTTTAAATCAAATTCAATAAGTAGCCAGAGTCTATTGCATGGAAGAATTGCAGAGGAGATTTAGAAAAGTATAGTCACTCCAAATTCAAGAAAATAATTTCTAAAATTCAGACTTCTCAAACTCTTTTCACCTCGGAGTCTTTCTTTAATAGGTATAATAGGCAAAACCAAAGTGGGCCATTTTAGGGCGCTTCCCTCCTTTGAGGATGTCCAGATGCTGAGGTTTCCCCTACACTCTCTATCCTCCCAATATTTACACAGTAGCAAAGGAGTAGCTAAGTAGCAAACTAAGGACTCAGTAGTTTGTACCATTAGTCCTATACCAGGATTAATTTATTATACCAGGAAACATTCTACATCCTCAAACTGCTTGTCTGTAATCTTTTTCTTTGTCATTATCAGGTGAAAGAAAAGCAAGGTGGAT
This sequence comes from Sarcophilus harrisii, assembly GCF_902635505.1. Lineage (NCBI taxonomy): Eukaryota > Metazoa > Chordata > Mammalia > Dasyuromorphia > Dasyuridae > Sarcophilus > Sarcophilus harrisii. The sequence goes on from NC_045429.1 coordinate 422,163,588, forward strand.
GAAGATCCCCACTCTTTCAGCACTACTGTGCTCCTTTCATTGATTGGTTGTGATGTCAATCATAATCAAGATAGAAGTGATTCTATTACAACGGTTACTGAGGAATCCTGAACCTGATTGAGAACTTAATTAGCCAGTAACATTGGTGAAAAAAAGAGGCTTCTTATGCTTCCTTACATTATTATGTACCCTAAGGAGGATGGAAAGAGACATTCAATACTTCTTTATTTTTCTCTATGTTGCTACCAAACAAGAGAATGATTAAACATTTCATATATAGACTCTTTAATCTTATGAAACAACAAAGGAAAGGCTTCTATCTTCCTAAATTCAAATTTTAACTACAGAATAAGAAAGGGACATAAGAAGTATGAAGGTATGCTGCCCTTCTCTGGGAATGCAGATCCTGGGGTGAAGTTTCCTCTATTCTCCTTACCTTCCAATTATGAGACCAATCTCCCTCGTTTATAGATAAGAACATTTAGTTAAATAGTTAAAAGACCTACTTGCCCAAGATCACACAAAACCAGGTTTAGGACCCAGCAGTCTGATTTCTCGGTCCAGGGTCTTTCATTTCAGCATACTGCCTGCCAACCGGAGGCTCCTTTGAACCTGAATATCAGAAAAAGAGTCATTCACAGAAAAGATGAGAGATTAAGTCTTGGGAAAATGAGAAGAGGTTAAAGGAAGTGGTTAAGTCATAAGATCATAGGATCATTCATTTAGAACATTTGAAATCATCTAAATCTCATTTCACAGTTGGGGAAACTGAGGCCCAAAGAGATTAAAATGGTCTGCTCAGGGGCACATAGATTTGCAGCAGCAGAGCTCAAATTTGAATAGAAGTCCTCTGGTTATGAATTAAGTGTCCCTTGCATGACATTCCCAGTCCAGAAATATGTGATTTGGAAATGACATATAAGATACCACAGCATAGTATATGAAAGGAATAGGAGTCAGTTGGTATTGAGAATTCAATAATTGGGCCTAGATAGCCAAGGGTCAGCACTCTACATCTCTACTGGATTGTTCAGTGGGGGAGATGGGCGTCTGGCTTGGCTCCAACAAGGAGCTATGATTTCCTTCCTTCCCAGAGAAGCCACCTTCCCTGCCTTGCTGCCAGGAAATGACATAAATCCAATGTGGAGCATGAGAACGAAAGAAAGTCTTACGCAATTGCGCTTATTTTGGGAACCTCTGTTTTCTGAAGAAACTGACTTCAGAAAGGAAAGGCTTCAGAAAGTCAAAGTATCGGGGATTTAGCAGTTCAAATACAATGGGTTACTACTCTTTGTCATTTTCTGAGTTTCTTCCATTGCTCTCAAAAGCTTTCCCCATGAGGCTTTTTCTCTGACAGCCCTTTTAGGTCCATCTTCACTTAATTTGGTCCTTTTACTTTCTCTCCTTTATGTCAGGTTGTTTGTGTCTGTTCTTCCTTACCAAAGCCTATTAACACACACTTGCAGCCTAGTTCATTCTCTGCCCCAAAACAAATTAAGTTCAGGCATGTCATGGTTTTGTCACTTTAATAAAAAAAAAAAAAAAAAAGGTTCCAAGGTGGAACTTTCATAACACCCAAGTCATCAAAATATCTGGGACTTTTCTAAGAGTGTATCATCTCTTTCATTACATGTAAACTTCTTGGCTATTTGTTAAGAACCTTAAAAACAGTTCAAAAATGATTTAGCCAAAACACGTCACTTCTGCTTGCACTACTGCATTTGAACACCAAGTGCGATCTGAAACCCTACAAAGAACACTTAATTCTTCTCAAACTCCTTTAAAGTCTCTGTGAGAAATATTTTATTTTGTAAATGATGAACCTGAGTCCCAGAGAACCTAAGTGACTTGCCCTGGATCACATAGTAAATACACCTCTGAAAAGGTATTTGGTGCCATCAAGATACTCTCTGGTCCTGGATATTCCAGTGGATCAGGATTACTTAAACTGAAATTTCAAAGCCCCTGGAAGCTTTTAATAGTTTGATACCTGTGTTTCAATATAATGTATTTCCTTTGTGATCTTATGTATTTAATTTTACACATTTAAAAGCATTTTTCCTGTTGACTTGGGAAAGGGTCCATAATTTCTCGGAATGTGCTGGAGCCAATTTATGCAGAAATCATTATACAATATTCAGTGTGCATGTTTACTTCTTTAAAAACCAATAAGCTCCACAAATCAAGGCTTAGATCTTTTGTTTGATCTTTGTTGTTGTTGTTGTTGTTGTTGACTGAATTTAATTGTCTGAATTGAATGAATTGTCTGAATTTAAGAAAGTGATGGAGAAAATGTAGATAAATTTAAAAGTGTTTTCTGGGATATTTCCCCTTACACACACACACACACACACACACACACACCCTAAAATACTACATGGCTAAATCTTATACCTTATTCCTGATTTTAATTTATGGGCAGTTATCCTTATAATGAGACAATAAGTCACATTTATATAACACTTCTTCAATAAAACCTTCACTTAATGTCTCATCATGGCATGGATTGAACCTAGAGTCTCTAAGGTACGCATTATAGCAAAGTCTAACTTTTGATATGTAAAAAGGCTGAAAGGGCTTCAAATAGAGTCCCAGAAAGAGAAAGTATGTTTTTCAAGGACTGTCCTACCTAAATACAAGAAGATTTATCAACAGTAGGCAAGTACCTATATCATGAACTCTTTGGCAATGACACCCCATCTAGAATCGACAGTTCTAATTTTATAGGACTTAAATCTGGAAGGAACTTGGGTAGACATAAAGCATTTTTACTGTCAGAAAGCACATTATATACATCATAGCTAATTGGATAACAATCCCAAGATATAGATAGTGCAAAGAGACTTTGACAGGCCAAAATGGTTTTTTTATGACATTTAAAGAGAATAAATAATAAAGGGGTTGTATATCCGAATGTGGGGATCACAAAACTGTGATTTACTACCAGTCAATGGTTGATTTGTATACCTATCTTATATCCCTATATACCCAGGATCATGTAAAAAAAATTAATTGAAAAGCAGTCATAAGTGGAAAAAGTTCTGATAAGAAGTTCTGATCTAGATGGAAAGATTTGCGAGGGTAGTTAGTTGATTTCAGTTCTTTGAAAAATGAAAAAACATTGAAAAATCAACAGTGTAATATGGAAGCCAAAAATTAGTGTAAAATGAATTTTCATTGAAAGAAATATAGCATCAAGGATTAGGGAATTAACGATCCCACTATATTCTGTCCTAGTGAGACTACATCTAGAACTACACTCTGCAGTTCTAGGTGTAATATTTTAGAGAAGATATTGATAAACTAGAGTACATTCTCAAGAGGCCATCAGGATGGTGTAGTTACTTGAGATCATTCTATATAAGAATCAGTTGAAGGGACTGAGGAATTTACTCTGGAAAAGAAACATTTGCAGCATGATAGATATCTGAGTATTTTAAGGATTCTCATGGGAAAGATGGATAAGACTTGCTCTGCTTATCCCCAGAGGGCAGAACTAGGCACAAGAAATAGAGACATAAAAATGAACAATTTTGGTTTGACATAAGCGAAAACTTCCTAACAATTAGAGCTATACCAGAGTGAAATGGGCTACTGAGATAGGTAATGAGCTTCCTCTCTAGGATTCTCCAAGCAAAGACTTGTCAGAAATGTCATTAAAAAAAAAAAAAAAGATTCTTGTACAGGGCTGGATTGTATAGATTGCCACTAGGTTCCCTCCCATTTTGATATTCTAGGATTCTGTTACATATTATTAACTAGATTTTGCAGTTGAGGATACTAAAGTTTTAAAAAATGAATGATTCACTTAAAGTAACGCAGATGGGGCTCAAGTCCAGGTCTCCTAATTCCAGTGTTCTTTCCAGTACACCATGATGCCTGTAAATCCAATGTGTTGTAATATGTTGTAACAGGGCTCACTAAGATATTACAAAATTTTACCATTTGGTTGCATACCACTAAAGTTATGCAATTGCAACTAGAATTTAAGTATTCTGTTGTTTGTTCATAAAAGCAAGGAAGCATGGCAAGAGTTTAAGAATAAGTGCACTATTGGGTTTCAGATTTAGCTGCAAGAATCCATAAGAAATTAGACTCTCATGAGATAGAAACATGAGGAATCACTCCTACATGCTGGTTGGACCCTTCTTCCTTTATAGTGATTGGCTCTGACATCACCCCAAGTTCAGTAGTAATGAAGAGAGGATTTGAATATTATGTAGACTTCTGATCTATCTTGTTGACAAGCAGTTTGCTTGTCCCCGAGTCGTGCTTTTAGCATCCTAACAACATTACAAATCAAGATCTCAGCTTACCAGGTTTGACATGAAATATAGAAACTAATTCTTTCTGTCATGTTCAAGTCCAATTTTGTGCCCATTAATTTTTGTCCACGAAAGGCAAGATAGAGAACTCGGAGGCAAGAAGTCTTAAGGGAAATCCTGCTTCTCACACAATTTATCTGCAAAGTAAAAGATTGGAGGTTTGGGCAGCTAGATATCAAAATGGATAGAGCACTGGGCTTCAAGTCAGTAGGACTCTTCTTTCTGTGTTCAAATGTGGCTTCAGATACTTCCTTACTATGAGACTTTGGGCAAGTCATTTAATCTTGTTTGCCTCAGTTTCTTCATCTATAAAACAAGAAGGAAATGGCAAAACACTCCAGTATCTCTGCCAAGAAAACCCCAAATAGCCCCAAATGGGATAATGAGGAGTCCAATACTAATAAATGATTCAACAACAAGAAGAAATTGGGGTGTGAAGATGGAAGCCATACTAGGTACACAGCAGTGTCTCAAACAACATTCTGAGATTGGAAGATACAGAGTAGTTGCTCATCTGCATTGATAGATTTCCTTACAGGGAGTTCCCTCTATCTAGGAAATTAAAGATACAGATCAGTTCCTCTGATTTCCTCCACTAGAGATAAGGTGACTGTTTTTTGAAAATACCAAAAGGAATCTGTATTCCAAGACATGTTCCTCCCAGTCCCCAACACAATGCATTGCACAGACTAAATGCATAGTACAGTAGATATAGTGAAAGGAACATCACCATTTATTAACTCGGTATCCTGGAGCATATAATTTTATTGATTCTCCAAGTTTTTGTTTCTTCATCTATAAAATGTGCACTTTTTAGTGGCTGAGGTGGGATCCAAATGCAGGTTTCTTAAATGGTCTTTTCAATTGAGCTCTGCCCATCCATCTGAGAGCTTATTTTCTGTGGAAAACATTCCTATTTTTTGGAATGTACTCCATAAACACTTATAGTTACTTTTATTTATAACTTCCAGTATAGAAGAAAATTCACATCATTATATTTTTTCCCCTAAGGCAGAAGGAAAGGCCCTGAGAAGTCATGCCATTGGATTTAGGACACTGAGAAATGCAAAAGCTTGGTCAGAATTAAGGGCTTCATTTAGGATCTAAGTAATATTTAATTCCTCAAATCCCAGTGTCTTTCTTTGCCTTTCCCCTCACTGCTCTCTAAATCAGAGGCTGAAGAGGTTTGTGTTCTTAGAATGATAATCAGTCAAGAATTATCTGAGGGTAGACATTGAGGCACTAAGGGATCATAGGACCAGTTGTCATTTGACACTGTCTTAACTTTTTTTGGTCTATTTTCAAAATATACTCAATAGCTCAAAGATCCCTGATTTCATGAGTACAAACCATCTCAGTACAGATGGTAACTCCTTCACAATTTATTAATACAAGTAATAGTTACTGGAAAAAAAAAAAGCCATTCTCTGCTGACTTATCTTTTCATCGATGAGCTTCTCCTAATTTAGCTAGGTTCATCCTCTGATAAAAGATGAGTCATCTGTCCCTGAGTTCATGCTCAAAGCCCATATACCTTATTAAAGCCTGCCAGAGATTGAGCTCTGCTGGCATAACCTAGCATAGCTAAAATCAATTCAACACCCTGATGATGCATCAGAATGGGAAATCCAAAAAGAAAAATGTATTCATTTATTTTGGGGGGATTAGCAGGCAAAGCATCCTGGATCAAGCTTTTCTGGAGGAGTGTTTATTATTTACTCAAGTGTACTATCATACCAACCTCAGGAACTAGGCTATATAATATACAGTGCCCAATATGACTCATTCCACTGGGCCATTAAATGTTTGCTCATGTTATTACAAAGTTATATCTAAGCAAGCAAAAATATTAACTACATTAGCAAAACTATTAAGTTTGAATGACATTTTGCTTTTTGAACAGGCTAAATGATTACTATCCTCTGTAACAGGATTGCTAAGCTATCTCCTGACCCTAGATTTGCCCATTTGGAAATGTTTAGGGATAAAAAGTTCGGCAAGCAGAGGGATTCCTGGTTTCTAATTGCTTCTAATGTTTGAAGTCAATTTGATTCTTCTGAAATTTGCTGGGCCTGATGAAAGCAAAATTCAAATCCCCCTCAGGGCGTGAGGTGTAAGATCCTTGGGCCCCTTCTTAGTTGCATTTTTGGGGGAATTTTTTTTTGTTTTCTTTTATTCCCCCCCCCTCCCACCTCCACCCTCAAACCCCATCCCTTTACCTCATAGTCAACAGGCTACAGTAACTGGAGCTTATGAGGAGAATCAGCCTTCATGTAGCACTCCAATGTCCCTGGTTATTTAAAATGCCACAATCAAGGTTTCTGAACATATGGAATCTGCCTTAAACTGAAGGGTGCAGCGAGACCCCCCAGCTCCACATATATTGCCTGAAGCTGGAGTATGGGGAGCTGAGAGGAGTTACTAAAAGGATGAAGAGAGAAACTTGAGGCTGTAGCTAAAATATGGCAACAGAAATTAGATTTCTGTGGGTAACCGTTCTACTAAGGCCCTCTCTTGCTTTCTTGCTCTCCGCCATCTGGGGAAAAAGAAAAATATTCCATGTTTTCTGAAAGCAACTAGCCCAGCACAGGATAAGGAGCTGCTGGAGAGGAGTGTTTAGGAAACATAGGACACCCAGCCAAAGGCAAACAGATGAAAGGGAGGTATAATCTGTGATTTGGGCCCAATTAATTGACTTCTGAAGGTAATTGAAACTGTTTAATTTTTCCAAGGAACCATTCACAGGAAGGGGGTAAAATCAGAATTCCTTCCACAGTGAAACCCCATCTGAAATTTGCTGGAAGAGTTGGTTTTCCGAACCTCATATGGGAAGGGGGGCAGGTCGGGGGTCAAGTAAGCCACAGGAGGAGGTAAGAGTGAAAACAGGGCTTTATGAGCCCCAGTCTAAGGCTTTGAAAATAAACATCGGTGTTGTGGGACAGTGTTAAACAGGAAACAAGGGGGATAGTGAGAATAATATCATGGAATTCACTTGAATTCTATAAGTTTAAACCCCATGGTTTCTGTTAGCTACATTATAATAATCCCTTAATGATTCCTACTTGTTGAAGTGTTCTCATTCACACCATTTCATCTGATTCTTGTAGAAGCTTAATATGATCAACACAAGAGGAGGAAATGAGGAGAAATGCTTCTGAACATTTCATATTATTTCTTAATTCCATTTATCTTAATGAATAAACAAAAATTATCAATAGTTTTCATATCTCGGCCATTTATTCTGTTTCCCTAGACCCTTACAATAATGCAATTTCCCTATTGGATGTAAAATATGAAATTAGCAATCACAGTAAAATTCCTCTGTATTTTTTTTTCAGAATGAATGTCATTATCAAATAAATTAAAGAGATTTTGCACTACAGGACTGACCCTTCCCTCAAACTGCATTTTCCTCTGTCTTTTATCCTATAACATCAGGATCCAATCCAAAGACAAAACTAGGGGCATGGCTTCAGCATTGGGGATTTTCTACAATTGTCAAAAAAAACCTGGATGTGACATCCCCGAAGGCCTCCCAAGGTTCAGATGCTCTGTTTGTTAATAAACTAGTTCGGCAAAACTATAGAACAACTATAATTCTGTTTCTCTCTCTCCAATATTATTTATATTACTGTTATTCCATATTAATATAGAGTATTACTATAATATGCCCAGGGAATGTTTTACGTCTTATTTAAAAATTTTATCTGCCCTGCCCCTAGCACCCAGCACCCAGTAAAATCTAATAAACATGTAGTGAATTGATGAATAAATGAATGAATGACTATCATAGTGAACATAACAAATCTATAGTTATATAGAGATCATGTAGTACATATATAGAGTACTTGGACCAAACATTGGGTTTTTCAGCAGTAAAGAATGAATTATAGGGCTTGTTTACAACTCTTAAGTTTGTTTTAACTGAAATTTTCTGCTTTGAATAAAATGAAAATGTAATTGAATTTTACAAGTGTGTTTGAATTCCCCACTTCGTACATTTCCTGTGAGGGACTGGGGCTGAGGCATCACTGCTAATAGTTATAACCAAAGCATAAGGTCTTACTTAAATTAACAAATAATTATCCTTCTTAATAGAAGTGTAAACAGAACCCCATTCATGAATTTGCTAATTGCTCTTCCCTGCTGGGACTTTAGCTAGGGTTCAGTCTTTAACCATATGATCTCAGACAGGCACACATAAAATTCTGAACTTAAACTTACTAGGAAACGGGGGTGGGGAGGGCAAGGGGAGAGGAAGGAAGACAAGTTAAAATGATCAATGCAGAGAAAAAAGGAAAAAATGCTTGTTTCAAACCGAATCTAAATTCTCTAAGTTACCTGCTACTATGGGGAAATATCCAGCAAAAATCAAAATGAAAACTTCTAATGAACAAATCCACTAAAAAAAATTTCCCTTCTGTTAGGTTGCTTTGTTTCTTTTGGAAGTTAGAAAAGAATAACCACATAGAGCCCAGAATCATTATTTAATAGATTATCTAAGTGTCTTTCCAGAATTGAAAAGCAAATGCCAATCTGTTTATCATTTTCTGTGAAACATACAGATTTTAACACTGGCTTTTGTCATCTTTCCCTGCCCAGAGAAAGAGCTAACAGATTTAGGATACTTCTACACTCCAGTGCAAGGTGTGCCAGATTCCATAATCAGTGTACTAGTTAATTCCACTAGATACTTCACAAAATACAGATAATGACTACAGTAGTTTGAAAAGTTTCCATCATTAAGGATTTGTTGTTTTTGTTTTTAAGAGCCTTTCAAGAATCTTGAATAGAAAGGGGGAAAAGGCTTTTAAAGTACAATTATTTCACTCCTATCTGATAAAAAAAAAATTATCCTTAGTTATTTCTGAATGATTTTTTCCCATTAATCTTGTGTCCACACAGGCAAAATGAAAAATGGAGGAAATTATCCAGATAATTAGAGGGAGTCAGGAGGAAAACACCTCAATTGAGGGGAGGAGGGAGAGATTTAGGAACTCACTTATTTTATAAATTATCTATTTATTCGGTTAATTTAAGTTTGTTAGTAGATGCAAGGCTCTTTAATACTAATTAATAATAATGCAAAGGCCCCTTTGGAGATGCAGCTCTCAAACACTGCTCAGGGTGATTTTCATATTTTCTTTAATTAAGGTTAATTTAAATTAATTTTGGTCATTTATTACAGAATTCCAAAACTCTCTTTAAGATCATTTGAAAAGTTCTTCTGGGGCATCTAGAAATTCGAGTTAACTCTTATGCATCTTTAAAGTATGGTATTCTCCTTTTATCCATCTCACTGATTTTAACTTAATAGAAACTTGACTAGCTCTATGGATGCTTGGTGGATCATCTTGCTAGGATCTCTGTCCTCATTATCTGGGGACTCTCTGCAGAAGAGTTTGGAAAGGAATCAATCTCCATTTCTCTTTGAACATTAAGAACTACTTATCTGAAGTCTTCCAAGTAATCAACCTGAGTATCACTTGGATATTCGGTTTGGGAATCTCTAGTGAGTCCTGTTTTTACATCCAGTCATTATCTGTTTGGAGAAGGCAGAGAAGAGAGTCCAGGCTTGCACCCAGGAAGAGAATGCAGAGAGGCAGCCGCATATTTATTTGCCCTGAGGCTTTGATGAAATGGAAAACCTTCTGCTAAACATGTGTGCACCCTTGCCCTTTATACAAGAAGTCTGGGAGGGGGAAAGGGAAGAGAGATCATATTTGAGAAGATATAACTGGACATTATCATTAAAAAAAAAAAAAAAAACTAATCACATCGTTCTTTAGAAATGTTATCAGGTAAAAATTAAAAAACAAAAATAAAAAACAGGGGGATTCTATAAAGCCTTCCTATTCCTCCCATAGGCTCTAAACCGCCCTTGAATTTTAAAAGGTTATTTCTCCTGGTGGTATCGGCGTTGCCATTTTACCAGTAGCGTTTGTTTATAAGACTTGATAACATTTAATTTGCCGGGCCCAGTAGTTTTTACTTGACAATAATCTTTACAAAGGGCGGACGATATCATGCAGTTTTCATTTCTTCTGTGACACATTCGCTGCAGTTACTACACAGAGCAAAACACCACCCTGCGATTTTTTTTTTTTTTTAACATTTGTAAATTTGTCTGACAATCCCCAGAGAAAATATCTCATCACTATGAACGAGGGAACTAACAAACACCCTCTTAGAGAGTCAAGATTAGCCGATGACAATTTCAGACCTCCCTCCGGAAGACCGGGTTCTCGCCTTCATGGAGGGCACTTACAAAGAACCTGGGTACCCACATTTCAAAATAGCAAGGAAGCCAGATGCATGTTTTGCTCTGTGTCCGAGCCGGTCACACACGTAAAAAGTTTCCCCCAAGAATACTCTCTTCTCTCCCCAAAGGATTAAATCTGAGGGACTGAGCCAAAACTCTACACCCCACTCCGGAGTGACTGGCTCAGTCAAGCCTGTAGAGACCGTACAATATTCTAACCCACACAAAGTCGGTAACATCTGGAAAACCCGGGTAATCGTATCTCTTGGGAAGGAAGGAGAATTGTGAAGAGATCCCTGAGCCTCTCTGAGCTCTTCAGACTGAGCTGCAGAGCTACAAGGAAGAATGTACTCTACTCAGCAATATTATTAGTCTTTCTCGTTGTGGCTGATGTTCTTAGTCTCCTCGCCTGGTTTCAAGCGCTTAGGCGCACACACATTCACAGATCTATAACCACACAGAAATCTAGTCAATGTTTTCCCCGCTACTCCCACCAAAAAGAAGAAGAAGAAGAAGAAAAACCTCCTTTTGATTTCTCCCCTTAGTTGAGGGGAGTTGATTGCTCTAAGGGGATAGAATTAAAAGCCTGCCCTGGTTAAAATGATTTCCTAAATCAGTTTCAAGTCTGGCGGCAAGATTGATCTCACGGACAGACGTAGCCCCAGGCAGCTCAGCTCAACTCTTTAGTACATCCTGGGGGTCTCTCACCACTGTGCCGCCCGCTTTTTGGCGCCCCAGGAACTCTGCGGAACAGCAACATTTCCCGAGCTGGCCCAGCGGAACGGGCTTTTAAGTCGCTTGAGAGCCGACACCAAAGCGCTCCGGAAGGCCTTCTAGGAGTCTTAAGCCTCGAAGCGCTCTCTGCCCGTGGCTACAAGCCCGAGCCGAGAAAGTCGGAGGTATTTTAGTGGGGCTTTTGACAGGAAGATCTCGAAAGTTAGCTGAGGAAACCTGATGGGATCGCAAATTAGAACATACCGACTGGGATTGGAAAGTAGAGACTGTCAGGTTCCGGGAAGGTCTTTTCAAGGCCGCAACTTGAGAGGCCCTGGGCGCTCTGCAACGGCAGGTTTGGGGGCAGGGAAGGATAGGAGGGAGGGGGGGGAGAAAGCCCGGCGGGTGGCACAATTGGGACAACGGTATTTGACCCTTCTTTCCCAAGGCCCTAGGGTCTGGTTCTCCCAAATCCTGGGGAACTTTGCCTCTTGAATTGGGACACACATGCGCGAGCCTTAAATCTTAGAAATGCTTTCTTGCCCATCGAAGTTCACTGAAGGTTTCAAGGTCCAAGGTTGTGACCCCGAGCTTTTTTCTTTATTTCCACTCTGATTAGTTGGAAACTTGACAGAATAGGTGTTGGGTGCCCCGACGACTTTTTGTTCTTTTCCCACCACTGCCCACCCGCTTTGCTATGTTAGACATCTGCGTTTATGGGGTGAAGGATGAGAGAATTATTATTATTATTTATTATTATTATTATTTCTAGGCTCTTGCTTTTCGAGCAACGAAATGAAACCAAACTGTGATTGAAATCAAGGAGAAATACATACATACGTACATACATACATATATACACATACATACATCCATACACATATAAATATGCGGGGGTGGGGGGGGGAGGTTGAAGGTTAGAAAAGAAGAAACTAACTGTTGGACGAGATACTCAGGCGTTGCGGTTCTCGTCCTACCGCTAGAACCCCACTATAGTCATTCACTAAAGCCAAATCAAATATAAACAGAAACACAATTGTCCTAAATAATCTTCGTCATGCTCCTCCAGCCCAGTCCTCCTTCGATTTCATTCTCTGAGAATGATCTGATAGAGCCTTTGGTGGTGTAAGTCTCTATTAAGTTTCCCCTCTAAAGGCTGGAAGTGAAAAGGACATAGTGATGGGATAGGGACCCGATGACCCGATCTTTTCTTTCCAAATCACAGATCGGTTGTTTGATTTGTTTGCCTTTATTTCCCCTTTAAAACTGGTCGTAATTTATTTTCTATATGCTATGGGCAGTCAAGACGACTGAAGGGAGAAAACGTAAAAGAGCTCCCGTCCTCCAAATCCAGCCAAGTGCCAGCTCGAGTGTTCTCCCCAGGACCAGATTCCCCACAGCGTTATTTCCCCCGACCGCTCCCCTCTCGGGGGCTACCAATGAACTTCGGGACCCCCTCGGACAAAGCCTTATCTCCCCTTCAAGGGGGACTTCTCTTTTCTGTCTCTCCGCCCCACGCACAAAGGCGGGTGGAACTGTCTTCCCGCGGAGACTTATTCCTTCCTACTAAGAAGTCTCGGGAAAAGCAGCGGAATGAGTTACCATTGATTTCTTTTTTTAAAAATCGCCTCCCCAACCTTTCCTAAAAGAAATCGTTTCTTGTTTCCTTTTATTGTGCTTTTTTTTTTTCTTGGAAGATAATTAAGTTGACAGATTGGAAGAACTTTACAAAAGTTACCTTCTTTTTTCTGGAAGGAGAAGAAAATGAAGGAATAAAGATTTTCTTGAATATATATATATATATATATATATATATATATATTTGCTACTGCTCTTATTTTTTAAATGTTTACGTTTTCCCCAAAGATTGCTTCCATTTTCCCCTTCTTAGCTCTATTTCCCTCCTTGGCCACCAAACATCCAGATCTTGATCTTCCAACTGAGAAGCAAAGAAAAATGAAAGAACGCGATTCTGATTAGAACTCGTTTTATCCCATTTTAAACAGTGAAACCACACAAGAGCGGAGCCGAGGAAGATCACCCGGCAGTACCGAGTTCTTGAGAAGAATAGAAGAGAAATGTTATTAGAAAGTGGAGGGAAGGGGAGTAGGGGAAGGAAGCGGGGAATCGACTCCCAGTTGTCTAACCTACTCCCTTAATAATTTTAACTCGAATCGGGTGAATATAAAAGGGGACGTGGAACAAACAGGCAGAAATCCCAAACTCGGACTGCTCGAAACCCTTGCCAGAGCTCTGATTACTCCAAGGCAGGAGTACTAAAATAGCGCTACAGAAATGGTTTCACAGAAGCGTTAAGAGGCAAGAGGATGGCGGAGTAGAATTCACTAGTTGCGGCGCTAGGTGCCAGAAGGCATGCATTCCAAGCCCCTCACCTACCTAAATGTGTTCGATCTTGGACAAGCCTTTTATCTCTTTTGTGTTTCATTTTCCTCATCAGTAAAGTGAAGGAGTGGCTCAATATGATTTCCAGAGCTTAACATTCTCTAAGACTTTGAGCACTTGCCCAGGGAGAGGAGCAACACTTAAATCACATTACCAGTGTTCCAAATTCATGTGCCCGTGAATGCGTAGATGTATTCCACCGATATAAATCTCCTTTTAATTTTCTTTTCACCGTCTAATAAAAATAATTCTCCAACACTAAAGCCAAATACCGTATCTTGCCACAAAAACACGAAGAATTCATAAAATCCTGTCTCTGAAGTCCACCCTTTAATCGCATTATTATTAGCCTCATGGCCATGGAAATTGAACTGTCACTGCTTTTTAAAAAAATGTAGCCGACAGCTGCCCCCTTCTCCGAATCTTCCCTGGGTCAAGCTGTTACGAGAAATAAGATTTTCTATTTCTTCCCGCTGCTCTTGCCCTCTGGAAATTGACAGTTTGGGGTCTCTCTAACTCGCCTTTCCCCCTTCCCAATTTTCCTGTGTGTCATCTCCCCCTCTCCTCCCCCCACCCCCAGATCCATGAGAATGTCCAGAAATGCTTTAGAAGCGCTGGATATGTTCTCAAACAACCAAAAGAGGCTACAGCATGTGTTATGTGTGTGCGTGTGTCTGAGTTTCTTCTGATAACAGCTGTTCGACTTACGCTGGTTTTTCACAGGCGAAATCTTGGCACTTAGCACAAGAAAGATATAAGCTTTTTTTTTTTTTCCCTTCTACAATTCTGTTCAAAAACCTATCAAGAGGGCAGTTTTGTAATACTTTTGCAGACACAGATGTCATATATATTAATTATATGCTTGTGTCTACTCAGATAATAGATGTCAATGTCTGGGGAATATATCCAGGAGGTAGGATAAAAGTACGTGAAAAGAATTTCCATATAAAAAAGTACTTACACACAAATACAGTCACAATATAAGTTTGATCTCTTGTCGTCAGGAAAGCACGCGCACACACGCACACACAACTTTAGCCCCAGGAAGGTGGGAAAGGACGAGGGGATAGAGCTAAGAATAAAGCAAGTCGGGGAATCCTAAAACAAGCGGGGTTTTCTTTCGAATGAAGAACTGGTTCACCGGGTCGCATAAGGGAAGACGCTCCTTCTCAGCTGCCCGGGCTCTCGCACATTTATCGCGGGATCTATCTGGCCCAGAATTTGGAGTACACTCCTCAAGAAAGGGCACCCCCTTTGCAATTTAATTAACATGCTTCTACGTGTTAGTTTTATGATAGGATAGCAATAACCACAACGTATCTCCCGCCAAAAACTAAAACTAAAACATTGGGAGGAGTGAATGGATGGTTCTAAAGAAAGCAAAACCTTTTCTTTTTAAAGAACTGCAGAAGAAATAGTGAAAGAAGAAAATAAAAAGTAAAGCAAGGGGGAGGAAGACAAAGTAAAAGAGGAAAAAAGGAAAGGCCAGCCCACCACCTTCCCGGGTTTCCATTCTGCCCCTTGTGCCGGCACCGCCTGCTACGCACGCCGTACTCACCGGGGTGGGGCTCCAGGCAGTGAGCCGCGTCCTCGCCGTCTCCAAGCGGTCCCGCGGGGCTCAAGGACTCCATGGACAGATCCAAACCCTTTTCCTCCCAGTCTCGGAGTTTGCGCTTTTTATTTGTCCCAATCAGGGCTTCTACGGAGAAAGCATGTGCTCGGGAGCTCAAGGCGACTGCAGATCTTCTCCTTTCACTCATCTTAGCCGCCCTGCGCCCTGGACCGCCAGCCCACCCGTAGCCGGCTCCAAATCGTGCGCTAAGACTGAGCGACCGGCGGAGCCTCAGCGGGGAAGAGGCAGCGGCAACGGCGGGTGACTAGAGCTGCAGCAGCTGCGGCAGTGGGTCTCGGCTCTGGCGGAGGTGGTGGCTTCTCAGAGTCCTCTCTCCCCCCCCCCCTCCCCCCCACAGCCCAGCACTGCCACCCCACTCACTCGGCCTCCGACTCCGGAAAGCGTCCCCCGCTGCCGCCGGCAATTAAGGACCTGGGCCCGTAGCGGGGACAGTATTGCTACATGAGCTTGGGCAAGAGGCTGTGGCGCTGGACCCCGGCGGAGCGGAGGCGGCGGCAGCGGCTACAGTAGTGGAGGCTCCGGGACAGCTGAGCGGTGCTGGCTGGTGTCCCCACCCCTGCCTCGCTCTCCCCCCCACCACACCCCCCCTCCCGGCCAGGCTCAAAAGCTGTTCGGACTGGATTTCATCTTTTTTTAAATTCTCTCTTCTCTCTCTCTCTCTCTCTCTCTCTCTCTCTCTCTCTCTCTCTCTCTCTCTCTCTCTTCTCTCTCTCTCTCTCTCTCTCTCTCTCTCTCTCTCTCTCTCTCTCTCTCTCCTCTCTCTCTCTTCCCTTGGCTCTCTCCTCCCCCTCTTTCTCTCCTCCCCTCTCCCTCCCTCTCTCTTCCTCTTTCTCTTTTTCTCTCTCCCCCTCTCTTCGTCTTTCCGCTGATCCAAACTTCTGGGAAACTTTTTTTTTTTTAATTCCTCCCTTTCCCGAAGAGCTGGGGTTGGGCTGTGTGTGCCAGTCAAAGGCGCGAGGGAAAGGGAGGGGGAAGGGAGAAAGAAAGGGGGAAAAAAAAGGCAAGCCCCCAACCAATAGGGGAAGACGGAACAGGAGAAACCCCAAAGCTACTGTCCAATAAGAAACTGAGAGAGACTGAGGCTAGGGGGCAAGAACTTGGGCCTATTTGTCTCTCCTTAGTTAGCCTTGTGATTAACCCTTGTCACCCCGGATCCCACTGAAATTGAGGAGGTGAGATGAGAAGGGGGAACCTACATTTAGTGCAATATTAGGTTCGAAAAATGAAATTTCTCCAAACCCCAAGTTCAAAACCGTTTCTTTTTAATTCAGCTACGTGCTTTAGATGCCTCAATAAAGACCTTGGAACTTAGGACTCAAAAGAATATTGTCGGATTTGCTAAGTGTCTTTAAATTATGGTTATTGTTACGTCTCCACTTGCCCCCTCGACTTAACAGAATTATCTAAACTAAATATTTAGAGCTGACAGTCCCTGTATTTCATTAGTTATTTTGATTTAAATCTTCTATGGTTTAATCCTCGCTGTCCTCCTCACCTTTACTATGAAAAATCTTCAAAAATTAAATAAAAATCTCCTTCTTACCACAGAGTACCTGTCTTTAAAAGAGCCCAAACATTTTTTTATCATAAGAAAACGAATTCGGAAGTGTTTTTAGACGCACAGTTTTTGTTTTCCGAATAGGTCCTGGGGACTTGGGGGGTGGAGGTGGAGAAGGAAGAGGAGGCTCAAAAATCAAAGTGAAGTGCTCAAGAGAGTTCGGAGCCACAGTTCCCCCTAGCACTCCTAGGACAAGCTAGCTTTTTCTCGTCGTGTTGGAGGCCCAGCTAGGGAGCCTTCGGGAGTTTCTCCTCGGAGAGAGAAGAGGAAAATGCGGGGACTGGGTCAGGCCGAGATCTAAATTCTTTGGGAAAGGTGCTTCTTTTTTCTTCCCTTTCCCTTTTCTTCCCTTCCTTTCTTTTAGCAGAGAAAGCCTTTTGGGGGGTTTCCTCCCTACTTCAATTTGGTTAATTTCTTAAAGCAAGTTTAAGTTCCAACATTATAAATTTAACTCGGCCCGCCCCCCAATAAACATCTCTTGCCTGAAAGTGACTTTACCTTTTTACACGCTGCTGTCTGAGATGAAAGACTGATCGTGAATCCCTTAGAAATGGTGTCAGAAATCCCCAGAGTTTAGCATTGGCTAACTGAACCCAAGGAATAGAGAAACCTCAAATTGCTTTAGTGTCAAGGAAGAAAAATAAGAATCTAATTTCTCGGGCACAAATCAATTACAGTAGGAGGGGATTATTAGAGCGATTTCATAATCTTCCTCAAGCCTAGTTCTCAAAGGCAGACAGACAGACGGATAGCTTGAAAAGTATAGGATCCACACGCTGAATGACAAACCAACCAGATCAACAGAAACAGAGAAGAAAAGAAATATATTCAGGAAAAGACTGTGTGTATGCAGAAATAAGGAAAGATCGCAAATCGAGATTTGACCTTAGAAGTCGCAGTGACAAGAGGATTTTGCTTTGTAACCTAGTGCCATGGCCTGTTGGACCGCCTTATAACGACACCCTGCCTAATTTTTACAGAGGCGTTTCTGAGGAAGAAATGGAAACCATAAAGCGAGAAGCCTCTTCTCAAACTGCAGCTACATTTGGAAGATCGCAGACTACAGGAACCGAAGGCTGATCTGGGAAAGCCAGACTGTACTAGGCCTAGCTTCAGTTCACATGTGTGAGTTTTGGATGGCACAGATGCCATCTCCTGAATCCCCCTTTCCTCCCCCACTCTCAAAGCTGCGGACTGCGGGCCCTGGGATTCTGAACTGATGAAAGTTGCCGTGAGGAGATAGCTCTGTCTTGGGCCTCGGGCCGCTCACTACCTTTCCCAGAGGTGCTGTGCCCTGCGTAAGGTCATTCGCTGAGTTTCGGGGAGCGAATCCTCAGATGCTGAGGTGCAAAGAACGCGCAAACTACAATCAACTTTAACATCCCTCCCTTTGTCAGTATTTTTCTCTTCCGTTGCCTCCAAAGTACTTCAATGTCATTAGCAATACAGGACCTCCTTAGCTTTACCCGCCCTCGTTTAGGTTATTCTTGGTATCTGCCAGTAAGCATCAAGATCTACCCAAAAGTTGATGGAGATTCGAAAGCTAACTTTTCCGGGCTGTATGGGTGACTCCTTGGAGTTCCCTCAGCCTCAGTAGGCCCTCCGGGAGTTTTTGGCTTCCCCCGTCCCTTTGCCCTAGATACACAAACTCTGTAGGAAAATTCCAAAGCCTTTTCACTCTCCCAGAAGGTGAATAAAATAATTCAGTTTTGGAACCGGGAAGCGCCAGCCCCCGGAGGGGGGCGGGGAAAGCCTAAGAGATGAGTTAGACTCCAGACACTCCCGCACCTAGCTAGTTCCTTCCTCTGGATTCTCTGGTTCGAGGGAAAGGAAAGGGGGGAGGGGGGAAACGGGAAGCTAGTCTCCCAAGTGCAGTGCTGTTCAGCGTTCCGACCAGCCTGTGCTCCACATTTCATCAGAGGCCCATGAGGGCAATACACTCAGGACTGAAGGCAGACAACGCAGATAAGCGAGAAGGATCGATCTGTACACTTACCTGGAACACAGGTCCGGAGGCCAAAACAATGCAGGCATGTGTGTGTGTGTCCAATACATACAATGCAGACCATCTGTGCACATGTTCCGATACTCGAGTGAGCCGTGCCACGTGGAAATGCGTGTCTGCACACATACGCGCACACGCACACACACACACACACACACACACTCCCTACTCTCTGGGCCCTGGGCCCACGAAGAGAAGGACTCTTTCCATTCCTTTTTATGATTTCTCAGTCTGTACCCACGCCGCCCTAGATGCCCAGTCGTTCGTAAAATTAAAGGATGCTCTCACCTGGGATATTCTTGTTGGCCACAAATGAGAAGTTGGGTCTAAGAGTGGGCGGGTAGCTACTTTCTGCCTAAAAGCTGATGGAACATATGACTGGGATACCATAGTGAGTGGTGCATTGTTGGGGTTAGGCAACGATGAGAAATAGAAAGGGAGGGCTTTTATTTGGGTGAAGTTTTAAATGAACTGTATGTGCTTCAGGATAGAGCCTCTTTGGCCTTTTTTTTCTTTGCAGACTTTAGAAAACTTTTCTCTTTCTATATTTATTTCTGCCTTTCTTTCTATCTGCTCGACCTTTGTTTTTTGCCTTTTTCCTCTGCCTCTATCTCCCTCCTGCCTTACTGAGATTTGTGAGCCCATGATGGGGGGAAGAGGCAAGGGACACAATTCAAAACAGGGATAGTCCCAGAACTGATTAACTGATGGCCTCTGATGCACTCTAGTCACCGTCAATTCTTTGATAACCGCCTCGGGAGTGGAGATTGAATCTGTCCATTTCCGCTCCAAAAGACTAGGACAAGTCAGCTAGTGAGAGCCTGGCCTTAGGTGTGGGAATGGTAATTTGGAAGTGGCTTTGTTTGGATTCGTAGAGTAAGGAGATGTAAAAGCAGCTACCAGTTAGGAAAAGAGAAAGTCAATGAGAAGTATCAAGGAGAGGAGGAAAGAGCTGGGAAGCAGCAGAATGAGATAGGGAGGTCACAGTGATTACAACTTATCCAGACACGTTATTAACGAAAAAGGAAGCGACTCTTCCCCTACCAGGGACAGAAATCACAAGCAAAAACACTGTCAGAAATATTCCAGTCTTTATAAATACTCAGTTACCACCCCACTCCCGAGAAATAATTGGAATATAACATCAAGGTGACCTGACTCCGTCCCGGTTTGATAAGGATTTTTGAGCCAATAGTCGAAAACAAAGTTTAAAATAGCGGCGGGTGTGTGGCGGGAGGTTGCCCTTTAAACACGTGGTAATCATATATTGGGGGAGGGCTGCAATTTATTGTATTTTCCGCTGCCTGGTAGATATAAAACATTATGAATGAAATAACCTGAGAAAAGGAGACAAAATTGTCTCTCTCCTTGGGAACCTTTCCTGCTATGGAGAAAGAGCAGGCCTAAGTCAAATACAGAAACAATAAAGAGAAGACTGGATAACGCACCACCAGAGAGGAGAATGAAGGCCTCCCCGGGTCTAGGGTAGAGGTTGCGGTACATGAACAGAGAAGCCAACTTCTCAGGACCCCTTCCAATCTTGCTTGGCCCTGATTTCGGCCCCCCAGTCCACACCTTCAGATGCCCTTCAGTAACTTTCACTGAGAACTACTTGTCAGGCGTCGTTCAGGGTTCACGACCCACTCCCGCTTTCCTTTAACTGCCGGACCGCTCCTGGCGAGGTTTCTTTAATTATTATTTTTTGTTGTTGTACGAAATAAAATCTTTTGTTTTTATTTTAAACTAGCAGCGTGCCAGTCTTGCAGTTCTTCCAGATGTTTGCAATAAAATGTCAGGTTTCGCCTTTGGGACTCGAAATAAAATTTAACTACCTTCACCCTGTAATTATTCTCTTAGCTCTCCCTTCATAAATTTATCTGCTTTCTTTCTGGCGAGGTGGGGAGTGGGGGCGGGGGGGGGCTGAACCCGATTATGCACTTGGACTATAAAAACGAGCCACCCGGTTTCCTAGCCTTCTCTGACTGTGGCCACGCAGTGCTCGGGTCGGGGGCGGGGGTGGGGGTGGGGTGCGAGAGGTGGGGATTGGGAAGGGAATCCGTCCCTCATCATTGACCGAACTACAGCTCGTGGATGGTTCTCAATCTTCAGGTTTTTGCCCCTTAACAAAGGGGACCTTTGTAAGAATAACGCCGGGGCTCAGTTGGGCCCAGGTAAAGAAAGGAAATTTCGTTCCCTGAATCCCGCAACCACAAAACCTTCTCTCTGCCTCAAACTTCAAAGCATCCTGAATCCTCGCACCCCCTCCCCGCCCCAATCTACCTCCCTAACGCTAACCCCACCCCAATCTCGGAGGAGACACTGAACCTATCCCAACCCCCAGCCTCTGGCCCTGAATCCTGGAGCTGAACTGGCGGAAGGCTCGGCTTTCTGGCTGAACCTCTTCGCAGGAAACGAGAAAATGGAGCCCGTATTGAAAGATCTGTAGAGCAGAGAGCCTGCTTTCACTCCTACGCAAGCCTCGAGGAGGCAGCTGCGAGGCAGAAAGGCAACCACGCAGGGAGGGCGGCCCGGGCCCCAGCCAGAGGGCCAAGCATTGGCTCCTACCACACACACACACACACACACACACACACACACACACACACACACACACACACACAGAGAGTCCTCTGCAGGAGCGCCGGGGGTAAACAAAGTCAAAAGTGGTGGACACCCAGTATTTTCTGGTGTTAGGGACTACGGACCAGACCAGCTTGCAGAACATCTGCATTTTCCCTAAACCTGCTTAAACTCCCTAGGAGTTTCCGTAAAGTTTTTAACTGCAGCCTGATTCATAATGCCATTTGGGAAAACGCTCCTGCTCCAAGAAACACAGAGACACGCATTCACCGCCATGTACTCACACAAATGCGAGCGCAAGGGCCCACACACGCATATACACACCTACATATGCGTCGTCTAAGCACATGCAGATTATGAGTGCGTGTCAAATTAGATTCTCGCGCGCGCGCTCTCTCCCGTACACATACTCAGGACTGAAGAGAACAACGTCTACACCCCTCCTGCCCCACACTCACCCTCCCTCCAACTTTCTTCCACTCCCCCCGCCCTTGTCTCCAAGAGGTGATGGAGACCAGATTCTTTAGGCTGAGTTCCTTTGCGAGAAGAGCTACCTGTGGAGAATCGAAGTGTTTGTGAAGAAGGCCAGGGACTTGAGTAATCCTACCTGCGGCCTAGCGCCCCCAACAAAGTCCAAGTCTGGTGGTAGTTAAAGGGGACGACTGGCTGGCGGGCTGAAGAGGCACCCAGTCCGTAGCGGGAGTTGGTCAACACGGGCAATGAATGTGAAAAAGAAAGCAGCCATGGAGGCCAGCGCAACCCCTGACTTTCCTCTCCAAACCCAAGGGAACTGGGAGTCCGTGGTAGAAAGGGAGGGAGGCGCCCGGCAAGACAACCGCAAAACCCTTTCTTCCTCCCCTCCCACCCCACGGGCAGTGTGAAGAAAGGGAAGTCAAGAAAAAGGGGAAATGGGGTCGCAGTAAAGAGTCCCGGGGAGGAACGGGAGGAGATCCAGGGCATTAAAGAGGCTTCGGGTTTTCTTAACTTTCTCCATACACGCCCCAATCCACTGCCAAG
Source organism: Sarcophilus harrisii (assembly GCF_902635505.1). Classification (NCBI taxonomy): domain Eukaryota; kingdom Metazoa; phylum Chordata; class Mammalia; order Dasyuromorphia; family Dasyuridae; genus Sarcophilus; species Sarcophilus harrisii. Next base: position 422,186,085 of record NC_045429.1, read on the forward strand.
GAAAAGCAAGCCTTTCTCTCCTTGTTTGCAGGTGTTTTGCTAAAGTTAAGCGTCTGTATTTGTTTTTCCAAGGAGAGGAAGTATTACATAAAATCGTTACATCAGAAAGAAAAAAAAAGCAAAGAGCTGACGTCTGAATGACAGGAGGAGGGGAAACAGACAGAGACACTGATACTGGCACAGAGACAGAGAGAGACACTGACACAGAGACAGAGAAAGAGAGACACAGACTGACATGAGACACAGAGAGACGCTAACAGAGAGACAAAGTCAGAGAACCAACACTGACAGAGACAGAGATATACAGTGAAAATGCTAAAGACAAAGTGGAGGGCAGGAGATGTGTGTGCACATCTGCGCTGCACACTGAGTCTGAATACTTCCAAATTGGAACGCGGGATCTACAAACTAAAGCAAATTTTCCAATTATTCTGTAGTTACCAAAGCCGTTTTGCACTATCACCACCCCCTTTGTTTCGGCCTCTCCCACCTCGAATCCCTCCATGCTAAGCTAGAAAACCTAAGAGGGCAGAGCAAATCGGAAGCTCCTGGGCGAAAACGCATGTGGAGAAGTGGGTTTCTTTACTTTTCTGTGTACCTTGGACCCCTTTGCCAAGTTTCCTGGATCCCTTCTCAGGGTTTTGTTTTAAATGCATGATATGAAATTCAGAGGAAACCAATTACCAAAGAAACCAATTATAAAGAATTTTTTTCTCATCCAAATTCGGGTACCCGCTGAAATCTAAATTACAGGATACACGGATGTCAAGTTAAATTCTCTCGGTTTTAGAGAGAAGCAAGATAGCCTACGAATGACAAGAAGATGGGTAGCTTTTCCCAGGTCTGATGAGTCCCGGGATTTCTCAAGTCCAGCCAATTGGACTTCAAGTAGAGAGAAGTGGATCCACTTCTTAGAATATAAATATTATTCTCAATATCAGAGACCCCCCAAAACTGCTGGAAAAATAAAAATTTTGACTAAATTGAGACATGAAAAGCGAATACTAAAATAATCGTCCCAATGATAGAAGTTAGCCAGGTGACTCAGTGAATAGAGCTCTGGACCTGGAGTCAGAAAGTTCAGTCTCAGACACTTACTGTGTGACACTTACTGCGTGACCCTGGGAAAGTCACTTCACTGTATTGACCTTAATTCAGTGGAGAACAAAATGGTAAACTATTCCGGTATCTTTGCCAAGAAAACCTCACAGACAGTATGTACGGGTCCACCGGGTCAAGAAGAATCAGTAGCGACTGAACGACTACAGAGACAGACCAGAACTAGAGGCAACGAGGTGCATGATGGATTGGCTGCGAGTCCTGGAGCCAAGAAGTCCTGAGTTTGAATCTTGTCATAAAGAAATTAATTAACTGCTCTGAGTCTCCGTTTATTCAACTGCAAAATGAAGCTAATAATATTACCCCAACACAAGATTGTTGTGGGGATACAATAAGATAATATAAATGTCTTGCAAGCTTTGGAGTGTCGTGTAAATATAATTGTTATAGATTCGACTCAGAAAATTTCCAGGGTCTTTCAGAAAGATAAACAAAGGAAGGAGAAATGAATTTCCTTCGATTAGAAATCGTTTGTCCTCCATCACCACCCCATTCTAGTTTGCTTTAGTCTTCTCTAAAGTTTTTCAATGGCTCGTCGCTGCTTAGAAGTGATTGATTTTCCGTAGACTTGGGCGGGGTAGTGGAGAGGAATGACTATGTGGCAGACCTACCAAGCTCAGAAGGACAGCTTCAAGGGAAAAGGACTTGGAGGTGTGTGATGGGGAGGAGGGGGAGTGGGGGGGGGGGGAGAGAAGAGGTGTAACAAATTAAGTATGGGTAAGCTCACCACCACCAGACTTTGGCTACCAGGTCAAGACCTTTTCAGCCAAAATAGGTCCCAAGACCTTCTGCTAAGGGCTCGCAATCTGCCGGCAGGTGCCCACCCTGAAAGAATTGTAAGTATTTCGAACTAGTGAAGTTAAAGTATTTGCTAAATTATTTAGCTCAGCCTCAGCGACTACATTGGTTCAAAGACGCCTTTTTCTCGATTTGGCAAAGAAAGCCTCAAAGATTTCTCATTTAAGAGAGGAAATGACTTTAAAAAAAAAAAGTTTTGATACAACATTAACAAAACTCTTTGATTTAAAGTTTCATTCCCACAAATATATAGCTCGTGTAATATATTATATATATAATATAATAGCTCCAATAAAGCAAGAACATAGCCCTTCCCAAAACTTTGCAATCTAATCTTAAGATTGCTCGTCTGTCTTTCTCAAGTACATTTGCACTAATCCACGGACAAACATCTCACCAATAAATAAATAGTCTATTGACAAATTCAGACTGGTGCCATATTCCTTCTAGATGTACTGTGTATGACGAGTGACCATTGATGAAAATGTTTCGATACTTCAAAGACATGATTCTGAAATATTACTACAATTAAGGACGAGATGGGGCATGGGAAAGAAAAGAGATACATCTGTCCAAGCATGTGGATTTCACTTTGAGAACAAACAAGCTCCTTGATTCTAAAATCCCGATGTCAGCCCTGTGAAGTATGTACTGGCTAATCCCCAATCTTCTTCTTACACTAGACAAGAAATGAGAATCATTATCTCAAAATTCTCTTTCTCAGTAAAATTCAGAAGAGACACATGGGAGGAAAAGAAAAGGAAATGCGCTCTCTCTCTCTCTCTCTCTCTCTCTCTCTCTCTGTGTGTGTGTGTGTGTGTGTGTATTGTATTTTTGGGTGGGTTTTTTTTTTTTTTGGTTCAATGTGAAGAAATGAGTATTTTTGACTCGAGGGGAAAGTAGAAAAGCTAGTCCTAGCTGGGAGAGGAGCGAAGGCAGAGTACTTGAATTTCATCTCAATATATATCATCATCTTTGTTGTAGGAATACCACCAAGAATAACAGAATAATCTTTTTCTAATTGAGGAGACTGTCATCCCCTAAGATTTGGTGCTGGTTTTGGAGACAGATAGACCTTAGACATGGATGGAATACTGCTTACTTGGTGGGTTTTTAAGGAAAACAAGAAAGTCTCCAAATTTTCTCTTGCTAACACAGGAAATCCTGCTGATAGAGCTTCATTTAGAATAAGTTTCCTTATGTGCCTCCTTCTTCAAGACCTCAGTCTATTACTATTCGGTCATCTATTATCTCATACGCCCAGCCCTTCCAGATAACCTGGTACAGTGAAAGGAGGCTGGTTTCCGAGTAAACAAGACACGATTCCAAATTCCTATTTTCAAATGAATCCCTTTACAATCTAGCATCTTCGATCTCTTTCCATTTATTCCATATATTATTTATCTTCAGCTTTGGAATATGCTATAAAATAAACAATTTTTAAAATCCTTCATTTGAATCCCACATTGTAGAATAAATCACTTTTTTTTTTTTTTAGTTGACCAGGAATTTTCACAAATAATCTCTAGATATAGATCGTACAGTATTATCGCCATTCTCCTAGCTCTTAACACTGTGTGACAATTGGGCAAGTTTCTTTTAACCTCTGCTTCTAAATCTATGAATTAAAATAATGGTACCTGTAGGATCCACCTCACAGAGTCTTTAGCAGCAACTAGCACATGTGAAGTATTTTTTAAATGTTAATGAAACTGCAGCTAATGATGCCACTGATACCTTTTCTAGTTATATTCAAGTGTTTCTATTATCTTTTGCCTTCAAACTGTAAGAAACTCCTGGAGCTGTGTTCTTGCTCTACATTCACTTTGTTGGAGATTTCACCTAGTCATGGGCTTCAAATAAAACCTGCAACTGGAAGATAATCAAATCTGCTTCTGGAACCCTAATCCTTTTCATCTTCATTCTAATCCCACATTTAAAACTGACCACAAGACAACTCCATTCTGATGTCTTTAAAAATCAGCATATACAACACTGAATTCATTAAGTTTCTACCTATTCAACAATCTCCCCTTCCCAATTAGCCTATTTCTGTCAATGGCACCACTATTTCTTCAGTTTACCAGGCTATAAATTTTGGCCTCCCTCTCTCTTTTACGTGATATATTAAATTAGTTACCAATGCCCATGGTTTCTTCTTTCATATTTCTCCTGGGTTCACACTCTTCTCTCAGTTCTTCCACAACCATTCTAGTGCAGCCCTCCTAGCATCTAATAGCTAGATTATTAGAGTAATATTTGAGTTGCTCTCCATTTGCAATATAAATCATCTCCAAAAGTCTAATTGCAATGTAAATGATAGATTAATCTTGTGTTAAAAAAAAAACTCACAAATTTAGGCAAATTCTTTCTCCTCTACTCAATAATAATAGTTTCTATTTCATTACAATCTCAATTCCAAACTGAGATTTGGAGAAACTAAATTACTTGTCTTTGCTCACAATTTTCATTCTCTTTTATTACAGTTTCATGGATCTTTGTTTTGTCTATTCAATTCAACTGTAAGATTCCCGACAGCAAAAACCATATGGAGATTATTCAAATGATTATGATTCAGATCTTTGTTTTCTCCAAGACTCTAGTACACTTAGAAAATTATTACTTCCTTTAAGATCATGGGCAAGTCCTTTAATCTCTTTAGTTCCTCATCTGTACAATTTAGGAGTTGAACTCAATGTCATCTAAAGTCCCATGCCACTTCTAAATCTATGAGTCTATGATTGTGGTCCTCAGGAATCTGTAAGACTTAGATACAGTTTTTGTTGCTTCAGATGACAGCTGTGGGACTGAAGGCATATCACTTAAACTCAGTCTTCTCCTCTGTAAAGTGTGTATGGGTACATATATAATCCAGTAGGATTTACAGAACAGTTTACATATATTCTTATTTAAGCTTCATAGTAATTTTGTGAGAGAGATACTAAAGGCATTATTATGTGAATTTTACAGATGAAGAAATTAAGATTTAGAATGTATAGTCATGCATGACACTTACAAATATTGCCGGTGAAATCTGAATTCCAATTTTCCCCACTATCTTTGTACCTACTAGGCCATTCACTTTCTCAAAAATAGCATCTGTATTGACTATGTACTTTGTCAAGCTTCAACAAGATATATAAATAAATATTTACATATTTATAAGTATATATATTATATACTTATATAATATATATAATATACTTATATAATATATATAATATACTTATATAATATATATATTATATAAGTATATAAAATATTTTGTAAATATTAAAGTGACATTATTTTAGCGATTATGTCCGTGCATGTTTATATATAAAAATCACTCTAGTATCCTAGCTATTATTAATTCTACATTTGTTTAAGCTTAAGTGTAAGCCCCAAAGTGGCCAAATCGAACTTATCTTCAACCTCTCCTTTCCCAAACCCACTCCAGCTTCTGGTTTTCCTCGTTCAATCAATAAGGCTAGAAACAACGAATTCAACTTTGACTTTTTGTTCAGGTGTGGACTGGAATAGATAATCTTCCAATTTTGGCCTTTTGAGATTTTGTGAGGTGATCTGTTTCTTGACCTCCATGTCAAAAAAGCCTGTTCAATATTCCTCTATAAAATCTTTCATCTATTCTCTCTCTATTCCTACTGTCATCAACTTAAATCTAGATTTCATTTTTTTCTGACCTCGACTTTTTACAATATTTCTTACTTTATTTCCCCTCCTTTCTGTACTTTCTCTGCTCCATTGGAGACTGATTTTTTTTTTCTTAATGCACAGCTCTGATCATGCATGCTACTCTTCTCAAAAATCTTCAGTGGTTTTCTATTGTCTAAAGAATCAAGTTCAAAACATGACCCTAGTATTAAATGTCCTCTGCAATCCAAGACTAGTTAGCATTCTCATCCTGATGTGTCATTATCTACTGTCTATTCCTTTAAACTTGAGCTAATTGCAGCTTTCAAATATCCTGCTTTTTACTTTTTTATACCTTTGTTTATATCAGTCCCTCACCTTAAAATACCATTTTCACACCATCTCTTTCTATACATCTTTTAAGGTCTAGTTACAGTTGAACTTTTCCAGGAAGTCTCATGTGATCACTCCAGTAGAAAAGGATCACTCATTCCGCTGAAATCCTGTAACACTTTGTTCCTAACTTTCTTATGGCATATATCACATTCTGCCTTTTATTATAGTTATTGGTGTTTCCTTGTCTCCTCCACTACACTGAAAACTCTTTTTGGGCTTCGGACAAACTATTATTGTCTGTATCTTCCTCAGCTCTAAGTATAGTAATTTGTACATAGTAAGAACTTCATAAATACATATTGAATGAATTAATACATATATTTCTTTTGTTTCCCTTGCAGCTCATTCACAGTGCATTATATTGTTTTGTTAGTTTAGAGCTCTGATCCATTTAAAAACTAACTCCCTCCCAAGAGGTAATCATATAAATCATACATTTTCAACCACTTACAACTCTGTATGAATAAAGAACCCCAAGAAAGTGTTTATGGGGAAAAGGTAAGGCTTACTATGTTATTAGCTACCTAAAGGAAAAGGGGACAAAATTTAAAGGCCTAACTATAAGCTTTATTGACTTAAATTTTTGGCTAGAATTGGAGAAATCATCTTGTCTAGTTCAGCTGCTTCTCTTTATAAATAAGGAAACTCAGACAAAGAAGGGATAAGTGATTTCCCAAGATCATATAATGAGTTAGTATTGAAGCTAGAGCTAGAACTCAGTTTTCACTTATGGTCTGATGCCCAGGCAAGGGAGAAAAGGGATAGAAAAATACAGAAACAAATTGAGAGAGAAAACCAAAATCTAACCCCCCCCCACACACACATATGCATACATACACACACATACACTCATCCCCCCCCCCCCCTTTTCCTGACTGGATTTCACAGTGGAATGTTGGCACAGTTTGGTTTTCTGCTATTTTTTTTTTTTTTTTTTTTTTTTTTTTTTGCTCTGATGGCAAATCCAGCGTTACTTGCAGGCTTACCCAGTACAAACATTACCTTAAAATGCTTTTCAAGACATTTTCTTGCTGTGCAGAATTTTTTTAGTGTGTTCTATGGCCACCCAAACCATTATGTATGTCTCCTCAAAGATCTTTTAGTATCAAGTTCTAGCCATTTTTCTACCTCAGGTTCCCAACTTCTACCTTACAACATGGATTTCGATTTTTTTTTTTTTTTACCTTCTTTCTCAGAGCCAATCAATGCCACAGCTTCCTCTTACAATCAGTCTTTCTGTTCTGTCTTTCTTGCCAGCCTGTGCTTTTTCTTTACTTTTCTTTTAATCCCACTTCCCCTGAAGTTGAATTCGATAAATAGAAGGTAGGAGTGTGTGTGTGTGTGTGTGTGCCTGTGTGTGTGTGTGTGTGTGTGTGTGTGATATATGTGGTCAAAACAGGAAAGGGAGTTGAAGAAAATTAAAGGAAGTTGTAAGTGTATCTGTCTAATATTTAAGGAAATACTTTGAGCCTGCTTAGAAACCTTGGATCCTGGAGAACATTTTCTGACCTAGTTCACAAGGAAGGGATTCCCTCCCTGGTCTTTGGCTTTTATTTTACTGAGTGAAACCTTCCCCTGGCCTTACAGTGGCTAAGACAATCTGTCAATTCTGGAAGGGGGGTGGGGGGGGGAAACAGACTTAATTTTCTGGAAACTGTTTTGTTTTGTTTTGTTTTGTTTTTTTGAGTAAAGCAATTAGGGTTAAATGACTTGCCCAGGGTCACATAGACAGTAAGTGTTAGGAATTTGAGGATGCCAGATTTGAACTGGTTCTAAAGCCAGTGCTCATTTCCCTGCACTATCTAGTTGCTTCCAAAATAAAGAATTCTTGTGGGCCTTTCAGGACTCCTTAGAGGCTGGTGGGCTCTACTGCTCTTGGGTATCACGGGTTCAGGAGGAAAATGAACCGGTCATTGGAAAGGAGAAAAGGAAGAAAGGAAAGTAAGAATAAAAGAGAGTTTCTGAAAAAAATCAATTCATTCACCAGTTCTTTTCAAGAAGCAGCAAATGATTTTAGTCTCAGCTTTACCCTCCCCCTTTTCCCCACTACCAATAGGTTAATGCAGGTGATTTGGGGGTCCTGTTGGCAAAAGGTTTATATAGTAAAAAGTCAAAGTCTTATATAAAAGAACATTCTACGGGAAATCGAATACTCAAGGGAATTACTCTGTATCAATAATAAATACTTGACATAAGTTCCAGATTATCACGTTGATAACAAATGATTTTAAAACACTTTGAGCTGGTCTTCATGTATATATCAAAACCAGATTGTTCCGAAAAATTTAATAAAGTATTTGTAGGATGAAGAAATAATAATTATATTACTTCAAAAATAACAACATTAATTAAGTGATTTTTTTCCTGAGCTTTCCCTAGAATGGTGTTTTTTTTTATGTTGGTGCTACTGAAGTAGTTATTAATACCTCCAAGATTAAGATCTTAGCCTTCTATTCATGTTAGAGAAAGGTGCCTTCTGTCTGTCTCTGCCTCTGTCTGTCTCTGTCCCTCTCTCTCTCTCTGTCTCTTTCTCTCTGTTCTCTGCCTATCTCCGTCTCTCTCTTTCAGTCTCTCTGTTTCTGTTTCCCTCTTTCTCTGTCTCTCTGTGTCTCTCCGTGTCTCTGTGTCTTTCTCTGTTTCTGTCTCTCCCTCCTTCCCTCCCTCTCTTTCTCTCCTCCCCCCCTCTCTTTCTCTCCCCCCCCCCCCCGCCCCCGCCACTACCATCCAGTTAGAGTGCCTCTGTTGACTCTAGAGAGCAAAAGACAGAGCTACATACTCGAGATATGCACTATGGATTTATGAAAGGTAAGAAGATGAGAGTTTCAGGTAATGAGTTGGTCAGGAGGTGAGCAGACACTTCTAATCGGATTCGAACACCTAGAGGATTTTGCCGGGGTTTGTCAAGGCAGAGGCAAAAGTATATTCTCATCTTGAAGACTCGGGGCAGGACTCCGGGAGTGGGAGTGGTTGGCTGTGGAAAGCGAGGGGTCTAAGTGTCGTTCTCTATGTGGTTTTAATATTCTTCCTAATCCCAATCCAATTTGGGGTTATTAGACTGATCCCAAAAGCGCCGGGAAAGGTTGCACATCTGTCTTATTTCAGTAACTCCCTGAGCTCCAGACAGAGGGAGAGATCCAGGAAAGGAGGAAACGTGCTGACATCGCTCCTTGGTCGAAGCATATAGCTTGGTTCCCTCTAGAAGGACATCATTTATTGAAGCAGAGAGAAGTGGGGAGAGGTGGGGGCGCCTACGTTTCCCTCTGGCCCTCTTTCTTCTTAAACTTATTCTCAGAGTCGGGGCGGGTGGGTAGAAGGGGTGGGGAGCGAAAGGAGAGGATGGCAAGTGAGGAGGAACCTTCTCACTTCCAAGCACTTCCCCTTCCCCGCCGCCGCTCGGAAACACACCTATCCACCACCTCTTCTCTGTCTCTGTCTATCTCTGTCTCTCTGTGTCTCTGTCTCTCTGTGTCTCTGTCTCTGTCTCTCTCTGTCTCTCTGTCTCTCTGTCTCTGTCTGTCACACACACACACACACACACGCACGCACACACACACACACACATTTTACTTCCTTGTTTGAACCAGACAAATATGCCCTGTCAGGGGAACGAAAAGGAAAATGGGGAAGAGGGGGGAAAATCTTTGCGAACAAGAATTTATGTAAAACGAGGGCCCGAGCAGATGTTCCTATCCAATCTCGAAATATTTTGGGGGGTGGAAAACCCTCGCCTCGGTTCTCTCAATTAAGCTGGAGAGAAAGCCCCTAACTGGTTCCGCCCCCTGACCAGGAGAACCGATTCCCCGGAGTGCTCCAGCTTGCATGGTTACTATTATTTCCTCCCTGTCCATTTTTTTTTTTTATAAAAAAAAAAAATTAAAAATCTCAATTGTTGCTTTGCAAGATCAAAGTAAGGATTTCTAGTGCATCTGGCGAACTGGGGTGGGGGGGGAGCGGGGAGAGGAGGAGAGGAGGGGGAAAATCGAAGCAGCCACAGTTGCCCAACTTCAAAGTGTTTCTTAACAATGAATTTTTGTCCAGTATATTTTAACTTCCCCTTCTCTCAATCTTTTCCGTCGGCATCTGAGAGGAAGACAATAGGCCTGTGCGTTTTCCCCCAGGGAAGAAACGTGTTATAAACTTGTACCATCTATCCCGCAGCCCGGTAACCCCTTCGAGTCTTAAAAGTACAGGTGATTTCTGTCCTCTGGAATAGATGAACTGAAGGGAGAGGTGAAGTGAGCAGAGCTGGATTTAGAGCTGGAAAGAGATCCGGCTCTTTGAAGATATAGAATGGTTTCCTTCCCCCGTCCCCCACGAACTCCCCATCTGTCTTAAAAGCGAGAAAAGCAACAGCGATAATAAATGGTAGTTTCTCCTTGCATCCTCAAAACACACCTTTGTGATGGTATATAGAGCTCTCCCCCCCCCCCTCAATGTCCCATCGCTCAAAAGATAAGGTTAAATGAAGGAAAGCACAAGAATCCGGTAATTCGGGAGTTCCGCTGTTCAGAGCGTGTGTGTGTGTGTGTGTGTGTAAATAAATCCTATGTGACTGAGCAGTCATGGTGGAATCTGGTCCAGGATCTAATTTATTAATTTTCTACATTATTAAGCTATTTACTGGTATGGGGAGGGATCATTGAGCTTGGAGGGCGCCATAGAAACAGTCTAATCTGGCTCCCTCTTTGTAGGAAGAAGACAGAGGCTCAGAAGAACTGATTTTTTTTTCTCTCCAAGCCACATAAGGAGGAAGGATGAGGAATGGGATTTGAAGCTCTGACTTCGGATTCTGAAGCCAAATCTATTTTCACAAAAATAGAATCTGTATAGACTGAAGCTTCCTCGGATTATTATGGGACTCACACACACTAGGAAAGGAACAGTCCAAAGGCTATGGAGTCCTCAGCCGGGGGAGCTAGGAGAGCCAATGAGGTAAGGTCTGGCTGCTTTTAAGGTTAGCATCCACGGAAGAAGTCTAATCGATAAGGATTATTTTCAAAGCGGTTTATCTGTCAGCCCTTTAGTGTCTCATCCCGGCTGGGAAGAATCGGCAGAGATGGCTTGAAAGAGGAGATGTATAGATGAATAACAGATGTATAGAAAGGGCCACTCTCCTCTGGTTTCTCAGAAAGCCTGTCTCCAAAGCGGTATAAGCCAGCTAAACCCACACAAGTACATTCTATACTGAAGCACGCTTGAGTACCCGCCCCTAAGCGCTCAACCCTACAAAGCGAAGGAGGGGCTCTGCTGAAATGACAAGTACAACCATTCCCCTGCTTGTAGACAGGATAGAAGACCTAGAACTGGAAGTGACTTGAAAGGTCATGTAGTTCAACCCCTTCATTTTAGAGAAGAAACGAAGTTCAGAATGGTGGGAGTGATTTGCCCAAGTTCAGGAACAGAAAAATAGTCCTATCGCCACATTTAGTGTCCCTTTCCTTACGTTGTTAATCTTAATTTGTCCCTATTGATTCTGCAATTTAATGAACTATTAAAGGACTTCCCTGGAAAGAGAGAATAGGAAACAGGACAGACCCACCCAGCTCCTTCTAGCCGAGACTCCGCTGGGAATAAGATGCTATTAATTGTCCCCTCTCCCCTTTCCTCCCTCCCATGCTTTTCCCTTCTCTTTCTCCCTCCTTACATCACCATCACCATCACCACCACCTACCACCATCACCACCGCCACCACCATCATCACCATCTCCATCCTTTCCACATTTCTGTTAGTCGGTCCCCCAGCCTTATCCTAGGAAAGTCTCACCTCACCCAGGCAGCAGGAGGGGTGGCGGGAGAAGTTTCCGGGTTCTCTGGCTAAAATGGAAAGTGCCGTTTAGAAGTTCCCCTTCCCTCTCCAGCGCTGAGAGGGCAGATCGAGGGGTAAACGGATTGGGGAGCTTCGCGCAGCTTCAGCTGCAGTAGAGGATCTCCAGGAAAAGTATGCACTTTCCATTGTTTGAAAAACTTCTAAACAAATGATTCCCCCAAACAGTTCCTGAATGGGGCTGACTGAAATCACCCGGAGTTGGGGTGGGGTCAGTCTTTTCGCTCTCTGATCTACGCCTTCTTGGGCCTAATGCCTCCAGCCTGGCAGCCAGAGACGGGGCCCGGAAGGACCGGACTGGGCAGGGCAAAAAGCAGGGCAGGGGGGAGGTGTGCTCTCATGCAGTCGGGGTCAGTTATTGGGTTGTCCGTGGCGGGAAAAGAACAGAGCCCTCAGTGACACTGAACTACACCCAGTTCAGGCGGAGCAAAGGAACAAAAATGCGATCAAGAGACCCGAGGCCTTTACTAAGCCCAGCGAGCCAAGTCTACTCCTCTCTTCCTATAGGAAATTCGGCACGAATTAAAGTTCGGAGAGTGGGGGGTGGAGGCGGTGGGTGTGTCGAAGGCGATTTAGAGAGAGCGATCCTGCTTTCCATTAAGAGAAACACTTGTCCCTAATAAAAACTCGAATTCTCGATGTGTTCACCGTGTTTTCCCTTCTGTCCCGGAGCTACCTCTCTCCCTGTGGCAATGATCGAGCTAAGCTCCCTCACCCCCGGGCCCTGCCTCGGGGCCACGGGACACTAGTGGAGTCCATTCTGAGCCTCTCCACGCGACTCTCACCTGGCCGGCGTGCACATCTGCCTTCGAGTCTCCCTAAGATTCAGTAGGGCTCTAGATTTCTGGCAGGATTCTGGAGCTCTGGTAGGATTCTAGAACTATGGTAGAATTCGGATGTTCTGTAGCTCTGCTCCCTTTCAGCCCTCTCCTGTGCCCAGGGAAAACAGTTCCAATTTTTAATAAGGGAGAACCAAGTGCTGGTTCTCCTTCCCAAATCCCTTCCAGCTCTGGGGACGTGTTTTTCTTAAAAGATTCGGGTCAAGGAACAGACCAAAATAACCGAACAACCCCTTCCAACCTCTGCACATTTCCACGTAGAGTGCACACAATCCAGGTTCACACCTGCACGCGCACGTGCACACTCTCCCCCTCCCCCACCTCCGTCTCCTTCTTCCCCATGCCAGGCCTGGACTGTTTCTGCTAGGTGATTAACGACCCCACTTATTCCACGGATTTCAGGGTCTCCAGCTCAGCATTTTCGGTTTCTGGGCTGTATATCACGCTGTGGGGAAGGAAGAGTGGAGGGGGAGAAGCTGAATAAATACCACAGCGCTGTTCTGAGCTCTCTTGCAGTTTTGTTTTGTTAAGACCTCCTGGTAAATCTTTCCCCAGAGAACCTCAGGGAGGTAGCAAGGGGTGGGGAAGAGTGGACCTGGCAGGTTGTTCTCCAGATTTTGCCTCTTCTGTTATCCTCTCATCCCCTAATAGGGAAAAGGACTGTTCAGGCTCGAATTATACTCCGATTCTAGGCAGAACTTTCCATTCTCTTAATAAGATGAAGAAGACTTCAGATGTAGTCATTCATAAAAGAAGGGTATCTTTCCCAACAATCCTGCCGAATAAGTAAATATTAGTATCTTTCATTTCACAGCTGCAGAAACTAAATCTTAGGAAGGCTGTCCACGGAGGTGTCGAACGAATAGGGACTTGCATGCGTGGATTCTGACTCTCAGGCTGGTGTTTTTTTCCACCAACTCCAAGCTGCTTCTACTAATCGGCCATCAGAATTAGGCAAAGTGCGGGGTCATGACTTCCCACTCACTGCAGGGGGTCCTTGGCCTCTGGCACTGAGTCTGCTCTTTCTAAGGTTGCAGACTCATTAGCTGAGGAGATGTGGTTACCTGCAGGGAGTCTGGGAAGGGGCAAAGGAGGGAAAGGGGAACCAAGAGAAGTGAAAGCAGTCTTTAGGACTACCTTTAACACCAGGGTTTATTTTTTATTTAGCCCGATGGGATCCATTTCTGTGACACCTTCAAAACTGTCTTCCTTTCTCCAACAGGGATAATTCCCAGCTTGATTTTTGCTTCTTCAGTTTTTCTCTGCAGCAGCCTGGGTGGCAGATCTCTTCACATTTGCTGGAAAGAAACATACTTCCCTTCCCTTTCTCTTTCTTCTGCCCCTTCCCCTTCCCCTTCCCCAACCGAGGGCTCCAAGTTCCGTATAGAGAGAGGAGGAGGAAGAGGAAAGATATCTGGAAAGATGTTCCTGGCCTCTTTTGTAGCACCACAGATGAATATCCTTCAGACCATTCATTCCAACAGGGCCCCAGCAATTAGGGCCCCAGGCAGTCAGAGGGAAGAAAAATTAGATTTTCTGTGCAGGTTATGTTAGATTGCCCTTGTGAAAAGACTTTGGCTATAGCAGGGGAGATGTGTATCTATGTGGACTCCCTAGGACCGAGAAGCAAAGGTAGACTGGTCTGCAGGTAGAACAGCCTTTCAGGGGGCAGCAAAAAAGATTACTTAAGTTTCTAGCCCATCCTCATCTTTCAGAAATGTCCCCTGTCCTGCCAATAATATTATATTTCCATGTCTATATTCTCCACACACACATAATATCTGTGATGAAAAGGTCTGTATTAGGCCTCAAGAAAGGACCCAATAGAGGGTAGGGTCAATCAAAAGAAACTAGAAAATATAAGACTTAGATAAATCTCAGAAGTTATCCTAAAAGTAGAAGAGTATCTTTCCCAACAACCCTGCTGATCCTCATGATTTGGCAGATGAGAGGGAAAAGGCCTATGCAGCCTAAAGAGGGAAAGGGTTTACTTAAGGTCACTCTTACTAAGTGGCTGTCAACCTATTGCTTAATGTGCAGTTCTACTGACCAGTCTTGGGTTTCCATAAGATCTTCAGTTTGTAACTCATTAGGGAGTCTAACTAGGAGATGTAAGAGTTTGCAGTTGACAAATACTTGGGAAAACCCCATCTAGTTTATATCACCTTTTTTCCCCCTCTGCTTGTAGTCAAGGGAAGAGATTGAAGATTAAATACACAGATGTTTTTAGTTTACAAAAGAAGTGTAAACACAACCATAATTCATGACTTTACTATTGGCTGTTCACAACTGACCAGTTTTAGTGCCAGATCTATCTTTCGCTCCAACCGAGTAGAGCTAAACCTGCCTAAGAAATTCACCTACTAAGACATGTGCTGAATGCTATCACATCCCTAAAAATTATTTCTCTGGGGGAAAAAAATTCCCAAAGAAAGGGGACAAAGGCAGAGAACTCTGTTCAAATTTCAAAATATGCAAGATACACCAAAGTGTGAAAAAGAAAAATGAATAATATTTTCCCTAACCTGTAAAATTCCTTAGTCAAACTTGAATCTGATCAGGGGTTTATTGAGAAGCCCAGAGCAGTCTGTCACAGACCACATTCTCAGGCAGTTCTCTCTTTCCCTCATGGAGCTAAAACTAACAAGGGAAAAAACTGGGGAAAGCAAACAGATGGAGGCAGGGGGAGAGACAATTCAGCCCATGGCTATTTGGTATATTTTCTGTGACAATGTATTTTTTCTTTTCTTTCTGATTATTCAATTGTCTCTTCTCTCTGTATAATTCGATTTAATTCAGTTCAGTCTAATTGGACTCTAACCAACTAGAAGGAAGGAAGAAGGGATTCTTGAACTGGAAAAAGTTTTGCTTTGCAGGTTATGTTCACTCTTCGCAGCTTGGATCTGGCATAGAACAATCCACCCGGTCTGGTTCTGCTTTCCAAGTTTGCTGAAAATGCTCAGAGAAAACAGATCGATACCCTTTTGCATTAAGAAGTTCTACCCCCCCACCCCTCCATCCAAGTTCATTTTTCTAGGGGCTACGGGGTAGAGACAAAATGAAATGCTGCTCTCCAGTCTCTGTTTTTCATTCTCGCTACATAGACTTCACAGAAAGGGTCTAGAAGAAATTTAGACACAAACACTCATGTGATCTAAGTTTTCACTAAACAAAAGCTCCACTTCGATTCCCCAAGGGATAATTGAACCCTAAGAAATCTTTCTTTGGAGTTCGAATATCGATTTAATAGTGAACACAGAAAAAAAACCAAAAAACATCATGAATTGTTAGAGGTGGAAGAGACTTAAGAGACCACTGATTTCAAAGAGGAACAATTTGGAAGGGAGGGAGTCAACTGACTAGGAATAGGGCATACACCTTATTCCAGGTGATGCATACACACTGTGGTTATAAATAAAACCATGTTAATTTTTCTGTTCCATATTTTGATGTATTTTGCATAGCAGATATATGAGTAATCCAGTGTCCAATGTAAGACAGATAAAAGCCTTCTTTCAGAAATGTATGTTTCCTAATCTGAAAAATGAAAGGATTAGCTAGGTCTTCAGGGCTCCTTCTAACTCTAATGCTCTGCCTCAATCTAACTTCGGTGTGTTTCGACTTTATAGACGTCCTGTGGAACTTGAGGCACAGGTATAGGGTAGGTTGAGTCTGGGTCAGGAAGTTTGGGCCGAGAGATCAGGCCTAGACTAAGACCTGCACTTTAGGGTAAAGTTATTCACGAGAAACATTGATAAAGGTTTCACAACACTTCCCTCACCCCTTATACCCCTCCCTCCACTTCTCTCCAATTGCCAAAATATGTATTTTGAGTCTGAAAGCCGATTTCATTGTCCTAATCCAATAGAAATGAGGGAAGAAGATAAAGCAACGGAAATAAATGCCCAACCTAAGGGGCGCAACCCTTGATGGCCGCAAATTGCTATGGGAGTTTTATGGCCCGTAAAGGAACATTAGTTCGGCAGACTCCCAGGAGGGGAGAAGGAATAGAGGAAGGAAAAAGGAACGGTTCTTGAACTGGAAAAGATAAAGGGGGGGGGGTGTCCTCATTTTTGTTGTGGCCGTTCCAGATTTCACATTTCAGACTTCCAGTCTAGCCATTGAAGTCACTGACTGGGCTTTTAGGGCTCCCTGGACGTGAAAAGAGAATCAAGGGAAGAACACTGAGGAAATTGAGCCTTTCCTCGCAAAAGTTCAGAGAAATCCTTTCAAATTGCGTATGCTTTCCTCAAGGACATTAGACACATAAAGGATAATGGGGAAAGGGGGAGAAAATAATCCAGGTCATTCGAGGCCAAAACAAATAAGCAAAAAAAAAAAAAAAAAAAAAAAATTGCACCGACCCATCAGTTTCACCTTAAGAACTCCAAAACTGGAAAGAAAAAGACTTTAAGTATCTACTTCTCCCTTTAGCTTTCGGTTAAACTGTATGTGAACGACAACATTGTCACACCATCTATCTAAATAACGAATTGTTCTGGACATTCAATAGAATGGAGGAAAAGAAAGCCTGACAGCTGCCTTCTCTTGCTAAAAGTCTGGCTCCCGAGGTAGGCATTGTCTTTGGAGAGCCAGGCCCCAGATGAGGAGAATCGGGACTCCTTCCTCGCGCGCAGTCTCCTCCGGTTGTGGCTTCCGGCTCAGAACCTAAGGCATTCTGTAGGCGGCTGGAGACTGATCCTCCCCAAGTGAACTGTGTAGTCCATTCTAATACTCAAGGTTAGCGCCTCTATTTCACTGATTCCAACGCCTCTCTAAACTGTAGACTAAAATCTCCCCAGACTAGGGAAATAGAACAACAGTCAGCAAAATGAATGAGGCTTTTAAACCGGCAATGGGTAATTAGCCTTAGTTCAAGTCTCCACCCCCCCCCCAAAAAAAAAGCCCACCAATAAAATACTCATAATAAACTTTTGCTATGAACAGAGTGAGAGGCAGTTTTTGTAGATAGAGAACTGGGTACGAGTCCACTCTCTGACGCCTACTACTTGCAGGAAGGCGAATTTCTTGACCTCTCCGTAATGATCCCATCTATTTTTCTAAGACTGAGTTACAAATCAGTTGTCCATCTATATCCAGGGACTGTTTTTCCCATCGGGAGCTGACCACACTGATGAAATCGATGCCTCCCCCCCCAAAAAAAAAAAGAAAAGGCGGGAAGCATCTCACTGTATTCTGAGTTTTATGTAGATGATTTTTTAATAGCAAAAAAGAGATGAATTACAGCTAGTGTAATAGAATCCGAACTTGAAGTTGTCAGACGTCCAGCACTGCGTTAGTTAGCATCCTTGCCTTCCACATCTCTCTAAGCCTGTTTATTAATCTGTGAAATGGACCTCACACTATCACTACCTACTTCACAAGGCCCCAGGATGGAAACCGCTTTATTTAGTGTCATATGGAGGTCTCATTCAGGTGACCGCAGAGTGGTTCTTAAATCAAGGGGCTGATTTTCACATGCACCAAGCGGAAATCCGACTTCTAACCTTAAAATGATACCTGAAAATATTACCCTAAAGAAAACCCGGATTCTGGTTGCCTGGGACTAAGGAGATTCTTTGGAGTTTGATATCTGAGTGCTTAGAAAGTACCCTGATTTAGAACCCGCGATGAGCCTTTTTTCCTTTCCGGCTTCCTTCCAAGCCAGTAGGGCCCAGGCGTGAGTGGGTAAGGTCTCCCCGAGTCAGGGCCAGGAGCTGCGCGTGGTTCGGAAAATTGATACGACTCTCCAGAGTGTGGGGCCCGGGGTGGGGGGAGGGGCGGGGAAATAATATTTGGAGGCCCGGAGGAAACGGGGTCAAGCTTCAGCTGAGTGTCCTTGTCCCACAATCTACCTGCAGGAGATGCCTAGAGAGTCAGCGAGAAATACAGCACGCTACGGTCATTTCCCAGGGCAGAGCTCTTTCAGTTACATATGGTCTCTGGTTCCGAAAGAATCATTTCAGAGGAAAGAATCCCTTTAAAAAAAGCTGTCGAGTTTGTGGAAATCTTTGTATTCTCTTAACAGAGACTTCCCCTTACATCTCCTTTGCTACTTCAAGTACATATCTAAGCCTGCTTAGTGGAGATGGATAGGCGGGGGAGGGAGGTGGGGGGTGGGGGAGAAGAGGACGAGGAGGGGAAAGGAAGGAAGAAGGGGCAAAGAACTGGGGAGAAATCCAAGTTCTCTAGGAGACTTTGGAGCAATAGAAGACACTTAAAAACACCACTCCCCCCAAAAAAATTCGCAGCTGGTCTGACCTCTTTATTCACTCTCCTCCCTAAGCCCCCAAACTCTTAGGAAAGTGTTTTGGGGATTGCGGGGGTGACCTTCCCTTCCCACGCTGTTGCGTCTAATTGCTTTCAAAAGAGACCTGGAAGTTCTGGGAGAGCAGAAGAGGTCGAGCTCAGGGGCGAAAGTGGAGCAAGTTCCGACCCGCCAAGCCCTTTCTGGGAGTATAAGTCAGAAGGCTCACATGTCACAGTGTACCCACCCTGGGCACCTAGAAGGAGAAGGGTGCGCCTTGGCCTTGGGCAGGGAAGATATTTTGATTCCGAGCATAAGCCAGAGAATCTGTAGCGACTGTTTGCACTTGAACTTGATCTTGGGGTTCACTTTCGCGTTCTCCTTGGTCACTTTTTTGTCCTCTCACAGCGTAGTTTTTGTGTTTGTTGATGCTGGGTCAGGGGCACAGAGGAGTAGGAGAAGGTAGAAGTCTCAAGCCGAGTCTCTGTCAGCTTTCCCCTTCAACCCAATTCCTCACTTCCCCATCCATTTGGCCAAAGCCACCACCGGCCCCGGCACCAGCACTACTATTACCCCGTGGCGAAGTTCTGAGAGTACCTAACAGATTAAGGCTTTTCTGCCTGTCTGTCTCTCTCCATCTCCGTCTGTTTCTCTATGCGTGTCTCTGTATCTCTGTCTCTGTATGTCTTTCCGTGTGTCACATACACACACACACACACACACACACTCAGAAAGACACACAGAGACACTGAGAGACAGAGTGAGAGACCTTTCCATTCTTGATTTAGCCACTTACAACTTCCATATCTCAAGGACAAACAAAAAGCTCTGATTTTATGCGGGGCTCGCGCGTACACACACACACACACACACACACACACACACACACACCCTAAAACAAAGACATAAACTTATAGAAGGACTCTCCTGCGCCCACCTCATTCCATCCCCCGATCCCGGGTTGCAGGCCCTGTCAATTTTCGTCCCACGGATTTTATCTGTTGGCACATTAAGGTCTTAGGGGTTCTTAAATGCTAAGACATTAAACCCTTCGCCACAGCGAACAGCACGAATGCTCCAGACAGGGTGATTTGGGCCCTTAGAGCAATGGGAGAGTAGCGGGGTTGCCTGCCCAGGAGGCTTGATCTACAGCTCCTTTCTCCCACTCGAACGTGACTCTCCTCCTAATTGCTCGGACTCCCAGCCACATAGCTGAGAAATAGAAGAGAGGGTCGTCGGGAACGTCTCCAGGCTGGCTCCAAGGTGATCATCTGATCATTCCTGACAAATTCAGTAAAGGCGCTTTGTAAATCTGAAAACGCCTTAGGAACATCAGCTATTATGAGAATTAATGCGGGCTGAGTGGGCGCTAAGTATCCCTGATCTGCCCAGATCCAGCGAGCTCGGGAGACTTTCCTTCACTAAAATACAAACGCCTCCCTGGGTCTCTTTTCGCCCGGGCTGGATTGGAGCGTATTATACGAGGGGCCCACCGGCCTATATCCTGGGGAAATCTGCGGCAAAGCTCTCGGTTTTGAGCATGGCAGCAAACGGCAATCTTTAAATAGCCTTCTTTAAGCTTAAGGCTTGAGGGAGTCGCTCTGTGGTTTTCTCAGTGGCCTTGCGATCTAGAGTCCCACTGCTGCCCTTCTCAGGGTCCTTAACTTTCAATCTCCACTAGAGGCTTCTGGGAGCTCCGGATCGCAAACCCCATTTGTGTCTCTCCAGGGAGAATAAACATTTTCTTCTGCCTTCCTTTTCTAATTTCCACCCTGGGTCGCCGTCTTAGATCTTCTGGTTATGTATCCCAAGACCTTGATGTGAATTTCCATCAATCAATTAAATCATTCATCTCTAACATTTTAAACATAAAGTGAAAACAAAATAAAATAAAAAGTAACCGGAATTTCTATCCCCCTTTTCTTACCCTTCAAGCCCTATTCTCCCAAGGAAGAAGTTGGATCCGGCAAGTTTCTTTTTCAAAAGAAAAAAAGAAAAAGAAAAAGAAAAGGGGGGGGGGGGGGGGGGGAAGAGCATCTCTTATTAGAACTGGAAAGGGACATCGAAAAGTTAACAGTCGCAAGGCTGCCCCCCCGTGACGATTCTCTGAAACAGCATTGCCTTCTGGATAACTTCTGGGCCGCTTTATCTCTTTTGAACTTATGTCATCTGTGGTCAAAAAGTTATTGAATTCAAACAGTTATTTTAATCCACAAGAAATGGGCGGGGGAGGGGTGGGTATATTTCCGTTGAAACAACCTCCTGACCATGGATGCTGGAGAGTTTATGCAGGGTGTCTCTCCAGTCCCTTCTAATGAACATTTGTCATAACTGTGCTTTATAAATTCCTCATCTTCTCCCCTCCCCATCAAGGCCTCCCTGCCCCCACCCACTCCTCTCTTTTCGTTTTCGGTTCTGCAACAATAGCTCTGACTGCTGGAGCTTGCCTGATGATATAATCCAAAAGGCATTCACCAGCAGACCAAGGGCCAAGTTATCAAAGAGTTCAACTTTTTTTTTTTTTTTTTTAAAGCTGTTTACTATTCAGGAAATTTGGTAATTATTTTTTTTTCTCTCCACGTAGTGGTATAACCCTCTCCCTTTTGATATTAGATCCTCTATGGCCCCTAGCTTCGTGCTGTAGGGGGAGGAGTAAAATGAAGGGATTGGACTAAAGCATCAGAATGTCATATCCCTTATGTTATCAGAGGAGCTTTCCAAATCAGCTAAGGGCTTCCCACAAAACAGGAATCCACAAAGCAAGCCCACATTCTCCATCCATAGTTCTGGGAGAATGAAGGAAGTCTCCAGTTCTATTTAGTCTATCTTCTACTTGATTTTCTTTAGCATTTTATCACATTTTAAATATATATATTTTCCCCAATAACATGTAAAACCAATTTTGCTAACATTGCTTTTTAAACTTTTGATTTCCAAATTTTCTCCATCCCTTCCTCTTTTCCCACTCCCTCTCTGAGATGGTATGCAATTTGATATAGGTTAAAATGGGTAATTATGCAAAACATATTTCCATTTTAGTCATGTTGTGAAGAAAACAGACAAAAATAACCACTACAAAAATAAAGTGAAAAATAGTATGTTTTGATCTGCATTCAGTCTCCATCAGTTCTTTTTCTGGAGGTGGAGATATTATTCATCATGGATCAGTCCTTTGACATTGTCTTAGATCATTGTATTACTTTGAATGGCTGAGCCATTCACAGCAGATCATCATATTATATTGCTATCACTGTGTACAATGTTCTCTTGGGTTAGGGTTAGGGTTCACTTTGGAATTAGTTCATTTCAGTCTTTCCAGGTTTTTCTAAAAGCAAACTGCTTGTCATTTCTTATAACACAATAGTATCTCATTACAATAATGTACCACTCTTCAGCCATTTCTCAAAAGAGGAACATCCCCTTGATGTCGAATTCTTTACCACAATAAAAAACGATTGCTATTGCTATTGTGGGAAATTTTAGGGTTAGGGTTAGGGTTAGGGTTAGTCTAGATCAGTCCACAACTCTATCAACAATGCACTAATCTCCCAATTTTCCCACATCCCTTCCACAGTTATCACTTTCCTTTTTTTGTCATATTAATCAATGTGATAGCTGTGAGATGTGTACTATATGTTATATAATTCTCTGCATCCCTAACCCAAAAGCTTATTTCTGGAGAATTGAGAAGATATATAGGAAAAAGTGAGTATGAATATATAATTCTGCTTAAATTGTCTTGCTTATCTAATGGTTTCATGTATGTAAGCCTTCTTTCTCAATGAAACAGAAAGGTCCTTAAGGTTACACATTAAATTAATTTAATCAAACAACCCTTCTGACTAACTTAAAAAAAAAAAAAAAAGCTACTTCTTACTCCTGCCTACTCTCCTCCTTTGGCTATCATGACACTCTGTTCTCCTTCTACCAGAATGACCACTCCTCAGTCTTCATTAAGATATTATTATCTAGCTTCTGTCCAATCAGTGCAGGTGTTCTCAGAGTTTTATTGAATCCTCTTCTCTTTTCATTTCTGCTCTATATATTCTGTCTCTAGGTAATCTGATCACCTGTAATGGACTCAGTTATTACCTCTATACATATACTTTTCACATTATATATATTTTTGTATCCACTGGTATTCTCTTGAGAGAATCCAATCTCACATCACCAACTACTTGCTAAACAAGTAAGTCCCATAGATATCTCAAAGCCAACATGTCCAAAATGGAACTGATTTTTTCCACCCTAAATTTATTCCTCTTCCAAACTTCCTTATTTCTTTTGAGAGCACCATCATTTTCACAGTCCCCTACATTGATAATTTTAGAGTTAGGCTCGACTTTTCCTTTTTCCTCATCGCTCATTAGCTAATCAGTTACCAAGTCTTTTTGATGCCATGACCACAGCATCTCTCACATTCATCCTTTTCTTTCCAATGACTAGTTATTATACTGGTACAGGTATCAAATCATTTCTCTGCTACACTAATACAAGGATCTTCTAATTGATCTTCCTGTTTCCACTCTCTCCTCTCTACAATGTGGATCTCACTTTTTCTTTCTTTCTTTTCCTTCTCTCTCTCTCTCTCTCTCTCTCTCTCTCTCTCTCTCTCTCTCTCTCTACTGAGGCTGGGGTTACCCAGAGTCACACAACTAGAAAGTGTTAAGTATTTGAGACCACATTTTAACTCGGGACCTCCTGACTTCAGGGCTAGTGCTCTATCCACTGCGCCACCTAGTTACCCCCATCTTACTTTTCTAGACAGTTCTTTCATACAAATTGAACTATTAATTATTACTTAAACTTGACATGTCACCTCTTCCTTTATCCAGGGGATCTTTTATAATTAGAATTCACTTTCTTGAGGCTTTCTTGTTTCTTCTCCAGGTAGTACATCTGAGTTTTCCAACAATGCACCAGAAACTGCTTTATCCAGGATTCCACTTGAACCCTGGAATTTGCGTATTGGAAGTACACTTGGGAGTCTTAGTTCTTTCTCTCTCAATGGATGGCTCCTCCCAGAGTTTCTATTTAAGAAGAGTCCAGGCCAACCACTGTCCTCTCTCTTATCCTAGTTTTTCAAATTCCCTTTGTTTTTTCCTGGTGTGTTAAGTCCAAGGTATGATAAAAAGGTCACATTCCCAGATTTAGTTCTTGACAGAAAGAAGAGAAAATTTATTTGATTATTAGCACAGGGATAGTCCTTCTTTACCCACTCTCTTTATTCTCTTTTCAGTCTAGTCAAAAGCAAGTTTAAGAAATACTTCTCTTGTCTGGTCATCACATGAATCTGTTCCAGGAAGGGATTCCTTCTTGACCTTGACTGAGTCTAGGAATCAATGAGGTCTTTAATAAGAATACCATCAAGGACTTTGGGATAGGATTTTGCATCTTTGACACTGATAATTAAAAAAAAAAAAGATTAATCAGGTGTTTTTATTCAGACTAGACCAAGAACAATGGAGTAAGATATAGTTAGCATACACACACACACACACACACACACACACATACATACACACACGTATATGTAACTATGGGGCTCAATGGATAGAATGCAGGATCTGGAGTCCAGAGCAACTGAGTTCAAATCCAATCTCATTTACTTATTAGCAATATAACCTCTGGCTCACTTGGACTTCTGATTGCCTCATTTTCCTCTTCTATAAAATGGGGATTAAAAAAAATCACAAGGTAATTGTGAGGATCAAATAAAATAATAATTGTAAAGTTCTTGATATATGGTGTTATATGTGTTAGCCATTATTATTTTTTTATTTATTTAATAGCCTTTTATTTACAGGTTATATGCATGGGTAACTTTACAGCATTAACAATTGCCAAACCTCTTGTTCCAATTTTTCACCTCTTACCCCCCCACCCCCTCCCCCAGATGGCAGGATGACCAGTAGATGTTAAATATATTAAAATATAAATTAGATACACAATAAGTATACATGACCAAACCGTTATTTTGCTGTACAAAAAGAATCAGACTCTGAAATATTGTACAATTAGCTTGTGAAGAAAATCAAAAATGCAGGTGGGCATAAATATAGGGATTGGGAATTCAATGTAATGGTTTTTAGTCATCACCCAGAGTTCTTTCTCTGGGCATAGCTGGTTCAGTTCTTTACTGTTCCATTGGAAATGATTTGGTTGATCTCATTGCTGAGGATGGCCAAGTCCATCAGAACTGGTCATCATATAGTATTGTTGTTGAAGTATATAATGATCTCCTGGTCCTGCTCATTTCACTCAGCATCAGTTCGTGTAAGTCTCTCCAGGCCTTTCTGAAATCATCCTGTTGGTCATTTCTTACAGAACAATAATATTCCATAATATTCATATACCACAATTTATTCAGCCATTCTCCAACTGATGGGCATCCATTCAGTTTCCAGTTTCTAGCCACTACAAAAAGTAGCCATTATTATTAGTAAATGCCTTTTCATTCATTTGTTTAAGAATAATTGCTCCTTTTGAAGAAAACTATAATAATAAATGTAAAGCACTTTGCAAATATTAAAAGTGCTATATAAATCTTAGATTTGAATATTGGTATTATCATTCTGTGAGAGTTATAAGCTGATAAGTTAGACAACTAAACTCATAAATAATTTTATCACTGAAAGTTGAACTATTATCATTTTAGGTCTTTCTGTACAGAAAAAAGCCACCCCAAGACCATAGCAGAATCTTCCCAGATATGTACCACAAGTTGTATTTAGGAGCAGTTAATCTTATATTGGTGTTCTCCAACCCTGCTTTTAAATCCCCCAAACCAGACACTATTACCACCTTCTAGCTGGGCATTTTGGAAATAGGAGAAACTTCTCCTGTCAGTTTTGGTCAAAGGAACTTGTTATTATATTGTGGTCAGATATATATAAAATATATATATACGTATATGTATATATATGCATATATATAACTCTCAACTCTATATACCCATATATGTATGAATATGTGTGGATGCATGTATAAATATATGACTCCCAACTCTGTGTGTGTGTGTATAAACATATGAAAGCAAGATATTTAGAACTTAAGGAAAGATTGGAATCCTTTAGCAAATATTCCTAGGATTGTGTTCTGTATTTTACATATATCTGCTTGTTTATCCTTCTTCCTCAGTTCACCCTTCTTTCCCCTTCTCACATTTTTGTTGGATCCCACAGTGTGTAGATACAAGGAACAGGTGTGTTGTCATTTGCATTTGTCTTATGTAAGGTTTTTGAACTAGGAGTGTTCTATCATTAGTAGCAGCCCCTTCCTCTATCTTTGTGTTGCTGTGATCATGGGCTCACATTGTGTCTGTTTTGTATTGATGCTGTTGCAGGATTGAACATCACAGATTATTACAGAATATTCAGACCTAATCCCCTGAACTTAATGACTCTCTGGAGAGTCTATCCGTCAGACTGGCTGGCTGTCAATCTGTTTATGTGCCATTTTGGCTACTGCTGGGGATATGTTATAAATTGGCCAAGAAAGCTGTAATTTACTAATTCTTAGAAACTGTTATACACAGGTGAGTGAAAGAAAAACCTAAGGACAGAAGCCAGACCTGGAAGTTGTAATTTGAGTAATCTTGATTTGTTAACTTTTATTCAATTTTATGATATTGAAAGCAGTGAGAAGAATCTCAAATTATTAGGAGCTTGAAAAATATACTTATAAGTAGAGCAATCCTCTAAGGCAAATATACCAATTTCAATTCTCAATAATGAGTTTTACTATAGCCTCTCAGGTCTACAGGGATAGCTCTGAGGAGTCACACAGTGTCTTTCTAATGCTATGGTGCATAATTCCCCACCAGTGTGCTTCCTGTCATTATTATCAGTCATCATCTTGTCAGCAGGACTTAATTAGCTTTTTTAGAAAAGGGTATTTACCAAGGTGGTATGCTAAGAGCAACTAGTATAGACATATTCACCAAAGTCTGTGACATATGCTTCCCCATATACATAAAGAATACAAGAGAAAGTTCAAAGTTAGAAAGCACACATGGGAAAGATACATTCCTAGGAAGCCCATTTGCTAGAGTCCTTAAGACATTCCCCTTAAATATGGTATAGTTCTTTTCCTTGGTCACTTTGTAAGAGCCTTTACTCATCAATCTAATCTATCCTTGACTCTTGATGCAGAAACTGCCATCATCAACTGCTCTTTTGGGGACACAGCTAGGATGCCAGTGAAAGTGCAGACCAAAGCTTTGGTCTTTTGAAGTTCATCAGGTACTCCTCTGTTTGAGTGGAAATAGGTGCCAAGGCTAAGATTCTTTCCTCCCCACCAATCTATTCCGTTTCAGGGGTGACTCTTTCTCTTCTCTGACACTCAAAACTCTCCAGTTCTGACTTGGTTCCAGCTCTGATACAAACTCTGAAGGCTGTGACCAAGTCCTTTTCCCAATTGGAACAGACTTCCTATCAGTATCACTTCAGTTATAAGACATGTTCTCACAAGATTGAAGTGTTAGTAGAGTATGAAATTTTATTGACATTAAGTGGGAGTAGGATATCAGGCTTATCCCTACTCTTAAACTAATGTACATTTGTACAATGCATATATATATATATATATATATATATATATATATATATATATATACATACACATTGCTTATGTGTTGATACTGCTTACATATTCAATATTGCTCATGTAGGATTTAAAGCATTTTTCATGTGGTATAGTGAAGTGACTGCTCTGTCGACAGGTTGGTAGCTTCTCAGATGATTTTCAGTTTGAACTCCTTAGAAACCACATGGACTCCAGTATCTGTATCTCTGTAGAATGCCAGGTTTTGTGGAGATTCAAGGCCATCACACAGACTAAATGTAAGTGACCCTTGGCTACATAGTTTTGTGAGACTGTTTGTGGAATCATTCTTTTCAAATATTGAGCATTTATTCTTCTGTTGCCACAATTTGTGCCGGATTAGAACAATGCAGGCCAGTTATTTGAGTGAACTTTCTCTAGAAACATCATAACTTTTGAAATTAATTTCCTTCATAAATGTTTAATAAATTATATAATTGTAATGGAGTACCTTCTAGGTATGGTAATTTAAATGAAGGTCTAAACCAGTGGTGGGCGAATTAAATTTTAAAGGTACTATTCCAAACTTGATTTAGTTGGAGCTACCCCAAATCTTTATCTCAGGGGATTGTCCTGGGCTCTAGGTAGACACTTCTTTGTCTAGACAAAGGAATGTTGCACCTGCATATCCAAAAATGCATGTCTGGACCAAGGAAGACCTAAGAGAAAAGAGCTGGCTCCCAGCCAACCAAAAGGGGATGCTTCTGCCTGGGTGAATCCCAGAGGTCCTGAGTTAGTTACTATTTGGGAGAGATTTGCAGAAGAGGCAAATTTACATTTAGAAGATCCAGAACCATTCTTGAAGTTTTCATTGGTTCATTCATCCATCAATTACTTATTAACTTCTATGTCAGGAGCTAGGGAGAGATGGAAAAAAAATAGGATTGGGTTTCTGCCTGAAGACCTTTACAATATATTAGGGAATATAAGTCATGTAGATATATACAAAGACACATATCTCAAAATAATACAAAAAATGTTATATGAATGTTTAGAGGAAGGAGAGATCAGGGATTCCCTTTAAAAGATTTCATGAGATAGAGACAGGAGTGGAAGACATTCTAGGTAGAGAAGCCATCTTACTCAAAAACCTAGAGGCAGAAAACCATGTTTTCTTGAGTTGAGTGTAGGTAGGTTGCTTGATGTTCCTTGAAAGTGTGAAGCAAAATGGCACGAGATTATCCCCAAAAGGTAAACTGGAGTCAGATTTTAGAGGATCTCAAAGATCAAGTTTATGTTTGGATTTTCTTCTGTGGCCGGTGAGGAGGCACCAAACATTCTAAATATTGGTGTGACAGGATCAGAATTGCGTGGTAGGAAAATCATTATGGCAATGATGTATCAGATGGATAAGACCTAACTCAAATCTCTTGCAATGATCTCATGCTTAGTGCCTTCTGCAGATTTTTACATATATTGTGAAAGTCCCTTGGAGACCTAGTATTTATGCAGTGTTTTAAGGTTTGAAAAATGCTTTATGTAATGTTAACTCATTTGATCTTTACAAAAAAGCTGGGAGTTGGCTAAAGGCAAGAACAGTTTCACTTTGTCTTCATATATAGTACCTGGTATAAGAGTGCTTAATAAATGCTTATTGATTGATTGGGGAAAAAAAACCAGAGGCAAAAAAATACAGGAAAAATTCAACGAGGATCTGAATTTCAGCGTTAGCAATGGAACTGTAATGGGAAAGATAGATAATGAAAAGTATTCTGCATATAGAAAGCAAGCAACTTAGTAATTTTGCTTTGTTCTGTAACTATAATCACCTCATGTATTTAAGCTATAAGGAGAAATTAAGAAGAAATCTTTTTTGATTTCCCTTCATGCTACTGCTTTTCCTCTGCAACTACCTTCAATTTACCCTGCATTTATCTCATATATATATCATTGTTTATATTTTATTTCCCCCATTATTCTGCATGTTCCTTGAGGGCAGGAACTGTTTTTGCTTTTCTTGATATTCACGTGTGGCAATTTTTTGTTCCATTATTTTCAGTTGAGTCCAATTCTTCACGACCCCATTGAGTGTTTTCTTGGCAAAAATACTAGAGTGGTTTGTGATTTTCTTCTCCAACTCATTTTACAGATGAGGAAACTGAGGCAAATGGGATAACATGACTTGCCCAGTGTCATGCAGCTAGTAAGCATCTGGGGACAAATTTGAACTTAAGAAGACGAGTCTGTTGACTAAATCAAACCTGGGCCAATTATTACACTGCCGTCATCAGAACAAATGAATATTTGAGAGAGTACAGCATATTGATATTATGCATCATGGAAGTGCAAGAATTCTATAAGTAATTTTCTGTTCTGGTCATGTTTTACATCAGAATGCCTCTATTCTGAAGAAAGGTTGACAATACCATGATTTGCATTTTCTCTAATGAAGATGTATGTATTTAGGATTCAGATACATAATTGATTCTGTCCTAGACAGTTCTTTCTAACTCATTCCCTCTTCTTTAGGGGAATTTTATATTAAGACTGCCAAGGGAACACTCGGTATGTAGGAGAAGAATGACCTAAGTGCAATGTCTTAAAAAAAACAGAATGAGAATGTACCAAAATGGAGGATGGAGATATTTCCTGAATATAAAATCCTGCAAGGGCTGAGAAAGATTAGAACTAAGAAAAAGCTATTGTATTTAGTGATTGGTCAGTCATTGGTCACCTTTGATTCTCTAAATTTAGTAGAATTTTAGGGAAGCAAACCAACTAATAAGGAGTTGAAAAATGGATAGTTAGTAGGAAAATAAAAGTCTGGGTTGCAAGACAAAAGGGGAGGTTTTTTTTTAAAATAAGGATTAAAAATCTAGACATAATAGAAACCTCAGAGGTCAATAAATCCAATCTTATCATTTTACAGATGAGAAAATTGAGGCTTAAGTATGTTAAATGATTTGCCCAAGATGAGAAAAAAAAAAACTTGTGAGTGACCAAAGCTGAAAAAACAGGCTAGAGACAGAAGAGTCAGGAATCAAACAGAAGTTTAATTTCAAAGTGAGGAAAACAGGTTTGTAAATCAAAATCCTCCCGAGGAGAGCTTGTGGCTTGTGGCAGAAGTAGAGTTTTTAAGCATGAAAACCACAATCTCAATACAGTCATTCTTATATCTTGAGTAAACAGTTCCCAGAACAGACCATGAGTGTAGGCATTTTTGGGACAATACAGGCATTCTTGAGTCCTGTGGGAACCTTTTGATTGTCTCAAATCTTTAGGATTGTTGAGCCTTGTGATTATTCAGCAGAGTATAGAACCAGAGTTAGTGTCAGGAACAGGGATGAAGCACCTGGTACAGTTCATTTAGCGGTTACAAGGGCAGGGATTGCTCAGGGAGTCAGTTGCTGTTTTTGCTTTTTTTCTGCACCATGTCTGTTGCTTCTGGCTCTCAGGTATAGGAAATAGAGATGCTAAATCATTACACAAATTATATAAAATCTTAATTCCCATGACACCATTTGCCAGAGGGTAAAAATCACCCAGAGAGTGAGCTCAAAGGATTGTTGACCTCAGGGCACAGTCTGCTTACTGACCCTTAGCTCTGGAAAACAGAGTATCTCCTACTATCTTGATATTTCCCTCTTTTGGTCAAAAGAGAGGCAGGTATAAATCAAGATGCCTCCAGAGGCCAGTTTTCTAATTTTGAAACTCCAGAGAATTTTAGTTCACATAATATTTCCTGTTTCTATCCTTAGCTAAATTCTGTACCTGATATAAGAATTGTTTAAAATTTGATCTGTTTTTTCCATTTCTTAGCCAGCACCGGACAATTTAGATAACTGATATCTTATAATATACTTTAAGCTCCAATATTGCTAAAAACTCATATATATATATATATATATATATATATATATATATCTCCTTTGCTACTCTTGATTTTTATTCATTTTCATTATATTGGTCCTGCCTACCCATGAGTAATTTCTATTTCTCCTATTATTTAAATATGATATTATTCCTAGGTTTATTTTAGCAAATGAACTTTCAGACATTTTATACTGTCTAGAGTTATTTTAAATGGGGCATCTCTCACTATCTCTTCTTGCAAGGTTTTGTTTGTGACATAAAGAATGTTGGTGACAGTGGGAATCCTTGTTTCATGTCTGATCTTACTAAGAAGGTTTCTAGCTTATCCCTATTACAAATAATGCTTGCTGATGGTTTTAGAAAAAAACATGCATTTTATTCATTTGAAGAAAAACCCATTTATACCTATATTTTCAAATGTTTTAATAGAAATGAGTGTTGTTCTTTGTCAAAAGCTTTTTCTGTTAATAGTTTTCTTTATGTTAAACTATATTTGTATCCCTGGCATAAATCCCTTGGTATAATCTTTTAAATATATTTCTGTAATCTATTAGCCAGGATTTTATTTAGGATTTTTGCAAATACATTCATTAATGAAACTGGTCCATAATTTTCTTTCTTTGTTTTCACTTTTCCTGGATTTAGGTATCAATATTATATTTGTTTCATATATAGAAGATCCATTTATGGTAGGATTTCTTTTGGTAGGTCCCACCTTCGCCTATTATTCCAAATAACTAATTCATTTAATATTGGAATTAATTGATCTTTAAATGTTTGATAGAATTCACTTGTAAATCTATTTGGTCCTAGTGCCTTTTTCTTAGGAAAATCATTTAAGTCTGTTCTGGCTATTAAAAAAAATTATCAGACAGATACCTTTAAAATGGGAAAAATAATTTCACTTTCTTTACCATTATCAATACAATTTATGTTTAAAAATTATTGGACTTTAATTAATAAATCCTTATTCCAATTTTGAGAACCTATTACTAAAGCATACTGAATTTCCATGATAAAAAAATTCGGAAGTCAATCATATACATCTCTATATACTTCTTAGAGAAAACAGTGCAATGCTGTTGTTTTTCTCAAAATTTACTATCCCATTTAATTAGAAAACTTTCACATTACGTCTTTGTGTTATTACTTAAGTTTAATTGTTTCCACCTTAGGAGAATATCATCCCTATATTATAATTTGACCTCAAATATAGGTTAAAATTGTAAGATGTTCATACATCATATTTTAGTAATTCAAAGACATCCCAGTACCAATATATTATTTAATAGATTTAGTATTGTACTTATAAAACTTTTTGATGTAAAAAACTGCTAAGAAAGGAAATCATAACAAGGGTGGAGGTGGGGAAACT
This sequence comes from Sarcophilus harrisii, assembly GCF_902635505.1. Taxonomy (NCBI): domain Eukaryota; kingdom Metazoa; phylum Chordata; class Mammalia; order Dasyuromorphia; family Dasyuridae; genus Sarcophilus; species Sarcophilus harrisii. Next base: position 422,218,733 of record NC_045429.1, read on the forward strand.
CCCTTAGCTATTTGATTCCAAGTATTTGTCATATCTGACAGATAATCATGAATCACAGAGTGTTAAAAGCAAGGCTCAGGATTGACCACATGAGAATTTTCCTTTTCAGAAAGGAAGTAGTACAATGGGGAAATAGAGTCAAGAAAATCCTACTAGGCCATGTTTGAGGTTATCCCCAAAACTTTTCCTAGGCACAGACTTATACCTTTAGCAGTTCCCGGACTACAGCATATGTCATTTGGTACTATTGGCTTCATTCATGACAATTCAGACAACTATCCCTGTAATCAAAGCTCAAAACAATAGTAAATTTTAGTCCCAGAAATTACTTTAAATAGTAAAATTTCACTAACCACAACTTAGACCTTGAATACTATTCCTGATGTTAACATTTCATTTAACCTTTACTCATAAATTAAAACTACCTATATTCTGTGATTTCAGAATACAGCAAATACCTAATAGTTGATTCATCATTAATATGTTAAAGTTGCAGCTTAAAATCCTATACTCTTTCACAAGTCAAAAATGTCAAATGAAAATTGGCTATTATAGTAAACATTATTACTTGTTTTAGAACAAAATATACCACATTAAATATTTAACATTTTTCAAATACCTGTTTTTATCACATCCTTTTAAAAGCCCAATTTATATGTAATAACATATAGATTGAAAATTTATTTTGTCTAACAATATTTCTGTTACAATGGTCCCTCAAATTTCATAAAATAAGAGAATTTAGAAATGCACAAACACAAACAATAAACTCCAGATGACATCAATTGCGTTTCCAAATTATCACATATAAAATTATTGATTTTTTTAATCAAAATCATTATTACATTTCACATTTTAAAGCCACTTTGGAGTTATTAGGCACGGAACAATTATAGTCAATTAAAGAAATAATAATATAGTGTTCAGCATATGGCAGTCACTGTGTTAAGCACTTTACATCATTATATTATTTTGATCTCACAACAACCCTGGCAGATGGATAACATTATTATTTTTCTTTTTACAGATCAGGAAACTAGGGCAAACATAATTTGCCTAAGATTACACAACTAATGAGATTCTGCAACCAGAACAGAGAGGGGTGGGTTCAATAAGGGCACAGGCTGGCTGCCACATATTAAAGACTGATTCCAGTTTGGTTGACAGTCATAAGTATCAGAAGTGGGATTTGAATTGATTCTCTGCTCCAGAGACATGGTTCTTTCCACTGTCTGATCATGAGCCAAGATAATGGAACAAGTAGGAAAAGAAAGGGAGAACATGCAAGAAAAAGCAGGGATGACTCAAAGAATGATTTCCTGGAGGAAGCATGAAGCATTTGGATTGGGGATACAGGTAAAAGGTTTATTTTTGAGGTGAAAAAAAGTCACTTCTGAGACAGTGAGGAAGGAAGATGATAGGGTGGTAAAGACAATTTGAAGGTCTAAAAACCATTGAAGGAGCTAACATCAGGCTTTCTTTAGTGAAGCAAATGGCAAGATTATCTTCTGAAAGAGAAGTAACCATAGGGAGAACTTAAAGTAAACGGAACAAATTTGGGGCTTTCATTGTTTATCATATTGGTAAGACGTAAAAAGAAACAACAATAAACTGAATTTTTTTTTTAATTTAATAGCCTTTTATTTACAGGATATATACATGGGTAACTTTACAGCATTAACAATTGCCAAACCTCTTGTTCTAATTTTTCACCTCTTACCCCCCCCCACCCCCCCTAGATGGTAGGATGACCAGTAGATGTTAAATATATTAAAATATAAATTAGATACACAATAAGTATACATGACCAAAACGTTATTTTGCTGTACAAAAAGAATCAGACTCTGAAATATTGTACAATTAGCTTGTGAAGGAAATCAAAAATGCAGGTGTGCATAAATATAGGGATTGGGAATTCAATGTAATGGTTTTTAGTCATCTCCCAGAGTTCTTTTTCTGGGCATAGCTGGTTCAGTTCATTACTGCTCCATTGGAAATGATTTGGTTGATCTCATTGCTGAGGATGGCCTGGTCCATCAGAACTGGTCATCATACAGTATTGTTGTTGAAGTATATAATGATCTCCTGGTCCTGCTCATTTCACTCAGCATCAGTTCGTGTAAGTCTCTCCAGGCCTTTCTGAAATTATCCTGTTGGTCATTTCTTTTTTTTTTATTTTTATTTTTTATTTAATAGCCTTTTATTTACAGGATATATACATGGGTAACTTTACAGCATTAACAATTGCCAAACCATTTCTTACAGAACAGTAATATTCCATAATATTCATATACCACAATCTATTCAGCCATTCTCCAAATCACAAAATAGAAAATTTCGATTATACCAAATTGAAAAGTTTTTGTACAAACAAAACTAATGCAGACAAGATTAGAAGGGAAGCAATAAACTGGGAAAATATTTTTACAGTCAAAGGTTCTGATAAAGGCCTCATTTCCAAAATATATAGAGAATTAACTCTAATTTATAAAAATCAAGCCATTCTCCAATTGAAAATGGTCAAAGGATATGAACAGACAATTCTCAGATGAAGAAATTGAAACTATTTCTAGTCATATGAAAAGATGCTCCAAGTCATTATTAATCAGAGAAATGCAAATTAAGACAACTCTAAGATACTACTACACACCTGTCAGATTGGCTAAGATGACAGGAAAAAATAATGATGATTGTTGGAGGGATGCGGGAAAACTGGGACATTGATGCATTGTTGGTGGAGTTGTGAACAATCCAACCATTTTGAGAAGTAGTTTGGAACTATGCTCAAAAAGTTATCAAACTTGCATACCCTTTGATCCAGCAGTGTTACTACTGGGATTATATCCCAAAGAGATTATAAAGAAGGGAAAGGGACCTGTATGTGCACGAATGTTTGTGGCAGCCCTTTTTGTAGTGGCTAAAAACTGGAAACTGAATAAACTGAATTTAAATAGAATGTGAATATAGTGGATTTTTTTAACATGGTTTCTTGATTTTTTCAACATTTGGCAATCTGGAGCAGGAACAACAACGATAAAAAAAAGATGAGGATGATTACTCAAGATTAAGATCAAGATTAAGATGAAAGGTCAAAAGAAGGGAGGGATTCTAGAGTGACAGTTTAAAGATTTTTAGAGTGACTCTCTGGGGAATGCTGGCTCTGTAAGGATCCTGGATCCTTACTGGATGGGCTTGACGTACTTAAGAGAAGAGAGAACTTGAGGGAATAGAGCTTAATAAGGACAAAGATGTTCAAGAAAGGATAGGTGGAGGTTTAAGAGGTTGTAGTTAGAAAGACATTTCAGAATGCAGAATCTTGGCACTGGAGCCATTTTCAATAAAGACAAGTTTAAGGTAAATTGAGTGCTTGAAGTAAAAAATAAAAGTATTAAAGTTGAGGTCAAGAAACTGTAAGGACACAAAGAAACTGCCCAATTTCACTTAACTAAATAATTTAGAATGGAAATTAACCCACAGAGGGGCAGAAGATTTTATGGGACTTTTACTTGCTTAAATGATGTTTGAGTTTTTATGTATGGGGAGGACTAAGGAACATAAGAGACCCAGAAACTTGAGAATACTCACAGACAGCCCATCTCAAAGGATAGTCTTCAGGGTTATCTGCATATCCTTCAAAAACCACTGTAGGTCTAGGAAGGTATTAGAATTGTCATAGAGCTCAGTAGTTCAGCGTGATGTATTCTAGAATTATGTCTTCAGTATGGGAGTTTAGTAGCGTTTTAGGGAATTGAAAAAGGAATAGATATTGAGAAAGCAGAGAAAGGAAATGTAGATTACCGTCCTTGGAAATCTGGATCATAGGATAAAGGGAAAGATTTTTTAAAATTAAATCAAATTTTAAAGAACATTTTAATGAATTTGGAGGGCTGTCATGTGAAAGAGAGACCTAAGGACTTAATCTTCCCAGTTCCAGAGAACAAAAGTGCCATAGAAGAATTTAGTGCTACACTGATCTTCACTCTAAGAAGAAAAGCAGGGTTTGGTCATATGGAGGATGTTTGAGTGTCTTTCAGCAACATGAAATTATTGGTTTAATTGGATTCATAACTAGGGCAGGGTGACCAAAGCTTTGCCCTCAGGGATGCTGACAGGATTTGCAATCTTTCAGCAGCAGAGAAACAAGGAGATAAATACTTAGCAAGAATAATTAGAATTGATAAATAATGGACTGAAGTTATTTTTTCTCCACTGATCCCAGATCCCATGTGTTCTCAGCAGGACCCTTAGGTTACTGGTATCCTGGGCCCTCTGTTTTTCCACCACTTTCCCAGAGGGTGTATTCTCCCTCCTTTTCAGATGAGGGAATGCTTCTTGTAACTTGCTCTGGGTGTGGTTTGTGGCACAAAATTCTTAGTTATTTCTCTTGTTCTAGTCACTCATGTCTCTAGAAAACTAATTTAACATAACTTAAATTTACTGATACATATGTAATGTCTGCAAAGCAATCAGTAGTTTGCTAAGTGTTATGGGAGGTTACAGAAAAAGTTTATGATGTTGTCACTATCGATACCTTACAAAACTTATGATCATAGGTGATGAGAAAGACACAATGCCCAGAACAAGGAATATAATAATCTGGTACTACTGATCCTGGTTAAATTATATATGGAGTGTTGTATTTAGCGCTGATCACTATATTTTATGAAATATATGAGATTTGATGAAGAAATTGAAACTATTTCTAGTCATATGAAAAGATGCTCCAAGTCATTATTAATCAGAGAAATGCAAATTAAGACAACTCTAAGATACCACTACACATCTGTCATATTGGCTAAGATGACAGGAAAAAATAATGATGATTGTTGGAGGGGATGTGGGAAAACTGGGACATTGATGCATTGTTGGTGGAGTTGTGAACAAATCCAACCATTCTGGAGAGTAGTTTGGAACTATGCTCAAAAAGTTATCAAACTGTGCATACCCTTTGATCCAGCAGTGTTATTACTACTGGGCTTATATCGCAAAGAGATCATAAAGAAGGGAAAGGGACCTGTATGTGCATGAATGTTTGTGGCAGCCCTTTTTGTAGTGGCTAGAAACTGGAAACTGAATGGATGCCCATCAGTTGGAGAATGGCTGAATAAATTGTGGTATATGAAAATTATGGAATATTATTGTTCTGTAAGAAATGACCAACAGGATGATTTCAGAAAGGCCTGGAGAGATTTACATGAACTGATGCTGAGTGAAATGAGCAGGACCAGGAGATCATAATATATTTCAACAACAATACTATATGATGACCAGTTCTGATGGACCTGGGCATCCTCAGCAATGAGATCAACCAAATCATTTCCAATGGAGCAGTAATGAACTGAACCAGCTACACCCAGAGAAAGAACTCTGGGTGATGACTAAAAACCATTACATTGAATTCCCAATCCCTATATTTATGCCCACATACATTTTTGATTTCCTTCACAAGCTAATTGTACAATATTTCAGAGTCTGATTCTTTTTGTACAGCAAGATAACGGTTTGGTCATGTAGACTTATTGTGTATCTAATTTATATTTTAATATATTTAACATCTACTGGTCATCCTGCCATCTGGGGGAGGGGGTGGGGGGTAAGAGGTGAAAAATTGGAACAAGAGGTTTGGCAATTGTTAATGCTGTAAAGTTACCCATGCATATAACCTGTAAATAAAAGGCTATTAAATAAATAAATAAATATATAAGATTTTACTGAGGGGACTGAGTCCTGGTCACTATATTTTAGGAAATATATGAGATTTTACTCAGAAGTGACTCTTTTTCTTTTAATCGGGAGAAGATATAAGGAGGCATGATATAATAGGAATAAATGCAAAGCATCATATTAGAATTCAGGATGTCAATTTTATAATCAGTCAACTAGAATTTACTAGTCAAATCACACTAAGCATCTACTATGTGACCAGCACTGGGCTAAGTGCTATAAAACAAAGCTTCGTAAACTGTGGATCACAACCCCATAGGTGTAACTGAATGTGGAGGCCATGAAATTATGATTTATTATCAGTGAATGTTTGATTTGTATTCTTATTTGTATACCTGTATATCCAGGGTCACATAAAATTTTCTTGGATGAAAAGGGGTTATGGGTGAAAAAAAGTTTAAGAAGCTCTACTTTGGAAGATATGGGAGAGAAAAATGATAGGGGAGATGTAGTAATATTAAAGTTCATCTGAAAATTACCCGTAGATGTTCAATAATGCAAACTAAAGATGAATCAAAGTTATTAAGGAAACTAAAAGAGGTAATGTGAATTTATGATTCATGAAGAGGCTTAGTATTCAGGTTGAGGGAAGAAAAACTGGTTCTGTAATCTTCTCTAGTGAAACAACTGAAGTATTGTGTTCCATTTCTGGGAGTCATATTTTAGGAGGTGAAAAGTGGTAGAATATCAAGAAGAGGGTAACCAAAGTAGTGAAAAGACTTGCAATCATGATCAATGAAGGCTGACTGAATGATCTAGAGAAAGTCTGTTGGGACTGAGAATTATTCCTGTGTCCAGGTATCTAAAAGGTTATCATGAAAACAAATTGGACTATATCTGTTTAGCTCCATAGAGCACAAGTAGGAATGATAGGTAGAAGTTGTAGGGAGGCCAATTTATGGTTGATGGATGCAAAAACTTAATGATTGGACTTATCCAAAAATGAAATAAGCTAAACTTAGAAGTACTGAGTTAATTTTCAGAGACCTCAAAGTAGAAGCAGACAATTTTTTGTGTATGTTGTAGGGGAGATTCTTAGAATGGTTAAAGAAAGGTTGAACTAGATTCCCTTTGAAGGTATTTCCAAATCACAGATCAATTGACAGGGAAATAAGGCTAGCAAAAGGATGTTATCTAATGGATCTTGAAAATAACTTGGGTAAGAAGTATCATAGGGTCCAATATTCTTCTCCTCCTCATTCTCATTAGTGAATAACTCAAAGATACTATTACAGCTGGACTCTTCTTTCCAGCTTAACCATAGCCAAGAAGTTTTTCCCCTTATAATTCAAACTATTTCCCTTGGTCCCTTCATTTCTAAGTTCTATCTGTAGCATGAAATACTACACAACAAATTTGCTTCTTGGAAATGTTCTTTGCATAAAATGAAAGAATCCGGAATGAAGAGCAAAAGTTGCAAGGAGGCAGGTTTAAACTCAACATCAGGAAAAACAATTAGAGCAATCCATTAGTGAAATGGGCTACCTTGGGAGGTAATACGTTCCCTCTCAAAGGAAGTTTTCAATTCGAGACTGGCGGACAATTTAGAAGATACGTTTGGTACAAATTCTTTTCTTTTCAAATACAGATTAGACTAGATGTCTGCTAATATTCTGACTAAAAAATGCTAGAAGTATCCGAATGAGTAGTTATTTACTAAATGATGGATCAAATGATTCAAAGACATCATTTAGGAGAGGAAGTGTGGTAAGAAGTGAAAAAATTGCTGTATCCTGAGTCATAAGATTTGAGTTCAAATTATGACTAATGGTTACTAACTTTGTGACCATGGACAAATCAATTAACCTTTTTATACCTGTTTCCTCATTGGCTTAATGTGGATAATTAACGGGTGTGTTATCTACTAAGAATTGTAAGTTGTGCTATATATATGTCCAACTTTGCCTAACACATTAATATTCTCTACTACATTCTTGAAATTGGTCATATTGTTTCTATTTGAACACCTAAACAATGGAAAACTGTCTCGTTCTTGGACAGCTCTCTATATTAGAAATTTCTTTATTATAATGAAACAAAACTAGTCTCCTTATAACTTCTATCATCTATCCTACTTTTCTTCTCTGAAGATAAGTATCACAAGTCTAATCCTTGTTCCATTGGGCAAAACATCATTTTGAACCCAGCACTCTAGCCACCACATCATATTCCCTTGCAAATAAATCATTAATGAATGTTTTCTAAATTGTTCACAAGTTGTTAAAATGGTTAGATGACAGTTTGTCTCAAGCTAGGATGGATTCTTGAATATAAAACATAAATAAAATTTAAAATAAAACAAATGTTTATGTGGTAGCAAATCCTAGAGAGATTTGCTTTAAGAGCTGGGTTGCAATCTTATTTCTGAGCATGAGTTAATCAGTTAACCATTGTGTACTATAAACAGTTCATGAGATTTTACTTACTAAGTCATCATTGGCAGAGAATTCTAACATCTGAAATTCCCAATCGAGGATGAAATAATGGATTCTTTCAAACAATTTATTGTTTGAGTGTCTGTGCTAGGTGATGGGGAATATGAAAACCAAAATAAATCAGTCCCTGTCCTCAAGGAGCTTAGCTTCTGCCAGAGGATACATAAGGGCATAAGTAAATACAAAAGGGACATAACTTTTGTGAATATCATTGCAAACCTTAAAGTTCTTCATACATGCTAGCTATTTATCATCATCCTCATTATCAACATCACTGAAAGAGAAAGAGTGCACTAATAATGACAGAAACCATGGTAGGCTTTATGAAGCAGATGGCATATAAACTGAGTTTTAGGAAAAGATGAAGACTGAGAGAAGTAGGACTGAGGAGGAATACATTCCAGGAATGTTAACAGTTGCAGGGGTCCTCAAACTATGGCCCACGGGCCAGATGCGGCTGCTGAGGACGTTTATCCCCCTCACCCAGGGCTATGAAGTTTCTTTATTTAAAGGCGCACAAAACAAAGTTTTTGTTTTTACTATAGTCCGGCCCTCCAACCGTCTGAGGGACAGTGAACTGGCCCCCTATTTAAAAAGTTTGAGGACCCCTGGTTTACAGGATATATGTAGAATATAATTTGCAGAATATCAAGTTCAGGCAGCAGCAAGTAATCTGGTTTGCTGGAACAGAGAATTTGTGAAGGGGATAATATAGAATAAGCCTGGAAAGAAAGACTGAAGTCAGGCTGTGAGGACTTTTAAGTTTTATCCTTGAGTTATTTCTTCCCTAGAATAAATAAGTGCTAGCCCCTTGGGTCAATCTTCTAGGGTCCTAAATCTAGTTGGGAAGACAATGCTTACATCAAACATAATCTGCTAAATTCAATCAAATCAAGTTTCAATGTTGAGAGAATTCGTATTAAGAGTTCATTATTTCGTAAGTGGATGAAAAATCTCATGGAGATTTATGGGGTTTCTGGGGGGAAAGGGAGCATTTTTGAAAGCAGTCCTCAATTTTCTTTTATAGATAACTAGCATTCAGCAAAGGGTTAACTTGTAAGGCAGTGTCACAGATCCTGGTCGGGCAACATAAGTGAACATTATGATGTAATTCTTGTAATATGACCCTTTCCTGGAGAGCTGTGCCTCCTTTGGAAACTCAGAAACTTTTTTATAGCTTGCCCACATAATTCAATTTACTTTCAATAAAAGCTCAATAAAAAGGTCCACTTGATTAAAAATATATTAAATACTTGAGACACGGGGCTAAGTGTTCATATAGTTTGGTAAAGTGGCAAGAGCTCTAGATCTGCAATCAGTGGATCTGTGAGATCTTGAACAAGTCACAATTTCCCTGGACCTCAGTTTCCTCATCTATGAAATGAGGGTTTGAAGTAGAGAGCTTTTGAGGTTCCGTTACTTCTCTCTCTATTATTCTATATATTAAAAAAAAGACATAGACCTTGCTTTTATGGAGTTTACAATCCAGGGGGAAAGATATATGAAACAACAAAACAAAAACAGAAACCTCTCTTTCCCTCAAAACAAATAATGCTATGGAAGATTTTAGAAAAGTGAGATCACTTTCACCTGCAAGGGACAGAAGGATAAGGAAAGGGATAATAGAAGTACAAGTCGAATTGAGCCTTAAAGGGAGGGACTACAAAAGATACAGAGAAGTATGGGGAATGCTGATAGTAGTAGGAGAGGATAGAGTGAGAAGCAGGGATAGTGTAATTCAGTTGTGCTGGAAGGTTAGGTATGTAAAGGAGTAGGATGAGATAGAAATGGAAAAGCAGGTTGAAGCTTACAATCAGCATCAAGGATTTATATTGTATCCAATAAATAATGTGGAGTTATTTAGTATACATTAGAACTATTACTTGAGATACAATAGAAAGGAGATGGAAAGACTAGTTAGGAGACAACTATAATAAATTAGTTGGGAAGATAAAAGGGCCTAAACAAGGGTGGCTGCAACGAAGAGGATAAATATGAATTTATTGCGGAGATCAAATCAACCAACAGGATTTGGCCTGACAAATGGTGGAAATTGGAGTTTTGAAAAAGGGAAGAGGCAAATATGACTATTGGGTTATGAATTTTGGTGGTTGGGGAGAAAATATTGCCATTCATAGGGAGAGGAAGTTTGGGAAGATTGTGAATTCAATTATGGACATATAAAACTTGAGGTTCTGGTAAGATATTCAATTATGGATATATAGGAAGATTTAGGGGAAAGTTGGGAGGGGGAGATATAGATTTGTGAGTCATTTGCATTTGGTTCAATATTCAAGTGGAGTTCAATATTCAAGATGAGATCACTGGAAAAAAAAAAGGGAGTAAGGAAAGAATTTGGGGGGATGTCTATAATCAAGGGAAGAGAGGAAGAAGCTCCAGGAAAACAGAAGAGATCAGAGAGGTAGAAGGAAAACTACAAGAAGAGTGTCTCAGAAATCAAAGGAGAAAAGAGAAAAATACATAAGTTTTATAGAGGTCAAGGAGGATAAGAAGAGGGACAGGGAGAAATCATTAGATTTAACAAGAAACTTTCTACACTGGGATTTGGAGACAGAGGATTTAGATAATCTTAGACAAGCCACTTAATCACTTAATACTGAAGAGCCCTAATTTTCTCATTTGTAAAATGAGGAGGATGAACTGGATTTTAAGGTCTCTTGAAACTCTAAATTTATGGTCTTATGGTAGGTAGAGACAGAAATCAGGAAACTGAGGTAAGTGCCAAAGTCATAAAGGACAGTGACTTGATTTGACTTTAGTCTCGAGTACTTTTGACTTCAAACATTATTATCTGGCATGGAAGTCCAAAGTGATGATGCTTAAGAAACCAGGCAGTTGAAGAAGTCTTAAAAAAAGAAAAAAGAAAAAAAAAAGAACGAATTCTGATATGATTTCTATTGGTACAGAAAAGTCATATGGGATGAAAACTGGTTTTTCAACAGTGATGAAACCTAAGCAGATTATTCTAGTAATTCTTTCAGCTCTGAGAAAATCAGGTGATATTGGATATAATAATCAATACCCTCTCTCTTTAAAATGTCCAGATGTCAGTTTAAGTTTCAAGCCAAGATAAGTTTTAATATATTTTTTTCTTTTTAAACAAATGTTTGCCTACATGACAGCAAATCTAGAGCTTTGGTTTGAAGGTAAAAGTATGACAATAGCAACAAATGCAATACAGAAAAAAATCATTTATTTGTGAAAGCATCAATATGGAAAACAAATTAAAACATATAATTATAAAATTTTTTCCAGTGTCTATCTTTATTATAGCATCAACTTTCACATAATGCTTTACAGTTTTCAGAAAATGTTCACATCTATATCATTTGACTTTTCTGATTTTAGATGCTGTAGATCAGTATCTTAAATCTTAAATCAAGCCCAAGATTACAAACCTTGTGTACAGGTAAAAAAAATCATAATTCCACCATCTAATATTCCATTTAACACCTATAATATGCCAGATATTGCACAAAACAGGGAAAATCAATGAGCCTATCACTTAAGTGCCTATATATTTGGCATGTAAAGTACTAGACTCTGGGGAACAATTCTTTCTCAGGGAGTAACTCTATCAGGGGAATTAACACTTGCATATAAAAATACAAAATCTACACAGTGTAAACACACAGACACTTTAGGAGAGGGATGAGAACTAACAACTAAAGGGTGTCATATAGGAAATGCTTCATGAGCTGAGCTTTGGAGGAAACCAGGGACTCAAAAAGACAGATGTACATACTGAAAGAATGCATTTTCAAGAAAATAGAAAATAGACTTGTTTGTAAGAGGAACTATAAATTGGCCAGTTTGGCCTTTTGGCAGAGTGCAATAAGAGGAGTAATATATAATAAGCCTGGAAAGGTAGGCTGGAGTGAAATTGTTAAAGGCTTTACATGTTAAAGAGTTTATATTTTTAACCTAGAGGCAATAGGAAGCCACAGAAGCTCTTGGAGTTGGCAATGAAGATATAAATAGTATAACTTTAGAGAGAGAATTTTTAGTTGGATTATGAGGCTAGAAATCAGGTTGGAAGGAGTTGAGAATTGAATGAGAATAATGGAAGGAAAAGAGAGGAAGATGAATGAGACAGGTTTTTTTCCTAAAACTTTGGCTATGAAAGAGAGGAAAGAGATAAGATAACAGCATAAAAAAAAGATAGTAGTCAAATGAATGTCTTTCAAAGATGAATAAGGCTTGGGCATGTAAATAGGCTGCATAAAAACATACAGTACTTTTAAAACAATAATTTACCTCTTAGGACAATACATAAATAAGAACGTTATCAATGTTTCCATGGCTCAATGATTAATCTAGTACAGTATTTTTGTTTTTTGCTGAGGCAATTAGTTAAATGACTTGTCCAGGGTCACACAGCTAGGAAGTGTTAAGTGTCTGAGGCCAGATTTGAACTCAGGTCCTCCTGACTTCAGAGCTGGTGCTCTATCCACTGCTCTACCTAGCTGCCTCTAGTACAATATTTTTGAATACACTCTGTAAATGTTTACAGATGTCGATAGTATTAGTAAAAGATTAGTAAAAAAAAATTAGTAAAAGATTAGTAAAAGTAATGGTAGAACAAGACAATTACCTCTTATGATACTCATTTCAGTATGTTAATGATACCTTTTGAAAATCATTAACATAATTTTGTGAATCTCTCCTCCATGAATTTCAGTTCCTCTTAGACTTATTTACACTTTCCATCCGTATAATTCTGCACTCTTAGTTGATTATGAAGAACAGAAACTACCTTTATGTTTCCTTTTTGATTTAGGGGGTGCTCCCTATTTCTAGTCTTCCAGGACTTAGTTCATTGCTCTGAAGCCACCTTAATCCTTAACCATTACAACTTTGCAGACTTTGATCACATCCCCTTTCAACCTTTGTACAGGTCCCTGAGGCCTACATTTTTAGTTCATCTGCACATAAATACACATAAAGAAAATGCAATCTACACTGAATCACTTTTCATTAGCTAAATGCAGCATGAGATTGATGGTATATTATAAGGGCAGGGATGCAACATGATAAACTGCAAATTCCTGTCACTGGAGAAGAGAATGTCCTTGTTCAAGTGTTCAAGTGTTAGTGAAATGCGTATAGGCCAGGTTCAAACAGGAAATAATCACAATCTGGAAAAGGGACCAAAAGTGTGTGTGTGTGTGTGTGTGTGTGTACACATACATATAGACCTATGTAATTTACATAATATACATACATATATTGAATGATTTTATATATAGCAATAAATATATTAAATGCATCATATAAACATATTATGCTACACATTAGTGTTACATATTATAGCTATTGCATGATATATTACATATGCACCATATACATATATGTATATATTTACAAAATTTGGAGTGGAAGTGGTTGTCATTTTTTAGGTTAGAATGGATAAAATGGAGTTGTGAATGCTGTTCTTCTCCTCAGCTAATCAAAGTGTCTAAAGGGCTTTAAGATACACTTCTTAGAAGTGTTTCTGCAAAAAAGGGCATGTTGCCAGCAGTGTTACTACTGGGATTATATCCCAAAGAGATTATAAAGAAGGGAAAGGGACCTGTATGTGCACGAATGTTTGTGGCAGCCCTTTTTGTAGTGGCTAGAAACTGGAAACTGAATGGATGTCCATCAGTTGGAGAATGGCTGAATAAATTGTGGTATATGAAAATTATGGAATATTACTGTTCTGTAAGAAATGACCAACAGGATGATTTCAGAAAGGCCTGAGAGACTTACACTTAACTGATGCTGAGTGAAATGAGCAGGACCAGGAGATCATTATATACTTCAACAATACTAGATGATGACCAGTTCTGATGGATCAGGCCATCCTCAGCAACGAGATCAACCAAATCATTTCTAATGGAGCAGTAATGAACTGAACTAGCTATACCCAGAAAAAGAACTCTGGGAGATGACTAAAACCATTACATTGAATTCCTAATCCCTATATTTATGCACACCTGCATTTTTGATTTCTTCACAAGCTAATTGTACAATAATTCAGAGTCTGATTCTTTTGTACAGCAAAATAATGTTTTGGTCATGTAGACTTATTGTGTATCTAATTTATATTTTAATATATTTAACATCTACTGGTCATCCTGCCATTTAGGGAGGGGTGGGGGTAAGAGGTGAAAAATTGGAACAAGAGGTTTGGCAATTGTTAATGCTGTAAAGTTACCCATGTATATATCCTGTAAATAAAAGGCTATTAAATAAAAAAAAAAAAAAAAAAAAAAAGAAAAATAAATAAAAATTAAAAAAAAAAAAAGGCATGTTGAAAGGTAATTAGGTGGTATGATCTCTGAGAAGCTATTCAAGGTGTAAAGGATAGGGACAAAAGGATGAAAAGAAAAATTGTAAGAAGTGGCAGGGATATTAGGAGGAGAGCTGGTGGCTGTATTTAGGAGACAGCAGAGAAAAAAAAAGGAGAGTTTGGTATGAAGAGCAGGGATAAGATAAATGATAGGAGGCAAGGAGGAGCTTGACTGGTACATTTCTAAAGGAGAGGGACTATGCAGAAGACAGGAAGCTCTACCAGGAAAAGTGTAATAGAAAAGTATAATAGGAGTGAAGTGGAATTTTTGTAGTTACTTATGGAGATAAAGAAACAGATGCATCAGAGATGATGGAAGCAGAAGCAGCTGCCGCCACAGACTTTAAAAACAACCTGGATCTGAAGAGTAAAGAGTATGGTTTCTAGGATGCTCTTGGGGTCAAACACATGGTGCTGTGTGATTATCAAAGGAGCTATGGTCAGCAGGGAGCTGTAATAGTTCATATCTCCCCAGTACTGAGCATGTGGGAGCCTTAAGAATCTTATGAATAAGGAGTAAGTATTACACAGGCATTGGAAAAAGTCAGGCAGTAAAATCAATGGAAAAAATAAGATCATTCACTGGGGAACCATCAACTTCAAAAATTCCACTGTTGGCTATTTTTCTACTGTGAGCCTAGGAGAGGAAAGGTTTGTTCCCTCAGAGCTGTCATAAAACCCGCCTGTGGTCTTGTATCCATGTGAGTACTTGCTTTCAGTTCAGGTGCAAGAGACTTCTTCTAGTACGCCTCTTTATATATCAGAAGAGATCTCCTGCCCACCCATGTCGGTCTCTGGTTTCCACTCTACACATGCCTATTTCTAAAGTCCATTTTTCACTGATATAACTGGGCCAGTCAAATGTCAGTTGGTCATCAGCCAAGTCACCTTTTTTTGGGGAAGCTCTCAATTTCTGAGGGCTTTTTAGAGGTCCCTTTACTACTACTACTACCTTCGGTTGTTCTCAATAGATTCTCCCACAGGACACCATAATGAGTTAACTTAGTGGTAGGTATTTAAGATGGTCATTTGTTGATCAGTCCCCTCCATTTCAAAACCTGAAATGATAATCTGGATTCTATGTCATGAATGGATGCAGTAAAATTATAAAATTATCCCTGACAATTCTGAACACGGTCACAAATCATTCGTTGGAAGGCATAAAATATATCATGTTTGTTTCCTTTGTTCTAAAGAGTACATTTTCAAGAGAATAACTGTGGACTTGGTTCAGGGTCAGAGGAATGCAAGATATTAACTCACATCTGCTAAACTCAACATTTTTTTTAAGCAACATCCAAATACTCTGTCCATTTAAGTGCTGAGATAGAAGTCTAGAAGCCAAATGTTAATGAGCTAAAATAGCAGATGTAGGAGACAAAAACTATAATCCTTTAAACTGGAGAAAAAGAGAGAGAGAGAGAGAGAGAGAGAGAGAGAGAGAGAGAGAAGGAAGTGAGGGAGAGAGAGAGAAAGAGGGAGGGAGGGAGAGGGAGAGGCTTTCTTAGAAAGCTACTCCAAAAGACAGCAGTTCTTCTGAGCATCTTTGAAGAAGCCTTAAAAGCTGAAGAGAAGAAATATCTATTTCTTCTGCTTCTCTTTCTTATGGATGTGAAGTAGGATAACATGCATTGGTAGAAATTGTGAAGTAAAAAGTCAGTTTTTGCTTTGTGAAAAATTTCTGGACTATTTTCTATCTTTCATTAGATATTTATTGAGAGCCTGCAGTGTGTTCTGGATTGAGACTGAGGTAGACTTGCCATGAGGTGACACCACACAGAAATCTGAACTGTGTGCCTGATACTACACAGATGGCTGACTGGGTTCATCAGTTCCAGTGGTCCATAAAATATACCAGCAGTATAAAAACAACACACTCTCCTTTTATGGAGTAACTATCATACAGACATTTTTTTTTTTTTTTTTTGGATTCAGCTTCTTGGTTTAAAAAAAAATTAGTAAAAAGAGGCTATAATATTCTTGAAGAACAATATTCCACATATAAGTTGACCCCCCAGTGTCTTATTTAAAGCTTAATCTTCAGAGAGAAACTATTACATAAATTGAATGAATGAATGAACAATGTATTTATTAAGCTCTTACTATGTTTAAAGAGAATAATTCTATGTGCTAAAAATAATAAAGGAAACAACTTGTAAAAAGTAGGAGCTTTTAATCTGAATATGTGGCTTAGCACATAGTAGGTGCTGCATAAATGTTTATTTCCTCACTGCTTCCACTCTTCTCTGGAAGAGGTCAGCACAAGAATATGTTCCTGATTATTCAAAATTACTTTTGTAATATGAAACAGAGATTCATGGAGGGAAAACCCCAAACCTGCAGAATTATTTGAATCCTAACCCCAAAAAGAAGAAGAAAAAAGAGAAAAAGAAAGAAAAGAAAATGATGAAGAAAGTAGCAGCAGCAGCAGCAGCAACGTGGCTTTTTGAATATTTAGCCATGCTTATTGCTTTAATTTCATTTTCCTTTTTTTCTGATGGCAAAATTTTGTTTATGGAATTTGGGAAAGTGATACTTAGTTAGGGTCACAAAACATTGTTTCCTCATCTGAAGTGAGCAGGTAGGGATGGTCCAACAAAAGTCATAAACAATAGAGTTTCCTATGCCTGAGGTCAGGTCCCTCCATTAGGGATATACATGATTATTTGATCACAGTCTTATAAAAAACCTACTAATTTCTTGACTTCTTGGCACACTGGTTTGGCTAGCTCTCTGGCTTTTTCTGCCCCAACCTGTAAAACCTTTTTCAAGTAGTCTTTCTCCACACTCAGTCTCTCAACCTCTCTCTTAATTGGTGCAAATTTCTGAATAACAGCATCTGCCACCACATCTTTGTAGCGAGCAGTGTCAAGGCCGGCACTCTGGTGGATCACTTCTTCTACTGTGAGGCCCGTCATCGCAGCATGAATGTCCACCATATTGGAGACACCCAACCGAGTAGAAGGGCTGTAGGTCACCTCCGAAGTAAAGTCTGTGACGGCTTTACGGAACTTCATCACAATCTCCTCTGGGCTGTCTGTTATCCTAATGGTGGCTAACTTGTCAGGGTCCGATTTTGACATTTTGGCTGAAGGATCACGGAGTGATTTTACTTTCTTCATAGAGGCTAAGAACAAGCACAAGAATTGTTAATTAGCTTTTAAAATAAGTGATGGATATTGCCCTAGCTGCTGTGGTTCTCCTCCAGGAAGAATTCAACAAGTAAAAGATGTAGAGAAAACCCCAATGTTTAGCACAGT
Source organism: Sarcophilus harrisii (assembly GCF_902635505.1). Taxonomy (NCBI): domain Eukaryota; kingdom Metazoa; phylum Chordata; class Mammalia; order Dasyuromorphia; family Dasyuridae; genus Sarcophilus; species Sarcophilus harrisii. Next base: position 422,236,507 of record NC_045429.1, read on the forward strand.
GTGGGTACCTAATGAATGTCTGTTGGACGGAATGGAAACTTGTGTGCTTATTAATAACATTTCTGGAAGATTAATGGTGATCATAACAGTGAAAAGTGAAGCATTTCATAGATCATAATTTAACTTCTTTGAATCTTTTAAAACATATATGTTTTATGAATTTCCTTATTTCACATGTTACAGAGCTACTGAACTATTTGGGTTGCTGTTTTGGTATGTTAATGAGTAGAGAAGCTTAAAAATAAAAATAGGTTTTATTCTAGTTTCAATGGATTCTTCCCCCACTAATTGGTAATGAACATGTATATGGTACATATTCAAGAAATTTTTTTTTAAATTCAGAAATGACTTCTTTTTTGTTTGAACAGAAATATAATATTTGGCTTTGTCTCACAAAATAGTGCTTCCTGTGCAGTATGCTCTAAAGGAGCTCATTATTGTCTAGATAATATCTATCAATTCTGTAAAAACTTCCAAATATTAACTAGTAGAAAAATTATAAAATAATGCATAATTATTTGAAGGAGACTCAAATATAAGGAAAATCTCCCAATAATTATAGGATTACAGTACTTACAGTACTTCTGAATGGGAAGAATTTTTCCTTCTTACATATCTAATCTTCTGGCATTTTATTAATGGAGAAGAAGACTGAGAGAAGGTAAATTATTTGTCCAAGTTGACATATTTAATTAGTAGCAAAAAATGGGATCTGTAAGTAATCTAGCAGCTAGGTGGCACAATGAATTGACTATTGAGCCTGGAATCAGGAAGTCTCATCTTCCTGAGTTCAAATCTAGCCTCAAACTCTTACTAGCTGAATGACCATGTGCAAATCACTTAACACAATTTGCCTCAGTTTCCTCATCTGCAAAATGAGCTGGGGGAGGGGGAAGCAAACTACTTCAATATCTTTACCAAGAAAATTCCAAATGGGGTCACAAAGAATCAGATAGAACTAAAAACAACTTAATAATATAAACAACAAAATCTCACTCCAAATCTGGTGGGGTTTTTTTGTTTTTACTATATCCTGCTATATCATTTACTTTGGACTGTTCAAAAATTGCATGGGCTGCCTTGTGAGAGGATCATCAAGAGCTAGCTATACTATCAGTATTATAGTTTCATGAACAGAGCCAACTATACCATCAGTATTATAATTTCGCATTCTTTTAATTTATTTACTTTGAGTTTTCAGTTCTTCTTTTGGTTCTTATGACTATATTTCATTTAGACAACATTTTAAATCTATGTAGGTATTTCAAACTCTCATAATTTATTTTTTCCAATGGTACAACCTGTTGTACTATTCCGATAATAAGGAATGAGACATAGAAGAATAGGAAGAGGAAAACCAATTTTCCGCAAATCATGAACTACCCATGGAAGACTATTCATTCAAGACAAGTATTTACTAAATACCTAATGTATGCTTGACATTGTCTTAGGCAAAGGAGAAAAAAAGACCAAAAAAAAAAATTTACCCAAACCTCTCAGATGCTTAAGGAATGGACAGGGAAAGCCATAGATTAGAGAATGACATCAATCTGTGGCATACGAATATAATGGAATATTGTACAGTGAGAAATGATAAATATAGAGAATTTTTAAAAATATGAGGACATTTGTACAAATTGATACCCAGTGAAATAAGGGGAATTCCTCCCCCCACAAAATAAAACAGACATAAAGCCTATTACAACATCAATTAAGAATTCACTAAAAGAAGCCAAACTCTGAATAATTGAAAAACCAATAATGGTCCTGGGGAAGCGATAATCTCCCATGTAATCTCCCATGTAATGGCAGAGAAAAAGAAGAGACTTCTAAGGCAGAAGTGACTCCTTCACTGCTATCAAGCTTTTTTATTTCACTGCCTTTGTTTATTAAAGGGAGGGTTCAGCTGAATCCAAGAGGGAGAATGTTTTTTTTTCTCTCTCTCTCTCTCTCTCTTTCCCCATTTCACTCAAGCATATTCTAAGTTGAAACTGTCACCAAACTTTTATCTTCTCTGTAATTCCCAAATTTAATCAGCATGACTTCAAGTACAGATTGGCATCTTCAAATCAATCACAATTTAATAATCATAGACTCACTACTTACTTAAAAGGGATTTGGGTACCGGAAAGAACTCCCCATACTTCTTGTTAAAACGTTGTGCTAGATCTCGGACCAGTTCCATATGTTTGATTTGATCTTCCCCAACAGGGACGTGTGTGGACCTTTTAATAAAAGACAGAAAGTCTCAGAGAAGCTTTTTGGTCATGTTGAAATAATAGCTGTGGCTTATTTCACTATTAGGACTCACAAATGTTTGTCAACAACAGAGCAGGAGTAGAAACCCAAACTAGCTCTGTGTGTTACAGATGACAAAGAGATTGCTGCCCAATCAAATTTTGTGTGTTTTTGTTTGTTTTTCCTAGATCAGTAAAGTACAGAACACCAAGCAATCGCTTGTTTCTGAGGAGATAAAAGATACCCGAAATAGCCTATGCTCTATATTAAGTTGGCACAGTCATAATTTAAATCTATACCTCCCATATATTTTTATCACCCCTACTTTGAATGTCTGACCCCATGTCTTCATTTTTATCTGTAAAATTTCAAAGAATTTCAGAGAAAAGCAGAGGTCATAACTATACAGAGAGGAGAATTCAGAAAAATTAACTAGTGTCATTTGAAAGTTTTTTTTTCTGTCAGAGTGTTCCTCATTTTCCTGGTGAATTACCCACAGGCTATAGATAATAGATAACATGAGTCACATTGGATATATTTGGTAAGATAAAACTAATAAGAAGTTGATAAGTGTAACTTCCAAGTAGAACAATGAAAATCAGCTTATTATCTATAGAGATAATTTAGAAACTGCATATCCAACTTCAGCAGATCATCTCATCAATTTATGCCAATAAATTACAGATTGACACAAGAAATGCCTATCTGTCACAATTCAAAGTATAGACAGTACAGCTAATGTGTATACCAGCACATCAATATTGCATTTTTCAAAACCTGAGAACAGTTGGATTTTGCTAGCACTCAGTAAAAAGGATTACTCGAAGATTAATGTTTTAATTTTTTTATAAGATATCTTAAAACTGAAGGGTATATTTCAAAACATCGCTTTTTAAAAGCTCATTTTTTTTTTTTACTATTATGCTTTATAGTCACATATGATTTTCCATTTGTTTTCTTGCTTATACTATGTTTTATACTTATTCTTTGCATAACTTAATTTTTAAAAAGCTACTTTGGTCTTATATGGGCCCAAGGTACATTTTTTTAAAACTGAATTTCTAAATAGTGGCAAATTTTTATCTCTTGAGAATGGATTTAATTTTTGTAAAACTGAAAGTCATTCAGAGCCAACCTGGGCAAAATGATAAGTGATGAGGCTGGATAATCCTGTTTGGGTCAAAAAACAATAGCCCGCAAGATTATTTCCAGTTCATTTAGACTAAAGACCTTATGGACTTAAGTATTACAAATACTTAACTGCTCACTCAAAGTTGTGGAGGCTTTCTTTACTTTCTCTTGATATCCCTCATCCTTGTTTACATGACCAGATCATTTTCTTTTCCTAGTTTTATATTGTAACCTATTATAACCACCACATACTTCTCTATTATCCTCTGTGAGACAAACATTTTCATTTCTTCAGAAAATGTTGTATTCTATATTTCACAGACATAAGTAATACTGGTAGAAAGTTGGTATTCACAAATTGGGTCTTTGTGTCTGGAGTCATTAAAAAGGGACCTTCAATTTCCTGAGGCAATGAAACCGATTCCCTGACTTCAGTTTACTCTAGGTCCAAAAAGTTAGCCATTTGCACTTTGTTTCAAAGACACACACACACACACACACACACACACACACATGCGCGCGCGCACGCGCAAGCTTTTTAAGTTGCTCCTACAACTGCATCTTATAAATAGGACAATAGCCATTCTTCATCCATTTGGTCTTTCCTACGAGCCTAAGTCACTCTAAATTCCTTTGAATTGCTATGTATCCACTCTAGGAAGCTTTACTACATTCTTGCATTAAATGCAACTTAACTGTCACAATATCATTCACAAGCAAGAGCATCTGGAAGATTGGATGGGGACTCCCTCTTTGACTTGAAATCTGTGCTGGATTTCATCCAGACAGGGGCAAACACCTTTAGCGTATATGTCTCCCTGTTTTATGCCTTGCCTGATATTTAGCAGCAAAGGATAGTTGAAGAACGTTAGCTCTGTTATATTATTCAAGGAACCTTTAATGATTTTGATGTATAGATAAAAGATACCTTGCAAGAGAAACTTTAAGGATCATTTCCCACCCTCTCATAATTAACAAACAATAAGCACTGTGAGATCTTATATTATCTACATCTTTCAGTGAATTGTAAAAGGTAAAAATTAGTTTCATAACAGAATGGAGTTTGTGAAACTATTCCTGACTAATAATCCTACCAGGAATGACATTGATTAATATGTAAATGAGTGTCATAAATATTTGTATAGATTAAAAAGTAGGCTTACAGTTTGGTAGCAATTATGTTTTCTCAGTTGCCCCTTTCCAATATTTATAAAGTCTAAGTTTTTCCCCCCATTCCTTTGGTATCTTCTCAGATACCTTTTAAGAAAATTCCTCAATATTCTTATAATTGTGTCACTTCAACACAAATCTTCTCTATGCTGCTTTTCACATCTTTGTTCTTTTTAGTACAATTTCTATGTCACCATTAATCTATCTGAGGTTGTGATACTAGAATTAGAGTGCCACCACTATTCCTAATGGCAAAAAAAGAAAAAAAATTAGTTGGATGTCAAAATCTTTGCAGATATTTTCCATTTTCTTTGTTTGATGTTCTTCTGTTTTTATTCTTCAATGCCAACAGGGTGAATTGGCTAAGTTTGATCTGTAGTGTTTCTTGTACTAGATGTCTCCTATGTGTGGAATGCTCTCCCTCTTCCCTTCCTCATAGAAATCAGGCTCTTCTTTCACAATGCATTTCACCAATTGTTAGTATCCTCCCTTTCAAAACACCTTGTATTTAACTATTTTGTATTTATTCTCGTCATACTTCTTCTATACATAATAGGATATATCTTTGTTGTCTCCATTATTAGAATGTAAACTCCTTATAAGTAGGAATTGTTTCATTCACTATGTTTGTATCCCTGACAACACAGGTCCTGGCAGATTTGTCAGTTGCTTAGAAAATACTTGATTGAGGGAGGGATTGATCCTTTCAAACTTTCTTTATATTTGGTTTTACTCTCTCCTGTTTATCTCTGATTAATAAGATAATGCCAATTATATCATTTATTATCCTTTTTTATAACATCTTACAGATGAGTTTATACTCTGACTAGTGCTGCCTTTGTTTAGTAATTTTATATATTTTGTTTGTACATAGTTATTTATATGTTATTTCCCCCATTAGGACATAAAATCCTTGAGGGCGGGGACAATTTTTTTTTCTTTCTTAGTATCCCCTGGCCTTAGCACATAAATGTACAAAGAGTAGAAATACAGCTAGAGAAACTGAATGATATAAGTCTTGACATTCTTGATATAAACCATGCCAGAAGAAAGAAGTTTCAGCTAAATGGAAGGATAACTCACAGCATCCTTGATAGAATGGGGATAGGGGAAAAAAGAAAAGGGTTAGTTCATTTGTTCATACATCCAAAATCAAGAGGAAACATTATTTTGTTGGACATTTGGTCATTCCATATAGCAGTACTGAAAAGTACTGGGAAAAAATTTATTTTTAAAAATCTAGACTTCAACAAGGTTTAAGTGCTTGTAAAATGACTAATCTTTGGCTATAAAATCTTTACATTTGGCAAGTAAGTCAAGTGTTTGCGGACTAAAATATTTTCATGATTCTTTTATTTTTGTCATGGCATCCAATTTACATTGGTTAATCTTCTGCACAATGTTACACTTTGCAATACTCTCATTTCTGTTGTCTACTGCCTGTTTTTCACTAACAATTGCTGGTTTAAATAATTCAGGATCGAGCTATTGTAATTGTATTCCATAGCAACTATTTCATCTCTGTTCTCTCCTCTTCCTTTTTCTTTTCTTCTTAGTCATTCTCATCTTTGTTCTGACATCTGGTGGTCTGACCATACACAGGCTACTAATTCCAGGATGTTTTTCACATCAAAAATTTTTCCCATCTGAAAAAAATATGATCAAATGTATATATATATATATATATATATATATATATATGTTTTTTTTTTTTCTTGGTGATGCTATTTGTTGCCTTTCATGTCTATCATCTACCAATTTTTTTTCTTGAAGAAAATGTTTAGGATGCAGCCATCAGCATTTTGGGTAGCTTATAAGTATTTGGCCTCTTTCATTTTCTCTTCCTGAATTGTATTTTCTGATATATCTTATCATCCTTATTTATTCTAACCTTTGCTTTGAAGTTACTGAATATTAAAGTTTATACTGATTTAATTTGAGGGGCTATAGTTAAAAAAAAGTTTCAGAAAATTTCTCTATTTCCTCCCCTTCAATCAATATTGGTATAGTGCAATTATTTACATGTTGGTCTTTCTGCAAATATTTATCATGAGTACTATAATATGAGTTAACTAAATATCCCACAAAATAATGCTTCTTGTTGTCTTTGGATATAAGAAAAAACTAACTCTGGAAATTACTTTTTCTTTCTTTTCTTTTCTTTTCTTTTCTCTTCTCTCTCTCTCTCTCTCTCTCTCTCTCTCTCTCTCTTTCTTTCTTTCTTCCCTCCCTCCCTCCAAGGAATAATCTGTGACTTGTCCTTCCATTTGGTAGCACCTTTTCCCTTTCTTCTGATTTTCTTTAAAGCAAGGATGTCAAGACTGATTGTTTTCTCCAGTAATATGTCCACTCATTGGTCCTTAGACAAGAATGTCATTTTTGGAACAACAGCAGTCATTTTTAAAAGTTTATAGTTAATTTAAAAATACACACACAAAGCATAAGAGATAATTATCAGGGCCATGTTTATTGTTGTGTCCTAGACAATTCTGAGTTGAACTAGGGATGTTGCACAATTAAGTGTTAAGTACTAAAAATATTCCTTATTATTTTATTTTCTCATGTCTAGTCCCCTGTTTATGATACTCTTCTGGCACTCCCCATTTTGCAATCATTTCTAGTCTTTGACCAGACTTGACTACTCCTCTTGATAATTACAGTGAATTTGACATCCAGAGGTCAGCATGAACTCCCCCAATTCCAAATTAGTCTGCAGGGCAGGTTAAAATGCAACTGCAGTAGCTTGTAGGAAATCACAATGGCCTGCAACTAACACAGAAGAAACAATGACCATAATCAATGCACTTTAAACACATCACAATGAATATTTCCACATGTCAAAATGGTTCCAGATTCACAAAGCAACCAAACTAAACAGAAAACACATTTAACTTTTATAATAACTCTTTGGGTATCTTTGCTGGTATCTGTTTCTTGCCTCTTTTCTCACTTTTTTTTTTTTTTTTTAAGGCTTTTGTTTTTTAAAGGAAAAAATAACAACTCATCTTTTTCACCCGGTCCTGTTACACATCATGGCCATTTCATCCTATGTTAGTCTTTTTTTCCCTCTCTGACCCTTTCTCCCCTGCTTCTGGTATTCTTTTTACCTCCTACAATGGATGTTGGCCCTCACTTCTTGCCCACTGCTTTTACACTTAACGTTATTTCAGTCTGTGTTTAATTTCACAGTTGGGCAGTTCACCGTTTACATTTTCAACCTTTCTCCTCTAGCTTTTCCTTTCACCTCACATGTTTTGGCTTTACTCATTATTCATGTGTATTATTACACCTTAGGGTGTAATGACATCTGTCCTTTTATTTTTTTCCTTCTCTATTTCTTTCATTCATCCTAATTAGGTTTTTTAAAATTTACCATAAAACAAACATTTCCTTATTGGGCTGGGTGACTCTAGGCAAGTCACAGTACTCTGGGTAATTCTTTGAGGCTTTACATTCCAGAGAAGGTGCTGCCTTGTGCTAGTAGAATAAGTTTCCTTCCCTGGGAGTTCCCTATGTCAATGAAATCATCACTTCAGTATTTATTCCCTTTTTTACTCATTTTCCATCCACTGTACTACTGCAACCCAGAAAGCTCATCACTGGGAAAACTCTCATTGTTCTGCAAGAGGTCATCAGTCCTGGTAGTCATAGTTCATCACTTTCCTCCAAGCCTCTGACTGTAGCCTGGACCATGAGCTCCAAAAGTCCACCAAAAGAGGGGGTTCCCAGATACCTCATTCCCCACTCTACTTTGGGTCGTGTCTGACATGTTCCCTCCATCTTCCTTTTGTGTGTTCTTTTTCCCCATCAGATTGGAAGCAGGGTCTATGTCTACGGACATATGTCTATGGACATGGTTATATCTAACATTAGGCTACTTGATGGTGCAATGGATAGAGTGCTAGGTCTGAAGCCAGGAAGCCTCCTTTTCCTGAGTTCAAATACAGCCCTAGTCACTTGCTGTGTGACTCTGGGCAAGTCACTTCACCCTGTGTGCCCCAGTTTCCTCAGCTGTAAAATGAGTTGGAGAAGGAAACAGCAAACCACTCCAGGACTGAAAACCCCAAATGGAGTCACAGAGCATTGGACACAACTCAACAATAATAACAATAAGCTCTTAGTACAGTACATGTAGCAGGCACTTAATAAATGTTCACTGATTATTCTAGTTTCTCTTTGATCTCTATCTTTTGTAACTCAATCACTTTAAATTATTATTATTATTTTTTTTAATTTAATAGCCTTTTATTTACAGGATATATACATGGGTAACTTTACAGCATTAACAATTGCCAAACCTCTTGTTCCAATTTTTCACCTCTTACCCCCCCCCCACCCCCTCCCCTAAATGGCAGGATGACCAGTAGATGTTAAATATATTAAAATATAACTTAGATACACAATAAGTATACATGACCAAAACATTATTTTGCTGTACAAAAAGAATCAGACTCTGAATTATTGTACAATTAGCTTGTGAAGGAAATCAAAAATGCAGGTGTGCATAAATATAGGGATTGGGAATTCAATGTAATGGTTTTTAGTCATCTCCCAGAGTTCTTTTTCTGGGTATAGCTAGTTCAGTTCATTACTGCTCCATTAGAAATGATTTGGTTGATCTCGTTGCTGAGGATGGCCTGATCCATCAGAACTGGTCATCATCTAGTATTGTTGATGAAGTATATAATGATCTCCTGGTCCTGCTCATTTCACTCAGCATCAGTTCGTGTAAGTCTCTCCAGGCCTTTCTGAAATCATCCTGTTGGTCATTTCTTACAGAACAGTAATATTCCATAATTTTCATATACCACAATTTATTCAGCCATTCTCCAACTGATGGACATCCATTCAGTTTCCAGTTTCTAGCCACTACAAAAAGGGCTGCCACAAACATTCGTGCACATACAGGTCCCTTTCCCTTCTTTATGATCTCTTTGGGATATAATCCCAGTAGTAACACTGCTGGATCAAAGGGTATGCACAGTTTGATACTTTAAATTATTTTTAAGCTCACTTTGGACGCTACAGTAGTACAGCCTTGCACATCAGAGCCAACAGAGGATGAATAAAGGAAAAAAGTCTTCTCATCTATCACCCAGACTGCTTATGAGCCTTTGCTCTCCCATTCTTCAATTATTTCTTCAAATTTTCTCCTAGTCTTCTTTGGCTATAAAAACATTTTCTCACAAAAAAGTTGGTATTTTTCTCAAATGAAAACTTCTTCTAAGAGCAATAATATTTATTAGAAGAGCATGATCTGATGGACTTAATCAAGGCCCTTCTAATTTGGTGTCATTTTAAGCTACTCAATAGCTCCAAAGCTTGCTAAAATCTGTTTCTTTACTGTCTTTGACTTTGGCTGATAATGTTTCCTCTTTTCTAATTTCCCTACATATTATATTCCTCCTTCTCCAGCTAGCCAATATCACCCAGTTTTCAATGCCATGAATGAGTCTTTCCTTCTTCATAAATTCATCCAGAACTATTCCAGTCCACTGACTTATCTTTTCCTTAAATTCTTATAGCATCAAAAGAGCAGATGGAATTTTCTGTTTTATAATCTTATTTTCTTGATCATTTGTTTTTATATCATCTTGCTTTCTAAATATAGCTCTACTCTCGTAAAGAAGAAAAAGAAAAGAGAAATAAAAGTTCAGGAAAAAAAAAATTCAATTCATCAAATGTGCCCCACCTCTGCAAAAAAAGAGAGGGAGATAGGCTCATTCAGCTCATTTCTAGGACCATTGTAATTATCATTACATAATATTCATTTTTATTGTTTTGTTTGGTTTGTTCCTTTGTACATTGTTGTAAACACTGAGTACTAGTACTATCTATAAATTTTTTATATTGCTTATTTCTCACAGTACATCAATAATCTATGACATTACTGTATCACTATGTAAATAGCCATTTCTGACCCAGCAGACATTTGTTCTCAGTTCTTTGACACCACACAAAGAATCTTTAGAGGCTCTCTATAGCCTCCAGAACATTGTCATGTATAGAAACCTTTCCAATCTGGATAGAGTTTGCCCACCCAAGTTCATTACACATTACTCTCACTCAATATTCTATCTGCTAACTAAATTGGCTTACTTGCTTTCCCCCTGAACACAATAGTCTGCCTCCTGGCTTTCTGCTTTTACCCAGGTACCCCACCCCTATCCCTTGTCTAGGATGTTCCTCCCTTGCATCTCTGCCTTTAAGAAACCCTGGACTACTTTCACTGCCATTGTTCCAATCAATGTGTATTTATTCGTCCAAATCCTGTATTTACTTATCTTTGAATATGATGGAATGTAAGTGTCTTCAGAGCAGGGATTTTCCGTGTTTTGTGGGGTTTTTTTAATTCTACTTCTCAGCAAGAAGTCATTGTTGGTAATGTGTTACAGATATATCAATTACAGTTGGTAATGTGGTACAGTTACACTGGCAACTGCCAGTATCAATCCCATAGTCCTTGAGAGAATTTTGATACTTCTGAGATCTTGGAAATCCCTAAGAGAATGCTCACATTAAAGACCTGGACTTTGGAGGCAAAGGGCAAGTTGGAGCTTGAGATCATTTAAAATGCTGTGTAATTTTCAAAATTTGATTTAGCTCAATCTTTTCTTATAATTTACTTACTATTTATTTCCAGTACCTATCCAAGAGAAATATATATATATATATATATATATATATATATATATATATATAGATGGGCTAACCCAATGATCTACTCATATACCTGCAACAAGCTGAGCAAAAAGCATTTTTCATTCATTTTGTTTCCTATTGTGTAGATGATTAAACCAATCTTTTCCCCAAGATACAGCTCAAATCCCACCTTCTATCTGAAGTTTTTCCCCTGAACTTTTCAATAGCTATTGACTTCCATCCCTAATCATCTTTTATTTATTTATTCTGTACATATTTATTCTATTGTTATCTTCTCCTATAGAACATAAGTTTGAGAATCGAGATGATTTTTCGTTTGTGTTTGTATCCTTAGTTCTGAGTATAATCCCTGAGCATGTTGATTAACTGAATGAAATAGTGATGGTTCTTAAATCAGAAAACTTGGGTTCAAATTCCACAATCATTGCCTACTACTCAGTGGCATTGGGAAAATAATTTTCTCTCATTGCACCTCAGTCCCCTAATCTGTGGAATGTAGTGGGTAGATTAGATTGCTCTCTGGGCAGTTCTGTACTCATGATCCTGTCAATTAGTATGACTTGAGCTAAGAATGATTTCTACATTTTTACACATAACAAAACTTTATTTTAAAATGTAAAAACAAATAGGTAATAGGCCAGGTTTGTCTCTAAAGATCATGGTTTGCCAGTCCCTACTATAAAATCTCAATAAATGCCTTGATAATACTCATTGACCTCATTTCAGTGCGAAGACAAGCAGAGAAGACAGAGATCTGCCTTGGGAGGAAAAAAGAAGGATCAAGAAATGAAGGAGTGCAAAGGCTTACAGATTACTTACAAATATCAGACTTGCAAATGATGAATACTTTAAGAAAAATGTCAAAAGATAGTGAACATCGTAAATACCAAAACAATGCCATCCAAATTAAAAATGACTTGAATGAGACTTGAAGCCATTTTGGCCTTCACTAATCATGTTTTGATATAAGAAAAGAGTTGGCTTCTTCCAGTTCTAACACCAATTTCTCAATTATGAGGTCAGGTAGCAATGGGAAGAATGAGACAACTTCTCTGGGGAAATGGAATACATTTACATTTGTATATTGACAATGACTTTTTAATGCCATTGTATCTGAAAATTACATATATAAGAATCAAGTGTTTTCAGTTCTTCAAACATGAATCAGGTCAATGAAAGCCAGTACAAATGCCTTCCCTAATCATAATAATTTCTTCATGCATGCCTTTTTATAGGGGGTAGAAAGCAGTTTTGATTGTATTTTGAAGAGGAAAAGGTCTAAATAACAGTGTGTGTCCAGGACCAGGAGATTTAAAAAAAAAAAAAAATTAAGTTCAGCTAGATGGCATAGTAGAAAGAACACCGGCTCTGGAATCAGGATTTGTGTTCAAATCTGACGTCACACACTTCCTAGCTGTGTGATCCGGGGCAAGTCACTTAACTCCAATTGCCTCAGCAAAAAAAAAAAAAAAAAAAATTAAGTTCATTAAAAAAAAATATATTGAAAGAAGCTTAAATTTGAGTAGGGAAAAAGAGAGTAGTTCATCCTATGTTTAAAACCAGGTACTTACTTAAATGGCAGGAAAAAAAATATAACAGCTACTGTGTAAGAGCTGTATCTTCAGATCCATGAACCATCACAACCCAAATCAGCAGATCCTAATCTAACAATTTCAGGTCTTAAGAATTCCACTATCTATCAAGACTTTACTCCAGTCCTGGGCTCTGCAGAGGGTTTTGTAAAACAATTTTTGAAAATCTTCCCTAATTTTGCTTGGAAAATGCTTTAATTTGTGGAATCACAGAATTTAGATCTGAAAGCACCTTAAAGGTCATCTAGTAGATTCTTATTTTTAAAAATTCTCATAATATAACTTTCTGAACAACTATATTATATTATACAGAGACTTAATGTAGATTCTATGTAATTTTAAACTTAACAAGTTTAATATATTAATATATTACATATATTCAGATGGATATATGTATATGTCCATATTTACATCTAAATTTATATAAAAGGACACAGTAGACAGAGAGCTGGACTTGGAATTAAGAAGAAATTATTTTGAATTCTGCCTCAGATACTACCCATGTGACCCTGAGCAAGTCACTTACCCCCTCTGAAACTTATTTTTTCCATAAAATAGGGGTTGAATTGGATGGTATCTTAGGTTCCTTACAGATCTCAATCTAGCCCCTCCACACACTCTTTCTTGTTCATTAACCTCAAGAAGTGCACCACTGTTCATCCGCTTATAAGATGGTTTTTGTGTGGTTGGGGGGGGGGGGGGGGGAGGGCGCAGAGAAAAGAAAGGTAGGAATGACTGGTGTCAGCCTCAGAGTTCACCAGTTTACTGGCCCAGCAGTCCCCGGCTAACTCCACGGGGTCTGTCACCTGCCGAAATCAAGCCCTGGTGTCAGGTCAGAACTGCAATAGTCCTGACCCAGTGCTCAAGAATCCTGGGTCATTTTTGTGTTCTGGACAGACTGCATAGGATTATGGAGTTTGGAGGGGCCATAACAGCCAGTTACTTAGTCCAGCCTTCTCATTTTGTAGACGAGGAAGCGAATGCCTACAGAGGTTAAGCTTTTTGTCCAAGGCCTCTCAAAGAGTAAGTACAGATTTAAGCCAAGATCTTCTTCCTCCAAAATCCCATTTTTCTACCATTAACTTTACTATGTCAAAGGATCTACTGAAGGAAGAGGTTGATTCATGATGTTCACCATGAGACAGGAAAGACATGTTCAGGCTAAGTATCTCAGAATATACAGAACAATTTTCTAACAGGAAGGAGATAGTCTCCTATGCAGGCCAGGTTTATCCCCAAGGATGATGTTTTGGTACACATCATATAAAATATTTTCAGCTTCCCGGCTGAGGCAGCTAAGGGACCCAGTGTTCTCTCTCCTTTTACAAAGAGGGATATGATAGGACAGAAAAGGAATCTTACTGACTTATCTAATAGCCGAATAATTGGTCAGATTACTGAAAAGAAAGGACAACTCACAACAGATAAGAAACACTTGTGAAATCCTGCTACTGGGATAACATTTTATTTTGTACACATGTTGTTTTTTCCATAGCTTTTTGGATGTTCCCAAGAACATGAGCTCCTTGAGGGCAGCTATTGATTTTTGCCTTTCTTTTTATTTCCAGGGCTTAGCACAGTGCCTGACACATAATGAGGGCTTGTTGATAACAAGGGATTATGAAGAAATACCACATGTTTCTCATGACAAAATCCCTCCTGTGAGAATTCTGCTTGTCTTTGGAGGCTGAAAGATGGAATCGTTATTGGCAAGTGACACTAATACCTGGGGGACAGAAGTGTAACTTTAGGGCCTGGCAAGGATGGATATATGCATAATAAGACAGTATGAGCTTACCCAACCATGTCTATAGTAAATCATAACCAGATGTGGCAACATCTGTTAGAATTTTTTTTAAAGAAAGGGGAGGGGCTTATTCACTCCATGGAGAAAGACTGGCCAGACTATGAAATTCCAGGTAGCTGATTCTTGCCAGCCTTGCTGAGATCCTTCCTCCTTTCCTTACTGTTAATTAATTAATTATCCATGGTGTCTGTGCATGTGTGCAGGCTCTTTCCTAAGCTCTTCTTTTCGTTCCCTTCAAGGCTCAGCCCAGCCTCCTTCCGAGTGGGATTGCCTGATTTCCTGAGTTATTAGTGTTCTTCCTGACTCCCCTCACTATGTATTTATTTTGCATATAGCTTGTATTTACTTATCGGAATGTATTTTAAGCCCCCAGTAGATCACGTATTCGTTCTCATCTTTGTGTCCCCAGGATGAAAAGGGCCTTGAAGTACTTGGCACCTGGGCACTGAAAAAATACCTGTGGGTGGATTATTCTTTACAGTTTGGTGCCTGATTTATTTATTGAGCACTTAACATAAATTGTTCTGGATGGTTCCTACTTGTTTCACATATGCCCAACTAAACTCTTTATGGACAGTGCCCCAGAATGAAAGAGTAGAAATCCAGATTCTGCCCCCAGCTAAGTAAAGGACAGAGGAAGGAGGAGGAGAAGCAGAGTAAATCTGACCTCTAAAGAGGATTCTTTCTGGCTTTTAAATTCTGTGTGGGCAGCTTCTGATACATCAACAGGACTGGACATAACACCAGGAACATCACAGATGTTTGATAAATATTTCTTGTTATTACTGACTTTGGGTCAATGGATTATCCCCTTATCATTCTTAAGAATTAACTACTTTTATGTTTCCCATATTTTTGTACAGGAGGTTTTTTTTTCATTTTAGTACTTCTATGAAAAAGCCTTCATCATAGAATACGAAGATAAAGATATTTTATATTCTAAACAACGTACTTCACTAAATAACCCATTTTTTGGCCTCTGATTCCCTTTGTAGACCGAGAAAATTCAAATTATTGAGCATGAGTTGGAGTCCCTATAATTCTTAAGTTACAATCAATATTGAAATGGTCCCTACATGCCCAAGGATATGCATATATCATTATGCCGAATTAACTGAAAATTTCCAGAACAGAGGCAGAAAAACTCTTCACTAATATTTCTTGGATTACCCTGTAACATAAACCAATATGGTCATTCTAGTTGATATTGATGCCATCAACTCAAAGCTATTGTACTTCCATATTCTAAGAACTAAAATTGCCCCCTGTTGTTTCTAATGGCCACTCCAAAAGACATGAAGTATGAAGTATTATTTACTTTAGTATTCCTACTTGGAAAATGGTAAGATTTCATCCCACATGGCTAAGACAACAATGGACTCAAGATTAAAAATTATGAACAGGATTTCTTTTTATTTCTATATTAATGTTGACTCAGAGCTTTTTAAACAAGCATTATTTTTTGGAACCCCAACCATGTGAAGAGAATATCAAGCAGTGTGGGAGGATTTTTAGTTGAGGAAACTGAGGTGCAAAAATGTAATCATTTGTTCAAAGCCATATAGAGAACCTATGTCTATACATTTTTATTAATAGTGGTGACTGAATAATTAATGAGGCAGTCAGGTGACATAAGGGATAAAGCATCAGACGTGGTGTTAGGAAAATCTAAGTTCAAATCTCAATCTAGATACTTACTAGCTATGTAATTCCAGGAAAGTTATCTAATCACTGTCTGGGAGTAATAATAGTGTTTACTATCTTCCAGAATTGAGGAACAAATAAGATACTATTTATAAAGGGCTTTATAAATCTTAAAACATTATATAAATATGATCTACTTAATATTACTAATACATGGAAACTAAGACAGCTCAATTTATTTCATGTCCAGGATTGATTATTCTCTTAATTTCCACTAATTCAAAATGAATACAACTAATGTTGAAATGAAAAATTATTCAAGTTTCTAATTCCTTTTAGCATCTTGTCCCACTAAAGTGCAGGGTCCATTCTCATTTATTAGGAAAAAAATCCATCAAACCCTTTTACTTCTTATAGGTTGCTGATAGAATAGACAAGATTGTATGATCCAACTTTTCAACCCTTACTTACTTATATAGCAGAATGTCCGCAGCTTGAAGTACTGGGTATGTGAAGAGACCCACTGTCCCCTCTTGTTTCAGGCTGTCATTCTTAGTCTGAGCAGGCACAAAAGGGGAAAAAAATTCAGATATCTTAACCACTGACATTTCCAAGCCCAGGGAAATAGCACAGAAAAGAGGAAAGAGGAATAAGATTAAAGAGACTTGGGTTCTATCCCCCAACTCTGTCATGCATTTTCCATGTGATACACACTCGTATAAACAAACATATAGAGCCTTTTATAAAGGATGTAGGGGAGGACATAGATAAGACCTACAGAAGAAGTGTGATCTCTCCCATCAAAGAAAGCTGCCATGTTGACAGGATCCCAGACACACTAATACATACATACATACATACATACATACATACATATATATATATATTTTTTTTTAAGACAAAATTATTCTTTATTAAGACTGTCATATCAAATCAGAAAATAGAAATCAATAAACTTAAAGTTCAAGACAACTAAATGTTTTGAACGAAAGCAAATTTAAAATCTCAATTATACATTATTATCTTAATTTTACTTTTTTTTTTAATTGTAGCTTTTTATTTTCAAAATATATACATGGATGGGACATCTAGGTGGCACAGTGGATAGAACACCAGCCCTGAAGTCAGGAGCACCTGAGTTCAAATCTGGTCTCAAAATCTTAATACTTCCTAGCTATGTGACCCTGGGAAAGTCACTTAACCCCAACTGCCTCAGGGGGGGAAAAAAAAAAAAATATATATATATGTGTGTGTGTATACACACACACACACACACATGAATAATTTTCGACATTCATCCCTACAAAACCCTGTATTCTAATTTTTCTTCTCCCTTCCTCCCACCCTCCCCTAGTAGGCAAGTAATCCAATATATGTTAAACATGTGCAATTCCTCTATACATACTTCCACAAATATCATGATGTGCAAGAAAAATCATATAAAAAGGAAAAAAAAATGTAAGCCAACAACAAAAAAAGAGTGAAAATACTATGTTGGACACACTAATATATTGATGGGGAAATAGCTTATGAGATAATGCACTGAGGGATGGCAAGGACTGATGAAGAATACTGAAAAGTATTCTTCACACTCTTCACACTGAAGAGTGAAGAAATGAATGCTATCCCAGAATTTTAGAGGAAGAAGGCACTCTGATTTGAGATGATAAGAACCACGATGAACCTAAGGGCTTCAGAGAGCCACCGTTTTGTTTCTACCCAAGGATATGGAAAGAATTGGTAACATTGCCTCTTAATTAAGCACTGTAACTTCAACATATTATTGTTTTTCTCTATGTGGATCCTGTTTAGAGGCATTGATTTCAGAGTAAAGCATGGCAGTTCTGGAAACTTGCAAGGTGGAAAGATGCCTACAAATGGGATCAGTTTTGACATGGTTGTAGACTAATTTTGGGCTATCATATTGCAAAAATAAATGGAAGTAAAGTGCTGTGAATTATCTCAACTTAACTTATTTAGTTGAGCTTCTTTGAGAAAGTACAGCCTTTATTTTACTGTGGATTTGAACTGTTGCCTGGACTCATCTTGTTTAAATGTTACATAAAAATGTTATTTCCCTTCTCCCCACAATGAACACATTCTTGCCTAACCATCAATTAGTTCTGGTGAGGATGGAACACAGATTCCAAGGGCAATGAATCCAGACTGTTAATCATAATAGGGAAGGTTCAAGGTCATTAGCAACTTAAAAAGCAGACTCTAGGTCATCCATTCTGAGATACAGAGGAAGAAAAACCATAGATTCATAGAATTTTGAAGCTTAAAGGACCTTGAGATTCTAACCACGTTATTTTAACTGTGGCCTAAAGACATTAGTTCACATGCCACTTACTAATTTGCCAAAGTTAGCAGAGCTAATCAGATGAGCTAGAAGCTGAGGTTCTTGTGATATGGTAAGACAAGTCATAAAACAGAAGAATATATAAAAGAGAAACTTCCATAATGATGGCATTTAAGTTCACTAAATTGTTTCCTGCTTTGAAAATGTTTACCTTCCACTGGGGTAAGTTTTGTAATCGTGGCATTCTGACTAAACATCCAAGGATCCAACTTAATTCTGAGTGCTCTGGCACCTAAAGAAATGAGAAATTACATTATTAACATATTATTTTAATATATATTTTTAAGATATTTTAACATTTATAAAAAAACAGGATAAGGGTAATCAAATATTATCTCTAAACCTGTAGAATACTCAAGCATTTTGACAATACATAGAAGAAAAAAGGGCTTATTTTTAATTATTGCATCTAAATTTTAAAGAAAAGTGCTGGAATGAAAACTACAGAAACTTGAGCCATTCAGTCTAGGAATCATTAGTCTGAAAAGTAGCAAAGGTGCAGAGATGGTATTCCCACCCTTAAAGGAATATTTCTTTTCCATAGTTTCCCCCCCCACTTTTTACTGTGGCCTCCCCTATTCCTCCAAACTAGTCTGAGGGCCAACTTATGCTGTAAAGTGTCTCAGCCTTGTGAGATGGGCCCCAGTCAACCAGGGAATGGATTGGGAGCTCTTCCAAATTATTTCCCCAAACTCACTGAACTTATGAGGGGGTTCTTGTCAAATGATTTTGTTAAAAGTTGGAAACAAAGTTGGGGGTGACTCTTGGGTCCAGGACAAATTCCTTCTGATGATCTAGAATTTTATTTAGGGCAGGGCATCCCATCCCCAGCCCTTGGGATTCCCAGTCCTTCATTAATTGCAGCTTCTTCTCCATGTGATTGCCTTAAAAAGCAGAGATTGCTTCCAATTCTGAAAAGTGACACCAAATGTGTTCTTTGTGGGTTCTGTGAAGTGAACAGAGAGAAATGACATTGTTTCAACTCAGGCTTATTTTACTAAAGAGGATTCACCATCTGGAAGAGGAGGGTTTCTTTCTCTTTTTTTTTTTCCTATTAGCCACAGAGAAAGAAGGTTGTTTTTCACTTGTTTGACAAGGACTCCCTCATAAAGCTATGCAAGTCACTGAGCTGCTGCCGCCATCATCTTCCTTCCAAAGCAGCATTTGGGTTTCATTGAAGGCAGTGGCTTTGACAACAATGTCTGGAAATTGCTAACTGCTGCTGTAAACAAACATCTGTCAGACAAAAACTGTAGCCTTGGCTACAGCAAAATTCACTGCCATTAGAAATTAAAACAATTAGAGTGCTACTTGGCACGGGGAAAGCTTTGGTGAGGAAAGAATCGCTTTTTTTTAATGAAGTGGGATGATGGAATGAAAATATAGATAAACAAGTGTGGAAAAAAAAAAAAAAAGAAAATGTTCTGCCTTCCTGACTAGGTATGATGCTTTGTTGATGGATTGCAAAAAGCTATCACTGTGTCTCAAGGAAGTCAAGTATTTTCCTTGGAGAAATATTATTTGGACATATGGAATGAAACTTTTTTTAAAAAATATTTTTGGGATATTCTCTTGCTGTTGCCAAAACAGGAGAAATCAACTTAATTCAAGTAAAAATCATAAAGAAAAACAGGCAAAAGGTCAAAAACAACTTATTTCTCATCTTATTTTTCATAACAATAACAAATTACAAAGTTTGGTTCTTTTGCTCACTTTACATTTGATACAAAACTATGAATATTTGCTGAAATACACTGTAAGAACAAAAGGAAAATAATAGCAGAACTTAATACACAGAATCAATCCAAATGACTACCCAAATTGTTTTAGACAGAGGAAAATCAAGGCATGGAGTTGATAAAGTGATGTGCTGGACAGCCACATGGTAAATTAAATGTAGTGATTGGATTGTGATTGAAAATTTCAAATCCTATCACCCTAAAAAATCACAGAATCTTAGAATCTTCAGGTGTTGTTTAGAAAATACTCATTAAAAAATATGCATTTTGGCCAAATGATGGGATATTATTTGGGGAGGAGTATCCTCCAAATTTTAAAAAAATACATTATAAATATTTAATTTAGCAGATTAAGCATGACAAACTAACAATTTGAAAAATGAACATAAAATAGTTGCAGCACATTAGATATAAGGAATTAGGTAACACAGTACAAAAGATGCTATCAAGAATTGTACAACCAGAAAAAAGATGGACTCCTCACCTAGTTGAGAAAAAAGAAATGACCACTGGATGAACCACAAGTTCCATTGCAATCTATGTAAACTAAGATATTTAGTGGAGAGCCTCCAGTGTATCAATGGATTCCCTTGAGGTAGATATATAGGGAAAGATCTGTAAAGCAGAGGCAATTGTGGATAGTTTACAGTATGGATTCCTGGAGGGAGAATTCACACTGTTGAGAATAATGATCCATTCAAATACCAAGATGAAATGTTAGTTTGAATTGGGGACAAAAGGACAACTAATAATATTTGAGTAGTGTCTACCATATCAGTGCCTTACATATGTCATGACATAAAATATGCACATAATAACCGTTTGCTTTGTAGTCTTTGAAATCAATTATGACTGTAGCTTGTGGTCGATTTTTACACTGCACATAGTTTCTGCCAATGCCAATGACTCATAATCACAAACAGGCTGATCTCTAGGTGAAAACAGGAGATGGTTGGGAAAATACAGAGACCTAAGAAGCATATCCAACACCATCACTGGCTCTGATGAGGAGCCAAAGGTTTCCCAGAGTTCAATATTGCAGGTCTTCTAGTTCCAAGGTCAGTTTTGTGAATAATAATTAAGAAAATTTAGAATGTGAGAAGAGGCTGAAAAGAGGCAATTGGGCTGAAGAACGAAAGAGATCCTTCCCCAAACACCTGGGAAGAGAAAAAGAAACCCAACATTGGGCCTTCAATGCTATATCAGATGATGCTAAAAGATACAGCTGCCGGGGATCAATCAGACCCATTCAAGCAATCACCCAGGGCATTAAAACCTGGATGGGAGCCCTGAGATATTTTCTTGTCTCCCAGGACTTGTCTATTTCCTATGTAAATATTATCTTCCCAGGAAGTATTTCCTGCAGCTTGGCTAAGTTGGAAAACTATTCAGACTCACAAATTCCCATTTATCACTTCCTCTCAAAAATGAGCAATTTCATGCTGAGTTATTTTCACTAGACTCATCATCCCCATGACAAATCTCCTTAGCAGGAACCTTGTTCTGGGATCTGATTTTAATTAAAAGGCTCTTGTATCAACTGATAAACCCTCACACCGAATATATAAACGCTCTTTAATTGACCCACTTCTGGTTTTGCCAATATCCATCTATTACTTTTTGGGCACTTGGATTTTCTCATATTTTTCTCCAAGTCAAACACGTCCAAAGTTCTTGTATAGTCAACAGTCTTAATCTGCTTGATTTTTAACCAAAGGTCACCTTCTCTGAGTTAGAATTTGTCATTTCTCTTGTCTGTTTTTCTTCTATGGATATAAAAAATCCAGTTTAGTTATTTCAGTTACCTATATTAACATTACAAAACTTAGTGATGGATTTAGAAATGGAAGACTGAATCTGATAAAGAATGAAATGATATTTTTGTCATTTAATTTGAATTTGGAATCTATTTTCCACACTTACACTTGTATAGGATAAAAATAATAATATCCAACATTTATAAGTGCCAGGCAACTGTGCTAAATGCTTGAAAACTATAATCTCATTTGATCACTCCAACAACTCTGGGATGTGGGTGCTATTCTTATTCTTATTTTATTGATGAGGAAACTGAGGCAAATAGAAAGTTAAATTACTTGTCCTGTGTCCCACAGCTTGTTAAGTATAAGAGGCTGGATTTAAAGGAGGGCCTTTCTGCCTCCAGACCCAGTACTCCAACTACAGCACCATGCTCAAGTTAGAAGGTGATGAGAAGTTCTCTATATTAAGCTTTGTTTAAATCATTTATAAAATCTACTACACATGAAAAAAGTAAAATGTCCTCTAAGCTGATTCAAAGAACGAGGCTAATCAAACTATTCTTGCCCTACACCTGGAATAGTATTAGTAGTTAAATAGTTTGGTTTAAAAGGATTTCCATTCTGTACAATACACTCTATGGGCAACTCAACCTTAGAAATCAACAGAGCCAATAATTAAACCATCTACTTCAGGTGCTGTCAAAAAAAAAAAAAAAAAAGAAAGCAAAATTTGCTAGATTACTGACAATCTTTCAGATAAGGTTATTGCTCTTTGGACATACGTGGATGTTTCACAGGCAAGATCAAAACATTTACCAACAGCCCAGTTCCATAATATTTCCAAATAGTCTATTATTTTAAGAGTTTGATTGAATGACATATTTCCATTGGTACTCCATGCTCTTTTCTTTTAAATTCCTGTGAAATGGATAATGAAAATATTACCATTTCCTGCCTACCAAATGGTGGTACATAAATGCAGTGGAATATTATCCCCCAGTAAGAAATGAAGAATATGCATTATCCAAAGAAGCATGGAAAGAGTGTTGCCAAGTAAGCAGAGTCATAAAAAGAATGTCTATGTCTGCAACAATATAAATGAAAAGAACACCAGGAACAATACAAAATAAAATAAAAACAGAGAGATTGAAAGCTCTGTATGAGGGTAACTGTGTAATAATCAGGCTTGGTCCTGCCTTCCTCCTGCCTTTTTTGTAGAAGTGGGGGCTACTGAGTGGCCACTGTCTATACTATAAGATTGAGGTGATGTGGTGGTTAAATTAGTTTTGCTGAAGAGCTGCTTTTCCCCACTCCCACCCTAGTTCCCAGATCTTTTAAAATTCTTTATTATAAGTGAATCCTGATTGGGGAAATGACATTGATAGGATAATGTAATTTTTAAAAATGTTATTTCCATTTCACAAGAGGAGGCACCAGGAGAATAAGTGATTTTCCCACAATCACAAAAATAGTGCTAGAGCCACAAGTTCAGATCCACATCCCCAAACTCCAAGTCCAGTGCCCCTTTTCACATAGAAACACGATGCCCTAATTAAAAAGGCTGGAGACACAGTTCCAATGACACATCTTTCACACAGCTGCCAACGATATATTTCTAAAGCAGAGGTCTGACCATGTTCCACCCCGTTCAATGAAATCCAGAGGCCTATCTTTACATGGTTATCCCATATTTTCCCCCTTTTCTATGCTCTATAGTCCAGTCAAACTGACTTTCTTGCTATTCCTCTCATGACATACCCATGACAATCCCATTTCCGTGCCTTTGCCAAGGCTGTTCCCCACACCTGAAACGCACCCCTTCTCAACACAAGCTTTTAAAATCACTTTCTTTGAGGTTCAGCTTAAACTTTTATCATTGTTTTCCCAATACTTAACACTTAGTAGGTTTTATTCTTTAATTTGGTTTGCGGCATAGTGCTGTGTTAAAGAGCATTGGACTCTGAATTGAAAAGCCTAGATTCAAACCCTAACTTTGTCATTTACTACCTGTGAGGCATCCATTTTTAATAAATCCCTTCATCTTTTCAGTTTCTTCATCTGTAAAAGAAGGGGTCTGATTGGATGGTCCCTAAGGGGTCTATCGGCTCCATACCCAGGATCCTGCATAGACTCCAGTATGAGAGACGTCAGGAAGACCATCTAATTTTCATTAACTCATTAGGAGCAACAAGACTCACACATTTAGTTTCATTAGCCTGTCAAATGTGGATGATTCAGAATGGCAGGCTGGTTCTATTTTGCCCTCTCCTTTACTTTCCTTCCCAATTTTGGTTTCTTGGGTAATAACACAGAACTCTATTTTAATTAGAGAATTCAAAAGGAATCCACAGTCACAGATTCCATTCTCCTTTTCCTCCTTCTCCCTTGCATATCTATCTGCCTGAACTGCTTTTAGACTCACTGAAACAATGAGAAGCCTGACACATCAGGGCATCTCTCTTGGCTCTCATGGTGAGTTAGTGTCTCAAGCTATGTCCTCCACCTTTTATCTTCCATCTGCAGTGATTACAATGTGAAGGCAGCAGTTGGAAATGTGGAGACTCACAATTCAGAGACAGCTGTGGGAATCAGAGATTGGATCTGTATACAGGCTTGCTGGAAATAAAAGATCATTGACTCCAGCAACGGGAAGGAAACACCTACCAAACGTGTGTATATACACACACACACACACACACACACACACACACACACACACCCCTTTCAGAAGAGAGGTAGTCAGTAAAATTCTCCACATATGGCAAACATATTTTAGGGAAAGCAACATGACCAGCAGCCAGAGAGAGAAAAAGAAAATAATGAGAAAAATCTTCAATGAGCCTAAATTGTTCCAGTCAGTTCAGAAAGAATGCAAAGAAATGGAGACAAAAACCATTGGTGAAAACAGTCTTATAGCTTAGAAAATTATTTTCTCCATGTGTAATTATCTCCAGAAATAAATTAAGATGTACAGAATTAATAACATACAGGAATAAATATATTTTTAAAGGAAAATCAAATTTCTCCAAAATATCATATCAGGTGTGTCATACTTTCCATGACAGTTATGTTCTTGAAAAATCTTATATAAATTGAATAATATTTTCCATTAATTTGCATAACTTCAGAGATATTTTATTTTAGTTTGTAATATCAATTAACAGTGGCTACAAATTTTTAAACAGTTATAATATTAATGAACTAAGGGACAGGTTGAGAAATCAATATTTGAAGAATTAGTCAAGCTTCATTTATCTTTTTGATAAGTTTGGAATTTTATTCATTAGATTTCATAAAAATCATACATCTATTTTGCTTGTTATAACAAGAAGAATAAGACTAGAGAAGGGCAAACTAATTAGAAGACTATAGAGGAAAGGTTACTAGAGATACTGTGGTAAATAGTCATGTCATCTTACAGTCAGCTATATTGATTATAAAAATATATTATAATCCAAAGAGCTGGGTTCAAGTCCTGCCTCTATTATTTAATTCCATTTTGTTACTTATAAAACATGAGAATTGGACAAGACCAGTGCTTCATGAACCCCTTGGGAGTTCACAATGATAGTCTAAATTATTCATCCTAAAAATTCTTTAATGGCATCTTAAGCAGTAAATAATTGCCCAATTACATTACCGATACATTTTTTTTTCCCTCTGTGAAAACAAGCATGTGCATGTTTGAAGCACAAGAGTTTTGTCTCTGAAGGGATTTGAAATGATCATGGTCATATACACAGTGATTCTGGCATTTGGGCACTTGATTATATCAAATTCTGTCCACTTCTGACAGTTTCTTATTCTGTCACCAAATTGTTTCCAAACTGCCACAAAGATTTGATGTTCAAGTGCAAATTGATTCCCAATGGACAGTCAGACACAGGTGCATCCCCTCATTTGCATTCTGTATACAGCACCAGACTAACCTCATTCTTCTCTGTTATCCTGTAATCACAGCATCAACTGTATAATCACATGAGAGAGATGGGACAAATGTTTGCATTCTTACAGTACAAATATCAGGTCATGTGAAATGATCTATGTTTCACCATGATTACTAGAATTATATTACAATCTTGACATCGTCACAAACATTCAGCAGAAACAAACTTCATAATACCTCAACATAAGGCTGCTTTTTGATTTTAAACTTATTTTAACTTAGATTATTAGTATTTTATCTAGTAGATTTTCAAATAAACTGATGATGGTGGCTAATTGTTTAACAGACTGTGGGTGATATGCTAATGGCAGGAAAAAAGTGAAATTTGGAGGCATTTTTTCCTTAGGCAAGTTTATGTGTAAACATTGTTAAAAATGAAGCAATGTTTACAAATGAACTTTAAATAAATTTACCATCTAATCCAGCATTTGTCATTCACAATTGAAAAGTAAATGTATTACATTGAGAAATTAGTTCAATTTTATTGGTTGATTAAGTGACTAAAAATTAAACAAATGAGTTTCCAACTCTCAAGTAAGGAAGTTTGTAAAATTTTCCTATCACGTTCCAACACATATCTGTGCAAGCAACTATATTCACTTTATTCTTGTTTTAAATCAAGATACAGAAATAAACTCAATGCAGAGCAAGATTTAAGATGGTGCTTCTCCACTGTTTGCCCAATATTAAAAACCTTTGTTCAAATAAAGCAGAATATTGAAATAAAGTATATATATATGATTATGTTATATCAAGCATCTTCCAAGTTGTATCTTATTTCACTGTAAATGTTGTCAAAAATTTTGTAAAATGAAATTTAACTTGAAGTCTTGCAGATAAATAGTAAGCATGCTGAATTCCTTTTAATTTTTATTGAATGTTCCACATAAAATATTTATAATTATAATTTTAGGTTTAGAGTATTCACAATTATATACAGAATAAAATTTTACATTTTATAATTATAATTAAATAATGTACATTTTAGTTTGGAGCTTCGTGGGGGTGAACGTTATTATAATTATAAGCACTTAATAAGTCTAAAAGAATATTATAAAGAATACATTGCACTTAGTTAGAAAACATCCAAATCTTCCCATCTCTAGATTACACTAGAGCTGTTTAAATTAAAGCTCAGAATGATAAGCCTGAATATTATAAATGATTTAAATAAAAACAAAAAAGACATTCTTAACAGATCTGAGGATGACAGTTGGAAGAATTAATATATTACATAAAAAATCAATTTTTAATGATATGCCTAAAACAATAAAAGCACATGCAGTCAAGTTGAATGCAGATTCTTGTATTTGGGTTTAAAAATAAACCATATAATGGACAGGGGACAATCTGGCTTGACAGACATTTGTGTGGAAAGAAAAAAAAAAAGATGAAAAAGTTTTCATTGGTGGAATTTTAAGTACCAAGAATATATATAATGCAACTACTCAAGAAAAAAGCTAATCATATTTTGAGCTGCATATGTTAAAGGAAGGCAATAATCCCAATTATATTACCAATGGGTAGATGTTGAGGGGATTCCCTAACTGGGAAGGTGGTTGTATTGGATAACCTCTGGCTTTAGGATTTTATGAGTTATGTTAAAAAGTAAAATTCTCCTTCAAGCAGGAAATGGCATTAAGGTAATACATGCATTTTTCTCTTCAAATTCATTTAATAAATATTTATCAAGCATCTATATTATATATAAGCTACTGTGTCAGGAATTAAGAGGGATACAAAGAGGGATACAAAGATGTACAAGTCATAGTCTCTGACCTACAGAAGTTTCCAATCTAGCAGAGCATCTAGCTCTTTCTAGCACATTTATTTATAGTTTAGATTGCAACTGAGCTATGTGACACAGATTTGGCCAAGGAACATCATCTTTGACCATAGCCATATGACCAGCCCTGAACATTCCTTTACAGAGGTGGGAGGTCTGCAGACATAGTGAGTGCCTATTTTCAAATGTTTCTTAGATGTGTGGGATAATTTTGCTTATGTATTTTCTTTTCTTTCTCTTTTTCTTTTAAAAAACAATACTTAGTTATAGGGCATGAATGGATGACTTTCTGGAAGGAAGAAGTTGGAAGGATATAGTAGGAAACCTTGTGAATTGTGTTGTTGTTATCAGTCATGTTAGACTCTCTGTAATCCTATTTGAGGTTTTCTTGGCAGAGATACTAGAGTGCGCTACCATTTCCTTCTCCAGTCCATTTTACAGATGAGGAATTGAGGCAAACAGGATTAAGTGACTTGCTCAAAGTCATGCAGCTAGTGTCTAAGGCCAGATTTGAACTCGGGAAAAAGAATTTTTTAGGTGCCAGGTCCAGCATTCTATGCTCTGTGTACTATGTACTTGCCATTCAGATAACATTAAAATCTAAAGATATCAGTAAAGATTTATCTTAAAAAACTAGAGTAATTTTTTTTTTAATTAGAAGCCTACAAAGATCTATACCTTTGTGTTGGAATCTTTACAAAGTGTTAAGCCATTAGAATTGATAGAGACAATAATTATCTAATTTAGCATGGTTCAATATGACTGATTTGATCTTAGAAGGAGATATTTTGGGCCAGAACTTGAAACAAGGTACTAAGTACAACTGATAGAAACATGCTTGTGTTCACACCTTTAGAGAGCTCATAGAAGCAAGAAATATTTAAGTACTCACTGGAGTTCACATGTTTGGGAGATTTCAGAGTTTAGAAAGAGATATCGGAATTCACACCTCCCTTGAAGCTCTTAGGGCCAGAGAGCATGCTGGGAGATATCCCACAATCCCACTCTCAGAAAAGCAGCATAAATACAGCTCCAGTAAGCCACTCGAGAGAGTTATTTGGGAACATTCCCAGGAGTCGGGGGGGAGCACTCTGGGAGGAAGCCCACAAGCCCTATCTTTGAGGCAAGAGAGATTCATTGTATCTTCTACCTTGGTGCTGGCTGGAGTCGGAAGGACAAACCTTTGGATTTGGAGACATTCGGGCGGAGCTCTTAGAACCAAGCGGAGAGAGAGGCCTCTGAGCTAAGCAGGCTATATTGAAGGACACAATAAAAGATCTGAACTTTTATCACCTGGCTGTGTTTTGGAAAAAGAACTCAACACCTTTGTGCTCCTTGGCTAATCTGATGCTCAAAGACAAATTCAAAAGAATATTGTAGAAGTTGCTTTGAGTGGCTTTGCCCTCAAGAATGCTATAGCTTGGGTATGGGAACTCTGGACTACCTCAAGTTCCTAGCTGGTCTCTCAGAGATCTCTTGAAACACTGTTTCCTGAGAAGAGACAATGGAGTATCCAGTGAATGGGATACGCAATGGGATAGTGTCCAAATTATTGGAAAATAGTAGGCCCTAAATCTCACTTCATTGTCAACACATTGAATCACAAGGTCCATTTGTCAAATGGTGCTGTTCTATGTTAGTAACAAGTAATGGTTTTCCAAGAAAACCCCAAATGGGATCATGAGGAGTAAGACATGACTGAACAACAATGACAGATGGTAAACATAGAAGGGAAGGATCACAACAACATGTGGCTGCTGTACCCTTAACTGACAGAGTCATTTTTAAACCTGAAAGACAACTGAAGGCAGAAGAACCATTTATCTTTCCTCACATACAAGGAAAAGAAAGGAAACAGAATTCTGAAAAGTATAACTGACCTGGGACTGTTGGAAAAGAATGCTTTTTTCTGGGTTTATGCCACAGGCAAGCAGGACAGCAGTCATGTCCAAGATGCTCTGGTGAAGAACAGCTGGGTCTTGGGGCACAGTGATGGAATGGAGGTCCACAACACTAAATAAAATTGAGCTGCATTCTTCCTGTAGACTCACCCAGCTCTCAATGGCTCCCAGGTAATTCCCCAGATGAGGGATCCCCGTAGGCTGGATGCCAGAGAATATCCGATGTATGCCATTATTCTAGAACAAAGGAAAACATTACTTCTTTCTTTTGAAACCAAATCCAGAAATCCTTTATCATTAACCAACAGAAAAGGTGTTGCCACCAGTAGTCACTTGGGAAGTGCCAATTTACTACCTGTAAAGGACTAGAAAAAGGTTCAAAGACAAGTTGAGAAAATTTATCATCTAGTTTGGGAAATGGTGTATATAAATAAAATATTTAAAAAAAAACAAAAGAAGCATATACTAAATGCTGCATGAATAAAATAGATAAGAGCTATAAGAATGTAGAGGGAAGGGAGAGGTTACTCTGGGCTAAGGCAACTGAAAAAGGCTTCTATCAAGTCACCAAGACTAGAATCTAATACTATCTATGTGTGTAAGGATATTTAAGTGCTCTTGTGGCTCAGAACATTAGAGTTAAAGTTAGGAAATTTGAGTTTTATTTTTGACATCACTTTGACAAGTCACTTAATTTTCCTATATTTCAGTTTCCTTCTAATTTTTAATAAAGATAATATTTGTATTTTTATATGCTCCAAAGGATTTGAGTTCTGAAGCACATTTACAATTTATAATGTTTGGTCATTGTTGTTTCTTTGTTGGTTTGTACCTCCT
Organism: Sarcophilus harrisii; assembly: GCF_902635505.1. Lineage (NCBI taxonomy): Eukaryota > Metazoa > Chordata > Mammalia > Dasyuromorphia > Dasyuridae > Sarcophilus > Sarcophilus harrisii. Next base: position 422,267,083 of record NC_045429.1, read on the forward strand.
AGTGGTTGAAACCCATGATGGTAACATAAAAGAACAATGGGCAATAAAAAAGCAGTTGGTTTTGATTTGTCTGAATAATTCTGCATTTCATAATGCAATAAAAAAGAACATTTATCAGAAAATGTGCATTCCTGAAAGAAAGGTGCTACAAAAATAAAATGTTTTGTTACTGCTATTTATAACAAATGTGCAGGACAGAGATCTGGACCACTATGGTCATCCTTCATTCTTCGTGTGTGGAACTTATTTCATCTTGCCTTGTATTATGGTTCCTTATGAACATTTCTTATTTTCCCTATTAGCTCTTTGAGGGAAAGAATAATTTTATGGATTTCTTATAAATTATATAGCATTATATCATATTACCTATTACAGGTAGTCAATACAATATTTGATAAATGAAATATTTTTAAGATATAAATATCATAAGACAGAGTTGAAGGGACTTATGGGTTCACCTTGGCCAAAACTTCATTTTATATAGAAGAAAACCATGGCTCAGAGAAATCAGTCATTTCTTAGTTGTCTGTTAAAAGATTATAGAGGCACTCAATTATTTTTTTACATAATCATCTGCTCAGTTTATTGATAATCCCAGTGCATACTACCAGAAGACTCAGAAAGAAAGGTCTCCCAAACTACTTAGGTTTTAACTATTTACTTAATTTCCATACTCCAGGATGGTACAAGCTATAAAGATGGCAGAAACAAAAGATATGGTAACTATAGTCTTGTGCCAGGTGACACATATGCATTAATCAGAAAGACTATAAATCCAGTCCCAGAGTAGGGGGGTGTAGAGAAGTGGGAGTTGGTAGATTTCCAGCTCAAAGAATGTTAGAATTTGAGAGTTGGAAGGGACATTAGCAAAAGAACCTAATCAGTGGTCATGCAACTTCTGAAGACCTTCAAGGAGATGGGGTTGGGTAGGGGAAACACCACTTCTCACGGTAAGTCATTCCACTTTTGTATAGTTCTAATTGTAAGGAAGTTTTCCCTGACATCAAGCCTAAATTTTCTTCTAGTTAACTTTCACTTGTTGCTGCTAGGTTCTGTCCGCTGGAGCCAAATAGAAGAATTACCATCTTTTTTCTACATGTCAATCTTTCAAATACATGAAGTCAGTGTATTCTTTAGTCATCTCAGAAAAGCTGGATTCATTCATTTGTTTGAAACGTCAAGAAATAACACAACATATTGTGATATCTGAGTTAGCTCCATGTTGACCTCAGGATCAGCCAGAGTCAGGATCAGCCAAAGTTCCTGGTCTTTAGGGGAAGAATTAAAGGAGATGGACGAAACTCCATGAGCTCTCTACAACCTCCCTTCTCCTCCAAAGTGACTCTGGCTTGTCTTAGCCTAATCCCACCTACAATCGTCTGTATACACCAAAAGATCAAGCCAGCACAGAATAGTGAGAGGGACCATTTTCCAAGTATATGCTAATAGAGTATTGTCCAATAGGTAATTAGCCTCAAGTGCTCAGTTGTCTGATTCCAGTGTACTGATTCAGAATTTCAGCCCTTTACAACATATCATAACTGTTTGAGAGTCAATAATCTTAAATTTCCAAGGCACTTCTGATAAATTATACTACCAAGTATAGTAATGAATATTATAACAGCAATAGATTTAATGTACTGCTGTACCTTCATCATATTTATACTTTAATAAATCTGATTTCATCAATGAAAGTATACCCTTTAAGCAGCGCAGTTTCATAATTTTAATTTTAGTCCATATTCCCCCATAAATCTTCCAAAAAGAATCTATCTAAGGCCCATAGACTTTCTCCAAAATCTTGTGTCATTCTTTGGGTATGAGTGCAATATTGGTATTGCATAATTATCCATTAAAAAAATAAATAAAATAAACAGAGCACCCACTATGTGCTTGGCATTATACTAAGCACTACAGACATATAAAGGACAACTTCTTTCTTCAAAGGCTTTCCAGGCCAGCTGTGAATTCAGGACAGACACATAAAAAGTTAAACAATCCTTTATGGTAACCAATGCTGGATCAAATAAATTGCATAGATTAATAGTCAGCAAAGGAGTGTGGAAGGGAAAAGTGATCACCAAAGGATGATCACAATTTTGTGAGGGAAGCTGGAGTACAACTGGTAACTGAAAAAACTGGACTTAAGTAAGAGGGGTATTCTAGGTAGGAAAAATGGCATGAACAAAGGCCCAGAAATAGAATAAGTATTTACAGCCAGATAGACTCTTAAAGATTATTCATTTTAACCCCTTAGTTTCATAGATAAGGAGAAAATGAAATCTTTAAGAGATAGAATGATTTGTCTAAAATCACACAGATATTAAATGAAAAATTCAAAATTCTTTCCATTGCCACATTTCCTCCAACCTGTCTTTCATATTAGAGTGGGTTATCTAAGATATTCAGATTTAGCAAAAAGTTGTAGATAAGGGGAGAAGCTAGGTAGTACAGTACATAAAGTACCAGCCCTGGAGTCAAAAGAAGCTAACTTCAAATCCGATCTTAAACCCTTATCAGTTGTGTGACCCAGAACAAGTCACTTAACGTGACACTCCCTACTCCTCCCCCCCTTCAAAGCTGGAGATGAAGGAATAAGTTTAGGGAAGAAATCAAAGTTGAAAAAAATAGATTTAGGAATCATATGCATTTTGATGAAATCATGGAGATCAAAGAGTTTATTCGAGAGAGTGTAAAAGAACAGGAGACCAAGAACTGGACTTTTGAGGCACATTTTGGGGCAAGTTTAGTAGGTATAAGTAAAAAAAAAAAAAAAGCAGTTAGAGAAGTAAAAAGAAAATGAGGACTGTGTAGTATAAGTAGAGGTGGACAATAGGTTGCAAGGGATTAAAGATTGTGGGTTTGCTGAGATCATCATGAATGAAAGAAAAGAAAAATCTTTTATTAAAAATTTATTAAGATATCGATCCTCAAACTTTTTAAATAGGGGGCCAGTTCACTGTCCCTCAGACTGTTGGAGTGCCAGACTATAGAAAAAACAAAAACTTTGTTTTGTGGGCCTTTAAATAAAGAAACTTCATAGCCCTGGGTGAGCCAGATAAACGTCTGCAGCTGCCGAATCTGCCCCGCGTCTGTAGTTTGAGGACCCCTGAGCAAGATCCTCAGAGTTTCTGGCCAGGACAGAAAACTATTGCTATTTACACTCATTCTAAGACATTACTGGACTTTAATGGCTCTAGAGGAGAGAATGAGGTGATAATTTTGCAGCCTCTGACTCACTTAAATTCAATTCACTCGAAAGTCAAGACAATGCCTTAGTGAAGTCATTGGGACTCTTCAAGAATGAAGGACAAATAACAAACAATTAAGAACACAGCACTGTCCTAAATGCTTGGGACATGAACAGAAAACAAGATAATTTGTATTTTACATGAAAATGTTTTAAAGATGGATATAAAACCTTGTGAACTTCAAAAGGCCTGAAGCATGAGGATCAGAAGTCTAGCAACTGGAAAAATCCATGTCAAGATTTGTTAGAACCAAGACAGTGTGGAACAAAGTCCTGAGCAACCTCCTGGAAGACTCAAAGCTAAATTCAGAAGTGAATTTGATGGGGATAAATGTAGAAATTGCTTTAAGTTTCCAAGAGCTAAGCATGTACCTTGATGTATTGAGCAGAAATGTACTTCATTCCTTCATCTCCAGCTTTGAAGGGGGGGAGGAGTAGGGAGTGTCAAGTGACTTGTTCAGGGTCACACAGCTGATAAGGGTTTAAGATCGGATTTGAAGTTAGCTTCTTTTGACTCCAGGGCTGGTACTTTATCTACTGTACTACCTAGTTTCTCCCCTTATCTACAATCTTTACAGTAAAAATCCCTTTGTGAGAGCTAATTCATGTTAATTGGTTTAAGTGACAATGGGCTTGCTGGGGGACTAGTGGAAACAACAGACAAGAATGGGAGCTCAAACTAATAGCACAATAGAAAAGATATACTTTATTTCCTTCAGAATACCCCTAAAAGACTGAGGGGAAGGTTGAGCCTTGCTTTGAGGACTTATCTGAATAGGTAGAAGGAGGCATAGAACTCAAAAGGCTGGATATCCACAATCACCAGAATGTCCTTAACCTTTCCTCCCTAGTTTTATCTGATGAATTGATAATCTTTGTCTTCTCTAACATCTCAAACTTTACATGTTATTATCTTTCCCCCAAATCCAAATTCTTTATTACAATGAAAAGAATCACCATTCTCCCAGTCACCAAGGTTTGCAACTGGATGTCATTCTTAATTCCTCATTCTCAGGCACATTATATGTCCAATCTTTCACCAAATACTGCCCTGTCTACCTTCATAATGTCTCTATGTTATGTCATCTCTCCACTTAGAGAGCTACCACTTTAATCTTACCCATTACAATGTGAGTTCCGTAGGGGCAGGGACTTTTTGGTCTTTCTTTGCATTGTCACCATTTGGAACAGTGTATGTGTGTGTGTATGTGTGTGTGTGTGTCACACTTGTTGCACATAAATGCATTGTTCTGACTGATCACTCTTAAAGAGTTCACAATGTAATAGAAGGGATAATACATGTGGGAAGTTTTAGCTACAAGTCAGATAGAAAAGTCCTATGATCTTTAGGGAACAGCAGCAAAGCAGATGGTAATTTAAAATAGAAATGTACATTTCTGATGCTGAACTATTTGACAGTACCCAATTGATGGGAATCCCCTCAATTTCCAAATATCTGTCACAAAAAAAGAGCTCCCTTAGTTCCAACCTCAAGTTTTTGGAGCCTCCTTGCTCTCTAGCCTTCCCTCTCTAACCAAGTATCTGTAGTTAGGAAGAGATGAGTAGAGGCTAGCAGTTGTGGGTTGGAAAAGCATAAATAAATGTTTTAAAATGTTGAATACCAAATAATCTTTCCCATTTCTCAAATAATGAATGAAAAAATAGTCTTCCAAATTAGGAATGCTGTAGCCTATCATTCAGATACTAAATCACTTTTCTCTTAACAATTTCTAATTCAGACTGATACAGAAAATGAATTTATAGGATGGAAAAGATTAAATTTTCATGCTTCAGGGCTGGAGATGATGCTTAAAAAAAAAAAAAAGAATCCAATTTAGGAAGAAAGGGCTGAGGGGTTGATTTATGGGGAAAGATATGCTCCAACTGATGCTAAGTATATATGGTATAGTAGGAATTCCTTTCATGTACGGGTTGAGTGGATGGTCTATGAAAACTATCCAATTCTCAAAAGCTATGATTCTGAGCATTTAGATAGGTATGTACATTTCTGTATGTATTTATATAATATGTATGCATAAATTTTGGGTGAAAAAAACCCAGAAAAACCCTAAACTTTGTTCAAGACTAGATATCATGGTGTGGGAGAATGTACCATCCAGGAATTCTTGACCAAGGAAAGAGAGGCACTGTTAAGGGTTGTGAAAATAAGGAGCACCAAACTGAAAATAAGAATGGGAATATTTCCACACAATGACAGGGAAATTCCCTATGATAACCCAGAAGTCTTAAGGAATCATCTCCCAGGAGAAAAGGTGGAAATTCCAATTCTTGAGAAAACTGGAATAGGAAAAGTAGTAGAGGAGACTGTGGGAAAGAATTCTGGCCATTGGGAATGGACTAGACATGATCTAATATATCTTTTCCATTTTCTGGTTTCTGAGATTCTACACATCAGTGCAAAGGGAATGATGTTATCAAGAAATAAGGGCAGCATGAATTATTTTGCTGAATTTTCAAGGAGCTATTAAAAAAATAAAACCTCTAAATGAATACTGAATTCTTGGTCTTAAAAATATACAGAAATTGTCTTGCTTCTCTGCAGCAAGTTTATGTTCCCGTCTGTTCCCTCTGAGAGTCAGCAGGCAGCCTGGCTGCTTGGCAGGGGAGATATGCTTGGTACCATGAGATCATGGAGTTGGAATGTGGAGTTTGGGGGTCGGGAGGATGGGGGTTCTCTGTTCAAAAGCACTAGAGATGGAAAAGAATGAAAATGAAAGGAGCGCTGGCTTCCCAGTGGACTGGGAGGCAAACCACAAGGCAAACAGGCTTGGGCCCAGCCCACAGGCATCCATTCATTCACTCTGATGTTTGGAGTATCAGCAGACATTGGTCCACAAGGCTGGTCCAGAGAGCATTAAGGACAGAGTCTTTCAGAAAACTGTTCTTAATTTGATGTCAGGTGTGCATTTGCTGATCAACTCAATTCCCAATAAGATAATCTTGTTGTGTGTGCTGCTTTTGCAACAGATCTAAAACTGTCTCAGCATTAGAATTTGATTCATTCCAGAAGAACAAATGAACAAATCAAAAGCGAAGTTGATGTACTCAATCATTTGATGAAGATAGTTATTGCTATTTCTGCTCTGAGGTACAGACTTGTCAAAATGAACATAATTTTGATATCAAATCATAACATAATGGAAAATTCAAAGTTGTTAAAAATAGCCCAATATAATTTTCTGGAATGTCTAAGCAAGTTTCTGTCTTTTATCTAAGGTGAACAAAATATATTTAAAGACATCTTTTAACAAGAGTTCCAGTGATACTTACATCAAGATCAACAGCCACTGACTGTTCACATACAGTATAACTGTATATATAAACAGTATGCCTACAAATGAAGAAAAATCAAAGAATTTTGATGTATCCATGTGTCACTGGTATGGTATGAAAGCCAGAAGTATATCAAGTACTAGAATCTCAACTCAGACTGTATGAGCAAGGTACTTCATTTTTCCAAATCCTGTTTCTTCATCCATAAAATGGGGAAATTATTAGCATCTACATCACAGGATTGAGAGGAACAAATGACAGAATGTATCAAAAGGCTTTGCAAACCAGGAAACACTCTAAAAATGTAAACTGATACTATTATAATTCTGCAACTATTCCTACAAGCTAATTAACTTAGAAATACTTGGGCTATTTGCCCAGCTATCACCTAAGCAAAAAACACACAGCTCTTCTAAGCTTCTGTAATATTTTTCAATCCTCTTTTCATCTTATTTTAAGATACTAGACCTGGGATCCTCTAATGCAGTCTTATCATTTTATCTAAACCTGATAGAGATAAATTGATCTCTACTTATTTAATGCTTCAATTACTCTGGGTGAATTCTGTACAACACAAAAACATTTACAAGGACCCAGATAATGATACTTACAGCTCATATTTACATAGTATTTTAAGATTTATAAAGCACTTCCTTTACAAACAAAAGAAACAGGTAAAGAGTTATTGTTGGTTTTTAAATCCAGTTTTACAAAAAAAAGACAATGAGGCTCAGGGAGGTTTTGTGATTTTCCTGGTGTCTGAATTGCAACTCAAATACAGCTCTGTTGATTCCACATTATATGCTTTTTCTACCACTGTGGTTGGAGTTGGCATTAGTCATTCTATTAAGTCATGGTTTACACATGTCTACTAAATTTTAAGTAGCTTGGAGGTAGAGGTGAGGTCTATTCATTATAATATATCCTCTAGACCTAGGACAATGCACTGTAGGTAATACGATTTTAATAAACACTTCCTGTATGAATTAATTGAATACAAATCAAAATGGAAATGCATAAGAGAAATACAATATCCTACAAGAAGATAAATTAGAGCAAGATCAGATTCAGCCATGGAAAATGGTTAGCTCTTTGAAATCATGGGCTATTTTGTACTCTGTTGTATTCTTGTATGCAAGAAGCCTTTAACAAATATTTCTATATTTGAAGAAAGAGATATATTGGGGGAGGGGGGAGGGACATGGATCAATCTAATTTGATAAGAGCATAGAGCACATGAGTTTAGTTGGAGCTCTACTTCAGTGAAATGCCTGAAAAATAAAAATAGTATTTTTTATAATCCATATTTAGTTAAATAAAGAAATATATAACTCTAATCAAAACTAATCAACTCAATAAATAATAGCATAGAAATAGTTTTCTTCAAAATCTATTTAAACTGCCTGCTATGTTTTCTAAGATTTGCCATGTGCTCTACAAATATCTGATTCTAATCCACACATCTCTGTTTTATAGATGAGGAAACAGACTCTGAGAGGTTATATGATATATCCATGATTACAATACTAAGTGTCTAAGGTGGGAAGTCAGATCTCCTGATTTTAAATCCAGTGCTCAAATTATTAAATGCCTGCTCTGGGGAATTAAAATACAAACAACAAGAACAATAACAATTTAAAAAAAATTAATCAGTCTGTGCCCTTAAAGAGCCTACTAGCGTTACCAGAGTATAATTTATGGAGTGTGACATGATCAGACTATACTTTGGGAAAAACACTTTGGCATGTTTGTTGGCATGGAAGATGGATTGGAGGAGAAAAGGATACTAATTACAACATTATAGTGGTAATCTAGGCAAGCAGAGAGGAGGGCCTGAAGTAGGAAAAGGACATGAGAGTGGAGGGAAAGGGATGCTGAGAGAAATGTTACAAAGGCAGAAATCTCAAGCTTTCATGACTGGCTGGATATGTGGAGTGAAAGAAAGAGTGAGGAATTAAGAATAGCACTGAGGTTAAAAATCTGGAATACTGGAAGGATGACTGACAGATACGGGAGTTCTGAAGGAAAGGTAATGAGTTCGATTTTGGACATGTTGCATTTAAGATGCTTCGGGGTCCTTATGTCCAAAACATCTAATTGCAGTTGATGATGCAGGCCTGGACCTCAGAAAAGAGACTAGCCTGCTAGAACTGTTAGTTGTTTGTATAAGAGATAATTAAACCCAAGAGGGCAGAGGAGGATTCGAGGGTCTAGTGAGAAGGGAAGAACACCTAGCACAGAAACACCCATAATTAAGGCACAGGATGCAGATGACAATCTTATCAAAGTCTTTTGAAGAATTGTCAAAGACAAACAAAAAGACCCAAAAGAAAAGATTGTCACAATAACACAGGGGAAAGAGGAAAAGTCCTCAGAAAGAGTGATGCCAAGGTGTCCAATGACCTGGAGGGATCAAAGATAAAGCCTGGAAAAAGGCGGCTGAGCCATTTTTTTGTCTCTCCGGTTGCTGTGGTTACGGAGGTAAGTGAAGCTTTGAAGGTTAAAGAAAATTTGACTGAATCCTACTTCCATTAGGGAGAAAATGGGAGATGGCCTATAGGGACGAATAGTTATTGTTCACAAGCTGATCCTGTGGGATCCTCAGTCATAGCTTTGATTTCTTCTTAAGTCAGTATGCTGACATAAAGATGGAACAGGAAAATAAATTTCAACCCTAGAGCCCCCAATAAATAAAATAGTGAATGTGGCCACCTGTTATACCTATTTTCAAAACTCTCCTATTAATCTTTGATAGAAATCCTAAGGCAATTAAGTTTACTGCAATAATGCTGATAAAACATTAAATGAAGCTAAGAGAGCCCTTTTAATGTTCTCTTTCTGAGAAGCTAGTTGGTATCATAGCTTCTGCATATAATCTCATAACCACGTTTGAAGTAAAAAAAAAAAATAATGCACATAGAAGGGTATCATAGGACCCTGTCTTCTGCTCTGTACTGGAAGCAATGCTGGTCTCATGTTACATGTAAGATATTTTCATCGTTTTAAGCTTTTTGTGCTGCTCTATCATCTCATCTTCTTGAATGGTTTTGAGAGTAATTTTCTTAATTTTCTAATAATCCCAGTACCTATGATTTGGGATGCCATGGTTCTTCTACTACAACACACTTATACAGTTCATAAAACCCAAGACAAACTCTGGCTATGTCATTTGACCACTCTGACCTTAAGCTCCTTATCTGTAAAATAAAGTGGGTAGAATGTTCTGTAAAATAAAGTGGGTAGAATGTATCTTCTGAAGCTATAATTCTGATTCTGACTCTAAACTCCCTCATATTTCTATTTTGTTTACAACTGAGTTTTGGACACCTGTTTAGGATAATCTGCTGAACAGTCCAGCAGTTGCTGGCACAGATGGGCCAAGAATTTTGAAACAGCTGATAGTCAGGACCTGTGGTTAATGACCCAAATCCACTAGCGGCAAGAGGGCCCAAATATTCCAGGCTAAAGTTCATACAGCAGCCAATCTGACACCATTCATTAGAAACTAAAGGCAGCCACGGGGTACTCTGTCTATGAGGTCACACACGAGGACTTCCATTAGGGCAACAGCAACCCTTAACCTTAGTTGAGAAAAGTCAAATACATTTCTGAGTTATAATGGCTTTAACCTTGACATAGCCCTTTCTAACCAGGCTCAACCTCCAGCTCCTTCCTCCAGAAAATTCTCCAAAGCTTTCGACCTGGGAAAGAGAAGACGGAGTTAATTCCAAGAACATAAAGATTGCTTCTGCTTATCCGCTAATCCAAATGTTCTGACCTGGGTTTGAAAGTAGGAAGAAACATGAACTTAGGAGGAACAAGGCACACTTTGTATATCTGAAGAAAAAGAAAGAACATACACCCCAACAATTAAACACTCTCACTTCTGTACATGTGTGGGAAAATGTGAGGAAAATAGCAAATAGTCATTTCTCAGTTGTGATTCCATTTGAAGTTTTCTCGGTAGAGCCATTGGAGTGGTTTGTCACTCCAGCTTTTTTTCTCCAGCTTATTTTACAGATGAGGAAACTGAGGCAGACGGGATTAAGTGGCTTGCCCAGGGTCTCACAGCTAAATATCTGAGGCTGGATCTGAACTTGGGAAGAGCAGTCCTGACTCCAGGCCTGGCACTCTATCCACTAAGTCACCTAACTACCCCTATGTTAAACATAGTAGGCTTAATAAATATTTGTTAGGTTAAGCTGTTAAAGTGAACTGAATCATAAAGTTTTATTTTTAAAAAGAATTTACTTTAGACTTATATTGCTACCAAATTTCTAGTACTGGGATGCTTCCTTCACCTACAATGGTGCCTTTTCATTATACAGTGGAATGTTTTTATAGACCTATTTTGTTCCTTGTTATTAGTTCCTCAGATTTTATTGGAAATGGAATTAAAAATAAATTTCACATAATATCTAAAATAACATAAATATATGATATAGAGGATTTTAAAAGTTCTTATACTAAAACTGCCAGTTGAACTAAATTAGTAAGGAACATTTTATATCCACAAAAATCTTATGTAGCCACCATTCCATAGTTTATTTTTACAGGGAGAAGAATATTTACATACAGGAAAGATACCAAATAAATGTGAAAATGTTAAAATATCAGAAATGAACAGAAATGTTTAAAAAAGCGATTTGCATAGCACAAAGCCTTGTACACAGTAAGAGCTTGATAACTATTTGCTGACTTGAATTGTTTAGAAGACTATCTTTTTTTAGAACAACAACAAAATCTAATAATAGTCTTAATACAACAGGGATTGTTAAATTCCACTCAACCTTTTCTAATAAGTGACTTTTCTAACTACTTCTAACCTTCAATAACCTAAGTCACTAAAAGACAGTTTCCAAGAACTCTTACTTTGAGGAAATCTACGGAGAATATGAGCCATTACAGACAAAATTCTTATTAAATTAGTGGAAAATACAGATTAGAAGTTTATATTGGACACTTAATATTTTCATTAAAAATAACCATCTCCTTCCTAGAGATAGTAGGGAAATTAGTAGAGAAAGAATTTTAGCATGCAATGTGTGTTCATTACACATATACACTATTAAAATGGCATAACTTTTTCACCTTGTCCCTAATACCATCTGTTTCTTGTTCACCTCAGATGTAAGCCCAAAGAACAAATCAACTGGAGATGGAACAAATCAAATCTTAACTTAACCTACACTTAGAAACAGGTTAGTTGGGTGCTACAGTGGCCAACATTGGACTTGAGTCAGGAAACCCAAGTTCAAATCCCATCTCAACAGCGACAAGTTACTTAATCTCTTGGCTTCAGTTTCCTGTCTGTAACATAGAGACAATAAAAGCACCCATCTCACAGAGTTGTTGTGAGGATCAAAAGCATTAGCATGTAGAGTATTTTGCAAAACAAATTGTTATATAAATGCCAGTTATTATCTTCTACAACGTTTATGTGGAATAAGAAAACATGTGGACTCTTCTAAAACATGCTCCTGATCATGATACCCTCCTGCTCAGTAGCTCCCAATTTCTTCCACAAATATCCAGTTCTCAGCCTGACATTGAAAGTTCTTCATAAAGGCTTGGAGAGACTTACACGAACTGATGCTGAGTGAAATGAGCAGGACCAGGAGATCATTATATACTTCAACAACAATACTATATGATGACCAGTTCTGATGGACCTGGCCATCCTCAACAACGAGATCAACCAAATCATTTCCAATGGAGCAGTAATGAACTGAACCAGCTATGCCCAGAGAAAGAACTCTGGGAGATGACTAAAAACCATTACATTGAATTCCCAATCCCTATATTTATGCCCACCTGCATTTTTGATTTCCTTCACAAGCTAATTGTACAGTATTTCAGAGTCTGATTCTTTTTGTACTGCAAAATAACGTTTTGGTCATGTATATTTATTGTGTATCTAATTTATATTTTAATATATTTAACATCTACTGGTCATCCTGCCATCTAGGGGAGGGGGTGGGGGGTAAGAGGTGAAAAAATTGGAGCAAGAGGTTTGGCAATTGTTAATGCTGTAAAGTTACCCATGCATATATCCTGTAAATAAAAGGCTATTAAATTAAAAAAAAAAAAAAAAAAAAAAAAGTTCTTCATACCTAGAGCCCCTCCCTCCCACCCACACCAGCCATTCCCTCCACACAGCATTCTATGCCTTTGCTAAGGCTGTCTGTCCACCAAGCCCCTTTTGCCTACGGGGTTGCCTGGCTTTCTTTAAGACTAAGTTCAAAGCAAAGACCTTTTCTACCCTCCCCTTTAGAGGATGTCCACTCCTTGAGACCTTAGCATAGTGCCCAGGACACAGTAAGCACCTAAATTTTTATTGACTGACAGAGGAGTCACGTTCCCTGGGAAGCTCACTAAACCTTATTTAACATGCAATATGCCTGAAAGAGTAGCAGTAATGTACTATTCTAACTAAACCCACTACCACCCACAAAATTTTTTTTTCGAGTAAATGGAATTTTTACTACTATAAAAACAAAAACAGCAATGTCAGTTTCAAATCCCTTCTGTTTAAAATCAGCATTGTCACCTCTCTTTTTCCTCTCTTCACATAGGAAAGGGTCCCAAATTAGAGACCGTTATCACATTTCTCTCCAACATCTCTGAGATGAGACAGCTCTCCAAAAGGTCGCCACCAGCCAGTGGGGTACACCTTTGTGAGCTGCTGATAGGAACACCTCATGCTCCACTCTTGGTGTCTATAGTCTTGCTGGGTTTCTCGCTCACCCAACCCTCCTACTCTCTAGTCACAGGAGTCACACAAGTCAAACTTTTGTGCATCTTCTGAGTTGGAGGAACCAAGATTCCCATCATTATTTTCTATCCAGCTTGTCGATAGGCTGGCCCAGTTTCAGACCCCTTTCCAGAATGGGTGCATCAATTCACAACTGTCAGTAGATTTCATACCATATGAACACCTATCCTTCTAACAATTATAATTTTCCAGTTCTGATAAAGACCTCATTTCCAAAATATATAGAGAATTGACTCTAATTTATAAGAAATCAAGCCATTCTCCAATTAATAAATGGTCAAAGGATATGAACAGACAATTTTTAGATGAAGAAATTGAAATATTTCTACTCATATGAAAAGTTGTTCCAAGGAGAGACTTACACGAACTGATGCTGAGTGAAATGAGCAGGACCAGGAGATCATTATATACTTCAACAACAATACTAGATGATGACCAGTTCTGATGGATCAGGCCATCCTCAGCAACAAGATCAACCAAATCATTTCTAATGGAGCAGTAATGAACTGAACCAGCTATACCCAGAAAAAGAACTCTGGGAGATGACTAAAAACCATTACATTGAATTCCCAATCCCTATATTTATGCACACCTGCATTTTGATTTCCTTCACAAGCTAATTGTACAATAATTCAGAGTCTGATTCTTTTTGTACAGCAAAATAATGTTTTGGTCATGTATACTTATTATGTATCTAAGTTATATTTTAATATATTTAACATCTACTGGTCATCCTGCCATTTAGGGGAGGGTGGGGAGTAAGAGGTGAAAAATTGGAACAAGAGGTTTGGCAATTGTTAATGCTGTAAAAGTTACCCATGTATATATCCTGTAAATAAAAGGCTATTAAATTAAAAAAAAAAAAAATAAAGCTCATGTTAGACCCATTTCACCCACCTAAAAAAAAAAAAATAAACAGTTTTTTGGGCAAAAAAAAAAAAAAAAAAAAAAGAAAAGTTGTTCCAAATCATTACTGATCAGAGAAATGCAAATTAAGACAACTCTTGAGATACCACTACATACCTGTCAGATTGGCTAGAATGACAGGAAAAAATAATGATAAATGTTGGAGGGGATGTGGGAAAACTGGGGCACTGATTGATTGTTGGTGGAGTTGTGAACGGATCCAGCCATTCTGGAGAGCAATTTGGAAGTATGCTCAAAAAGTTATGAAACTGTGCATACCCTTTGATCCATAAGTGTTACTACTGGGCTTATATCCCAAAGAGATCTTAAAGAAGGGAAAAAGACCCACATGTGCAAAAATGCCTGTGGCAGGTCTCTGTAGTGGCCAGAAACTGGAAACTGAGTGGATGCCCATCAATTAGAGAATGGCTAAGCAAATTATGGTATATAAATGTTATGGAATATTATTGCTCTGTAAGAAATGACCAGCAGGATGATGTCAGAGCAGCCTGGAGAGACTTATATGAACTGAATGAGCAGAACCAGGAGATCATTATACACAGCAACAATAATATTATATGAGGATCAATCTGATGGACATGGCTATCTTTGGCAATGAGAGGGTCCAATTCAATTCCAACTGTTCAGTGATGAACAGAAACAGCTACACCCAGCAAAAGAACGCTGGAAAATGAGTGTGGACCACAACAAAGCATTTGTATTTTCTATTGTTATTTGCTTGCATTTTTGTTTTTCTTCCCAGGTTATTTTTACCTTTCTAAATCTGATTTTTCTTGTTCAATAAGAGAACTGTATAAATATGTACACATATATTGTATTTAACACATACTTTAACATGTTTAACATGTATTAGGCTACCTGCCATCTTGGGGAGGAAGTGCAGGGAAGGAGGGAAAAAGTTGAAACAGAAGTGTTTGCAAGGGTCAGTGTTGAAAAATTACCCATGCATATGTTTTGTCAACAAAAAGCTATAATAATAATAATAATAATAATAATAATAATAAACAATTATAATTTTCCCCTTTTTTGATTGTCTTTTCCAATCTGTACTACAATAGAACTCAGAGTTATCTTAATCCCTATTTCTTTCATTAAATGATTTGGAGCACTGTTTCATGTGATTATGAATTTAGTAGTTCTTTTGAGAACTGCCTGTTCTTATGGTTTGACCTATTTGTCTTTTGGGAAATGACTCTTGTTCTTCCACATTTGCCTCAATTCTTCTTATATATTGGTTGTCAAATTTTTACCAGGGAATTGGCTTGAGGGATTTCTTTTGTCCAGTTAAATGTTTACCAAAAATATATATTTTGAACATATAGAAACATGAATTTCAATTTTCTAAATTTAAAAATATATTTACTAAATTTCACACAAGTACCACGATTATTCTGCTTATATGTGTCCTCTTCTATTTTTCTGTTCTCTTTGGTTTTTAATGGTTCAACTAATCCATTCTTCATGTTGCTAATGGGAATGGTCATTTCACCCTTCTGTTCAAAATTCTTTAAGAGCTTCCCAAATAAAAATTTTATTTACCAAATAAAATTCATATTTATTCTGATATTTAAAGCCATCCGCAATCTGGTATTTTCTTACTTTTCATGACTTTTCTCATAATATTGCTATATTGGGCAAGTGATCCAGAAAAAAAAAAAATTACCATCCCCAATGAACACATATTGTGCCTACAATTGTGTCTGTCTTTGTTCATGCTGTTTACTATACTGGAATACTCTTCCTTTATTAACTACTAAATTCTTATTTAAAGTTTAAAGTTCAAATCAAATACTGGCTCCTCCAAAAAGTCTTTCAATATTTTAATAAAGGCGACCTCCTAGCCCTGACCTTCTCACTCTGGTGTGCCAGCATCGGTAGTCCTGGACACTGATCAGCAAGCAGTAGCTACTACTATAAATTCCCCAAGGAACATGTAGCAGGAAAACATTGATTTGATGACTGACAGCAAAATAATTCTAGAGAGACCCTGGCATCACCAGAGTGAAAAGAAAAAGAAGAAAACCTGTCAAGGAGAGTGACAAGAAGTAATATTGTTCTGATGGTTATAACTTGAAACTTTGGGGGATTTTTCTCTTTTTAGTGCTTTCATAGTTTTGATTTTGATGTTCTCTGATTAAGTTTGAGTTACTAAGGTTTATCATTTTTAAAACATTTCAAAGGGAGATGTCAGGAGAACCAAAACCTAAATTCATATAACACTGTCCTCAGATACTACCTTCAAACAAATGCAAAGCCTCTAAAAAGTCAATTACACAGCTCTCTATCATTGTCATTGGATATTCAAGCTACTTTTTCTTTAACTTCACTAGCTCCCCCTTGCTTATTGGAACCAGATTCATTATCATGGAACTTTCCTTATGTTCCAATGAAATAACTCCATGCCCACCTCAAATATTCTGGGTTTCTTTAATACACAGCATGGATGCACTTCCCTCAAAATACCAAAATTACAGGATAAAAAAAGAAATTTATAGGGGCAGCTAGGTGGTGCAGTGGATAGAACACCAGCCCTGAAGTTAGGAGGACCCGAGTTCAAATCTGGTCTCAGACACAACACTTCCTAGCTGTGTGACCCTGGGCAAGTCACTTAACCCCAAATGCCTCAGCAAAAATAAAGATATATGCTATATAAAATGACAATAGATTGCTGCAGGTGGTGCAGTGGATAGAGCACCAACTCTGTGAGTTCAAATCTAGCCTCAGACATTTAACACTTCCTAGCTGTGTGACCCTGGGCAAGTCACTAATCCCAAATACCTCAGCAAAAAAAGAAAAGGATTTTATTTTAGAAGGAATAACTTCTAAGCCCTACAAATGAGAGCAAGTCATTCACATAGAGGACATCTATTGGGGTTCTATTCCCAATCTGCAGAAGCATAGCCGACTCATTACAGAGAGCATCTAATTCAGTTTTTGTATAAAGCCCTATACATAGGTGCTAGGAATTTTTTTTAAAATGAGAAAAATTCAATAATCAATAAATAGTAAGTATCTACTATATGCCAAGCACAATAACAGTTTCCTGCTCTCAAACAGTTCAGTACTATGTTTCAAAAGTTATTTCAAATGTTAATTGAATTTTTAAAAATAGAATATCCACTATATTTATATTGTCACATTCTTCTCTGGGTGAAACATATATATGAGAAAGTATGTACCAAATAGTACCAAGACATTGTAAGAAGGAGAATACATTGACAACAGGAGGGATTAAGAAAGGTCTTGACGATCATATGGTACCTAAATGGTGCTCTGATTCTGGGGATTCTGTGAGGTGGAGGTGAGAAGCCTGGAGAAATGCTTGTTCAGCGGGAGAAGATAGAACACTGGAATGGAGAGTCATGGGAAGAGGAGTAATAAGAAAAGAGAATGCACAGATAGGAGGAGAGCTTTAAAGGCCAAGCTGAAGGTTTTGTATTTTATCCTAATGGGAGTTATTGCATTTTTTTAAGCAGTCCCTACTGGATGGTGAGCTCTGTCCCCAGATGGTTAGGATTGCTTTTGTTTTTCTTTGTTTCTTTGCTAGATGCAGCGCCTGGCACACAGCGGGCACTTAGCAGAAACTTGCTGACTTGACTTCTCTGAGACCTTTTCTCACAGAATAGAAGTGACTTCATGTCCTGCACAGCACAAGCTCAGGCAGGTGTTTCTGTGCTAGAAAGGCTTTGAGAACACATCTGCCAATGGGCTGTGCATCTGTTGCCTGGGGACCAATCTAGCTAAACTCCGGAAGGTCTCTGGCCAAAAACTTGGCTGTCAGGAGATGGTTCTTTTTGGTGTCAGCAACTGGCAGAATTGTTTTACTCTCTTTAAAAGGAATATACACCTAGGTGATCTTGAAATATCAAGGGAAGCATTAATTAAATTAATAATTTAATTATTAACTTCCAAAATCAATTAATTTTAAAAAATTAGTTCCTGTGAATATGGACCTAATGTAATCATTTACATCTTACAGATAAAATTTGAGATTCTGTGTCAAAGTTGCCTCTGACGTCGCTGGTAAAATAGAATTAAAACTGAGGGTTTCTTGGTCCCACTGCACTAAATCATCCTGCCTCCTAATGTCTGCATATTTACATTGACATTAATACAATACCACAGAATTCTAACCAGGTGTCTGACGTCCTCTTCTGGGCTAAAAGTAAAGGGGGTAGGAGGAGAAGGGGTGTGAATCCTCCTTTATATTTGTTTTAACTTCGTCACGGTGGCTCAGAGCAGGGCAGGTGACAGGGACAGTGGAACTTATTCATCTGGGCAGCAGCTTCGATGCTAATTCTAAACACAGGTGGTGAGTGAGCCAGAGAGAACAGGAAGGGCGAAGGAATCTCTGCTGACACGGGCGACAGGGAAGATTGATGGTTTCCCTCTCTCTTTTTCCCCAATGCATCAGCCTCCGGGTAGGGATGGAGGTGCCGCTGTGCTAGGGACAGTACAGCCCCCCACTGCCCTCAAACACTGATTAATGAGACTGAAATGACACAGAAAACAGTTGCTGCTTCAGAAAAATTGCACAGACATTTCTTTCTTTAATATTCTGAACAAAAGCAGTTCCCATAAAATGAAGGATTTAAATTATACTAACCCATGGCTGGAGAAGGGTAGGGGGTGGAAATGCAGCAAACAGTTGAAATGGAAGAGTACTATAATGGCACAAAGAATGGAAATGCATGGAATCAGGTGTCTGGATTACAGTTCCTTATTCCCCACTTTATCTACCCAAAAAAAATTATGCAATTTTCTAGTTGAAGCTGTTACCACCTAAACATATGATGCTATGAGGCTGACACTATTTGTTTTACAGATGAGGGAGCTGGGGCTGATGCAATTAAGTGACTTGCTCAGGATCCCACAGCGGGTAAATGTCTGAGGCTGGATTAGAATTTGGGCCTTTCTGGTACCCTACCTATTTAATCACCTCATTGAGGTATCTAGTAGGTCCAGCCTCAGATACTTACTAGCTGTGTGATCCTGGGCAGGTTACTTAATTACTTTTCTGTATCAGTTTCCTTAATGGTAAAATAGGCAGCACCCACCTCTGAGGCTTGTACAGTGCCTGGTACATAGGAGGTGCTTCATAAATGCCTATTTTTCTCCCCTTTTCTTTCCTTCCCCATAGAGAAGGCCTCCACTAAGTACATAGATGGGACTTTTCTTTCTATCAGTAACCACCTTGAAATATACATTTGAAAATGGAATCTCTGTGTTAAAAAGTATGGACATTTTCACCACTTTATTTGTATAATTCCAAGTTGCTTTCTATAATGGCTGTACTCATTTCTAGATCCAGCAAATATATATTTAACGTACTTGTGTTTTCACAACCTCTCTACCATTGACTAATACCAACTTTTGTCACATTTGTCAGTATGCTGATTGTGAGATAAATGTGCATTTTGAGTATTACTAGGGATTTAAAGCATTCTTTCATATGGTTGCTAATATTTGCAATTTTTTATCTGTGTATTATTTATTCATATTCTTTGATCAGTGATGTACTGGAATTAACATATACTTTCATACTAATTGACTTCAATGGAAAAATAGGAGTAGAGGAATATAGCAAATGTTAGAAAATGGGGATCAAGCATAAGGAATGAGGTCAAAGACATGTTTCGTGACTATATATTATGAATACATCATTTGAGAAAAGAATCAGTAGTATTGACATGGTAATCACTAAATAACATTGGAAAACATTTAATTGATAATTTTAACAGAAAGGAATATCTTTAACAGAAAGAAAAGTGTATGAAGACACACTTCAAGAAAGTGAATAATGGAATCAGGTGTCTGTATATCATAAAACCACTAACATTATATCAAAGGTCACAATATAAAACTAGGAAAATAAATAAAAATGAGAAAAAAGTAGATAAAATGAAAAGTAAAAAAAGTCCATGTCCGTGAGGAACACATATTCTAAAAAGGAAAGTGAACATTCAAACAACTGCACACATGGGATTGCATCTGGGATGATTTCAGAGGCAAAGCATAAGCAGACTAAGGGTGGAATTGTGGGGAGGGGAAAACTGGGAAAGACTTCTTGTAGACGAAGCTAGCATTTGAACTATACCTTGAAGGAAGTCAAGAAAGTTAGGATGTATAGGCAAGAAAAGAGAGAGTTTCAGAATGGGAGACAAACAGTGAAAATGTGGAGTGAGAGATGGAATGTCATATGCAAATAAAAGCAAAGATCTCCCAAATATACATCAAAAATTGTCAAGATTCCTTAAAATATATAATAACAAAGGTAACAGTGTTTAATGCTCCTTTTATAATCACTATAAATTGAGGCATAAACAGGAAGACAAATGAACACTAAAGATCTTCACTACTATCAAGAGGCAGATCCAGCACAGATTCCAATGTGAAGTCCCTACAGATGCTGAGATCCTACGGATGCGACTGTTTTCAGATGACTTCCTGTTGTTCAGGTCAAACTTTGGAATACTGTAGTTTCTCACTACATGAGATCTGTCACCACTCAAAAAAATTTTAACAAAATTCAAACATATAGGAAAAAATCAAGTGGATAAAGAATACCTACCATGTAGAATGTGACATGCAGTTAGATGGACTTTTATACATGGATAGACACCACAAATTGGGTCCAAAAATTAAATGGGAAGAGATCATTCTGTATTCCTTTGGGGAAATTAAAGTCCTTTAATGACCTTCAACTTTTTTCCAGAAAAAAAAAAAATGACCCATCTTTTTAAATACTAACATGTGCACTGTCTTCTGTCTGTAAGTTACGTAGTATCAACTAAAAGAATTAAAAATGAGTATAGAACAATGAAGAAGTACATGCAAAACACAATGAATAAACTGTAAAGAAGGGATATCAGAGTAAAGAATATCATCAGAGAAATATCCGATGGGTAGATCAGATTTCAAGAGTGAGGGAATGGACAGAATATGTGCTGCTCTCACTCCTTCTGATATCACCAGAAAGGTTTCCAGCATGGTGGGTGAACCCTCTCGGGGGAACTAATGGGAGAACACTGATAAGGGATGTGTGATACAGACAGATGGGTCTGGTTTGTGATCTGCTTTGCTAGGAGGGACAGGCACATCAATGAGTACTCATTTGAGTATACATTTCCAACATAATGTAGAGGTAATAGTGTTCATTTTTTATTAACAAGGTTTTATCCTGAAGTAATGAAATAATTTTATTTACCCTTACAGCATCATTTATATAACATATACATATATGTAACATATACATATTCATATATATATATATATATATATAAAACAATATATATTCACTCACTCATGAATAGATGAATTTTATTATCC
The DNA here is from genome assembly GCF_902635505.1 of Sarcophilus harrisii. NCBI lineage: Eukaryota > Metazoa > Chordata > Mammalia > Dasyuromorphia > Dasyuridae > Sarcophilus > Sarcophilus harrisii. Next base: position 422,288,658 of record NC_045429.1, read on the forward strand.
TTAAATGTGATGACTGCGTATTTTAAAATCAGCCGGAGTTAGGGGAAAATCGTCAATCTTTATTCTCAGTGAAGAAAGATCGAAGGTGGGAGAGAATCAGCAATAGCAATGTGTGCAGCTGAGTCAAGAAGCTAGCTAGACCAGCAGCCACACGACCAGCAGCTCCCAGAATCGAACCCAGGCCCAATCTCTTCCAGCCTCTCTTCCTGTCTCTCTGCCTCCACCCACCAAAATCGTCATTTCCTATACAACACATCAGGACTTGCACAGAGAGTGGGCAGGGGCCATTCTTTATCCAAGCATGTATATTAATATAGTCCAATTTATTTAGCCTCACGTACTTGGACCTCAGTGCATCAACTCAAGCATTACACTTAAATAAAGTACTATTAGAAGTAAAAATAATTTAGGAAGCATGAGTATGCTTACCAGGGGGTGGATTCTCTCTCAGCCATCCCTTAAGTGGAATCTTTCCTCCTGGAGAGAGGCTCCTGCCCTTCTCTGGATGGCCTCTCACTTACTGTGACAGGTCACACAAGCATAGGTGACTATGAACTAGCCTTTAGAAAGTCATACTCTACATGGTCAGGCCCACAATTTGTCATTCAGGCTGTCCCTTCCTCCTCAGATCATGAAACTTTTGCCCCTCTAAAATAGAGAACAGAAATAGAAAAGCAGCAACTTTGCCTTATAGTTTAAGGTCACTTTCCCCTTTTGGCAACTTCTTATTATTTTAATGAAACACTGTGATATAAATATAGCATTAATGAGTAAATATGCTGATAGATCATGTTATAATGTTATAATGATGTGATACTTTAGTATACAGGGATTCAGTTTGAAAGAGTCCAGTTCCCTGAGGCATCATATGTGATGGCCGCGTATTTTAAAATCAGCCGGAATCGGGAATTCAGGTTAAGGGAAAATCTTCAATCTTTATTCTCAGGAGAAGTGGAGAAGGATCGGAAGTGAAGGAGAATCGGAGGTGAAGGGAGGTTCATGAGTTTCAACCCATTACAATTATATGTGCCTACAAAAACACACATCCCTGTTTCATTTCACCCATTCCTTCCAAACAAATGCTGTGTGTTTCTATACTACATTATGAATAAAGTAGAGTTCATAAACAAGAGAGGACAAACATAACGGTAAGCACAGCAGGAGCAGGATGTGCTTGATGGAGTTAAGGAATAGCTTTTATGGAAAATGGAGATGGAAAGTTTTTTTAGGATAGAAGTTTTTGAAAAGAAAAAAGGTTCAAGAATCTGGCAATCAATAACAGATGGTATTTGCAGGCTCTGACACAGCAAATAATATTTTAAAGCAAAATATTTTTAAAATCAGTTCCTCCTTCCCTCACCTGCTGATGCTTGGGTTCAAGGGGTCAGAGTTTCCACTGTGACAGTTCATGGCATCTCAAAGAGGTAAAAGAAAATGCGATTTGGTGCTTGTGATGTCAGTGGTCATTTGAGAAGAAAAACCAAAATCCTGATATTAATTTGTTAGTAAAGGAGGAATGCATGTTTTTAGCATAAGAAAGTAATGTCTAACTTTATGTTGAGATTCTGATTTGTAAGTTGAAAAGTTTAGTTCACTGATTTAGGAGAAAAAAAATTAAGCATAGGCAAAATCGCTGAGTGTTATATTTTATTAATATAGCTCTGTATATATATATATTTTTTAATAGAAAGTGTTCAATCATACTTATTAAATGACTATAGGCTCCAAAGGACAGGTAGATAGCACAGTAGTTATAGTGTCCAGCCTGAAGTTCAGCCTCAGCCACTTACTAGCCTTATGATCCTAGACAAATCATTAAATCCTGTTTGCCCAAGTTTCCTCATCTGTAAAATGAGCTGGAAAAGAAAATGGCAACCCACTCCAGGATTTCTGCCAAGAAAACCCAAAAAAAGGGTCATAGTCAGATTAAAAAACAAAACAGGCTCCAAAAGGGCAAAACCATGTCTTACCTACATTTTGCATGTTCTTTACTGCCTTGCACTGTGTTCTGCATACACATATTGCTAATAAAATATCTGTTGACTTATATAATGAAGAAAAGGTAGTGAAGGACACCAAAAGTCAAGATTAAGTATGTTGTCTTTACACAGTGGGCAAGGATGAGCTACTAAAAGTATCTCAGGAGAACAATTACTTGATCAGAATTACATTATACAAAGTATAATTAGGGGGAAAATGTGGAGGATGGATTTGGGAGACTGGTATCTGGGAGACCTGTTACAAATTACCGTAATAGTCCAAGGGAGAGGGGAGTAGGGCCCAAAACCAAAATCTGCGCTGAGAGTTCCCATTCTCCATCAGAACAAATCAGGCCCACAGGGTCATGCATCTCTGGTGTGACCTTGGCAATGATGAAATTCGAAGCAATCTAGTTGCTTTTCTTGTCAAGCACATGTTAGAAGAGAGTAGTACAATTCATAACAGATATTCTTCTCTTGGAAGAATGTTCCCAATTTACCTACAGATCCTAGTAGGGCCCTTCCTGCACAGAATGTCAGTTCTAAATTGAGGACTAACTCTCAAGACGCACAATGATCCCATACCTGGCACTCTAACTTGGAAGAGGTGCTTTCCCCTGCACGGGTTCACAGAACTCAGACTCCAACTGGAGACTGGCACTGGCCCAGCAAAGGCCACTGGGTCTGCCAGAATCAGCGGAACCACTTGGAGTGCCACATGGACACCACAAACATGCCTGTGCGTGAACATGTGGAACTTGACCTCTCCTGACCAGGAGGACAAAGGCCATGCATCCAGGTTTTCCCAGTCTAAAGTTTACCCCAAAACTTTGGGAAAAGGCGGCCAAGGAGTTTGGAAATCTGTGAAAGGAGAGAATCCTGTGCTCTATACATTGCTTCTCTCAAATAAACTAGTCCAGCACCTAGAGAAGATTCTCTCAGGGTTCTTGGAGTTTGTGCTAAAAGGTTCTGGAATTGGCCTAGAATGTACGATGTGGAGTGGGAAGAATCACACTGGAAGCAAAAATTCCTGAAGTACAAGGTTTAGCACCAACACTCCTAAGTGAGTGAGGGTCACACTGTGAGACAACTGACCTACCAATGTTTCTGCTGCAGAAAGCATAAATTCAACCATAACCTGCTTCTATAGGCCCCCAAACCAGAGCACCCCACCCTGGAGTCCACATATAAGATGGCCTCTGGTTACTTTAAAATGTAGGCATATGGTCTATTGCGAATATAGGTTCCACTATGCAAAGTTCTTTCTTGATCTAAGCAGAAACCAAATGGCATACTGTAGCTTCCTATTCACATTTTAAAATAAAAAATAAGAAAAATACAGGGGCAGCTACAATTGGCTCCAGTTGGTGTGAATAATGAGATGTAGTTGTCAGATTCCTGGAGAGTTGCCAGTGTGGTCACTAGCTGGCCAGATATCATGTCTTCTCCATACAAGGGGCAATGAATGCAGTTTTAAATAAAGTCAAACTTTAAGGAAGGAACTCTAAAATGGGGTGATCTAGGGGCAAGGTAAAGTGAGAAATGAGAAACTTTCCCTATGAATGAGACCTCTTTATGCAGTAAACTATTTCTTTCAGGGAAAAAAAAAAAAAAGGTGGGGAAAATGATGTTGCTTCAGTTTTATAAGAGCAAGGTTTTCCCCCAAATAAAACATGTGCATTTTTTGAAGTGTATGATGGAGGAATTCTAGATTTGACAAGCTGGCAGCAATCTTTGTGATCTATTATGCTGGGATATATATTGTCACTGAAAAAATAAAACATACTACAAAACTGGAGAGCAGACACTGCTTGTGATCATTAGACAGACTGGACCAAGTGCTTCAATCCTTTGATGCCCCTGACATATTATTTTCTGGATGGTATCCAGTAACCCAATGCAGAATATATTTTTCTCTACTGTATCCAGATGGCAAATGGAAGAGATCAAATTCAACAGTTTCTGAGCTAACCTTAATGGATGTGAAAGGCTGGCTCTTCTACCAGCTTTTCAGAGGTCTGTAACACGAAAAGCCTTTGAACAAAGAGACAAATAATTGGCTTTTTTTCTCCCTTCAAAACTAAACACTAAATGTGGTAATCTGGTTCAAATCCACCTTCTGGTTGAAAAGGACAGCCAAATATCTGATCACTTCTGATCATTAAAAACTCTCATGACACTTTTTATAAGACTTAGATGGGTGTTACTCTTGATATCCTGGGCAATTTTCTTCTCAGGCAATTATTTTCACTCTTCCTTTATTTCCTCTACCACTTTCACTAGATAGAGTACACTTTTTGGCTTACTTAAATAGCTGGATAGCTCTATCATACCATAGGATTTCCCAAATATGGCGACTAAAATGTAATGGGTGACATGAGTTATAAAACTGTGTGCTAGAACTTCACAGTAACACTGTATCGAGAAGAATCTGGCATAAGAAGGGTCTGTCTTGGACCTCATCCAAAACAGGATTAATAAAAGCACTTTATCATAGAGCATAAGTTTCACTTATAAGGCAATCTTTGCAGCACAGACCTTAGATAGACATTTAAAGGGTGGGTTCCATAAACATGAATGCCTTTGTACTTCCTATAATTTCTTTATGTAAGAAAGATAAAAAGATTTTTTTTTAAACCACATTTAAGTTCAGAGGAGGAAACAGGAAAAAATATTACAAAACATTCAAATCTATTTTCTGAGACTCTATATACACGTACGTGTATGGGGAGGAGGGTTAAAATAGTATAAATTAAGAATACAACAATCAAACAAATAGGAATTTACTATCTGGCCAAAAATATATTTGCATTCCTTTTTTTTGTGGAAGGGATATTTTAGTGGGGGAAGGAGAGAAAATAGGTTAGAAGCAGATGGTAGATAGGAACTAAAGGGAATTTTCTTCCCTATATCCTAGAATTTCCCAAACTTGGAGACCTGGAGCTATCAGTGTGGTAAACTCGAGTGAAGCTGCACTAGACAGAGGCTCAATGTGTTCATTCAGTTCTTAAATTATCATTTATTAAGTGGCTATTATAAACAAACATTGTGCAATATAGGAAAGATCAAAAGAAAATTAAGGAATGGTACAGAGGCCTTATCCTTAAAAAGCTTACAATCTAGTAGAAGGAATATGACACAATACTTCCAGAGAAAATAGGAATATGGTCCAGAATATTATAACCAATCTCCATAAAGGGAAAGAGCAGATAAACATGCACTGATATAGGGGGAGGAAAGGACATGTCCAAGAGGTAGAAAATTAAAACAGGAGTCACAGTCATTATTCTCAGTCTCTCTGTTTCTGTTCTCTTCCTCCCTCCCTTTCTCTTTCTTGTACCTCTTTTTCCTTCCCTCCCTCCCTCCTTTTTTTTCCTGTTTCTATCTCTTTCTTTCTTTCCCTTCCTTTCTTTCTCTCTTCTTCCCTCCCTTTCTCTTTCCTGTGTCTTTCTCTTTCCCTATCTCCCTTCCTTTTTCTTTGTTCTGTTTCTCTCTTTTTCTCCCTCCCTCCTTTTCTTTCTTTTTCTCCTTCCTTTCTCTTGTCTTTCTCCTCCCCCTTCCTATCTTTTTTCTTTTTTCTGTCTCTATCCCTCCCTCCTCCCCTTCCTTTCTCTCTTTTCCCCTTCTTTACTCTTTTCTGCATCTTTCTCCTTCCCTACCTCCCTCCCCTTTTTATTTTTTCTCTGTTTCTGTCTTTCTCCCCTACCTCCCATACCCTGGACATTCAGACTGATCTTACTTTGGCATAGTAGCTTGGCCTGCCTCAGCCTCATTGTAACTGGGATTAGTGTGCAGCACCACAGCCTCTCCTATTACAACTCTATTTTGCTAAGGCCATCTGTTATAAACTCCCTCATGTCATTTACTCCACAACTAAAAACAATATACATTTTCACCCATCCTTCCATCTTTTGCTTCAATTGCAGAGGATGAAATAGTTCTTCTCTTCTACATATGCTCTTGATGTCATTTCCATCCTCCTTTTGGGAAGTTACCCTATTAAATTTTCCTTCTTCCTCTTTCATCTTCCATCTCTTCCTACCCACTTACTCAATAGAATTACAGGCAACTTACCCAATGCCTACAAATATTCTCAGGTCTCCTTAAAAAGAAAACAGAATCTTTGCTAATACTACATGACCTAAAGCTTAGGTCCTATCTCTCTCTCCTTCTCCACTATTAAACGATTAGAAATAATAGTTCACACTTCCATTTGCACCTTAGAGCATCTGGCTTCAGAACTCAACAATCCACTGAAACTTTTCTCGGAAAAGTTATCAATGAGGCTAAATCTAACATTTTATTTTTGTTTAATCTTCCTTGACCTTGACTGCAACTTTTTCTGCAACTTTTGATCCTGCTGACCAAGATCCCAATCCAATCCAATCCAACAAGCAACTGTTATGTGTGAGGCATTTATTGTACTAGACACAAAGTTAAAATGCCAAATAGTTCCTCTTGGGGGGGGGGGGGGAGAGAAATCGTATACCAGGAGATACAACAGGGCAGGAGGCTTTATTGGAAGGAATAGGCAGAATTCAGAGTTAGAAGACCCGAGTTTAAAACCTTGCTCTGATTTTTACTATATGAATGATCCTGGGCAAGTCACTAACCACTCTGGGTCAGTTTCTTTATTTGTAAAAAGAGATTGGACTGGAGCATCTCTATGATTTTCTATTTTTCTGTGTAAACAGATAAATAGATACAAGATAATTTGAAGAGATGGAAAGCACAAACAATTGGGAAGATCAGGAAAGATTTCTAGGAGATGTACATGAATTGAGTTTTGAAGGAGGTGAAGAGACAAAGATGAGGTGGAAAGCCTAAGAGAAAGAATGGAACAATCAGTTCAGTTTGGCTATGACAGAACAGTGTTTAAAGGGCAGAAATGAGCAATAAACTGGGGAGGGAAGTTTATGACATAATCTGAAAGGCTTTAAAGGACAGCTGAGGACTCTGTTCATTCTATTCTTCAAACACTCCAAATTCTGACTGTCCCCTACTGATTGTCCTCTACCCCAGCCCTGGAATGTTCTCCTTCTTCACTTCTGCTCCCTGAAATCTCCAGTTTCCTGCTCAGTTCATCACCTATGACATATCATTCCTGATCCCCACTGTTGCTAGTATCTTCGCACTAAAGTGATCTTATACTCATTCTGTGGACAGCTGTGAATGGACAGATTGTTTTCTCAAGACTGCACCTTAATGACAGGGTCTATTTCATTTTTGTCTGAATCCTAGTGCCTGGCAAAGAGTAAACAATTAATAAAGGATTGCTGCTTTTTATTTTAAAGACATTAGGGAGGCACTGAATTCACTGCAGTGAGTAATGTATTTTCATACCACACAACTACTTTATCATTTATTTCAATAAAAATTATCTAGAGAGTTTTCTGATTTTTTTTCCTCCAGAAGTGACCTGAATAGGATTTTCACCTCTGTCCTCTTCGCACATATCATCTGTTTAAAAAAGGATTCCAGCTATAAATCCTAACTACGATTTAGATGTATGTCTCTCTAGTCTTCAGTCAGCATCAGCGTTTACCACCTTTTTTCTGCCCTTGGGGCTGCGCTCAAGCTGACCTCTTGGCTGTGAGCTGTGCATAAACAGAACTTCCTACAAGCATCTAGGGACTCATGTGTTAAAAGACTCTATTTTACACAAAGCAAGTCAGGCAGCAACAGCCAAATAGAGACATGGAGATAAACTTACAAGAAGGTTTTGCTCTTTTCTCATAATTCATCTAGACCAAACAACAGTGTAAAAGGAAAGACAGAAAGAGATCCATAATTTTCACTGCTCCCTGCCAGCATAACAAGAAATTCAAATGGCCTATGTGAAATTGATCTTTAAGTATTATGAAATTCAAACCTATTGATTAATTTGAAAAATGATACAATGTAATTATACTTAACTCCCTGATCATTATTTTGTATTTTTTTCCCATATGCCTTGCCAAACCCTAGCCCTGAGATACTACTGTCTTAAATAAAACTGGAAAAATTGTGCTGTGTCCCCTAGAAACTTAAGTTACATGACCTCATTTGGACCCTCATAGCAAAGGAATCCTTTTATACCTCCCTAGTTAACTCTCCACCCCCCCTCAAATCTCCCAAAACCCTCCCTACCCCCATCCTTTCAGCTGAGAACCTTGTCTCCTACTGCCCTGGAAAAAAATGAACCCATTCACTGGTTCCCTCTTCCCTTTTTCCCAACATGCCGATCCCTTCTATTATCTCCTGTATACTATTATCACATGAACATGTGGCCCTTCCCTCTCCAAGGCAAACCCTTTTTAATTGCCCAAGTGATTTCATTCCCTCCCCTCTTCTTCACCAGACTGCTCCCTCTCATCTCCACTCTCTCCCTGTGTGGCTGCTTCCCTGTTTGTCTACAACCATGTTCATATATCCCCCAATCAAAAAAACCTCATTTGATCATCCCCCTCTGCTAGTTATCATCCTATAACTCTTCTCCCTATTTTGGCTTAAATTCCTTGACAAGGCTGTCTATAATCCTCCACTTCACTTCCCCTTATTCTCTTAACTCTATGCATAGTCTGACTTCCAACTTAATTGAATTTTCTCTCTCCAAAGTCACTAAGGATCTCTTGTCTTTTCTCCATTTTCATTCTTCTTGATCTGAGAAGTATTTAAGCCCCTCAATCATCCTCTTATCCTCAATATTCTCTATTCTATAGTTTTATGGCATTATTCCTACTTCTACTATACTACTACCAAACAGCTTCCTCTTAGCCTTGTTTGCTGAGTATTTACTTAGATCATGTCCACTAATCATGAATATTAAAAGAAAAAAAAGAAAATATCTAATGCACCGGCCATTCAGATGGATACAGAAGAGAAAAATTTAATGATGTAATTACTCAAGAGAGAAAAAAAGTCAAGGACAAAGGACAAAGCTATCTGTTTCCAGCACACTGACCTGGTTCTCAAAGAAGTTATGAATACAGATGACCCAAGCTTGCAAAGTCTCAACAAGCCATTAAAGAGATTACAGAAAAGACACAGGTAATCCCAAAGAAATCAATGTCTCTGACAGTTGCTGTGGCTATGCCAGTTTGAGCTGCAAATAAACTAGTACCAACTTATAAAATCTGCTATCCATCCCAGCAAAGAATGACTTTCAATTCTGGAGGTAAGTAAAGTTCTTTTAACTAATATCTCATAGACATCTTAAGCTCAACATGTGCAAAATGAAATTCATTATTTTTCTTCAAAACCCTCCCTTCTTCCTAACTTCTCTTATTCGTGTCAAAGGTACTAGCATCTTCCCAGGCTCCAAGAGAGAGTTTGGGGCCTGGAGTCAGATGTTCAAGAGTTCAAATCCAGTTTCAGACACTCACTAGCTTGTGTGCCCTTAGGCAAGTCACTCAACCTGTCTGCCTCAGTTCTTCATGTGCTAAAGGAGCTGGAGAAGGACATGGCAAATGGCCAAGAAATCCCCACATGGGATTGGGAAGAGTCAGACATGAGTGAATAAAAACAGATTAACTATGCTTATCATGAGTATTAGAGAGGTAGAGCTTGAATTACATGGCCTTTGAGATCAATTCCAACTCTGAAATGAAAAGCATGATGCTTACCACTGAGAATACAAATACAAAAAGGGAAAGCCAGTCCCAATCCTCAAGAGCTTACTTACTATCGGGAGAAAACATATATTAAGTGGAAGTGAAGAAAAGACACAGAGAATTGAACAATAGGATAGTCAACTGACACTTTTGAAAAACAGCAGAAGTGTTGATGTGACACATTTTGTAGGGAAGAATGAAGGCTCAAATGCTAGTAGCTGGGTAAAAGCTGGAAAAAGAATCTGGTAGCTGGTAGCTGGAAAAAGAACATGAACAGGTCTCAGGCTGGCTGGATATAATGAGAAATTTCACCAAACAGGACTGCCCAGCCAGGGCTGAAATTCCAAATTTTCTCCAGGACATGGTCCCCAGAGGCCCAGAGGCAGCCACAGTAAGTGGATAATGGTCACAATAGAAAAACAAAAACAAAACACAATCCAGAAAATATCCCAAGGCACTCTACTAAACATATGTCTACAATTTGATATCCAACAATGAGACACCATTCTCAATCTAGGGATTCAACCAAATTTATAGACTTCATCAAATTTCTTATCATTACAATTTTCATCCAGTCCACAAGGATAGTGAAACTCTCCCTAACTTCTTTATTTACCTCTTTGAAGTTTACTTATTATCCAGCTTTCTAATCAGTTTTGTTTTCTGATATCATTTATAGGATGCCAATATCCATGTGGTTCACTTCCTTCAGTAATATATTTACAGTTACTAAATCAAGATCTCAACAAATTTTAACTTTATTAATGACACTTGGTTTCCTTTTAGATCACTGTATTCTAAAACCAAGGACTGAGGCATTTTATATCACAGGGCATAATATCCAAATAATTTATCACCTGGTGATCAAACTACTGCTTATAAATGCTCTGTACTTAGCTTTGTAGGCTACTAATTAGATATATTTTCAAAGTCTAAGAGGCAACAAGGCTAAGTAGGCAGGGAGATGGGCTTAAAGATCTGGATTCAAGTCCAGTGATCTTAGACAATTGTGCCAGTTAAATTCTCAGTGATCTCAGCAACTCCTTATGAATAGAAGTTGTAGCGAGGGTATCAAACTTCATTGGTGGAGTTTCTTACCTAAGTATAGGGATCTTTAGACCAGTGAAAAAGATAACCAATCCCTATTTCCATTCCCAAGAAGCACATTCACTCTCCTGGTTTTCTAACTACTCTCCCCAACCAATTTTTGTTAGTGACACCTGGGAAAATGAAACCCATTTTTCTAGCTAGAATATATTCCATAACTTGATAATTCTATATAATGTGCATTCTTATTCATTCCTAAACATACATATTTTTATCAAAAATTGCATGATGCAACTCCACATGTAGCCTTAAAGTATTAGAATATTGAGCTTCAACAATACAAGTTCAATAAAAAATTTTTTCTGCCAGTGTATATCTAATTACTTTATATGACCTCCCATTAGTAAATCACTTGTAAACCATTCTTTAAAAATCATGTTTTAATATGTATACCTATTTACAAGCATAAATAATGTTATGATTCCTTTATTTTTGTTTGCCAGTAAAAACACCCTTATTTATGAGAAGGATTGTTTGATCATAATTTCATGGTAAACTGAATTCTATACTTTTCTAAAACTGCTAACCCTAAAATGTGAATTTCTTTCCTTTGTTCTCAGCTCAAACAAAATATTTTTCACTTTCTATACATGCTATGAGATATAATAAATGTCTAATGCATCTATTTTAAGGACCCAATTTTCCCTTCACAAATCTCCGCATCTGTTCATGGAACTCTTCAAAGGAAACTTCTCAAAAGGAGAGGAAGACATACACAGGAAAAGTGATCATAAATTTTTACTAGTACTTTTTAAGACCATTTTCGCAATAACACCATTTGACAAACATGTCTCTCAGATATCTAAAAATATTCCAAAGAGAATACTGCCAAACATTTATGTGGCAATTCATACTTTTAAAAGAACTGTCCTATACATCACCTCATTTGCTTTTTACAACTCTCAGATATAAATTAAAAGTCTGGACTTACTGTCTTATTCTTGAAAAATTAAAAAATAATTCAGCACAACATTAACCAATTTTATATGGATTGTGAAAATTCTATGTAACTGCATCAAGTCTTGTAGCAAACCTGACACTAAACCTGAACAGTTCTTCTGTTTAGTTAGGAATGTATCAGCAGCCACAGTAGAGGACGATGGAGTCACTTCTTTAGTATTTATTATTAATTAAAATTTCTCATACCAGTCAGACTGTACTTACCAACACATGTTATAAATTCTTTCCTTTTTATCTCACCAAGACTTGAATTCATTTATTTAAAATGGATTTAAGTGTCTAATATTAAATATGGCAGTTAGATGAGATAGTAGATAAAGTGCTCAGAAAGATCTGAGTTCAAATCTCAACTGAGACATTTACTAGCTATATAACCCTGGGCAAGTTACTTCTCAGTCTGTTTCCTCATCTGTAAAATGGTAATAATAATAGCCTCTAATATCCAAGGTTGCTGTGAGGATCAATTAATATATATAAAGTGCTTTGTAAACCTGTAGCACCTTTTAGAGCTATGTAAATTATAAATATTATGTTGCAAAGTACCACCAGAAAAAAGATTTTGAAGATTACTTTTATATTATATATAGAATACTATAGAATTGAATATAGAATATAGAATATTATATATAGAGAATATATAGAATAAAATATATAGAATATCAGTAAAAATAGAATAGAATATATTATATATAGAATACTTTTATTTTGTTAGCTACAACTTCTGAGATGAAAGAGAGAATCTAGAATCAAAGCTGAGCTACAGGATCAATTACCTATAAAGTTTAATAAGGATGTCATTAATAAGCTTTTGATCAGTCAAGGGAAAATGCTGTAATAATAGTCTCACATTTTCAGGACAATTCAGGACATAATCTTGTCCTCAACTAGTTTCCTACTTTTAACTCAATTTCTACAGGGTTTGTAGTGCAGAAATGCTGGACTGGCAGTCCCTCTTGATTTCTCCCAGTTTCACCCCATACCTGTTCCACCCTATATCTTCCCCACATATTCCTGGCCTCAGAATTGAAGCACCCCAACTAATGTGAAATGAAACCAAATTAATCCTGGTATGACTCTCTGTCATTATATCTCAGTCTGATAAAAATGCAAACTCCAATTTTTTTTTCAAGTTCTCATAATAGATAGGTTCTGAAGAAAGACCATCACAAATTCTTCAGACTTTCTCTACCACACAAAAAATTCTCAACTCTAGCACCAAACTTTTCACAATAGGACTTTCCACTCCTGGAATCTCTTCCAATTACCGGCTGCTTCCTCCCAGAACTTCTGTTTTAAAGAGACTACAATATATTCCTTCCTTCCCAGGCTGCACTCCTGATTTGACCAAGTCCTATTTCTGGTACCTGCAACCTGCTTCTCATCCCACACTTTCCTGTTTCCTTTTACTGCCGTTATTCCCGGCCACCCCCACCTGTTGGAATCTTTACAAACTGTTAAGCCATTGGGGTTGATAGAGACAATAATTATCTAATTTGCGATTTTGGAGTAATTATTTATTTCAAATGAGACTAAGGCTGCCTCCAGAAAACCTCTCCGAGAAACCTGTTTTCTCCCAGAGAGAATTCTTACATTTTAAAGAAGATCACCACCCCCACCCTTAGAATATAAGCTTTTTTTTTTTTTTCTGAGCAGGAACTGCCTTTCTTTTGCTTGTATTTGTATTCCTAGCATTTGCTACAGTATCTAATGTTTAAAAATGCTCGTTTCCTTGCCCTGCCTTTCCTTATTTTTGAAGTTTATCAAATTCCTAGATGTAGATTCCGTTAAGCTGGAAATGCTTTTAAAAATGGCAAATATTGTCCAAGAATCAACCTTGTGAAGTAAAGACTCTTCATCAAAAGACTAACCACCAAACGTTACAATTTGGGCCACAGACACTGGTGACTGGCTACTTGAAAAGTTTTCATTTGTGAGCCTAAAATTCATAGAAAGCGGAAATGACAAATTCATTGGGAAAAAAAAGTATGACGACCCGTCCTCTGGATACTGAATACCTCCCATCCTCGATTGCAATATCTCAATTCAACAAAACACTTTGGCTACTTAATTTGTATAAGGGAATTTGGGAGTGAAAAACGGAGTTTAAGGAAAGTTCTGCATTTCGGATTTAGAGTAGACCGATCAGACAAAGATCGTATTAAAGCATCCTTCTTGTAACCTTCCCACTGACAGCTGCCACCGAGAGCAAAAAGCCTCTGAGATTTAAGCAGCCTGGTGGGATTTAGAACGCGAGGGCAAAGGTTTGAATCTAGGACAGTTACAGAAGACGTTTCTGTGGGTGCCGTCTAAAGTCCCTTCCAGTTTTAATCGCATGATTCTATGTATGGTTTCTGGGAGAAGCCACGGGGGTTTCCGGTCTCCCAGTGAGGGAGGGCGCAACTACCTAGAGAAAGTCTTCCCAGATTCAGGAACGAGGCTAGAGTGGCAAAGACCCGGATGCCAATCCGTCCTGCTAGCGAGCTGGGGGACTCTGGGAAAATCCTTCATTTCTCTGGGTCTCAGTGCCCTCATTTGCATACGCTGGGGTGTGGGATGGAGGACCTCTAAGGCCGCATCCAGCGCGCCGCTTTCCAGGTTCTAATCACCAAGGAAACCGCGCCCGGAAGCGCCGGAGGGAACGGAAGGCGCTCGTAACCCTCAGGTCCATACTACTACTATTCTGGAGCCGGGGTAGAGAGGAGGGGAAGAGTTGTGATCACGTGAATAACGCAAGCGCGGCCTAAACGTCCATCCGTCACTTAACGCCACCACGCACAAGGTCAAAGGCAACTCTTCCAAAATGAAAGTTACCGCGCAAGGGGAGAGCCGCGCTGTCACCGCACTTGCTCTTTCCCAAGCAAAACAGGAGGAACTGAGAAGCGCCGCAGAGGGAGGAGAAGGGCCGCGTGGCAGCGGCGACTGGTGGAGGAGAGGCGTCTTTCGGTTACCTGGGGAACGGGATCCGCCACGGCTCCGCCGTGAAATGCTCGAATGAAGCTGCGGCATGCACGCGCCTTCCGCACCAGGTGCAGCGCCATCTTTAGTGGGCGGGCGCCCGTGGGCTTTGGAGGACGTCATCGGGCGGGCGCCGGAAGTTAAGCTTAGACGCCCCTCCCTCCACCTGGGCGGCTGAATTTCTGTTATTGCGCTTAATTAACCCTCGGGCTCTTGCAGTCTTAAGGGTTTTCCGAGTTTGCGCTCCGCTGTCAGGTCCGCCTGGCCAGAGACCTTCTCTTGGACCTTTCCTCTTTATAGGAAAAAAAAAAAAGGGCAGAGGGAGAAGTCTGGAGAGGCGAAGACGGGAGGAGGGGTTTGAGGGGGTGGACGAGGTCTTGGAGATTGTCTTGTGCCAAACGGTCGGACGGAGGGGGGAGGGGGCGCAAAGCAATGAGAGATACCCCAGGAAAGAAAGAAGTTTCTGGATATATTAGAATGTCCCTCCCTACTGTCGTTCATACCGAGGCGGGCCCCTTGGGTGTTAGCGCAGTCTGGGGCTTGGAATTATGAAATTGTTTTCAATGCGCAGATTTCTGTGTTTGCTTTCCTGACGTGGGAAGCCTAAAGCCGCTGACAGAATAGTAATATCTGATTTTCTTGCAAAGGCATTTTTTTCTTTTTTTTTGGGGGGGGGGGAGGGCCAAATGTGCATTATACTGACAGTAAGGATGCAAATAATAATCAATTCGTATTATCATAGCTAATAGGATTTTTTTTTAATGCAATTCATTCAACATTAATGTTTGCTACTTTAGGCTCTATGATAGGTGGTATGTAAATAAAAAGACCCTGATAATATAATAATAAAAATTATAATAGTAGACATGACATACAGAGCCCGGAGGAGGTCATGAGAAAGTATTTTTTGCATTTAGAGTGATTTGTTGTATACAGTATTTTGGAATTAATTTTTTTAGTTTTGTCCCATTTTCTTTTTTTTTTTTATAACTATTGCCAGAACCCAGGCCAAGTAATTTTTTACATTATCCCTTGCACTCACTGCTGTTCCGATTTTTCCCCTCCCTCCCTCCACCCCCTCCCCCAGATGGCAAGCAGTCCTATACATGTTAAAGAGGTTACAGTAGATCTTGGATACAATATATGTGTGCAGAACCAAACAGTTCTCTTGTTGCTCAGGGAGAATTGGATTTAGAAGGTATAAATAACCTGGGAAGAAGAACAAAAATGCAAACAGTTTACATTCATTTTATTTTGGAATTTATTAAAAATAAATTGGATGTGTATGTTAAATATTAACAAAATATTTGTATTGCCAAGTTACACATCTGATTTGTCTTTATTTTCTTCCCTATCCTGCCTGAACTTCAGCTATGGTCAACCTTGGCACCATTCTAGAATATCAAACCACTCTTGACTTGTGTTATACTACACTGTTATCCCCAACCCTGGATAAATTACCATTATACCTACTTTCTTTCTTGTAGTTCTCATTCTACCAAGTTTTCCTGGAGAAAGTGGGGAAATTTCAGTGATTTTTCTTGATCTTTATCCTTGGCTGAGAATCCATATTATTCAGCAAACCTTTTGAGATTTATTGACTACTTATACCCCTATAAAGGGTGGTCCAAATATTTTTCTCTTACTAAATACTCTACCCTGGGCCTTCTTAAACTCCCACTCGAAATCCTTTTCACCCAAAAAGTTTCTGTGTTATCCCAGGTATGTAGATTTATAAATTAGATATACACAAAAAAATTTACTACTAAGGATTGGGACCCTCACATTGGGGTCATGACCTGCAGTTTTAAAAAGCTAGGCTCTAATCTACCTCAGCCCCTTCATCTGGCTGACAGTGGTATTGAGAAGACCAATCCAACAGATTGAGTGTGATTCAAATTAAAAGAGAACTGGCCTTGGAGCCAGGAAGATACCAGTACAAGTCTCACCTCTGACACAAGGACTATGTGATCCACAAGTTGCTTCTCTGTGTTTTTTGCAACTGCTGAGACCTAGATTTCAGAGAAGGGATCACCTTGAATTAGTAAAGGCAGTTAATTCAGATAGGAATTCCATATACCAGTGAAATGAAAGAACCATGCCAGTTTCTCTATCCTTATTCCTATCTAATTCACCTCCACAACTATCCATATCTGTCTTCTCCCAGCTAAAGCTAGCTCTTCCATCAGAATCTTGATTCCTGTCCCCTTCAATCTCTTGTGAAACTTCTTTCTTGCGTCTTCATCTGCCTCCTTACTGACCTCTTCCTTGAGTGTATTAATCCTTCTAATTGCCATCTTAAATAACTCTTTCACTTGGCTAGGGATGTTTCCACTTATACACACACAACCCCCCCCTCTAATCAATCTTTCTTTGTCACCAAAGTAACCAAGGATACTAAATGATCTAATTGCAAATACAACAGCCTTTCTCGGTATCCAATTTTTTGCTTTATAATATTCTTCTAATTATTTTGAAGACAAGCATGTCTTTTTTTCCCCATTTTCCCCCCCATTTCTTTGTACCCATTAGGGAAAATCATCCTCTAACAAAATCTCAGAACCTTGTTGAGCATGATGCTTTCTAATTGAATTCAATATTTCACATTTTTAATAAGTGAAGCTGTCTTAACATTCTAGAATATAGAAATACAAAGCAGACACTGCCCTCATGGGGTTTGCAATCCTATTTTGGAAAAAATCCTATGCATATATTTAAAAGTGCAAAAAGGCAATTAAAAGTGATATTTGAAGCTCCTTTTCTTGCAGCCTTTTCCTTTATCTCTTTTATATATATCCAGTAATTTCTATTTCATCAGATTTAGCCAATATTTCTAAATGACTTTTAAAACTATTTTTAACCCCAGCTTCTCTCCTGTGAACCAGCACTGTTCTAAGTACTGGAAATGCAAAGAAAAAAACAAAACAAAAATCCTTATTCTCAGGGAGCAACTTCATATATAAAAAGAGTATAATACCTTTATATATCTGAATGCTACATAGTCATCATCCCTTTGGTGTGAATACTCTGTTGTTGTATACTATACCTTATTATGCAATCTTATCCATACCTTCCCTTAAATCTCTCACGGAGACCCACTCAACCTGCTGGGGGGCCTTCTAAATTTTTCTTAATTTTTTATTACTGTCTTGTTTTTACATCACCCAGGTTTCCCACCATATTTTTTCCCAAAAAAAGCCAATCCCTATAATAAAGAACAAGAAAAGGAAGGAAAATCTGCAAATCCAAACAACATGCTAATTAGGTCTGATATTTTATGGTCATCTATGATTCCCTGCTTTTTAAAAGGAGCAGAAGCAAGTGTCTTCCCAGGGAACCCAGTTTAGTTATACTTTCACAAAATTAAATGTTGATTATTTTATTGTAATTTCCATTCACCGTATTGTGTACAGTCTTTGTGTAAATTGTTTTTCTGGTTCTGCTTACTTTGCCTTACATATGAGGCATTGCATACTTCTCTATATTCATCATGTTTCTAATTTCTTACAACATAATAACATTCTGTTACATTCATGAACCACAAATTCATCCAGCTGTTCTCCAGTCATTAGTTATCTACTTGGTTTACAATTCTTTGTCAGGTCAAAAAGTACTACTGTCAGTATTTTAGAGAATATGGAGACTTTGTCACTGACCTTCTTGGGGCATACACACACACACATACACACATCTAATTATAGAATTTTGTAGGACCAAAAAATAAAAAAATGAACATTTTAGTCACTGCCTTTGCATAATTCCAAATTGCTTTCCAAAATGGTTGCAGCACTTCACAGCTCTACCAACAATCAATCCCCATGCCTCTTTTTCCACAAAACCTCCAACATTTATTTTCATTTTTTGTTATCTTTGCTGATTTTCTGAGTGTAAGGTGAAGCTTATATGTACTTTTGATTTGCATTTCTTTTATTACAGATTCAGATCATTCAAGTAGTTGGTAACAACTTCTATTTCTTTTGAGAAATGTTCATATTTTTTGATCACTTAGAAAAAAGTGACTTGATTTTTATATTTTGTTAATTGTTTATATATCTTAGATGTTAAAATTTTATCAAAGCCACTTGATACAAAGATATTTTCCCTTGTTAACTGCTTTTCTTATTCTAAATGCATTCATCTTGTTTGTACAAAAATGTTGCAATTTTGTATAATCCAAATTAGCTCTATTTTATCTTTTATAATTGCCTCTGTCTCTTGTGTCTTTAAGAAGCCATTCTCTACATTTATCCTCTAGATTTCTTAATAAATAAGTACAAATGTTATCCCTTGCTCTTACATAACTGCCTTACCTTCTTTTCTACTCAGCTGTCTCTTGTGTTTTATCAATCTTCAAGTATTTATTAAGCCCTCATTATTGTACTTTATGTTGGGAATACCAAGAAATGAAAAAAAAATAATCCATTGTCTCAAGAAGTATATATCCTAGTGAATATATTATACAGTATCCTTTATTATTTTCATTAATATTTTATTTCAGTGTTTCTTCTTGTGAACAATTATTTTATTTGGAAGTATGCTATTTATGTCTAGCTCGGTTCTCTCTATTGCATTTTCATTATAAATAATTAGTTCTTTGGAAAATGTACTATTCCATAATTTATAGCCATATAGTTTCTCTGAATGAGTCTTTGAAGGGATAAGTCTTTATTTCAGGAATAATTTTAGAATCATTAAAAGCATTGCGCAACTCACAAATGTAGTGTGATCTAGTGTTCTCTTTCCTATTCAATTTTCAATCCAGGTTATTGTCTGTTTTCAGGTACTATGCAGGAGACAGCCCAATAGCTATTTAACTGCCTATCATGGTTTGAACCACAGACATTCTCTCTCACTTGGTATTTCCTGAAAGGGTAAGAGTTAGAAATTTTGAGTGGCTGTGGATTTCATTTCGGATGCTCTGCAGTTGAATTCAAATCTGACCTTATACTTACTGTGTGATCCTGGGCATGTTACTTAATCTCTGTTTGCTTCAATTTCTGCATCAGTAGAGTGGGGATAATAATGGGGGGATATGAGGATCAAATTAGATATTTGTAAAGTGCTTTAATAAAGTACCTGGCAAATGAAAGATACTAAAAATTTTAGCCACTATTATTCTTATTTTAATCTTTTTTCCATTCTACTCCAGGCATATTCAATTAGCTATCAAGTGTTACAGATACTATCCATAAAACTCTTAGATATATAGACTCAAAACAAATCTTTTATGTGATAGTATACCCAATGTTGGAAGTCTACCATCATTTCCCCTCTTGGAAGGCATAAAATTGATTTTTTTAAAACTCAAGAGTAGAACTATATAATTATTCTTTTTTATCCTCCTAAATTTGGCTCATCCTAGCCCCGTAAATTATTTTACATCTGACTCCTTTGTCCAGCATTTTCATTTCCCTGGCAGCTTTGTGTTATCTGCTAATTTAGTCACATCAGTAATAAGGTGGGAAGCATGGCTATCTTGTAGGCAGGCAAACTAGGGACAATTCTTGGCTCACATACATTCTTTTGAGACATTCTAGTATGGAGAAAATAAGACTGGATGGACAGAGCCTGGGTCTTTATCTTGACTGTTTCACCTACTAATTGGGATCTTAGGTGAGCTATTTCATTATCTCTTTGAGCCTGGGCTGGAACAAAAATTACAGCTCAGCTTCCATTCTTAGAAAAATGAGGCTGAGGTGCTGACCCAATTTAAGTGTTCCCCAAAAAAGGGAATGAGATCATTGTGCCATCACCTTTTTTTTGGAAAGCTATGCTGATGGTTAGTCATCGTTAGTCATTCCCTTTCTTGGGTCTCACAACTCGCCCCTTTGGAGTTTTTCCAGGAATAAGAGTCAAGCATACATTGGAGAGAAATTATTCTGTTGAATTGATGCCTAATTATTAAATTATGATTGATATTTTTCCTTTCTACTTGCTCATTCAGAGACCTGCCCTTACAAATCATTCGGTCAGGCTCTGAAGGGCATTGCTGATAGACAAAATTGCCCCAGATCCTCTGGGTCCATTCTCTGTGATTTTGGCTGGGCCCCACCAACTAAGAAAGTCTATGGTCATCCTTCCCACTGGAAGTTAAGGTAACCCAGCTTATGAAGGAGAAAACCAGCTAGAGTGATCTGGAAAAAGATGGATTCCTTTGTCCCGATTGCCGGAGGAAGCTGCTGCCATTTGTCCTTTGTTATCAAAGAGGACCATGCATCAGGGAGGGGATGCCATGACATGCAAGTGAATGGATTGAAGGGAGGGATGGGTGCAAGATAGTGGCCTCACTTTCCCCTCCAGAGCCATCTGGATCCAGTGGCCAGATAAATCAGGATGACTGGAGATGGCCTGGATGCAGTGGAGAATGTGGCCTTTTTAAAGCAAGATCTTTAGCAGGACTCAATTTGACTGAGGCAATGCTTGGTCAATGATTAAAGTTCTGCACTTAATGGGACTTTTAATACTAACATAATGGAGGAAAACAAGTCCCTCTTTAAAATTGTAATGTCTTCAAAGGGCATTGAAGGAATTGAGTAAGAAAAACGGGAATGAGGTTGGATTAGTTTTTTGTTAACTGTTTTAAGAGAAAAAGAATAAAGGAGAATGAAAAGTATAATATACTTCTGTAGAATGGAGGGAAAAGGGAGTAGAACTCACTTATCAGGATGGATGAAAAGACAAGTGTTTTCAAACATGGAATGGATAGGGAAATCATACAAAAAAATAGTTAAGCTCCTAATTTTGTGTAGAAATAAACAACAAAGAAATAAGGTAGCATTGTGAGGGAGGGTTATAAGCATAAATAATACCTAGGGGGGTATAGGCACCAGCCAAATAAACTTCTGGACTCTGAAGGGGAGAAGAAAAGAACTGAAATCTTAAGGGTGTATTCATCAGTTTGGAAAATGTCTAAACAAATATGAATGCAATAGAATGTGAATGTGCTCCAAAAATGAATTTTAGAGAAATAGAAGCCAACACATAGTGAATCAAGCAAAACAGTTTATTTTGTTAACATATATAAAACATATGACAATAACAGTGCAATGAAGTGATTTGTAAAGACCTAAAAACGCTATCTCCAGTGAACCTCTGAGGAATCACATCATTCTCCCTTTAGAAAGACTTGGGATGCAGAAAATATATAAATATAGATATAGAAAGAAATTTGTTTTGCTTGACTACCTATTATAAAGGTTTTTCTTTTTTTCTTTTCTTTTCTTTTCTTTTCTTTTTTTTTTTTTTAAAAAGCAGCTAGATGGTGCTATTTAGTATTGATCTGGAGTCAGGAAGACCTGTGTTCAAATGCAACTTCAGTTGCTTATTATGTGACCCTGGGAAAATCATTTATTCTCTTTCTGCTTCACTTACTGCTTCCATAAAATAGGGATCATAATAACAACTACCTCTCAGGATCATTTTGAGGATCATATGAGATATTTGTAAAGTATATAGCAATAAAGTGCAAATTGGGAAGTCAAGATAGAGGAAAAGGAACAATAATCAACAAAGATGCCCACTGAAACATTTTTTTAAAATATATGAGAACACAAAGGAAACACAGTTGAGGAGGCCAGTTTTGAAATTAATGTAAAATTGATTGTATGCTTTTAAGTGTATATAATGGAGGCTCATAATTTCTTGCACATCTTTTTGTGTATTTTAATGTGTTTATGGAAAAGCTTATAACTGGTTTTTTGATCTTTAAGTTCAAAATAAAAATAAAAAAAGATTAAGGCTCAGTAAGAAATGATGCAGAGAATGGCCTGAATCTCATTATCCAATTTTTTTTTTAATAACTTTTTATTGACAGTACATATGCATGGGTAATTTTTTACATTATCCTATGCACTCACTTCTGTTCCGACTTTTCACTTCCTTCCCTCCACCCCCTCCCCTAGATGGCAGGCAGTTTTATACATGTTTAATATGTTATAATATGTCCTAGATACAATATATGTGTGCAGAACCAAACAATTCTCTTGTTGCACAGGAAGAATTGGATTCAGAAGGTAAAAATAACCTGAGAAGAAAAACAAAAATGCAAACAGTTCATACTCATTTCCCAGTGTTCCTTCTCTGGGTGTAGCTGATTCTGTCCATCATTGGTCAATTGGAACTGAATTAGATCTTCTCTTTGTTGAAGATATCCACTTCCGTCAGAGTACATCCTCATACGGTATTGTTGAAGTGTACGATGATCTCCTGGTTCTGCTCATTTCACTCAGCATCATGATCCAATCTTGATCTTAGCAGGAGGAGCTGAAGATTTTTAGCCCATCTCATTAATATGCCCATCCCCTTTTTAATTGTTAACCAATCAGGGGTTGATTTTCATCTGTCGGGGGAGGGGGCCTTTTC
Source organism: Sarcophilus harrisii (assembly GCF_902635505.1). Classification (NCBI taxonomy): domain Eukaryota; kingdom Metazoa; phylum Chordata; class Mammalia; order Dasyuromorphia; family Dasyuridae; genus Sarcophilus; species Sarcophilus harrisii. The sequence goes on from NC_045429.1 coordinate 422,311,612, forward strand.
CAAAATTATTTAAGCATAATTTGATATCCATGGTTTTGTTTTTAGTGGCTAAAATTTTTATTACTTGTTAGCCTAATTAATAAAGTGTTTATTAATTATCCAGGAATTCTGTCTCTCAGTTTTTCATTCATCTCCATTTCTACAACAAATAACTTTTGACAATCCTTTTTAGGGACTGCAAATTGCAATCAGAAAAACTAGATTCAAATTCTATAAGTTATTTAACTTTTGGGGGCCTCAAAATTTGAGTTTTCTGTCTTATAAAATGAGATAAATTAGATGATCATTTAGATTCTGTGATTCTGAAGTTATACTATTAGTATTTGCAACTCAAACTAAAGTGTTTATAGTGACAAATTACAGTCTGAAGGTCTCATTTTCTTCATCTTTAAAATGAAAATATTGAATTGGTGACATAATTTAAAGTTTGAATTCAGGGGCCATGTTTTATATCTTCATAGCTGTAATTTTAGTTTGAATAAGTATTTTACTTTTTAAAATAGATTCTATGAATAAGTTACAATAAGCAATTAGAAATAACAGTTGATTGTACTAAGTCAAAAGTTTTATTTAAAAAGCAGATTAGACTAGTTTTTTTAGCATAGCACTTAAACCCACTTAGTATAAGAGCAAATAGACATCAGATAAGAGCAAAAGTTCCTGAATTTTTTTTTTTTTTAAGGATAAACTGTATTCATTCTGTTCTGGGTAAAAAGCAGACCCTAATAGTTTTTATAAAATTATCTATCACAAATTTTTTAAAAATCTGGTGTTCAAAATGGTATGATTGAAGTTTTGGGGCATTAGCTTCTTATGTAACATTTTATTTCCCAAAAATGTCAATTAGAAAGCACAACAAAAAAATTGGATGATGTACGACTATCCAAAAAAGTTTAAAAGAAAAAAAATGCTATATTGGCATATGGCAATATACTGATATAAATATGCAAGAAAATAGGGCCATAGAATATGCTATGTATCTATGTGCATATAAATATAATCCATGTATATGTAATGTGGGTTTTTAATCAATACCATTTTATTTTATTGTAACTTATAGTAGTTTTTCTCTCTTAACATTCACTGTAAATCCCAGCTTCCTTGAACAAGCAGATTAAAACCAGACTGGCAGAGGGGGAAAGGTTTCTATTGCAACCATGTGTGTCAGAAGAAAGGATTGGGTTTCTTTGCCTGAGAACATCAAGGGGAACTTGCACCTCTGCAGACACACCTCTATTCCTCAGTAATGGAGAGTTTATACTGACTTAGATTTAAATGGGGATAAGGAAAGAGTTTAAATCCACTCTTAGCTCTGGTACTCTGTACAGCCCTCACGTCTCAAGGTATCCAGTTCTGTTTCTCTAATTCAATTCAAAGTGTCAGGTTGGCATTCAGATGCTGATCAAGGTAATGGAGAGAGTTCCCATACACATTTATCCACTTAGAAGAAATTTTCAGTCTCAAAAGGAGTGGATGGCATCTGTGTTCAAAACTGACTTCAAGCATAAACCATTCAAGCTCTGACCTTTCATCTATTGTTGTATATTTATCTCAGATATGGAATAGGAGATGTCATGAAAAGAATACACACATTCGTCCTCTCACTGGGAATTTCTTGGCTAGAGTCATCTTTTGCTGAGTGAACTCAGAAAAATTCCAAGTCATAATGAACACCTATCAGGGTCATTCAGTCACCTTTTAAACTATGTCTGTGATTCAGGAGGTTTGATCCTTGGCACTGAGAGGGGAAGATAAAGAGGCTTAGGTAGGAACCTTCACCCATTCCTAAATAAACCTCTGGTATGAGTTTAATCCCAGTATCTGAGTCAAATTCTGTTTCAGATGATCAAATTTCATTAACTTGCCTAAAATATACTAGCAAATGCAATCACTTGTATTTTTATCAAATGGCAGGGAATGTGTGATACTCAACAAAGCATTAAACTCTTTTATACAATATCTGTAAAAAAAGAATAATATCTTCTTTAGTAGATGGTTAGAAGTAATTAAATTTTCTCTGACTTGGCCCTCTAGCCTAATGGTCCCAACTTTGGATTGTGTGAAGTTGTAGGAGAAAACCCCCAGATGTTTGAAAGAGAAAATACTAAATTTCTGTCCCTTTGAGTGGAACAATTCTCAACAGGATAATTAACTTTCATTTCCCATTGAATAAGGAGGTAGTTACCATCTGAAGTCAACAAGCTTTTATTAGTTACCTATTGTATGTTCAGCAGAAAGGCAAAAATGGCCCTTTCTGTCAAGGAACTCACACTACTGGGGGAGACTACATGCCAACAACCATCTATGGAAAAAGATAGAGATAATGTAAAGTAGAGATAATCAAAGAGTAAAGGTATGATCATTAAGGGAGACTAGGAAAGATTCCTGCAGAAGATGGATTTTACTTAGATTTGAAGGAAGCTCAAGAGACCGTGAAGAACAGAATCCCAGACATGGATGGCTATTCTTACCTGTTTTCATATTCTAAAAAGCAGATTAATTATCTCTATAATTCTGCTATATTACAATGTACTTTTTTCTGAAATTTATTGGGGGAAAAGGATTGGAGCTGGTGATCATGCCTCTAGAATACCAGCTTCCCATGAGAATTTTCTCAGTTTCAGTAAAAAATCCAATCAAAGGAATTCTGCCCTCTCTATGACTTGGTATGGTCCAAGGTTGCACTCAGTATAACCAAAAAAAATTTAAACAGCATGGAGATAAGTTTTGTTCGTAGAATTTTATTGTTAATGCTTTGTGCATTGTTAACCAAAAAAGTTTTTTTCTATGCTTTTTATGAAAAATTTTCAAGTCTTAAGTTATGATTAGGCCATACTCTGAAAATCAATAAATATTTTATTGAGTCTACTTTGTGTAAGTACTGTGGTAAATAATTTGCAGGCATTTAAAACTGAATAAGAGCCAGCATGTGCTAATGGTTTGAGATTCAGCCTTGCAGTTAGTAAAAAATTTGGGCTGAAATCTGGGCCACAGGCCAGATATCTGGGCCACCTCTGAAGTGGCCCTAGATAATTCACTAAGATTAGCAGTTAATGAGATCATTTGCTGAATTACATTGGCATCTTCACTATTCATGCTGGAAGTAGCCAGTATAGGGAAGGGGAAATGTGATTTCCTCCATACTCTTTAAAGTCAGTAAATGTAGTCATACATGGTAAGGTATTTTGTTTTGTTTTTTAGTTTTAAGAACCTTAACTATTTTTCTTAATTTTGAAATCAATGTTATCGATATCTTTTGTTTTTTATAACACCATAATTTCTAGTGTCCCTTTTTCCCCTCCCCTTTTTCTAGAGAGCCATCCCATTAAAAGTAATATTTTTAAAAGCAAAAAAGGAAGGGAAAATTAACAAAGTCAAGCACCATATAGATAAAAAATAGGACAATATATATAATGAGCCATACCTATGTCTCTCTGCTAAAGAATAGCATGGAATTTCTTATATCTCTTCTTTAGACAATGCTTATTCTCTGTTATTTTGCAATATTTATTATTATTTCATGATTGTTCTTTCCAAATACATTTTTGTAGGCATATATTTTGTTTTTCTTTGCTTCATTCTGTATCATATTACATAAATCTTTCATTGCTCTTCTATATTTCTCATGTTTGTTGTTATGATACAGTAATATTCCATTATGTTCATGTACCATAAATTGATCATTCCCCAATCAGTGAATATTTTGTTTCCAATTCTTTATTACTGTTAAAAGTATATAAATATTTGTTGTATGTGAAGACTCTTTTTATTAATGATCTCCTTGACATATAAACCTAGTAGTGGGATCTCTGGGTATGTTTTGTCATTTTATTTGCAAAGTTCCAAATGACTTTTCAAAATAGACTAGTTCTGCTTATCTTCCCACAATTCCTTCAACATTAAGTATTCCCATTGTTTTTGATCATCTCATGAGGCTTTAATGTGTAAACAAGATGTCTCAAGCCTTGTGATCCCTTTATAAAGTGAGAGTCTGTTTGTATGGCAAGCAAACAAATTATGCGTGCTTCTGAGGCTTTAAATTTCAGTATTCCAGTTTCAGAACTGAGGAATCCATATTTTGTTAGGGATACCCTGAAGGGCAAAGATATGGGGAATTAAAGGAGCTTTCTCTCTAGCCAAATTATGTCATCAGAGCTACTGGACCAGTAGGAAACAGTGCATCCAGCTTGATGCACCTGAAGCTAGACATCGATATAGAAACACTCAGCAGATGGAGGATCTTGACAAACAAACAGCAAGGAAGAATCTTAACAGTGGACTCGGGGAAAGGAGCAGACCCTGGACGTCCAGCTGAGCCTTCTACCTGAGACACTGCACCAAAATTGAGTTTTATGGAGACCTCACAAAAAAGAAATTTGGGGTTATCTTCAAGGAACCCAACCCTCATAGAAATATAAAGTGGGGGAATAAACCAGAAGGTGACTGCTACCTTAAGTTCTAATAACTACTTTTATTATTGTAGTTCATTAGCTTCCATCAATGTGCTTCTCATTAAGAATTAGCCAGTAAACTATTAGCTTTTGGGGAAAAGCATTTACTATTAGGGCATAGTAAAAATAATTGGTGTAAAACATTCCCCCCCAAAACCCTGGGAGGCATTCTCACAAATATAAAGAGTGGGTTCAACATAAACTAAAATGCTACTAAGACAGATATGTAAGATATATGTGTATAGGGGTAATTCAAAATTCCTGTTAATACACAGCATGAAACCCTTTCAGAGTTTTCCTTAGAAATAGTGGTGCTTGTTGGTCAGACTACTCAGATGGGATCCCAGTGTCTGATCCTTTCCTGGGGTTATAGACAACACTATTCTCTGCTGAGACAGGTTATACTCCTTAAATCTGCTTTCTCTTTCTGGTGACTACTTTTATATCTGTCTTTGCTCTAAACTAGATTCATTGGCTCTTTCTGGTTCAGCAGCTGCAAGGAAATGCTACAGCTACCACTCCTACCTCATCTTGTAGCACATTCTCTAGTCTGCTCCTTTCCTGGGGCTATAGAAGTTTTAACTCTGGAACTGGAACTCCTGAAATTCATTCAGTTTTTTAAAGCCCTGAGAGGAATGAATAGCTTGTTTAATTAACTAATCATCATGTTCTCTTCGTGATGGAAAGATGTTTGAACCCCAAAAAGGGATAATAGGATATAAATGCATCTTGCTTACATACTTTATTGTGTACTAGCTATAGATCATATATCACTATATTATATGAACTGGTGAAAAATCATTTCATTGCTCCCTTACATACGCAATGAAATCACAAGTCCTGATAAAAAGAAAATAAACAGGGAAACAGGGCAAACCTTCAAGTAGTTTACAATCTATGAGAAGAAATAGGATATATCACATAAGTTAAATGTTTTTAAAAAATAAGTGGCTACAGGACAATCACATAGCATTCAATAATATATGTAGACAATGAAGGCTAATTTGATTTTTAAAAACAAAATAGAATTAACAAAATTAAAAATTATGAAAGAGGTTATAATAAATGGAGAGGAAGTAAAGAAAACAATCAGAAACTGCTCTATTGAATTATGTGGTTATAAAAACTGAACATCTAAATGAATAAATGCTTACAAAAATATAATAGAACCAAAACTAACAAAACAAGAAAAAGATACGAAATAACTATGTCAAAATGAGAAATTGTACAAGCCATTAATGAATTCACATGAGAAAAATTTAAAACAACACTCTCCAGATAACTTTAGAACGGCATTCTTACAGATAAATTTTCATTCTATGCCTTCAAACATAAAGAAGGTATTCTGCCACATCTTTTTTAATGAGATGAACATGTTCCTGATTCCCATAACAAAGAAAAAATACATCAGAGAAAGAACTATAGACTGTAATGCCAAAAGAAACTGAGCAAGACAGAGATTACAATTCAGTAATTTATTAAATGGAGAGAAATACTGGGACAATGGATCCCAGGGCTAGACGAAACTATCATCTCAAAGAGTCTGGCCCAGAGTATCCAGATAGCAAGCCTTTTATGGAATAACAAGAACAATGACTTAATGCAGAGACCTAGGTGGGGATAACCTCATAGATGGAGGTTACTGATATTCTAATGACATTAAGGAATGTCTATAACACCTTTATCTCAACCATTAAGAGGGAATGGTCATAACCTTAAGGCAGAATTAAGAAATAGGACAAATGGAGAAACTGGTCACCCCATTAAAAGTGGCCTTTGGCATTACAAGACTACTGTAATTAATTGAAATTGCTACAAAATAGTGTTTAAAATACTAGCAATAAAAAACTTTTCAATATGATCAAATTGGAATTCTATCAAGAATTAAAGATTGGTGTGTTAGGTAAGGGACAGCTAGGTGGTGCAATGGATAGATTGATGGCCTGTAATCCAAAAGACGACTTCAAATTTGATCTCAGGCATTTGTTACTGTATGATCCTAGGCAAGTCCTTTAACCCTTTTACTTCAGTTTCCTCATCTCCAAAATGACCTGGAGCAGTAAATGGCAAACCACTCCTGTATATTTGCTAAGAAAACTCCCAATAGGGTCATGAAGACTAAGAAATGACCAACAATGAAAACTTGAATGATAATAAAAGAATATCTTTCATTATCAGATGCAAAAAAAGAGCATTCATTTTTAAAAAAATCATAGATAGGAATAAAAAGAATTTTTTCTTAAGATGAAAAAATATCTAAAATCAAGAGCTAACATCATTTGCAACAGAAAAACTTTAGAAGCTTCTGCAGTTAGAACAGTAGCAAACTGTAGGTCTAACCATGGTAATCCCTACTAATAAATTCTGATGATTTCTTATTATTTCTAGGACCAAAAATGAAGCCCTCCATTTGGTATTTAAAGCTTTTCACAATCTAGCTTCTTCCTATCTTCTTACACATTGCAACTCTCCAGTAACCCTATTCTAGCCATTTTGACCTACTTGTTTAACTCAAATCTCACCTTCTGCAAGAGCTCTTTCCCTGTTCCTTTAGCTACTAGTGCTTGATATTACCTTCTATCTATTCTGTATATTTCTTGTGTGCACTGATTTATTTTAACTTGTTCCTCATCCCATCTCTTAGAATGTGAACTATGCCTAAAGGGCTATAAAACTCTCATATTCTTTGATCCAAGTCACTGTTGGGTCTGTATCCTAAAGAGATCATAAAAGATGAAAAAAGACCCACATGTGCAAAAAATGTTTGTAGCAGCTTTTTGTGGTGGCAAGGAATTGGCAATTGAGTGAATACCCATCAATTGAGGAAAGGCTGAATAAGTTACACTATATGAATGTTATGGAATATTATTGTTCTATAATAAATAATGAGCAGGCTTGTTACAGAAAAGCTTGGAAAGACTTACATGAGCTGATTCTGAGTGAAGTGAGCAAAACCAGGAGAGTACCCAGTAACAATAAGATTATGTGATGATCAACTGTGATGGACTTGGCTCTTCTCAGCTATATAGTGTTATCCAAGACAATTCCAATAGACTCGGGATGGAAAATGTTATCCACATCTAGAACGAGAACTATGGCGACTGAATGTGGATAAAGGCATAGTATTTTCATCTTTCTTCTTGTTGTTGGCTTTCTCTTTTCCCTTTAATTCTGATTCTTCTTTCACAACATGACTAATATGGAAATATGTTTAAAATGAAAAAAAATACAAATATCAACTTAAAAAAAAAAAAAGTGAACTCCTTGAGAACAGGGACAATTTTTGCCATTCTTTGTATCCTCAGTGCTTACCATAATTACTAGTAGTTAGTAGGTGCTTAATGAAATTTGACCAATTGGCTCACTAAAGCCCAATTAAGTTTATGTCAATTCCTGGTAAAAATTTATAACTGATAATTAAAGGGATTATTTAAGAACATTTAAAAATATAAGAATTAATACTTATGAATCAGTATTAGTTCATTGAGTACAAATCTTAACCTGATTAGACTAATTTCTTTTTTGACAGGTTTACTAGATCAAAGAAATGCATTAGATATAATATTTTGGATTTTCAGGAAGGAATTGACAAAGTATCTCATGATATCCGTGTAGAAAAGATAGAAAGATGTAGCCTTTATGATACATACTGTGACGTGGGTTTCAAAGTTCTTGACTATTAGATCAAAAAAGTGTTGATTAATTTATTTCAACTAGAATGGAAGTCTGTAGTGATATGTTCTGTTTAACATTTCTATCAGTGATTTGGATGAAGTCCAAGACAAGCATGCTCATCAACTTTATAAATGATGACAAGCTGGGAAGGATAAGTGTTGAAGGAAAGAGAGTCAAGTTCAAAAAAAGATCAAATTGGCTAGAACTGTGGATGAAGCTAAAAAGAGCTAAAAACTGTATTTAATAGAAATAAAGTTCTGAATTTGGATAAAAAAAACTTTATAAGCACAAGAAGGTGGAGTATATGGCTAGGAAGTAATATATAAAGAACTTGGGGTTTTAGTAGTATTGTGTACTATCTAATAAAGTTGATCTAACAATAGTAACATAATGTTTCTGAGGACAACTGGATTGTACAGTATTTAGAGTATTGGAGTTGGAGTCAGAAAGTTTTGAGTTCATCATTTTGAGTTCAAATCTAGCCTCAGATGCTTATTAGCTGTGTGATTCTAGGCAAGTCATTTGACCCTGTTTCTTTCAGTTCCTCATCTGTAAAAGGAGCTGGGGAAAGAAATGGTGAACCATTCCAGTATCTTTGCCAAGAAAATTTCAAAGGGGCCACAAAGAGTCGGACATGACTGAAAAAATGACTGAACAATGTTCAGAACGAGAGACCTGATAGCCTCTACTTGCCAGATTACATCTAAGGTGTTGTAAGCCCCATAGGATTTTGATAAAGTGGATTATGCCAGAGGAGGACAGCAAGGTTGAGGAGGGAACTTAAAACCCTGCTAATATGACAGTCTGTAAAAGGAAACTAGGAAATTTCCTCATACAGATAAGGAGTTTTAGAGGAAATTGGGATAATTGTCTTTAAATATTTGAAAAATGGTCATGTAGAAGATTATACAATCAAGTTTAAAGCTAGAATGGTTTTTAGAAGCCATCAAATTAGCACCCTCCTTCCACCTACCCTCAGTTATTCAGATAAAGTGAGAAGCAGAATGTTTAAGGGAATTACATAGGGTCCCTGTGGCTGAAGAACTGGTTTCTGGTGTCTGAAGAAAGATTTGAACCTAGACCACAATTCAGTACTCTTATCTACTGTACCATACTTGGGAGCAGTGGGTGACAAGTATAGGAAAGCAGATTTAGACTTAGCTTAAGTTAATACATAGTTTTCAGAAATGGAATTAGCCTTTTGGGAGGCAAAGTGACAACAAGTTTCCTATTGGTAGAGATTTTCATGCAGAAAGCTAGATGAGATTCTTGCTTCTGGTCTGAGTTAGAATATATGAACCTCTAGGTCTCTTCCAAATCTTTAATTTCATGGGATATCAGCGGGAGGGAGAGAGTGGACAGGAAGTAGAAGGATTTGGGGTAGTCTGTTCAAGGGAAAATTTTAACCGTCAAATGGAGTGATGAAATTATGCCTGAAAATGGACATGAGAAATAAACAGGATCAAGTAAAGATCTGAAAATAAGGGAATCAAAATAAGGGAAGAATAAGATGGCTAATAAAAGCTCAAAGATGAAGAAAAAGTATAGGAGAGAAGATTAAATATATCCTCATTTAGCAACAAATCTTTGGAAGTTCTTTTTATTTCAGACTGCAAGATCTAGGAGAATAGAAGCAGTTCCTTAAATATATTCTCATAGGATAATAGATTTAGATCTGGAAGACATCTTACAAGTTATCTAGTACAATTCCCTGATTTTATATCTGAATAAACTCAGTTCTAGAAATGCTAAATTATTTGCCCAGGTTATATAGACAAGAAATGATAGAGTTGAGATTTGAATTCAGTTCATCTTTAAATCTGCTTCTTTTTATCTTTTCCAGTGGGCAATGTCATATGTAATCACCACTTCATAAAACTTTTTTGATTTTATTGATTTGTATCTGTGAAATCCTAATCCTAACCTGTTTATCTTGTAGTTTATTTCTTTCTTCTAAAAGTCAGTGAGTTTTTAAAAATATCTGATTAGTTGAAGATTCTTGTAATTTGTATTTGACTAATGTGTATGCAAATACAAAATATTATTACCATCCTTCTCTCCTAATTTTGTTTATGTCAAATCCTTTTGGGAACCAGCAGCATTCCTGTGGTGGGTAAAATTATTTCTATAGAAATTACAATGCAAATATGCTATTTTAGTTATTCCTCAGTTTCTCTTGTTACTGAACATTCAAATGAAAAAGTTGGAAGAGCTGGTTTTATTGTGAATCAAAGGACAATAAAAAAAGTATAATTTCATAGGACATTTGGTCATCTCATATTGTTATACTCATGACAAATATTTGCAAAAAGATGACCATGAAAATGACTACAATTTAAGTATTGCCATCTGTTAAAGAGGCTGAAGAAGTAGAAAAATTCTATGGATTGTTTCCAATACACTAAGGATGGATCCCAAAGAACTTTTAGATGTGATTGCTGAACTTTTAAAAGTTTTGGACAATAAAAAAAGGGTTACAGGACTTGCAGAGAGTAACCATTATCTTTATTTTCAAAAATAAAAAGTATATACTTCAAACTGCAGGCCAGTAAAGTCTATGACAATCTCTGGCAAAATTACCAGAATTGATCATTGTGAATGACCTTTGTTTTGGTAAATAAAATTACTAAGAAGAATCTGTGCCTAGAATTTCTGAAAATAGAAAATAAGATTTTGAGGCAAAATGGAGATGGGGGAAAGTGTGCAGAGAAAGTTCTAGATTAAAAGTAGTTTGTATATACAGGGATGTGGTATGGAAGGGCCTTTACCATCAGACAGTGTCTTCTGTTCCTTAAAATAATTGGCATTGTTCTGGGTGAGGCACAATGGACATGATTCTATAAGGCAGTATAGAAACCACTTTGAGGGTAGAATCCAGAATATGTACCTTGGAAGACTGATTGTGTGAGGAATACAGAGGAAAGAGAGAAAACAGTTAATTATAGGTATCATGAATCAGAAAATGAAACTTTATGTATACAGGAAAGATGAATAATGAAGAGTAAGAAATAAAAATAATAACTTAATGAAGAGCTAATTGAAGGAGAGAAGGTGGGAATGTACTTGACTGAAGAAAAAGTGGATAAAAACAAGAGAGAAAAATCAACTTAATCATATTAAAAAACAAAACATCATGAATTATATAATCATCTCAATAGATGCAGAAAAATCCTTTGACAAAACACAACTCTCATACTTTGAAAAATCCTACAAAGTACAAGGATGAAAGAGTCATTTGAAAAAAATCATAAAAAATATCAGGGTGAAAGCAAAAGCAAGCATCATACTCAGTGGAAACACATGAGAATCTTTTCTAATACAGAATTGAGGCAAGAATGCCCACTTTCATTATTATTATTTATTATTATTTAATAAAGTTCTAGAATTCTTAGCAACATCAAGATGACGAGAGAAAGAAACTAAATACATAAAGATAGATGATGAGAAGATAAAATTATCCCTACTTGTTGGTGATATGATGGTTTTACTTAGAAAATCCTCAGAAATCCACAAACAGATTAATTGAAACAATAGCTTCAGCAAAGTTGCAGGCTATAAAATAAATCTTCAAAAACCAAAAGCAGTTTTATATAATAATAACAAAACAAGAAGCAATAATAGAAAGGAAGATATCATTCCAAATAACTACAAAATGCATAGACTATCTGGGGATTGACCCACAAAAATACACAAGAACAACTAGGAAGTATTGCTAACAAAAAGGTTAGTGGAGGTGACAGAATTCCAGCTGAGCTATTTAAAATTAGCCTAAAAGTTGATCCTGTTACAGTGTTTTACTCAGCATGCCAATAAATTTGGAAAACAACAGTGATCACTAAATTGGAAAAGATCAGTTTTTGTTCCAATTCTAAAGGACAACGCCAAGAATGTTTAAATTACCATCCAATTGCCCTCATTTCATATGCCAGTAAGCTTATGCTTAAAATTATACAAGCCAGACTTCTGCAAGTAAACCAAAAATTACCAGAAGAGCAGGCTGGTTTTTGAAGATGCCAAGGAACGAGAGATCAAATTGCCAATATTTTCTGGATCATGGAGAAAGCAAGGGAGTTGTAGAAAAACATCTACTTCTATTTTATTGATTACACGAAAGCCTTTGACTAGGTGGATCACAACAAAATATGGCAAATCCCCAAATCATTTTACCTGTCTCTTGAGGAACCTGCATGTGGATTAAGAAGCAATAGTTAGAACTCAAAATGGACAACTGATTAGTTTAATAGTGGAAAAGAAATACAACAAGGCTGCATATTATCACCTTACTTATTTAATTATATGCAAAGTACATCATGCAAAATGCCAGGCTGGTTGAATCAAAAGCCAAAATTAAGATTGCCAAGAGAAATATCAACAATCTCAGATAATACAGATACTACGACTCTGGTGACAAAAAAATGAAGAATCAAGAGGCCTTTTGATAAGGATTAAAGAGGACAATGTGAAAGCTGGCTTGAAGCTTAACATTAAAAACAAACCTAAAAACCCTAAACTTGTGGCAATTGGTCCTATCACTTCCTGGCAAACATAAAAAGAAATTGTAGCAGTGTCAGGTATTATATTTTGTGGCTCAAAGATCACTGCAGATGGCAACTGAAGCCATGAAATTAAAAGACAGTTTCTCCTTGAAAGGAGAGCTATGGCAGATCTTGGCAGTATACTGAAAAGCAGAGATTCCATTTTGCCAGTGAAGGTCCACATTGTCAAAGCTCTGGTTTTTCAGTAGCAATGTACGGCTGTGAAAGTTGGACTATTAAAAAATACTGCAGTATCAACACTGTCAAGTTGTGGTGCTGAGAGGACTTTTGAAATTCCCTTGGACAACAAGGAAATTAAATCAATAAATACTTAAAGAAATTAACTCAGATTATTCACTGGAAGATCAAATACTGAAGATAAAGCTTAAACTATTTGGCTACATGATAAGAAGATAAAACTTATTGGAAAACCCTGATGTTGGGAATGATTGAAGGCAAAAGGAGAAAGGGATGATAGAAAGTAAGATGGATAGATGGTGTCATGGAAACAATGAACATGAACTAGAACAAGAAATAGTGGAGAATAAAAGTCTGGCATGATATGGTCCATGATGTTATGAAGAGTTGGATACAACACAATAACTGTACAACAACAACAAATAAATATCTAGAGGAATATTCAGCACTTAAAGCTAAGCTGTGTCAATACAACAAAAATTACAATACTATCAAAAGTAATTTGTACTTTTAATATTCCAATCAAATTGCCAAGGGAAGAGTTTACTAAACTTGATAAAATAATAAGAGAATTTTATTTGGAAAAAATCTAAAACATCAAGGGAATTAATGAAAAGAAGTAGGGATAAAGGGGGAATAGCACTTTTAGACCTCAAATTATATTGTAAAGCAGCAATCATCAAAACTATCTAATTTTAAAAGTATACACACAAAGAATTAGAAACAATAGACCACAGTAATGTTTAATAAATTGAAAAAAAATACTTAGGAAAGGAATATAAATATAATTATAAATTATAATTATAAATCTGGATAGCAATATGGAAGAAATTAGGCTTTGGCCAATACTTTATACTGTACTTTATTCTAAGTAGATGCATAACTTTAATATTAAACATAATACTTTTTAAAAATTGGAAGACTAACAGATAATATATTTCTCACAAGGTATGGTTAGAAGATATATTTTTTTCTTTAAAAAATCAGTATGCATTACTAAAAACTATGTGTCAGGAACTATGCTTGGTGCTGACAATATAAATATGAAGGTATGACAGATCTTGCCTACAAAAAGTTCATATTCTACTAGGGGGAATATGAATACTCCTCAAAAGAAGTAAGTATAGTATAAATCCAGATGAAAGAAGAAATGATTTGGGGAGAAGGGCATAAATAAATTAGGGGAAAAGAAATATTTGGAGAAAAACATCAAGACAGATAAAGACAGAGATAGCAATAATTGCTAGTATTTATGATGTGCACTTAAACCGAGTTTATTTGCTATGTATAGTAGAATTGCACATATTTTAACATATACTGGATTATGTGCTGTCTATGGTAGAGATGGGGTGAAGAGAGGGAGAAAAATTTGAAACACAGAGTTTTGCAAGGATGAATGTTGAAAACCATTTTTATATATATTTTGTTTTTGTTTTAAATTTTATTTTTAAAGCTTTTTATTTTCAAAACATGTGCACAGATAATTTGACAACATTGACCCTTGCATAGCCTTGTGTTTCATATTTTCTCCTCCTTCCCCCCCCCACTCCCTCCCTGAGATGGCAAGCAATCTAATATATGTTAAACATGTTAAAATATATGTTAAATCCAATATGTATAAACATCTTTATACGATTCTCTTGCTGCACAAGAAAAATCAGATCAAAAAGAAAGTAAATGAATAAGAGAACAAAATGCAAGTGTATAACAAAAAGAGAGAGAATGTTATGTTGTGATCCACACTCAGTTCCCACAGTCCTCTCTCTAGGTGCAGATGACTCTCTTCATCACAAGATCATTGGAACTGGTCTGAATCATCTCATTGGTGAAGAGAGTCATGGCCATCAGAATTGATCATCGTATAATCTTGCTGTTGCCATGTACAATCATCCCTTGGTTCTGCTCATTTCACTCAGCATCAATTCATGTAAGTCTCTTCAAGCCACTCTAAAATCATCCTCCTGATCATTTCTTATAGAACAATAATATTCCATAACATTCACATATCATAACTTTTATTCAGCCATTCTCTAACTGATGAGTATCCACTCAGTTTCCAGTTTCTTTTTGCTTATATTTTGAAAATAAAAAAACTATTATTTAAAAAAACTGAATTTATTTGGTTCCCATTATCAGGATAAAGAAACCAAGTCTATCCTGTCTTATTTGCATAGAATGTTGTGAAGCTGGAGTTCACCAGACTTTCTAATCCATCCTCTCTCCAACCTCTGAGATTGTCTTATTAAAATGTTTTCTTGGCCAAACAAAAACAAAGGCAATTACAAAAGATAAAGATAACTTTTGATTACTTAAAACTCAGAATTTGTATAATATTTCTTTGGGAAGCATTTGGAATTCAAGATATACAAAAAGTGCTATATATGTATGTGTATATGTCTATATATGTATGTGCATACATATATAAACACATTCACATATACAGACACATACATATTTCTACAAACATATGAGACTAAACCATTCTCCAATATATAAATAAAAGATATGATAAACAGTTCTAAAAAGAAGAATTGCACAGTATTAACAATCACATGAAAAAATATTTTAAATCACTAAAAATAAGAGAAATACCCACCAAAATAATCCTAAGATTTTTCTTTATCCTGCAAATAGGTGAAATTACAAAAAATGCCAATACTCAATGTTGGAAAGGTTGTGGAATGATAGTCACACTAATATATCTATGCAAATGAGATAGGATGGGCTTGTTTCTTTATCCTGACAATGGGAACCAAATGAACACAGTTTCTTTTTTTTTAATAATAGTTTTTTTTAATTTTCAAAATATATGCAAAAATAATTTTCAACATTCACCCTTGCAAAACCTTGTGTTTCAAATTTTTCTCCCTCCCTTCTCCCCACCCTCCAATAGACAGCAAATAATTGGTGGAGTTGTGGAAAGCACACAATCTAGAATTAGAGAACCTGAGTTTGAAATCCTCCTCTGATACCACAGAGTGATATGGGATATGTCATTTAGCCTCCATTGTCCTTGTTCTCCTGATCTATAAAATGAAGGAATTATATTAGACAATTTCTAAAATTTCTTCCATTTCTAAATTCTATGAGTTTATTTATCTACCCAATCACTCTCCCAGTGAGTGATAGAGGAGTCCTCAGCTGAAGGGTATGCTTGTGGACCACAAGCGTTAGAAAACCCAAACAAGGTTGAACAGTTTGATTGACATAATAGATAGATGACACATAACTTTAAATCAGAGAGACCTGAATTCAAATCCTGCCTCTTAGAATCTGCCTCAAATCCAGACACTTAATTGGTTTTATGACATGGGAAAACATTTAATCTCTTTCTGTCTCAGTTTCCAGATCTGTACAACAGGATCTGCTTTGATGAGTGGTTGTTAGGCTCCTATAAAGCAGAGCTGTCAAACACGTTGGTTCATGCATCCTATAATCTTCCTGAATGGGGGGGGGGGGGGGGGGTCAGATAAGATTAAAATATAATTGGAAAATATTTAAGAAATAAAAATGAAATGAAACATAATATATGATTTTCTAAGTTACTAAGTGTGCCCATAGGAATTCTTATGTATGATTTTATGACCACCGTTTCTATTTTGAGTTTGATATCACCCTTGTAAGAAAGATTTTATATAAATGTTAATTATGATCATGAGTATTATTAGAGACTCAGAGATGGATTTTTGTGTTTTTCTTCTGAAGACCAGCCTAGCTACCTATGGAGAAGTCCATCACCAGAAGTTTAATCAAAAGGTAATTAATTCACTTTTCTGTTCACAGATCTCCTGAAAAATAAAGAGGATGCAATCTATATTAATGGAGAGAGTGCCGACACCAGTGAAATGATAGATCATTTGAAATCTTGAAACATGCACAATGTGAGAACAATTCATCTTGGTACCATCTTGTTCCATTCTCAACATTTAGCATTCAACATTTGACATTAGTTGGTATTTTTAGTAGTGATTCCTAACATTCCAGGGAGTTTTTACTCATCTCCAGGGGTATTGCAAAATAGTTTAAAAATGAATTAATATTCTCTTTCTAAAAACAATATGCCATGTGGTACTTTTAGAAGTAGGGAGTACTCACTGTGAAATCAAACATATGACATGTCCCAACTCCAGAGAGATTAGGAATCTAACACATTCATATGATGATCTACAGTGAGATCTAAACATGTCAGGATCAAATGAAATAATGTATGCAAAGTATTTTGTAAACATTAGAGTTCTTTATAAGTGCTAGCATTTAAAATTATTAAAATAAGTAATTTTTTGCAATTTTCCCTATTTCTAAACATATTTTTACTATTGATATATCGCAAAGAGGTTAATTGCAGTAAATTCCAAGACTTCCTCTCAGAGAACCTTACCTCTAGACCAGGTAATCTGAGGGCCAATATTTTCTGTTATGAATGCTATAATGACAAATTTCATAGAAATTATTGAGTTGATATTTATATTATTTACTTATCATAATATTTATTTATTATATTAAAATTTAATTTTTACTTGACAGGAAGAACTGTCAGAGCTTCACAGAGATTAACTCATTTGAGCTTCACAAGAACTTTGTCTATGTTCACACAGCCAGTTAGACTCAATAGAGGGATTTTTAACTCACTATGTATATCACTCCAGCTTCTATTTCACCCCTCACCTTAAGATTCCCATGACCCTTCAAGTCCCATAGCACCAATTTGTCCCTATCTCTAAATATAATTTCACTTCAAACTTCAATAATAAACAATATGGCAACTACATTTTAAAGTTGTAGGAGAATGTTGTTCTAATTAGTATACTTATAACTCCAAAGCTGTGCTTTCATTTTGTCATGTCCTTTTTAATTGTCCCAGTTTTTTGATCCTTAAAAAAATATCAGCATTGATTTGTTTATATCTAACCACTATATCAATTGTATTTATTTTTCTCTTCCTTGTTAGGCTACTGGAGGTGAACCACTTTTCACAATTTTTATTATTTTCCCCTAAAATTTGGCACAATGTAATGTACATTTTAGGAGCTCAGAAAGTACTTATGACTAATGTCAGTAGACAAAGTTGCTTATTTTTATTTAACAATTTTTATTTTTCTAAGAATTTTGGTTATTAATCACTTTAATCTATTTTCTCTCATGAGGCCTCTGTGAAGTAAGTGGGCGAGAAATAACATCAACCTTATTTTATTAATGGAGGGATTTTTGCAATCTCCCTGAAGGAGCAGGACCATCGATTAGTATCTTGTGGAGGAACCAAGCTGGGGCATGCTGGATGTAGGTTTTTTTGCCTTTATACCAAATAGTCTAATTCATCCTTCTTTCTAAAAAGAGTAGTTGGGATACAGTGGTGAATGCAAGAACACAAGGTCTCCACTATTTAATCACTCTAAAATATTCATACATTTCCCACAAGTCAGAAGGAACTGTATTATGCACTGAGTGGGAAATCCTGTGTTGGCAATATAATACCCCTCACTTGTTGCTTTGCATTGAGGTTTTTGCTTGTGTTTTTTTTTATTTGGTTTGTTGGGGTTTGGGGGTTTGGGGCTTGTGTATGAGGAATGGGGTAGAAGGACATATATTTGGTTTTTTCAATGTGGGGATTTTCCTGATATGGAAACTCACTCACCACTACAGATTACAAATTTGTCCGTAACTACAATTTTTGAAGGTTACCCTGACCACTCAGGTTAAAACTTATTTGGCCCCAAGAAGAAGAAATGGAAGTTTCAAAGAGGCCAATTTAGGCTTAATGTAAAGAAAAACTTCCTACAATTAGAACGTGTAGGAGTTGATTGGGCTTCCTTGACACTGATGGGATCTCTCTCCTTGGGGTCTTTAGGCAGATGCAGGGTGACCACTTGTCTGGTGTGTGATGGTGGAGATTCCTTTTGTTTATGGGTTGATCCAAATTGCTTCTAAGATGACTTTCAGCTCCTAATCCACGATTCTGTGATTGATTCTAGGAATACAAGGGATCTAAAGTCCCTTTTCACCATCAATCTTGACTGCTCAAGGGCACCAAGAATGACCATTTAGGAGCAATGAGAAAAAAATACAGTTAGTGAGATCTATGAAACTATGCCAGTAGCAGGAGGGTTTGATGGTGGGAATTATTTACAACTAGACCAAACCAAGATCAATGTAGTATTGAGAATCAGCCTGAAGGACATCCCTGGAAAAGAACAGGCCAATTGCACTTGGTATCTCCTTTCTGATCTCTGTTCAACAGTAGAGATTTGTCTTTGAGTCAACAGGAGCTGGAATCACATTCTTTCTGATGCAAAATGGCCATGAGATGCTGAGCCAGTCACTTATTCAGTGCACCAGAAAACTTGTGAAGATTCAGGACAGCTCCTAATTTATAATGATAAAAGAAATTTTCCTCACAGGTGAATTTCCAGTACTAATGAAATCACAAGTTCATTCCAATAATGTAATAACAATCCAGAAGTGGTTGGCAATTTCTATCTGAAAAATTAACAAGGTAAAAGGTAAAAATTAAAAAAGTAAAAGGCTTCTGTGATGTACAAAGTAAGTTTCTAAAAAAGAAAAGCAGTTTTGTTTGTGTGTTCATATGTGTATATATAAGTGTATGCATATATGTAAACATACATACATACATACAGATAGCTATTTGTATTCTTCATAGTTCCTAGAGCAGCACCTTGCAAGCATAAGATAATATTTGTTGATATATATATATATATATATATATATATATATATTTGTTGAATTGAATTGTCTCAAAGGAAAGATATAAAGCTTAGAGTATAAAAGATAAATAAAGCAATCTTTTTTTTTCTCCTTTTGTAATTAATTGTCTTTCTTTAGCAACAATTTTCTGTTTATCTTTTAGTTAGAAGATCAGAGTTTGGCTCACATTTTAAAGATTCTCTTCTTGGAACACCAATGTTCCTTCTCTATGAGGTTTAGACCATACTGGAAAATTGGCCTGCATGGGAAAACTAGCTGAGAGAATCACCCTGCAAGGCACTGAGAAGGGACACCTTCCCAGGCCAGCAAAATTTGCCCCTGGGAAATTAAGGGGGCCTGGTGCATCAGAGCCATTTCTGCAATATAACCCACTGGAAATGTGCAGCCAGGCACAAGGGGAGAAAGGGTAAAACAAATAAAGCTGCTGCCCATTTGGAACACACTCTGTCTCCTTCCACATCTGCAGGACATTTAGCCGCTTGCATCTGGTTGTGTTTGTGCAAATATAATTCCATATTCACTAATAATTCCTGGGGCTAAAGGCCCCCCCCTCTGGTAACCTTGTTAATATTCTCTCAAGGCCTGGTGTGAACGCCTCACAGCATTTTGATTAGAATTCAATCTTGTGTTTTTTTTCCCCCCTCTGTCTCTTTCTCTCTCGCTCCTCTTATGCTTCTCTGGCCTCCAGTTTCCTGGCCACCCACATGACGAGACATTCTCCCTCCCTTTCCCTCTCCATTCTCAGTTTCAAGGAATTTCCTTGTGTCAAAGGCAAAGTGTGATTGACATATTTTCCCCCTCTTAAGAGCAATCTTTTTAGTGCTTGATTTAACCATCTCCTTATGGGGCTCCTATAATCATTACCTAGGTGAGACTGAGAACCTCTGCTCACCCTTTATCCTTTATCCTAGCCCCAAAGCAAAGCTGCTCTTTAACATTATTTTTAAGAGATAGTGGAATTTCCTTTTTTCTATTACTGTAGTTTAAGGCCCTTCACTAGAGAAATAGGGCCTTTGGAAAGTCGGAACAAATTTGGAAGACCATGAAGACCGACTGGCAAGCCTCTGCAACTGTCATCAGTTCTAGTCTAGATAAATGCTGAGAGCCTCATTGTAAGAAATTAGGTCACCAAGTTGTGGTAAAATCATTATCTGCCATATAGTCTTAAAATGTATGGAAACTATCATTACTTACTTACTGTCCATACTTAATTGGCTTAGTAGAGTAAAGCTTTAGCCATTGCTAAAACTTCCTTGTAGCTTTAAGTCAAAGCCAGCCTTTGAGGAGGTGGGTCTCCTCTAGACCAACATGGCCCATATAGAGGCAATATAGCTGAGATAAACTTAATGTTGTATTCATGCTACATATTCTTCTGTAAGCCTAAATAAATCTACTTTTTTGTTAACTGTTAGATAGTCTACAAGAGTCTCATTTGGTTCCAATCCACACCCAAAATATCAGACCAGCCTATGGCACAAATTATATTTTTTGGTCCCAGAAACTCATGGAATTGCCTATTAAGGAAAGAACAAAGAACTTATGATCCACTATGGAAATGATAACCAAAAAGTCTTGGACAGTATTTTATGGGCAGTTAGGTAGCACAGTGGATAGAACACTGGGCTTAGAAATAGGAAGATTCATCTTCATGAGTTCAAATCCAACCTTAGCCACAACTGAAAAATTACTGGACAACAACAACAAAAACCCCAGCATTTTGCCAGCAAATTCAAATGGTTATTTAGTGATTTAGGCCCTGAAATTAAAGTTATTTCCAGAACAACAACAGCCCAAGCAATGGGGATTCCTTGTACCCCATTCTGTTTGCCAGTGTTCTTTGGGTATCCTGAAGGTAGTACTGCCAATGTGAAAACTAGGATGATACATGTGACAGTCAGTTAGCGGCTCTACATTTTATTAAAGCCACTACTAGCAAGCTAGAGAGTAGCCAAAAAAAGATCAGAATGACCAGAATGGGAAGGACCCTGGAGAGCAGCCAGAGGAAGAGGATGGCAATGGGGAGGACCCAAGGCACCATATCACATAAAGATCACATATTAGGACAGAGAATGGCTACCTTGGAGAAGAGTTCCTTAGGAAGGGCATAATAACTGTCTTCAAATATCTGAAGGTGAGTCATAGAAGAATTGTGTTTGTTCTACTTGGTTTTAGGTGGCAAAAGGAGGAGCCAAATAATATGATCTGTCTTTTCGTCTCTTACTTGGTTTTCCTATTTTGTCTTCCTAGAGGCCAAAACAAAAGGAAAAGAATAAACTAGAATGATTATGTTTACACTTAATAGTCAAATGTCGTCATAAAGACTTTTCTAATTTCCCCTTAACTGTGAAATGACCTCAACTTCCTCTAAGATTCTAAGGCCCTTGTACAAACCTTTTCCAATTTACCTTGCATTAGAATTAATTGTTTTCTGTCTTTCTCATAACTTCCCTCCCCCACACACACACTCCCTTCACCACTTCTACACTGTAACAGACTATAAAAACATTTTTTCTTGCATATAACAGGTGCTCATTAAATATTGTTAATTTGATCTGATAATCACAAGAGCAAGAATTTCTGATAGGGAGGGTTGTTGAACATTGGAGAAAGTAGACTTCTATACAATAACCTAATTCCAGAGAACCCATGATGAAAAATTTAACTTACCTCTTGATAGAGAAGTGACAAACTAAATATGTAGAATGGGACACATGTTTGGACAAAGCCAATGTTGGAATTTGTTTTTATTTACTATAAATTTTTGTTGTAGCGTTTTTTTTTTTCTTTTTTTCAGGGGAGAGGTAGAAGTCAGAGCAAGAAAAGGTGAATACATGATAAGGGAAATAATAATAAAAAAAGAAACATCATAATTTTCTTTCATGATGTCAACCATAAAATGTTAGGTGTGCCTTTCCCCCTCAAAAAAATTCTATGTCTCAGAAATTTTATTTTGTAGCCATCATACATTCCTTAATTTTAAAACTTTTTGAACTGTACATATTTAATGACTATACCATCTTTAGTGAAAATGTAACCTTGTGGCATATTGAACAAAGCATTGTAACTAGAGTCAGAAGACAATTTGGATCCTGGCTCTAACACTTGTTTGTTGAGTGATGTCAGGCAAGTAACCCAGTCTCTTCTTCCTGTCTTTAAAATTGAAATAAATACTATTTGCCTCACTGGGTGTTGTGAGGACCAAATGAGGCAATTCATTTAAAGCATTTATAAATTATAAAGCACTATATAAACACCCTAGTTGTATTATTACCCACAACATAGGGTTGTACTTCCTTGTATTTTACTTTTCCTTTTATTTACTTTTTGCCTTCCTTTTTTCAAGATTCAAACAATATCCTTCACTTCTCTATAATTTGGTAAACATGTTTACCCTGTTTGTAGTTTCCCTGAATATCTTTCCCCTTTTTCATTTTGCCAGATTGAAAATCTCTAAATTTAAAATTCTACCCACCATTTAGATACAGCATACACAGCCTGTCACTGAAGCTATACTTGACACTTCTCCAGTTTGATGGCAGCCCACTCTGCAAGGTTCTTCAACAGGACTGACCATCTATGGAAAAATCCAAAGTGAATCTCTTTGTGGTTTTTTAGCAGTCTGATTTGGAGCCACAGGAGTAAATGATTGTTATTAAATTGATCAGATTTAGGCAGTTTGGGACTAAAATGAACAGTTCAGTAAGGAACTGCTAACATGATTAGGTAGATTAGGGAGGTTTATGAGAGCAGACCCTAAAAAGACTATGACTTATGAGAGAGACCTCATGCACAGGTGTCATTGATGAAAACATGAGAGGGCTATTACTTGTGATTTTCTAAAATAAAACAGTGGTTGACTGAAACATGTAGACAATACAAAATCCTCTTGTGATTATTATATGTTGATTTTTTTTAGCATTTAGCATAAATCAATGCTAATTTAGCATTAGAAAAATATTTCCTTGTAAGGAATGAATAGAGATTTCCTGATCTGTGTCTATAAAGGAAGTGCCATGTCAAGGGAAAGACATTTTTTCAACTGCTTTTTTTTCTCCCAAGACTTGGACAAGAATTACATAGTATGGATAAGTACAGATGTGTTATACTCCCATAATTGGAGGAAATGGCCAAAGCCATAAGATCACAGATCCATGTATTTTGAGATGTTCTCTAAAGAATTATAATTGAGGGCTACACCAAGGGTAATGGGAAAAGAATGTAATAGGTATGAGAAGTTGTAAGACATTTCCACTAAAAATTGGGCTGTGATTGTGTAAAAGGACATCAATAGATACATATGAAACCGAAGAAAAAAGATAGATTACACATAGAGACTGAAGACTAATCAGTGGACTACCCTTTTGCTCTCTTGGTAATCACATAATGGCAATGATAGCTTACATCATGTTGGGACAGCCTCTTATAGCATATTTATGGAAAGGGATGGAAAGAGTTGCAAAGGATGGATAAACAAAAGAGACTTGTTTTTTACATTGTTGAATGAAATACCACGTTGATGAGACTATGGATCCATTGAAGTATCTAAGAATTATTTTCTGGACATTTACTCATGTCAATGGGTATTTTTAAACTTTAAATTTTAATACAATTGTAACATTTTCTTCTGTGATAGTATAGGAAAACTATTTTTAAAAAAATATATATAAATAAAACCAATTAATGGGGGATGAGGAGGAGGAAATTTGTCATATCTCATATTCCACACAAATGGGAAAAGTCAATTCAAAAGGTCAGTTCCTACATTTAACTCTTAATGAGTTTGGTTTTTTGTATTGTGAGCACCAAGTGATTTTCTTGATTTTTTTCTACTCTATTCCAACAATCTGAGGATGCTATTCCTGGGGCTATGTTTACATTGGGGGGAGGGCATCATCAGCCATCCTGATCTATATCTTGTCTTTCTGAGGGTCTTCCCCTCCCAGATTGATGTTTGTTTGGTTTTTTTAACTTTTTTTGCCTTATTAACTTATTTTGCCTATCTATCTTTAATCACTGATTAGGCATTGCTTCAGGTCAATTGAGGCCTGGGAAAGACCATAACTTAAAAATGCTAAGATCTCCAACTGAATTTCTCCAGTTATGCCGCTCTCTTTCTTCTCACTGGATACAAATGTCTCTGGTGAACTGAGTGAGGCTGATGACTTTGCACAGTCCTCTCTTACTTAAATTCAATTCACTTGCAAGTCATGGCATCACCTTCCTGATGTCATGATCCTTTCCAAGAATGAAAGAGAAACCAGATCTTTGGAGAAGGGAGGAATTTTTGACCAAAGAAGAACTAGAGAACATTATGAAATGCAAAATGGAAAATTTTGATTACATTAAATTGAAAAGATTTGTTCAAACAAAACCAATGCAATCAAGGTTAGAAGGCAAGCATAAAGCTGAGAAATAATTTTTACAGTCAGTATTTCTGATAAAGCCCTCATTTTTAAATTATATAGGGAAATAAACCAAATTTACAAGAATACAAGTTGTTCCTCAATTGATAAATGGTCAAAGAATATGGAACAGGTAGTTTTCAGATGAAAAATTAAAGCTATCTATAGTGATATGAAGAAAATGTTCTTATTCACTATTCATTAGAGAAATGCACGTTAAAATACTTGTGAGGCACTACCTCATACATATCAGATTGGCAAAAAGATATTGATAAATAAGGAGAGGATATGGGAGAACTGGGACATTAATGCATTATTGGTGGAATTGTGAACTGATCCAACCATTCTGGAGAACAATTTGGAACTTTACCCAAAAGGCTACCAAACTGCATAAACTTTGATCTTGCAGTGTCACTATAGGGTCTGTATCCCAAAGAAATCATAAAAGAGGGGAAAGGATCCACATGTGTAAAAATATTTGTAGTAACTCTTTTTGTGGTGGCAAGTAATTGGAAATTGAGTGGATGTCCATCAAATTGTGTGTGTGACTTATTTTTTATTATACTTTATATTTTCTGGTTATAAATGTGTATTAATTTTTATTTATTAATGCATTAACATAACATATTATTTAATTAAATGATCGATTAATTATATAATAATATCTTTATTAATTTTCATAATACATATTTTTATGAATCATGTTAGGAGAGAAAAATCTGAACAAAAGGGAAGAATTACAAAAGAAAGAAGAAGAAAAAGGGGGGAGGGGAACATAGCATGTGTTGATTTACATACATTCTCTATAGTTCTCTCTCTGGTTGCAGAAAGTGTTTTGTATCCACAGTTTATTGGGATTTATTGGATCACTAAATTGCAGAGAACTAGGTCTTTCATAGTTGATCATCACACAATCTTGCTATTAGTGTACACTGTATTACTAGTTCTACTTGTTTCGCTCAGCATCAATTCATGTAAATCTTTCCAGGCCTTTGTAAAATCAGTTTGTTTGTAATTTTTTATGAACAATAATGTTCCATTACCTTCATATATTACAATTTGTTCAGCCAAAATCCAATTGATGGTCATCTACTCACTTTCCAATTCTTTGCCACCACAAAAAGAACTACTACAAACATTTTTGCACATGTGGATCTTTTCCCCTCCTTTATGATTTCCTTGGGATACAGACCCTGTAATAGCACTGCTGGATCAAAGGGTATGTCCAGTTCTATAGTATAGCCCTTTGGGTATAGTTCCAAATTGCTCTCCAGAATGGCTAGTTCATTTCACAACTCCACCATCAATGCATTAGTGTCCCAGCTCTCTTACATCCCCCTTCAACATTTATCATTATCTTTCCCTATCATCTTTGCTAGTCTAAGAGGTGTGCCCTGGTACATCAGAATTGTTTTAATTTGCATTTCTTTAATCAGTAGTGATTTAGAGGATTTTTCATATGACTATAGATGTCTTTAATTTCATCATCTGAAAATTGTTTGTTCATATCCTT
This sequence comes from Sarcophilus harrisii, assembly GCF_902635505.1. Lineage (NCBI taxonomy): Eukaryota > Metazoa > Chordata > Mammalia > Dasyuromorphia > Dasyuridae > Sarcophilus > Sarcophilus harrisii. The sequence goes on from NC_045429.1 coordinate 422,338,106, forward strand.
TGACCACTTATCAATTGGGGAATGACTTGTATTCTTATAAATTCAACACAGTTCTTTATATATTTTAGAAGTGAGGTCTTTATCAGAAAACTGGCAGTAATTTTTTTCACAGCTTTGTACTTCCCTTTTAATTTTGTTTGTGTTGGTTTTGTCTGTGTAGAAACATTAAATTAAGGTAATCAAAATTGTGAATTTTGTATTTCATAATGTTCTTTAGTTCTTCTTTAGTCATAATATTTTGCTCTCCTAATTTGCTTATGGTATCATCCTTTGCGGCAATATACCCATTTTGACCTTATTTTGGTATGGAGTGTGAGATGTAGGTCTATGCTGAGTTTCTGACATATTATTTTCCAATTTTCCCAGCAATTTTTTTTTTGAAATAGTGAGTTTTTATCCCAGAAACTGGAGTTTGAGGATTTACCAAATACTAGATTACCCTAGTCATTATTGTGTCATATATCTCTAACCTATTCCATTGATCTATAACTCTATTTCTTAACCAATACCAAATGGTTTTGATAACTAATGCTTTATAATATAGTTTTAGATATAGTGCTACTAGACCACTATCCTTTGTAGTTTTTTCATCAGTTCCTTTGATATTCTTTACTTTTTATTCTTCCAGATAAATTCTGTTATTATTTTTTCTAGGTCTAGGGCAGTTTGATTAGTATGGCACTGAACAAGTAGACCGATTTATATAGAATTATTGCTTTTTATTATATTAGCTCAAACTACCCATGAGCAATTGATATTTTTCCAGTTGTTTAGATCAGGCTTCATTTGTGTGAGTATTGTAAATGTGTTCATATAGTTCCTGGGTTTGTCTTGGTGCCCATCAATTGAGGAATGGCTGAATAAGTTATAGTAAATAAGTATAATGTAATATTATCATCATATAAGAAACAATGAGCAGGCTAATTTCAGAAAAGTCTGAAAAGTCTTATATGAACTGATGCTGAATGAAGTAAGCAGAACCAAGAGGACATTATACACAGTAACAAGATTATGTGATGATATGACATGATAGTCTTAGCTCTTTTCAGCAATGCAGTGATCCAAGACAATACCAATAGACTTAGGAGGGAAAATGCCATCCACATTCAGAGGGAGAAATTCAAAACTGAATGAATTCAAATCAAGTATACTATTTTCACCTTTTTTGTTTTCTTTTCATTCTCGTGTTTTTTTCCCTTTTTTCTTGAGTTTTCTTTTACAATATGACTAATATGGAAATATATTCAAAATGTATAACCTGTAAAATCTATATCTGATTGTTTATTGTTTTGGGAAGAAGGGAGATAAAAGAGGGAGGGGGGGAATTTGAAACTCAAAATCTTACAAAAGTGAATGTTAAAACTATTTTTACATGTAATTGAAAAAACAAAATAATATATACATATATATGTATGTATGTATAAATAAAAGAATGAAAGACAAACAACAACAAAAGCAGCTGGTCTCAGATTCCTATGTTGATTTCTAAGATAATTTTCTTCATTACTAGTACTTGGGAATTCGAAGCCTATGATACATATGTATAATTTGGGTGATTTTTCCTCAGATCCCTATAAAGCTCTAAATCTATGGTCCTATGATTCTTAAGTGCTTTATCTTATAATTGTCCTTCCAGAAATTCAACTACTCCTTTTTTGCTTATTTCATTTTATTTCAATTCTTTCATTAATTCTTCTTTTACTTTTTCTCTTCAGACTAACTTGGGGGTCAACTAAAATTTTAGTTTCACTGTGTTCAAAAATGTTAAATAATATTGATTTTATCATGTCTTCCCCCACTGTTAATATTTCTCCATCTAGAACACTCAATCTTTTTGTGTCATGAATCCTTTTGGCAGTCTTATGAAACCTGTGAACCCCTTCTTAGAATAATGTTTGCCAATGCAAGAAACAAACTACATAGAATTACAAAGGAAACCAAAGTTTTATAAGAATAAAGTTGTCATATTTTCCACATACAAACTGATATATTCCTTGAAATCTACTCAAATTTCTGGGGGATGATCCAAGGACCCCAACTTAAAAACTCATAATATAAAGAAATGCCTCTTTAGTATAGCTTCCTTTTGTGTACTTTCTCTAAATCACTTCCTTATCTATTATAAAACAGGTATATCAATATGCTGATAAGCACATTTATGCACAGATACAATATATGCATACAGACACCCATATGCTGATACAAATGTATAAAGATACACACATTCACACTCATTTGCAGATACCTTGACAAAGAGAAACACAAACTCAAAAGAATATAACCAGCCTCTTCCCAGTACACTATGCCCAAATAATTTTTTCTCATTAGCAAGCCCTGGTCTCAATTCACTGGAGTTGTCTTTAGGTTTCTAAAACTTTAATGATCAAGTTCTCTTTGTATTCCCTAAATCCCAGACCCTAATTGAGAAGTCCCCAAGGATTACTTTTTCCCATGCTCCTGGATAACAACATACCAGCTGCTTGGGTTATTAAAAAAAGGATATAAAATCACAGTACTACAGGAGAAGGAACATTTAAAGGCAAAGGGAAATACACAGTAGCATATGACAATTTATATTGTACAAAGGCTCTTGTAGAATAATAACAAATCTTCAATATATATTTCAACTCAGACAGCCTATTTTTTTAAATAAAGCTTTTTATTTTCAAAACGTATGCATGGATAATTTGACAACATTAACCCTTGCAGAGCCTTGTGTTTCAGATTTTCGCCTACTTCCCTCCACCCCCTCTCCTAAATGGCAAGCAATTCAATATATGTTAACCGTTAAAATATATGTTAAATCTGTATTGGTCTACCTGCCACTGGGGGAGGGGGGAGGGGAGAAGAGGGGAAAAATTGGAACAAAATGTTTTGCAATTGTCAATGCATTACCCATCCATATATCTTGTAAATAAAAAGCTATAATTTAAAAAAAAATAAAATATATATTAAATCCAATATGTATAAACATATTTGTACAATTCTCTTGCTGCACAAGAGAAATCAGATCAAAAAAAGGAAGTAAATGCGTAAGAAAACAAAATGCAAGTGAACAAGAACAAAAAGAGTGAGAATGTTATGTTGTGATTCACATTCAGTGCTTTCATTTCATTCACATTCATAGTCCTTGATCTGGATGTAGATAAGCCTATTTTTCTTAGCTCTCTCCTGTCTAATTTTTCTCTTTTGTTTGAAACTTGAAATTACTTTGTCCTAGGACTGTCATTTTCAGCTTTCCATGGTCTGTTTTCTCTCTCAGATTCTAAACAAGTACTTGCTTTCTATTACGATTCCAAATTTGGTCATCCTATAGTAAATTACTCTCATTCTACTGACCATGGTCTAGATGAGGATTTTTTAAACTTTTTCCACTCATCACCCCTTTTTGCCTAAGACATTTTCACATGACCTCAAATATACAGATTTATAAAATGGGTGTGCAAATCAAACATATACTATAATCATAATTTCGTGACTCCCATATTTTAGTTACAAGACTCCATATGAGATTGTGAGCCACAGCATAAGAAGCTAGGTTCTAGACAAATCTATTTTTCTCTCAAAAGAAAATGACTCCTTTCTATCCTCTCCTTCATTCCCATTAAATACAGTTAAACATGTTTTATGTGACATGCACTATGGTAAGTTCAATTATAAAAAGAAAAAGACAAAAGCAAAAGTTTCTGGCCTCAAGGACATTACATAGAGGAGGAAGGAAAGGACATGAGGGAGGGGTATATACCGCAGACATAACCGCAGATAAGTAGATAAAGAATAATTTGAGAGGGAAAGACAGAAGGATAGAGAAGGATTCCCAGAGATAATGAGATGTTAAATAAATATTGAAAGGAAAAAAATTCTAAAGGGTAAGATGGGGAGAAAGTATATTTTTTGGCATGGATGATGGCTTATGCTAATGTTTGGAATTAGAAGATGGATTATTGAATTCAAGAAATACTCAGTTTGGGTAGTAATTTGGCAGTAATCTGAAATAAGGCTGAAAAGATAAGTGGAACTCAGATAAAGAAGGAATTTAAATATTAGGCTAAGAAATTAGTATTTTTGTCCTTGGAAGATTTTTTTGAGTCTCGTAGGGGGGATGGGATGACATGATTAAAGCTGTATCTGGGAGAAAATATTTGTAGCTTTGTAGAAGATGAGTTGGAAGGAAGGGAGACTAGTATCAGGGAGAATAGTTAGATAACTATTGCAGGAATCTAGAGAAGAGGTAATAAGGGCTTGAACAAGGAAACTAATACTATGAGTAGAAGGAAATAGATAGGAAAGATGCTATGGAGATTGAATTGACAAGATATGGCAATTGATTCGATATAGGAGATAAGAAAGAAATTAGTATAATAATAATTTCATGTATCGAACTTGGGTGTCTATGATAATGATGGTGCCTTAAACAGAAACAAAGAAGTTTTCATGTCAATCCATTTCTGTTCTGACTTAGTGTCTGATTCTAGAAGCAAGATATTGGAGTCAATATAACCCCAAGTAGAAACCTTGTATGCTTTAGATCTCATGCTTTGGACCTGTTGATCTGCAATCTTACTTCAGGACTGTTCATTTGTAACTTGCTTTCTATTTCTGAATTTATATTCCTACAATGGCCAACACATAACTTCACCATTGTATTGAGCCCTGCTGAAAATTTCTCCAAAGGGCCAAAACAGATTAAATTTTTTACACTTGTCCTTAGCCTCTGGATTGATAATCAGTTCCTTAGCTCAGGGTCATACACTGGACCTGTAGAGACAGATCTTTATATCTAAATATTGTTACTATAATTATAATCCCAAAAATTGCAATTGCAATTTTAATACTAATAATAGCTGTCATATGTATGTATAAAATCTTAAAATTTTGCAAAGTGCTTTCCATTTGTTGTTTCATATGAGCCCTCAACAATCTTGTGAGAAAGGTACTACACAGGTGTTATCACCATTGTACAAATGAGGACTCTGAAGCTCAAAGAATTGTAACCACATTATCAATATTTTCTCATGCTCTCCCACCCCAGTAATCAAACAGGATCATTTCACCATGGTAGACAAGTGGAAATGAATGCACAAATGATTTGGTAGTTATTTGACAAAAGATAAATGAATGGATGGATTTATGATATAGTAGGGTAACAAAGTCTAGGTAATTGGATGAGGGAGAGAATGTAGGAGATAGAAGGAACCACAGGTTGCACCATTTTTGGAACTGGAAAAGTGACATGTTTTTCTTCCCTCTGTCTTTGTTTCTTTGTCTCTCTTGCCATATCTCTCCTCAGCAAGTCACAGCAGATAGAATGTTGAATTTGGAAGTCCTGGGCTTTAACTCCATTTAAGTGTGTGACACTTCCACACAAGTCACTGACTTTTTTGTGCCTCAGGCAACTCCCTAAATTGTACCCACTAAGTCTTAAATAGTTACCCTCTCCATAGAAAGATTTTCATGTAGGGTGTTTCCTATATTGATTAAATCAGAGATATCCTAACTGTGGTGAAGAAGATCATAACATCAGGGAGGTGATACAATTGAATGAGATTTAAGTGAGGGAGGGCTCTACAAGATCACCTGCCTCACTTTCCCCTCCAGAACCATCTGGATACAGTGTAAGATATAGATCAAGATGACTGAGTTTTGGACTAGGTGAAAAAGAGATCCATTGCCTCAATTGCTACCTATCCTTAATCACTGAATGGTATATGCAAGGTACTGAGGCTAGTCAGAGTTACAAAACTAACATCCTTGTTGCTGGTCAGAATGGGAGCTATATGGGGCAACCCTTCTCTCAACCAACTGATTAAAAGTTCCTCAGAACCTTAAACTTGCATAGTCCTTGTTTTGTATGTATGACAGTGTAATGGAAAATCCCAACTGTTTTGGAAATCATAATAATAAAGTTTAATTCTTTGCATAGTCATCACTCTAATTTGCAAATCAGACCAAGGGAGAAAGGCAGCATATATACATCACACACATTTGAATGGAGTGGAATGGAGTATATTTGGCATCTAGAGGACCTGTGATCATAGTCTGTTTCTGCTCTTTATTTTTTGTCTGATCCTTCTCCTGGCTTTGGTTTACACATCTATAAAATGAACTAGATAGATTCTAAGATGTCTTCTACCTCTAAATCTGTGGTAATTGTGACATAGGAAATAAACTGTCAAGCCTAAAGAAAGTAGAGAGAAAAAAAACCTTCAAGAAACTTCTCTAGGTTGGGAGCTGCCATGATTTAATTTTTCAACTACGATTTTCTAAGGTTTTATCTGAAGAACAAAGCTCTCCATGTTTCTCCAGAGAGTCTGTTTGATAGACAGATATACAGGCTTCTGTGGGTGCCCCTTCATTTTGTTTTTCTATTCTATTTCCTCCCAATTATCTCAACAGTTCCTCTCTATGTCTGGTGTCTGAACCTTTTAAATACTTGCTTATAGTAATCACAGTCTTGCTTGCCTGTCATTTAGCCAAATTACACATGTTGAGCACTTTTCATCTTTCCACATAAATCAATCTCTTCAGTCTATTTAATCATTTTGGCAGTTCTATTCTGAATTCCACCCAATTTGATAATGAACATAAGTCTCCAGTCCCAAAGGCCCAGAGTAGGCTCTTGTCAACCCATGGAGAACTCTTGTTCTGGAGGAAGGAAAAATATCATCCTGTGAAGAAAGCCCCATGCTCGTAATTCTTGCTCTTAAACAGTCTTAGAAGGAAGAGGGGCAGACAAGGCTTGTACGAGCAGAACAAGAATAGAATGATTTTGTGGGTAGTATATAACTGAATAATTGCCACCACCAGAAGGTCCAATGTTTAATTGTGTTTGTACACACTCATGATTTTTATCATCATTGCTGCTTAAATTAGATTCTTATAGAAATATTGGCAGATTTTTTTCTATTTCATAACTATTGCTATCTATATATTGATTGATCTATATGTCCATATATTGCTCTCTAGATATCTATTTATTGATATTTATATTTTATATCTACAGAGATCTATATCCATATTTTATTATTTCCTGCCAGATCCACATATGATTTTGGAGTTATTTATTCATTGCAGTTGAAATTTATGCCAAAGTTTCTGCAGGCTCATATTCTCCTCAAATGCTTTTTGCTGTTTTGTAATGCAATACTACTATTTACATTGACCTTTCAATCTAACCAGCTAATGATTTGACTGCAAACAGTTGATTCTAAAATGACTACCACATATATAACTAGTAGCTTCCTGTCATTTAGATTTAGCTTATGTGTCTAAAAGCCATAGCTAAGTGGTTAAAGGATATGAATAAAAAATTTTGACTATTAAAAACCATATGAAGGATTGCTTCAAATCAGCAATAATAAGGGAAATGTAAATCAAAGCAACTCAAGAGGTTTTATAGAAAACCTAGAAAATTGATGTTGAAAGGGGAATGGCTAAACAAGTTGTAACATGAGTGTAACAGAATATTACTGTACTGTAAGAAACAATGAATATAATGAATACGGAGAAACAAGAGAAGACTTGTATGAACTAAAGCAGTGAGAAGTAAACAGAGCCAGAAAAATATATAGACCATGAACAGTGAAAATGAAAAAAATTTAATAATAATAAATATTCTAAACTGAATGTTCTGAAATATTAATGACCAAGCTCTTCCCAACTTTCCCTACTTTTGGGGTTGGAGACTATAAATGCACTTAATTTTGATGAGCTACCTTTTTTCCTTTTTCTTTTAAAATCTTTGTTATAAGGAATGGCTCTCTCGCTGAAGGAATTGTGAAATCAGAATGGTGTTAAAAAAAAAAACAATTTAAAAATAAAAAGAATATAAAACCTCAGTTCGACTATTTCCTCACTTTCATAATATTGCCATGTTGGTAAACACTTAATATAGTGCCTGGTACCTAGCAGGCATGATAAAAATGGTTATTCCCTTCCCATCACCTCTTTATAGACAACCAAGAAAAGGCAAAGACAGATTTCTGTGGCCATGGGCCAAATGTAGTTAGGAAAAAATAATTGAAACAGTGACTGTGTCTGACAGCTTTTATCTCAATTCACATGATAGTCCCTGATCTTTCTAAAGGTAAAAGGCAGGTCCCTTGAAAGCAATGAATAGAATTTGGGATCTAGAATTAAGATCTGAGTTCAAATCTGGCCTCCAACTCTTCCTAGCTATGTGACCCTTAGCAAGTTACAACTTCTATTTGCTTTAGTTTCCTCAATGATGAAAAAAAAAAAAAAAAGAAAAAAGAATCATTATACAATTTATCTTTTAAGGATCAAATGAAATAATATTTGTAAAAATCACTTGGTATGGTGCCTGGTACATAGTAGGCATGATAAAAACTTCCCAACACATCTTTATAGATAATCAAGAAAAGGCAAAGATAGATATGTGGCCATAGGCCAAATATGGTCAGGGCCTGTGACTTCTAGTGCCCCTCTTTGATCAAAAGCTGCCATGAAGGAAAAGCAGAATGAGAGACTGACCTTGTTGGTTAGTTACTTTTGAATGCACCCTGGTTCTGGCTCAAGAGTAAATCAACAAGATTCCTTTTTCTTTTTAGTTAGCAAAACAGAACCAGTTACAGAATATCAGAATATGCTCCAAATTGGGGAGCAAGGCTATTTCATTACATCATCATACTTTTATGGAATTGACCTTCCAAGCTTTTTCCACGTGGTAATTTCATCAGCTGAATCCATTGTGCTTGCTCACCAGCCCCTGTTACTGAGATAATTTAACATTTATTAAATACTTACTATGTTCCAAACACTAGAAGGCACTAAGGATTATTATAAGAATTCTTCTCTTCAAAGGTTTTACCTTTTACTGAGAGAATATATGTATTTAAATAAATAAGGATCATCAAATGGTTTAGGTTTGGTTCATCATCTTCACCTGTGAACATGTATCTTCCAAGAGAATATAAACTCCTTGAGGACAAAATTTATCTTATATTTTGCCTTTGTGTTTCTAGCATCTAGCAAAATACTTGGTACATAGTAGGTACTTAATACAAGTTGGATAACTTTTTTAAAATAATAGCCTTTTATTTTCAAAATACAGGCAACATTTAATTTTGCAAAACCTTGTGTTCCAAATTTTTCTCTTCCTTTCCCTCTCACTTTCTCCCCTAGATAGCAACTAATCCAATATAGATTTAACATGTGCAATTCTTCTATACATATTTCCACACATCATGCTGCACAAGAAAAATCAGATCAAACAAAATAAGAAAAAAAAAAAGCAAGCAAACAATGACAACAACAAAGATGAAAATACTGTAGTGATTCAAAATTCAGTAAATTCAAAATTCTGGAATTGGCCAGAATTGCCTCATTGTTTAAATAGAGCCCAGTCCATTACAATTAATCGTAACCTTGTTTCCATGTACAATGTTCTCCTGATTATCATCAGGAGCATCAGTTCATGCAAATCTCTTCAGGCCTTTCTGAAATCATCTTGCTGATCGTTCCTTATAGAACAATAATATAGAACAATAACATTCCATAATATCCATATGGATATATAACTTATTCAGCCATTCTCCAACTGATGGGCATCCACTCAGTTTCCAGTTTCTTTCCACTACAAAAAGAGCTATTACAAACATTTTTACACATGTGGGTTCTTTTTCTCTCTTTTATGATTTCTTTGAGATATAGACCCTGTAGAGATACTGCTGGATAAGAGGTATGCACAGTTTGATAGCCCTTTGGACATAGTTCCAAATTGCTCTGTATAATGGTTGAGTAGAGTAGAGTTTTACAACTCTATCAACAATGTATTAATGTCCCAATTTTTCCTACATCCCCTTCTTGTTGGATAACTTTTTCATCTTTAATACCACTGCATATCAAAGTTATTTCCAACAAGGGTCCAAAAGTAATAGGTTTTTTTGTCCCATAAATGGAGTGTTATTCTTTCACTATGATAAACTGAGGGGGTGGATTGAAATGTTCAAGATAACTTCCATAAGCAGGTAAATTTTTAAACAAGTAAAGTACTTCTCATTTTCTAAGTTTAAGAGTCACAGAATTGAAAGGGCTCTTAGAGGCCTCTAGTCCAAAGTCTAATTTTTACATATGATGAAACTAAAGCCCAGTGAGGTTATATGATCTGCATAAAATTATAAAGCTAATTAATGACAGAGCTAGGACTTGAGTACAGGTGTCTCAACTCTTAGGTCAATGTTCTTTCTGCTTTGCCACTGAATTTTTGTAAACCAATTTGATTCATTATGGGCCTAAACAGTCATATCATGTTTTGTTTTGTTTCTTTAAGAGGAAATGAAGCTTGAAAATACTCTTTGAAAAATATTACCATATCTCCAGAGACTGTTTGGATATTACATAGCACATAAAAAGCAATATTTGGATGACTTAAGGGGAAATGAATCAGAAATTTATGGGGTCAGTTTTCCTTACATGACACATACTTTTGAAAAAAAATATCAATGGAAAAAATCCTAAGGGTAAAACACATTTTGTATTTTATTGAGTCCAAAATATTTGAAAAGCATTTGGAGACATTAATAAGTCCCTCCTGAAACATGTTGATTTTAAAAACATATTTAGACCATCAATTAAAGATTTAACAATGAATTAATAAGTAACAATCATCTTCTCATAGTTTTTCAGAAAAGATTATTTCTCAACTAAAATCTCAATGTATGTTGTTCTGTACTTCAAGGCCAAATGGAAATATGATCTCAGCTCCCGTGAGTCTGCCATTTGTACTGAATTTCTTGTAAAAACTATTTTTAATACTTCAGTTACCCACCCTAATGTGGTGATGATAGAGTTTATAATCCAGGGCTTCCATGAAATTTGTTGGTAAAAATTTAAATCTGGTAGTTCATCATGTACTTAAAGTTGTTTCTTTTCCTCTTTATAAAAAAGTTTCCATCTGACCTTTGGAAAACAAGAAAATAAATAATATAATCAAGTAGAAAGTGAATAAGATTAAAGATTACCTCTTACTTCAATTCAATAACCATTAATGCTATTTTAACTTAAACTATGCCAGGTATTAGGGAATACAAAAGACAAAACAACAACCACCACCACCATCAAAAATCAGAACAGTCCCTTCCCCTAAGGAATTTATATCCTATTATATTCTATTTGCATGATATCATGTAGAAAGCAAAGGATTATTATTATGCCAGGTTTAGGACACAACTTGCTTGCTAGGCCTAAATTCTGGAAAACAGGGTATCTCCAAAATATTTTGACAGTCTAAATAGATGGTGGCAAGAGGTTGGGTGCATGGAACAGGATTTTATGATGAATCTTCAAAGTTTGCAGAAGTTCCATCTAGAGTCAAGGATGCATCTGTAATTCCAAAAAAAAATTGCATTCTGGAATCACAATGTTGTCATTTGATAGCAGAGAGCACAGTTTAATGAGATATTTCAGCAAGAATCTCTATTGCCAATTGTGGTTAAACTAACTGCTTCTCTCACTCCGGCCCTTGATTAAGAAGTAGTAATATTCTTCATTTAAGTCCTTGGCTCTTTCTTCATAATTAACTTTTATGCCAATGAAGTCACTTTAGTCTTCACTTGAGTAGTTCACATCTTAACTCTTGAGGGCATCTAGATCTGGGTTTCTTATCCCCAAGCTGGGTGACTTTCAAACAATATGTTAACAACTGTAATATAATTGGTTTCCTGTGTAATCTTATATATTTTATTTTATAACTTTAAAAACATTATTCTGAAAAGGGGTGCATAGGCTCCACCAGACTGACAAAGGGGTCCAGGACATGAAAAACATTACTAATCCCTGAATTAAATGATAAATTTGGTTACCCTTCTCCTGAGCTTCTCTATTTCTGTTGAGGTCAGCACTATCTCTGTGGTCACTCAGGTTCACAAATTCTGGCATTCTTAATTCCTCAATCTCCCCCCTTGCCAATCATCAAACATTGTTAATTCTGCCTCAAAATATGCTCTCACATCATTCACTTGCTTTTCAAGCACACAGCTTCTATTTACTTCAATATACCATCACCTCTTCTCCACACTATAAATCATTATTAAATTAAATCAGTATTAAATGATAAGGTATAGATTTGGAGTACCCAAATGAAATTAGGGTTTCTGGTGGTCAGGAAATTAAATAAGGTCTAAATGAGGTCTAGTGGCGGTGTAAGAGTGAGGAGTTCTGAGATTCCCTTCTGGCGGCACAAGAGTCCCCTGTAAAGGAATTTATAGACCCAAAAACCTAGATTGATAAAAGAGGTTTATTATGGGAATTGGAAGTAAGGTTCAAGTCTAGTTAGTAAAAGGTGTTAGGTAAAGAGAGAAGGGCACTGGAAACAGTATTCCAGTGGGCAGAGAGTCCTTGGGGTGGCAGGTGGGATTCCAGGCATAGTGCTGGCATATTTGGACCCTCTGCCAAGAGAGGACTTTAGCTTAGCTCTTTTTATAATGAGAGATTTAGCTAAGGGGGCCCGTGGGTGGAGTCCCAACTTGGCTCCTCGCTGGGTTTCAGCTAGGGCTAGAATTTTCTTGGTGGGGGTTAGGAAACCTGAGCAGATCATTAGAATGGGGGCTGGAACAGCCCAAGTTGGCTCAGATCCAATGGGAACTAGGACAAGCCGGAGATCTCCTATTGGAATTCAATGGGATGCTTTTGACCAGGATTTGTGAATCAAAGGTCCTAGCTTCCTGAATTGATAATGCATCAGCTAGAAGGGATTGGGAATCAGAAAGGAATAAATCAATCTGAAAGAACTACTTTCTTAAAGGGACCACAACCTACTTCATTAAATACTCGTTATGTTCCAGGCACTGTGCTAAGCTCTGAAGAAAAGATAGAAATAGATAAAGGATGAAACAGGACCCACCTGAATTAAAGTTTATAATTATTAGTAAGAAATATAAAGGCTACAATGAACAGTTCCTACCTCCAAGGATATTTCATTCTGTTAGGGAAAACAATGTTGTTTATTCTTCATTTTCAAAAGGACCAGTAACATCCTAGAGCAATGTCTTAAATTTGCATGGGAATTGGATTTGAGTGAAACAAAGTTGCATAAAGTCATCAACCTCATTCTCTCTTCCAGTCATCAAAGTTCAGTGGCAAGAAAAAGTCAAGATGACTAATGATGGTCCAAGATGCACTGGATGAACCTTGGTGTCTACCATGTCTGACCAAGTGCTCCACAGTGCCTGCTTCAGCTATGGCTGTTGGAACAAATTGTTCTCATCTGCCCATTCTTCTCAGGAAGTAGACATCCCCTTAACTCACTGATAGGTTTGAGACCTGTTGGTTCCACTCTACCTGGTTTAGCCTGTCTGCTGAAATAGTTTTACCAGGGTATTACCAAAGTCACAGGCAAGAGCTGGGGAAAACAGTATAGATATTGTCATAATACAATAATACAAAGGTATTAGTCTTCCAGCCTCAAGTCTCTTCCTCCAAGCCTCTTGCCAAAATGATATTCCTAAAACACAAGACTGACCATGTTACTCTCCCTCTCAATCAACTCTTCGATGTCTCCTCTTAACTTTAGTATTAAATACATTCCTTTATTTGGCATTTAAATTCCGTCACATCTCACCCACTTTCTCTCTCTCTATGGTGTGATCAAATCAGCTTGCTTATCATTCCTTACATGTGATATTCTATCTCAGCATAGGCTCTCATGTCTTTCACTTGTGATATTCTATCTCAGCATAGGCTCTCATGTCTTTCACTTGTGATATTCTATCTCAGCATAGGCTCTCATGTCTTTCACTTGCTTTTCAATCACACAGTTTCTGTTTTCTTCAATATACCATCACCTCTTCTCCACACTATAAGTCACTATTAAATAAAATCAATATTAAATACTAGTTATGTTCTATCCCTATGCTTAGGCATAGAATTAATTTTATAATTTCCTCCACCATTAAGATTCTTAGTTTCCTTCATTGAAGTCTTTCCTAAATTTTCCCCCATGCTAGTGTCTCTCTGATGAAATGTTTGTATTTATTTCACATATACTTGTGTGTCTACATGCTGTCCCCCTCCAAAGAATAGTAGTTTTCTGAAGGCTAGGACTGTTTCATTTTAGTATTTATATCTCCAGTATTTGTCACAATACTGGACTCATTAAGAATTTCACAAATACTTGCCAATTGATTTTATCTAGTCCAAAGCCCCCCCTTTTTTTTCCAGACAAGGAAATTTGAGTGAAGAGGAAAAAATAATATCAAAAGTCACATAGTAAGTGAAAGTATCCAAATTCTAACTCAGGTCATCCAGCTTCATCCAATGCTCTTTTGCCCAAATCACATCCTCTTTATGGTCCTTATTTCCCTTCTATATGAACTGAAGGAGTTGGATAAGAGCTCCATTCCAGCGGTAATATTTTATGGGGCTAGATATTATCACATTCATCATAAAGATAAAAAAGTGGCGCAGGGAGGACGCATAACTTGCCCAGTGAAACAAAATTTGTAAATGGCAGATCCAGGATACAAAACTTGGGCTTTTGATTTCCTCAGAAAAACAACTAGTTACTAAGCTCTCTCTTTCCCTTCCCCCGCTTCTCTCTCTCTCTCTGTCTCTGTCTCTCTGTCTCTGTCTCTGTCTCTCTCTCTGTCTCTCTCTCTCTCTCTCTCTCTCTCTCTCTCTCTCTCTGTCTTTCTCTGTCTCTCTGTCTCTGTCTTTGTCTCTCTGTCTCTCTGCCTCTATCTCTCTGTCTCTGTCTCTCTGTCTCTCTCTGTTTCTCTTTCTCTCTCTGTCTCTGTCTCTGTCTCTTTCTGCATTTTCCCCAGTTTAACACAGTTGCATCCCTCACTAAAAATTCATTTTACTATTTTAAAATGTGTACATTAGTTAGAGGTTGCAAATAAAAATTACCAGGAAAACCAATAAATATAATGTTTCTTTACTCTATAATTTGGACTCATTGAAGAGAACAAATCTCATTCCATGTTTTTCTAGAATCCTTTAAGACATTTGTGTCCTCTACTAAAATTCCACTTTACTGTTTGTAGTTATAGAGGAGGATGTGGTTCTTGAAAGTATTCCCAGAGAACACAAGTTCCAGCGACCATCTCCAACCAACAAGGTTTCCAGTACAGTTAAGAGAAGAACTCTGCATGTATTATCTGAGGACCAGCCTAGCAAAGTTCAGAGATCCACCCTTAGAAGTTTGGCCACCAAGTGATCTTTTTATTTTGAGGGAGGGAGGGAGACAAAGTTCACAGTAATTCCTGAAGACCGTTTACTAAAGTGTGCAAGAGGCTGTATTCTGCATTGTGGGGAATACTCACAAGTATAAACTTGCATATTCTTGAAATAAGAAATATGTGTATGTGTATGGGAGTGGGCTGAAGAAAGTTGCCAAAGATGTTCTCTCCTTCCCTATTTATGCCGTTGTACTTTTGGCCATGAGCTGATGGTGTTTTCCAAGTTAATCAGGGTCAAACTGGGTCAGCACTCAAATGGAATGAAAACTCCGAAAGTCTCCACATGAAACCCCCAATAGTTTATGTGGATCATGAAGCTGGGGGTAGAACAAGGTGATTGAATTCCTTTGGGTAAGTTTCCAGAAATGATTTTAGGATAAAGCTGAGAGTTATCAAGGAGGAATCTTTGGCATTATCCTCAAGGATATCCATCTTAAGCATGGGCACTCATCCAAATCCCAACTCGGGTATTTATGATGTATTCTGCTTTGGAAAGATCTCTATATATACAATTTTTGGACGGGATTTTGATTGTTTCCCATCCCTAACCATGATGGATTTAGGGTCAAAGGGTGTGGTTTTGCATTCCAACCCTTTTTATTATTGATATAACCTGTACAAGTTATTTTGCTGTTGTCTTTGGGCCTCAGTTTCCTCATCTGTAAAATGAATTGGAGAAAGAAGTGACAAACCACTCCAATATCTTATGCAAGAAAATCCTATATGAGGTCTCCAAGAGTCAGAAAACTGAATAACAACTGTGAGTGATGTCCAGAAGAAAAGAGAAATGGATGATGACTAAGAAAATGAAGTTTCTTTTTATTATTATTAAAGCTTTTTATTTTTCAAAACATATTTGTGGACAATTCTTCAATGTTAGCCCTTGCAAAACCTTGTGTTCCAATTTTCCCCCTTTCCCCCACACTCTCCCCTAGATGGCAAGTAGTCCAATATATGCTAAACATGGTAGAAATATACATTAAGCCTAATACATGCACACATATTTATACAATTATCATGCCGCACAAGAAAAATCAAATCAAACCAGTAAAAAAAAGTGAAGTAAAATAAAATGCAAGCAAACAACGATAAAAAGAATGAGAATGCTATGTTGTGATCCACATTGAGTTCCCACTGTCCTCTCTTTGGGCGTAGATGGTTCTCTTCATCATTGAACAATTAGAACTGATTTGAATCATCTCATTGTTGTAAAGAGTCACGATCAGAATTGATCTTCATATAATCTTGCTATTGCCATGTGCAGCGATCTCCTGGTTTTGCTCACTCCATTGAGCATTAGTTCATGTAAGTCTCTCCAGGCCTATCTGAAATCATCCTGCTGGTCATTTCTTACAGAACAATAATATTCCATAACATTCATATATACCATAATTTATTCAGCCATTCTCCAATTGATGAGCATCACTCAGTTTCCAGTTTCTGGACACTACAAAGAGGGCTGCCACAAATATTTGCAAAAAATATATTTTTTGCACATGTGGATCCCTTTCTTTCCTTTAAAATCTCTTTGGGATATAAACCCAGTAGTAATGCTTCTGGATCAAAGGGTATGCACAGTTTGATAACTTTTTGAGCATAGTTCCAAATTGCAAAGATGAAGTTTCAAAGCCAATGATGATAGCAACTACAACAGCTGTGTGCCCATGAGAAAGTCACTTATAGTAAAATCTGAGGGCTGGATTAAATAATACAATCTGATGTGACTAAAAGTATTGTACTTAGAGTTGGGGAGCCACAGATCTCAATTCTGCCCTTAAATACTTACTTATGGTGAATTTAATCTCCTAATCTATGATCAGATTATGTGATCAAATATGAGGCTGGACATATAAAAGTGGGGATGAAACCACTGCATTTGGCTCTAGTTCCCTGAGCAGGTACAAACATCTTTTTCTTTTCCATTTTAAAAGGGTCATAATTGAATCTGATTAGGGTTTATACACCTCTTTGAATCAGACAAAAATACTATGTGAGAGAATGGGTCAGACCCTAAATACTTTGTACAAAAGAATAAAACTGGAAGAAGAAAAAGAAAAAAGAAAAAGAAGGAGGAGGAGAATTTCTAAGTATCTAAATGATGGAGGAAAGGGAGGAATGAGCTGTAGTAGAGAAAGGAAATACTGAGCAGAATCCTTGGCTCAATGAGTGTTGTGGAGAGGAGGATGCAAACTAAGGGAAGTCTCGAAAGAAGTTCAACCTTTTACATAATTTCCTCTTTTGATGTCTATTTTTCCACAGACTATATGTGTGTGTGTGAATATGTGTGTATGTGTATATATACACAATCATACATATATACATAGATGCATGTACCTTTGTGTATTTTACCCATGTATAAACATATGCTTATGTTACATATTTCACAGACACTATATATTATCCATTGAAACATGAGTGTATGTGTGTGTATACACACACATACACACATCTCTTAGCTATATCTTTCATATTTTTTTGCAGTTTCTTTACTCAAATGATTCTAGTAAACTGAACTTTGCCTCAGCCACAAAAAGACCAGAAATTAACAAGAGAAAAATTAATATAAAGTTTAAAAAAGAATCATACCTCTTCTTTAGTATTAGGATTTTTTCCTGATGGTTCAAAGTGATAGTGACAGAAATTAGAACTCTTCAACTAAAACAAAGTCTTTATAGCTAAACAGAAGTAAACCAAGTGGACTTTAGGAATCTTCATTTTATTCCTAAATTTAAACTAGCTAATTATTTTAACAATGTATTGCAAAGCTATTTAGATTAGCAGAAAATTAGGTTTTCTACTTTGGCTGATCCCTCCCCTCAGGGTGGACAGAGCCATTTTTTCCCACTTTTTGCCTACAAATAGCCCCGGGGGCAGAACTTTCTCTACTTAGAGCTCTTTACTCTGAATCTACCCTCAACACTGAGGAAACAATTATAAGTAAACTAGTCTGAGGTAACCTGCCTCAGAGGAAAAGATCACCATTTTTTTACTCAGCCAATCTCCTTCTACCACTTAAATCTGCTTACTTCCAGCTAAAGCACTGAGTAGACTGAGTGGTCTGAATTACCCCACTGGAAAGGTTATTAAAAAAAGTTATTAAAAGGTTATTAAAATAACAATCATAAATATCAACAAATCTTATCTCATTTGGATCAATCCCTCAGCCTGGATAGACTGAAACTCTTTCCCTTTAACACTTTGTAACACTGATCATTTACTGTCTCCATTCATGAATCATGAAGCACATAACCTGGAATAGTTGGGATTGCTACTTTATTTTGCAAACTTTGATACTAATTTAAAACTCAAGTAAACAACTTAAAAAAAAAAATCAACTCTAGGTGAGAGTCCCCTAAAACTGAAAGGGAGAGAGGAAGGACCAAAGAACACTTCACCATGTGCAAGAATTCTTTGTCAGGGGAATCTACTAATCAGATACACACTCTGATCTCTGCCACTCTTATTAGCTATGGTGGAAGTCAATCATAATCAACATTATCCAAAGCTACTCTGTTGCCAAAATCCGCCCCCTCCCCTCAAGACCTTGACAAGCAGAAGTGTTAGCCTAGGAAGTTCAATACTGAGCAATCATTCTCAACATCCCACTGTCTCTGAACCAGCCTTCCTTCCATCTCCTCACTCTCAATTGAATTACAGCTAAGCAATGTGATTTTTTAAAATTATTTTTTTTTACTATGCCAAGGTAATAAATGCTGTATTTCTTAGTACTTTAAGATATTTTTATATATTATTTCACAATGAGCTTAATAAAAATTACAGAATACAGTAATATTTATCACCAAAAATGAGGAGGGTTTTAAAAAAAAAAAAAACAATTATGAAAACAATGCTCCCATCAAGACAGTATCGACATCGCCAGTTTTAATACTCCCTTAAAATCTTTTGTGGAATTCTGGAATGCTCATTGTGGAAAAGTTTTGTGGAAAAAAATACTGACTTCTTAAATTCAAACACATTCTTCACTATCTGATTCATCCAGGGATCTGAGAAGAGCTAGTCATAGCCACTGTGTTCTTCCCTTTTCAGGTGTAAGCCTGAAATGATCATAGCCACAGCCAATCCAGCTGTGGCCTTCACTTCCTATGGATTGACTTTGTATAGAACCAGGGCTGAATGCAAACTTGTATTATATATCTTCTCTGTAATGTTCATGCCTTCTGATAAATCAGCCCATCCATAACAAAATTCACTGTTGTTGGAGAAATGAGGGATCAAAAGCCCAATGAATCAGTCTTTGTTTTATGTTCATCAGTTAATCAAATATCCATCCCTGTTCTTCTGGATTCCAAGACCTTCTGATTCCAATTCCAAGGTAGTCAATATTCCTTACAGGAAACTGTAAGTTGTCATAGTTTTTAAAAATAAAATGCTCAGCAGGATCCACATCCCTTGGGTCAATATCCACACTTTCTGGGGATAGGAGACGGGGCTTGAACCAGAACAATCCAGACCATGATGGTACCTTGTCCTAGGTTTCTCTGAGGAGGAAGGAGATTGGCTTTCTATGCAGCCTCCCTGATAAAGTGGTAAAGGGTATGTTGATGTAGGCAGGAGCATCAACCCAAATGATACAGAGTTTAGGTAGTGCTGGACATGATCACTGATGGAACCAACTTTCAGACTTTAGTCCTCAGTGAAGACAAAGCCCTAGCAATGGCCTCAACCGGCTCCTGGTTAACTGACAAGACCCACCCTCAAGGATACATGACTAGGCTGTTGTAGAATTCTTCACTGACCCCAGAAGTAAAGATCAGTCCTCTTAAGTCATTCACTCAGCAACTAAAGTTGAAGAGATTTTCCAATAATTCTGCCTCTCTTTCAGGAACAGGATCATGTTCTTCTCTTCATTTCTCCCAAGTCTGGAATCAGGAAGACCTGATTTTGAAGTTGGTTTCAGATAATTTTTAGTTCTGTGATTCTGGGCAAGTCCATTCAACTTTTTGACTCAGTTTCTCTAACTGTAAAATGAGGATTCTAATAGCACATATTTTAAAGAGCTGCTGTGAGAATCAGATTAAATAGAATTTGTAAAGGGGATAGCACAGTGTCCAGAATATAGTACGTATTTAATAAATACTTGTTTTCTTTCAACAGCAAGCAAAACTGAAAATGAAATTCAGTTCAAACTCACTCACTAAATCTCTCTCCTGCCAAACAACTCTATCTATGCTCATACAATCTCTCACAAGAAAGTTTCTCAGTGTCTTCCAGGACAGCAAAGAATTTCCCAGGAACCCATTCACTTAGGTACTAAGATCCTTTTCTTTCCTTCCCAGAAGGATCAGTCTCCCAAATTCTTGCTCATTATAAATAAGATGGTTTGACTTTATGATTCTTGAATTTCCTTCTACCTCTAAATCTGTGAACCTGTGATTCCTAAAGTCCCTTCCAGATATGATAATGAATCATAAAATCTTGGTATTGAGAAGAGATCTAATCATAGGACCACAGACTTAGATAATAAATAAAGCATGTATTAAACTTTCACTATGTAAAGTTTGGAACTAGAAAGGACTTTAAAAGTCACTTGAAAATCTGAATACTTTAATTTACAGTTGGGGAAACTGAGTTATTAAATGACAAGTCATTAAGTCCAATCCTTAACCTGAAGCATAGCCCTCCTCTGTAACATTTCCAAAGACTGGTCTTCTTCAGAATCTCGAGTGTCAGGGAATTCACTACCTCTTGAGACATTGCATTCTATTTTTTGACAGCCCTAATTATTTACAAGATCTTCCTTAGAATGAACTGAAATATATTCTCTTATAGGGTCCTAATAATATCTTACATTATATAATTCCCCAAGTTTAAAGAAATTTCATTTATGATTCTAGAATCACCAAGAAAGTGAAGGAAAAGGGAAGGTCCTCTGAAGATCAAGTTGTCTCCTGACATATCTACACAATAAGATTATTTGCTAACCAGTTTTCAGATTTTATGCTCTCCTTGCCTTCAAAGCTGATATCAGGAGACCAATAGTTCTCTTCAGCCAGGCTGAGAAATCATTCACTGTGAGAGTGTTTAGTTCACCAGAAAAGAGAGTGAATGAACCATTATGAAACCTTTAAGTCTTTGAGGCTTTGAGGAGGCCCACCAGGCATTCCCCCATGCTCTTGCCTCAAACACACAACCCAACAGGAGCTCCAGAGAGGATACAGAGCTGCTCCATACCCCAAGTTCTGTTTATTTTCTCCTCAGAGAGAGGGGGGAAGAATAGGTCAGCCAACATGGTGCATCTTGATTGGTATTTATTGAATCAAAATATCATGCTGACAGACAGATGGACAGGCAGACAAAGATGCCTGTTACAGTGACTCAGCAGAGAGCCCCCAAGGTTCTGACATCCCTGACACCCTTTCTACACAACATTGATGTCTCAGCTGCTCTTGGGAGAAGCTGTTTTTTCTCTCACTGCTGCAGAGAGAGCTGCCTGCTACCAGCAGACCTGGAACCACATGGTACACAGAGGGAAATGTAGCGCATTTATAGCTCTGAATTATTCCCTATTCTTCTGGTGTTCATTTGCTCTTCTTTTCCTATCCCTTCCAAAACACACACATGTGCACATATACACACAGAGAGACTCACATTCAAAAAATTTTAAATGCACCCCCGCCATTTCCCAACAATTCTACCCTTGCAACTTCTTAAGAAATAAAGTTGGCAATAACCATAGATACAATTTACATAGGGAGAAACTGAGGCTTTGAGCTGAGAAGAGATACAGTGATTTACTGCAATACTCAGTATTTGCTACACATAGAGTGCAGAAATGTTACCCATCTTAATGCTTTTGCCTTTTTTTCTTTCCCTTTTCTATCTTTTATTTCTTATATCTCCCTTTTCAGCAGGCCCAGGATAGGTAGCTATCTACAGGATACCTGTAGTCTTCATGGGAGGGATGTACACTGAGCTATCTATGAACTCTTTCCATTGCTGCTCATCAACTCAGAACAAGCCCATGTAGCAATGTGACACCCAGATAACTATATGAACAGAAGAGTCAACCCAAAACAGGGAAAGATGTGTTGGAAAAGTAGACATTTAAGCACAATGTCCTAAAATCTGAAGATAGAAGTTATCTTTCAAGCATAATTTTTTTAGTAACAACTCTGTCCCTGACAAGTGGTCTACAATGATAGATTTTAATGATGATAAATACACTGAGAGGATCCACAAAATTTCTTTACAGTTAGGTAGCAGTGGATGGGGCACAGAACTTGGAATCAGGAAGACCTGAATTCAAGTCCAGTCTCATTTAATAGCTGTATGATCTTGGTGCAAATCAGTTTCCTCATCTGTAAAATGAAAATAATATTAACACTTTGCATAATGGTCACAAGAAACAAAAGAGATAATATAAAGCATCTAGTCCGGTGATTGGAACATAGTAGATACTTAATAAATGCTTGCTCCCTTTCCCCACTTCTTTGGACAGATTGTCCCTATGCTTTAAATGCTCTTTTCGTATTTCCTTTTTTGAATACCTATCTCTTTTCAAGATTTCACCTAAATGACATCTCCTACTTGGGTCCCTTTCTTTTTGATTTCCCCAGTTTTTAGAGCTAGAATTCTCTGAGATTCTCCACCCTATTTCAGACACTCGGTACCTCTTGCCAGTACTATTGCAATAGCCTCATGATTGATCTCCTTGCCTAAATTCACTTCTCCTCTAATCTGTTATCCATTTATCTACTAATGTGACATTTCTAAAACACAGGCCAAACCGTGCACTTCCACCAGTAAATTTCTATAACTCCCTATTGCTTTCAGGGACAAAAAAAAAGGTCTATCATTTAAAGCCCTTCACAACCTGGCTTCAATTACCTTTCCATTCTTTCTCTCTCTTAGTCCCTTTCATACATTCAGTGATGGTGAAGCCATTCTGGCCTTCTTGCTGCCCTTTACAGATGCCATCTCCCATTTTGGGGCTTTTGTATAGAGTCTTCCAATGTTTGGACATACCCCCTTCTCACTGGGAACCATGGAATCTCTCAATGTCTTTCCAAAGTTAATTTGGGCTTTCTATATGAAGCCTTTTCTGGTTCCCCCCAATCCCTAGTGACTATAGCCTAAATCAGCTTGTTTTTATTTTCAATCATTATTTATTAATGTGTGCCTACTATGTGCCAGACATTGTGCTAAGCTGTGCTATATATATATATATATATATATATATATATATATATTATATGTGTGTGTGTGTGTGTGTGTGTGTGTGTGTATATATATATATATATATATATATATATATATATATATATATTGTTTACCCCCAAAAGACTAGGATCTTGTTGGGGCAGAGACTTTCCTTTCTGCCTCTTTATCTCTAGCATTTGGCCCCATGTATAGCACATAGTAGAAAATAAATAAATTCTCATTGATTGATGGATTATTTTATATGACTACATTTAAATTCTGTATGCATCTTGCATCCTCCCACCTGAATACAAGTTCATTGGAGGCTGGGAACAGATGCTTGTTGGTTGGATTAAATTTGAAATGTCGATAAATGATAAACAATGGAGAAAGGAAGTTTGAAAGTTTTCCTAAGAGATTTAGGTTTCCATAAAGGCCAGAAAATTAAGAGCATGAGAAGAAGACTTTTAGAACATAATAATATTTAAGGAACGATTCCAGTGGCAGAGAAAGAAAAAGGAGGTTAGAGAATAAGGAGTTAGGGCTAAGCTGGATAATTATAAATTTGGAGAATGGGATCAGGGAAAGGGTTAGCACATTGTAAGTATGAATAAAAGATTTCAAGGTAACAGTAAGTAGTACTTTGTTATTGCTGGTCATAGGACAGGACAAGTACAGATTCTTCAAGAGTCCCAACAAGAGTGTGCTACTAAATATTTAACAATTGACTGAAAAGAAAAGGACATCCAACACCCTTTTAATTTCAGTCTATATTATCAACATTTTCTTCATTAGTTTCTTGAAATTTAGAAATCAAAATAATAAGTCAAACTCTGATTTGTACTATTTGCTGATGTCTGAAATGTGTCATAGTGACAATGTAGCAACTGGCTGTCCCAGTTGGTATGGGCTAGCTCCAGCAAACCAGTGGTTCTTAACTTTCTGCATCTTGTAATGAAGGAAAGTGAAGGGAGAAAGGGAGAAATATTAGCATCTATGGTTTGTTCTCTCTCCAAAATAGAGAAATTGGGAGCAAAGGCAACTGAAATTTTGAAATGAACACATAGCCATTTGATTTCCATGACCTTCACAGACAGCTGGACAGGGAAGTAGTCACAGAATTTTTGCTAGATGTTAATGGTAATTCAGAGGATTGTATTGTGATAGTTTCTTTTTTTTTTCTTTTTTTTCTTTTTCTTTTTATTTAATAGCCTTTTATTTACAGGTTATATGTATGGGTAACATTACAGCATTAACAATTGCCAAACCTCTTGTTCCAATTTTTCACCTCTTACCCCCCACCCTCTCCCCCAGATGGCAGGATGACCAGTAGATATTAAATATATTAAAATATAAATTAGATACACAATAAGTATATATGACCAAACTGTAATTTTGCTGTACAAAAAGAATCAGACTCTGAAATATTGTACAATTAGCTTGTGAAGGAAATCAAAAATGCAGGTGGGCATAAATATAGGGATTGGGAATTCAATGTAATGGTTTTTAGTCATCTCCTAGAGTTCTTTCTCTGGGCGTAGCTGGTTCAGTTCATTATTGCTCCATTGAAAATGATTTGGTTGATTTCATTGCTGAGGATGGCCAAGTCCATCAGAACTGGTCATATTGTGATAGTTTCTTTGGTCTTCTGGCAACCACCTGCTCTACTTTTGGATAACTCTTATTGTCTTTAAGTCTCTCCTATTGAGCCAAAAATCTACCTTTTTGAAAGTTCTATTCAAATACTCGTTTCTGATTTTTGGAGCCAAACAAATGGACACTTCTCCTTTTTGTACATGACAAGCCTTCAATTTTTTAGAAAACAAATATGGTTCTCTCCTCCACTCACCCCATCTTTATATGACACTTTCCAATCTTCTCATCATCTTCTATCACCCTCCCTCTGAACATGTTATGGTTTGTCAATGTCCTTCCTAAACATCTTGCCCAGAACAGAACATAATATTCCAAATGTGGTCTGACTAGTCATGATGCGTAAGAACTGTCATCTCTCTTATTCTGTACACTATGTATCCATTATTCTGAAAAGGATTAAAAGAAGCCAGGCTCAACAAAGCTGTGCAAGGTCAGTAAAAGGATTGCTAGATCAGAATCTGGCAACACAGAGACCTCAAAATGTTCCTACAGAGAACACTTTCCCAGGAAATGCTTGTCCTTGAAAAACTTACATAATTATAATGATCCATGCAGCTAAATTAAACAGAAAAGAAACAAATATTTGCAAAACCAAGATGAAGAAGAGCTAATAAAATAGGGGATGCCAATAATATGTATGCATTTTCCATTTTAAGTATCAATCAACAAGCAATCCAATCCAAAAGATAATTACTAAACTCCTACTGTATGCCATCATAGAGCAACAAGGTGATGCAGTAGACAGAATCAGGAATGACTTTAGTCTGGAGTAAGGGAGATTGGAGTTCAAATCAAATCCCAGATACTTACTATGTGACCCCAGGTGAATCATTTAACACCTAATTGTCTCACTTTCTCATCTGTAAAATGGGGATATTGGAGAAGAAAATGGCAAATCGTGATAGCATCTTTGCAAGAAAACCAAGTGCATGGGATCACATAAAGTAGGACTTAACCGAAAGACTGAACAACAGCAAATAGGTCAAACATTATGCTAAACATTGGTGATAAATTAATAAATAAATAAAAAGAAATAGTCCTTGTTCTCAAGGAACTTAAAATCTGTTGCAAGAAAAGAACAACAAAAGGAGAAAGAGGACAAAGCCTAGGGTTGGGGGCATCTCATTGGAGAGTTAGATACTCCACCCTCTAGCCTCCAATCAGAGGGGGAGAGGAGGCTGAGTTACCAGCATGGTGATGAGCTTGGATTTAACCAGGGGATAAGAGAGACATCTTTTTCCTTAGAGTTGAAATCTGGCAGGGCAGCAGATGTTGAGTGGAGTGGGAGTATTTATTAATCTACCCTACCTCTTTCAGTTTCCTTTTGTGTTTGTTTTCCCCCATTAGAAGGTAAATTTCTTGAAAACAAGGATTCTCTTTTTCTTATTTGTGGCTCCAGCAATTTGCAAGCTAGATAGAAGAAATTCTGTTCTATCCTAGAGGCAAAGGAAGCCCCTGAAGTTGGCTGATTAGGGTTCTCACTTGGCTAAATGCATCTTAAAGAAAACTATTTGGAAATAGTATATAGTAGAGGCGTCAAGCTTTCCCTGTGGTCCAGGGCAAACCTCTTAAATGCAGTCTGAACCAGATTAAAATATAATTGGAAATTGTTTAGACTCAAATGGCAAGAAACCAGTCAGGGAGATCAATTGGGAATTTTTTTAATATGCCCATAGTCATTAATATTCTCTGGATTGCTTCTTTTTTTCAGGATTAAAAAGGAAACACTTTTGGTATCTTTTCCTTCTTCAAATAACTTGTTCATTGATTCCTCAATGACTTTACTATTGTGTTCCTTCCAGTGCATTCATTCATTCGTTTGTTTGTTTATTTATTCATTAATTCATTTATTTAATCATTATTATCAATTATCCAACTATCTATTTGGTCAAATCTGGTTACTTTTCCTGTCTTTGTGTTACTGAGATTTCTATTCCTTCTCTCATGTAGGATTCTAAAATCTGACCTATTCAGTATGATAACTTCATTTTCCTTGATGAGGGGAAGAGTTTGTTTTTAAGAGAGTTTCATATTTTTCCATCTTTTAGCTCCCTTTTAACTTTATTCCTTAAGGCCCTGAGGATTACTTTGCATAATAATATTTGTCACTGAATTGTTAAACTGTGAAACTCATATAGTGTTCCTCTAACTTTGTGATTTTACAAAAACAGTTTTATTATAAACTAAAATTACTTTGGTCTATCAAATTTCAGCACTTGGCAAGTCAAACATCTTCTAAAGCATTTTGCTGGGGAACTTTAAGTCTCCTCATTGTGGCAATTAACTGACATTGATGATTTTCTATAAGAAATTGGTTTAATCAGAATTGCATGATTTTGTTCAGCTATATGATTTTCATTGTGAATAACTTGATTAAATGTACTTTAGATCTTTTTCTCCTTCTCTTGTTCTAGCTTTTATTTTAATTTTGATCTTTGTTCTAAGACAATGCTCCAACTATACACAAAGAACTAATTCAGAAATGACTTCCACATCAGTAACATGATTTCTGTCTATTTAAATATAATCACTTACCTTTTTGGGGGGTGATTTTATTTTGCACTCATTACCTCAGGCACGTTCTGTTTCTTTTCTTGAAGAAACTATTCATAATGAATAGACATGAGATTTCTATGTAGGCTACATCTTTAGTGTCTTTTATTCCTTTTTCATGATATATATTCTTGAACATATTTTTCAGCATCCTCATCCATAATCCAGCTTGATACCTAGTGTCACCAAGGATTGTAGTATTTGTACTCTGCTCAAGAAGTTTCTAGGGCCTGTAAGATAATAGAAATTCCTTTGGCTTTTTCCAGAACCACAAATTTTGGTTTGTGGGGAAAGAGGGAATTTCAAGTATCTAGTACAACCAATAACTGGAAAGGACTTCCACCTTAACATATCTGGCAAGGAATCATCTATCTACCTTTTTCCTGAGACATCCAATGAAGGGAAAGCCATTTCTTGTTGAGACAACCCATTCTATTTTGGGACAGTTATAATCATTAGGAAGATTTTCCCTGACATCAAGTCTGAATTTGTTTGCTTCATAGTCCTGTGTGGATCTTGGTTCTGCTTTCTGTCATGAAAACAAGTCTAATCCCTTTTTCACATGGGCAGTCTGTCAAATTGTTGTTGTAAAGTCATTTTCATTCACTCACCACTCTTAGTGATCCCATTTGGGGTTTTCTTGGCAAAGATATTGGAATGGTTTGCCTTTTCTTTTCCAACCCATTTTACAGATGCGGAAACTGAGGCAAACTTAAATGAATTGCCCAGGGTCACGCAGCTAGTAAGTATTTGCAGTCTGATTTGAATTCCAGATGAATCTTCCTTACTCCAGCCTCAGTGTTCTCTGCACTATGATACCACCTAACTACGCAGAACAAAGTGCAACATACATGGTCTAACCAGAGAAAAGCATGGCAGGATTATGACCTTCTTCCTAAAAATATGCCTGTTTTAGTGCAACCCCAGATTAAATCAGCCTTTTTGTTTATTTTTTTTCTGCCATCTCATAATGCAATTCAAACCATCTTCTAACCACACCTCTTCATCTTGTTCTTGTAACATTGATTTTTTTGACCCCCAAGTATAACACTTTGCATTTATTACTATTTAATTTAGTTTCATTAAATTAAAAACAAACATTTTCTAGGTTGTCAAGATCTTTTTTGGATCCTAACTCAATGATTCAGTACATTAGCCATCTCTGCATCATCCACAAATTTGATAATCTTGTCATTTATGCCTTAACCCAAGCCATTGAAGCGAATGTTGTTAAACACCTTAAAACCCTTCACAATCTGGCCCCTGGCTTGTATTTCCAAGCTTATTACAAATTCCTTCCCAACATATGCTCCACATTCCAGCCAAACTGACCTGCTTTGTGGTTCTGTCAATGACAGTATATTTTCTGTCTCTGTATCTATGCACATCTGTCCCCCATACCTTGAATGCTTCTCCTAATTTCTACCTCTTGGAACCTCATACCCTGTCAAGGATCAATTCAAATACCTCTCCTTCAAGAGGCCTTTCCTGATCCTTCCAGTTTTTAGTGTCCTTCCTAAAATACTTTGCATTTATTTTGTGGTTTGAGAAGTGTGGGAAAGGATAGCTGACCATAAATTACCGTCCTCTGACTGAGATCACACAGCTAATAAGTTTCAGAGCTGGTCTTCTGACTCCAATTCAAACATTGCTTCCACTAAAATATGATGCCTTTTAATATCGCTGGAAAGTACTTGTTCACCTCCTACTTGAATGCTGCCCATGAGAGGGGATTCACAATCTCTTAAGATATCGCTTCCCATTTGAAGACAAATCTAATTAAGAAATTCTCTTTTACATTAAACCAAAATCTTCCTAATAACCTATTTTACCTATAAGTATGAGTTCTCTACTCTGAGACTACCCAGTCTAGGGTTAACCCTTTTCCAGATCTTTGAAGATAGTGATCATGCCCTCATTATGCCTTTTTTTCTCCAGTTAAATATACCATTTCCTTTAACCCTAATTTATATCTTTCAGTGTTCCAGTTCTAAATACAAACTAAATCTATCTCTTTTCCCCCAATTTCTTTCTCCTTATACTTAGATTGTTTTTTTAATTCAACTCTCACCTTCAGTGGGACACTATCTTTTCTACTAGGTCTTTCTAAATCCAGATCCTGATATTTCATTATGAGTTAATTTTAAGAGATTCCACTATATAATTGAATTATTTCTAAATATTCTTCCCATATTCTTCAAAGAATGAAGATCTGATTTTCCTCTGAGGACACTAAAGATAGGAGTGATTGTGGTTATGGAGGGAATCTTGCTTGGGTATTCCATTTCTCATCTCTTGTCATGGCAAGTAAGGCTCTGGGGAGTGACTAGGAGATATCTCCCTTCTGCCAATTATTGTACATGGAAGATTGTAGGCATATCAGATTCCAGGAAGGGTAAGAGAGTTAAGTTTCCAGAAGGTTTTGTGTTTAAAACAGAAAAACCTAAAAATTGACCTTATGAATATTAAAGAGGATCCCCAAATATTATTGTTTTGTTTTTACTGTTACACTGTTAGTTGGACAGGGTAGTTCAAGTGAAAAATGTCAGTTCATACAGAAATAACTTTAACAAAAGCTGATGCTACTTAAGCTGAAGGAGATCAGCTGTCTCAGTTCTCATCTCAGTGAGTGACCTCCACACAGAGAGTGAAAAGTACATGGACAGAGAGTGGGGCCATGTCTTCTTTCTAGTTGAAGGCTCCAAATCCCTTAGGGTTCAAACATAAATCATTTGAGATCAAGAGTCAATGTAATATCAATGACTACTATCTTCTTGTGTATAAGACCTAAAAGTAGAATTTTTTTTTAAATTAAAGAATGAGGAACAAGGAACAGTGAAATATGATAATTCACCATAATGGTACCATACCAGCACAAGGCTGAAAAAGGGGAGAGAGAGGCTGGTACCATATCAGTCAATCAAGTTTTCACCAACTCATAGTAACAATCTCCAACATTTCCTTTCTTCTTTCTTCCTAGCTGGAAAACATGGCTGGAGAAAGTTACAGAATTGTACTGAGTATAACTTTATGGTGTATATCTTTAATGGGATCCTTAATATGTCTCAGCAATCCTCCATTTCAACTCTTTTTGACTTCATTCTACTCAAATTATTTTTGGTGAATGTTCCAAGTCCTCTCTCTCCTCAGTTTCATTTCCCCTTCCAAAAACACCACCATCAATATACATATTTCCTGTCTTACTTTTCCTCCTTGTCAAAGATGATGATGACCATCTGGCACTACTCTCCCTCATATTGTAAAAGTTCTCTGTCTCAGAGGAAGAGATGGCTTTCCAGGTCAAGACTGATTCCTCCTCTCTCAATTTTCCCCTTATAAATATATTAAAAATTTCTCTTATCCTTTAAAAAAATTCCCTTTATCCCTTTTGCCCCTTCAAACTACTATTTCATTTTTTGTTCCCTGTTAGAAGCCAAACTTTTTAGAAGGGAAGCTTTGATTTGGTGCTTCCACTTCCTTACAGACTCATCCACTTTTTGAAATGTCCCCTATGATTAGATACCCTATTAACAAGGAACATATTATAACACAAAGAAGTTCAATCCATTTTTTGACAGATTCTTATTGTTAGAAAGGTCCGATGCCTGGTCTACTTGAAAGTGAAAGATTGTCTGATCTCTATACAAGATAGTGAAGTGAAGGCTGATAATTAAGGATTTCAGATTTTAGACGTAGAATGTCCCAAAAGACATGTCTTCAAGCACCTTGTTGAAATATAGAAAGGATATGTAGACATATAGGAATAACTCAAGTGAACAAAATAGCTTTGATCACTAGGAAATGTGTATGTGTCCACTAAGAAATACGCTTTTTAATATCACACATATTTAAGTGGTCCTGATATGCAATTGGTGCAGATATTACTTTTAACGATGCAGACTATAGCTCATCCATACCTGCCTATCCTTACTATTTTTCTTCAAGCTCTCCCACTTCAATCCAAGAAGCTCATCCACCATGCTGGAAGCCTTCCTAGCTTTTCCCTCACATCACAAGGCAGGCAGTAGAGCATGTGGACTATCTATCAGTCATCACTTGCTCTCATAGCTCATCTTCTTTTCTGAGGAGAGATATGATGTTCTTCACTCCAGTTCCTCTTTTCAGTTCCTAATTTGTTCAGCATTGTGGACCATTCCTCCTTACGATATATTCCTCCATTGTCTTGTGAGTGATAACACCAATGATCCTTTTTAATCCTTTGGAAAGAGAGACACCCATGAGTGTGTGGGACAGTCAAGGTTGACAAATGGATATATTCAATTAACATGATCTAGAATCAAATAATCCTGATAGGCCCTGGAGATAGAGGGAAAAAAAAACCCAAACTCTCTTTTCTCTCAAGAAGCTTATGTTCCCTCAAGAAGCAAGACAAATAATCAAGTGAAGTACTTTGATGATGTCCTTTACTCCAATTCTTCTTCATAATTTCTCATTATCATATTTTGTAGCCTGCTCACATCAATCATGTACATCTCCATTGCTTTCTGTACTATATTGTAGCATTTCTATATGGGTGACCCAAATTCTCTGATATTTGCCTAAGGAACCTTCCTGCTAGCTTCTGGTCTACCATTTGTGAAGGATCCATATTCTGGGTTCAAGGATTCCCAGATTAAAACTATACCATGGGATGATAAAATATATAAATGCATACTTTTGGTCCACAATCTAGGCTCTGTCCATTTTCAGTTACAAGTTTAGAAGAGACTCAGAATTTGGGAATCCCAAGAACTCCTAATTGGTATTGATTAGAATCTTTTATTGTGATTTTCCTTTACTTTATTATGGTTACCATTTAATTGTGCTCCCGATTCACCCCATTTTATCCTGCATCAGATCTTCCCAAATTTCTTTAATTCCTTCATATCAGTCATTTCTTATAGCACTATATTTATATGCCACAGAATTGTCCAGCCATTCCCCCAAATGATTGCCACCCACTTTGTTACCAGTTCTTTTTGCTACAACAACTCTTTGTTGTAGTTGTGCTACAAATACTTGTGTACATGTGGCTTCTTCCCTTCTGTCTTTAGCCTCTTTGGGGAGTAGAGATGCCTACTAGCAGTATTTCTGGGTCAGAAATGATAGTCGCACAATTTAGTGATTTGGTTGAAGGATGGCTCCAAATTATTTTCTAGCACACCAATTTAAACCTCTAACGATGGCAAATTAGGGTGTCCATCCCTTCCAGAACCTTTTTCAAAATGCCTTTTAAAAAAAAAAATCATCTTTGCTATTGTGTGAAGTAGAATCTTAAGAGTTGCCTTAATTTGCATTTCTATTATTATTGGTGGATTTCGAGCAATTGGGGACAACTCTTCTTGCATTTTAGTCTCTGCAGACAATATGCAGACACTGCCTATTTCAAGCCCTCCATGTACCTTTCTGTTGTTCTTTGGATCATCCACAACTTTGACTCTTTAGAGATGGATTCTAGAATTTGCTGCCATAGAGTATAACAGAAGAACGCAGATGTTTTTGTTTCAGTCAGGAGATGAGGTTCACTGAAAACACTGCAGTTTCCAAATGCATTCTAGCCTCCTTTTCTCCTAGCCACTTGTCTAGCTTCATTGCCCACTGAAAGCATATGAGGTAGCTTCCTGGGGCAGAGTGGGTAATACACCTGTAATTCTTGTTGATAGATCACCTGGATTTAGAAGTTCTGAGTTGTGGTAGGGTTAAAGCTGATTGAGTATTCAAATTAAGTTGGGTATCAATATGTGAGGCTGTGGAGGAGAGCTCTCAGACTGCCTAAGGAAGGTTGAACTTGTAAGGTGGGAAATGGGAATGAGTGAAAGTTTCCATGCTTTCATCAGCTTTGGAATAGGATCCATGATTCCTGCTGCACTTCCAACCTGGGCAAGATAGAGAGATCTAGTCAAACATACACAAAGAGATAGATAAAAAGAAAGAGATAGAGACAGACAATGAGAGACAGAGAGAGAAAAAATAAATCCTTAGCTCACTGAAAGGTTAAGAGGATAAAGCAGACTTTTAAAATGGGAGATTAGAGAGGGCCTCCTCAACTCCAGTACCTAGAAATAGAAAGGATCTTATTAATCTTTAACCCAGTGCCTTTGCTTTAAAGGTGATGGTGTTGAATCCTAGAAGTGAGAAGTAACTTCCCTAAGATAACAAAGTAAGGAAGTAGCAGAACTGAGATCTGAATTCAATTTGTCTGACACCCAAATCCCATGATATCATACCAAAATCAGAGTGTCTCTGAATTAGAGAAGATTTCAGAGGCAATCTAATTCAATCTACTCCTGAAGAAGAATCCCCTTTACAATATGGTCAAAAAAGGATCATGTAATCTTTTCCTGGATCCATAAATACACATATACACTCATATAATGCACACAATATATATAATATTATATATATATTACACACATATTTGTATATATACACACAATAATATATATGTATGCACACATATATAGATAGATATATACAATGTAAAATTTTTTCTAGTTAAATACTAACAACTGGGAAAAATAGGAAATTCTTCATGAAGGAGACACCCTTGACCTTTGTTTGAAAGGAACTTGGAATTCCAGGAAATGGTGGTGATCAATGAAAGCACTACAGTCAAGGGCCAGCTTCATTGCAGAGGAATGAAGAGATGAAGTGGCTTGTATGAGAGACAGAAAATAGGCCAAACTGGCTAGAATGTAGTGTATATGAAGGGAAGTCTGGAAAGATAAGTTAAAACTAGATTGTAAAATTTCTTAAAGACCTGTGGTTTCACAATTAATACTTTTAAGTTTCAAAATTTGTCCCAAATTTAATTTAATTTCTGAAAATCTTTTTTGGAGTCTGGACATATTATCCAAAGAACTAGCTCTCTATCCCAGCTTTGTGCTATCTGTAAATTTAATGTGTGGTATCCCTGACTTTTGTCAAATCACTAATAAAAATGTTAGCGTCAAGCACTACTAATCCCTTGGGAATTTCAGTAGAGACTTCATTCTAAGTTGACATTGCACTATTGACGACTACCTTTGTAATCTGATCATTCAACCAATTCTAAATCCATCTAGTGGTACTGTTTTTTGGTCCTTATGAAACCTTGTCAAATATTTTGCAAAACTTAGTAAACTATCTCTATCTCATCTTCTAATAATTTGTTTTTTTAAAAGAATGCGTATGGCATGGTTTATTTTTGTGGAAGTCATATGTGTTCTTTGTGATCACTCTTTCCTTTTCTAGATGTTTACTAATTTTTTTTAGGAATACTATGCTCTAGACTTATCTGGGAATTGACATCAAGTCAACTCATTGTTGTTATCTTTTTTAAAGTCAGGACAATATTTATTCTTTCAAAACTTTCAGTTGTTGTCCTTCAGTTGTTTCAGTCATGTCTGACTCTGTGATCCACCGGATTATTTTACACATGAGTAAACTGAGGCAAATAAGATTAAATGACTTTACCAAGATCACATAGCTAATAAGTCTGAGACTAGCTTTAAACTCAGGAAGATGAGTCTTCCTGACTACAGGCCCAATGTCCTATGCACTACATATTCATCTTATTTTCCATGTTCTTTTCTTCCCCTTAAGCATTACTGGCAGTGGTTCTGTAATTACACCTGTCAGTTCTTATAGTACCCTAAGAATACAGTTCAAATAGACTTGATGACTTGAATTCATCAAGGCCAGCCAGGCTCTCTTACTATTTCCATGCTTATCTTGGATATCAACTCCCTTTAAGTATTTTTGTTCTATCTTTTCTTGTCCAAAAATAATTCTCTTTGGCAGAGAAAACAGTAAAATAAGCAGCTCTCCTTTCTGTAGTCAATTATTGCCATCCTTTTCAACCTGAACCTTACCCGGTTTTGTTGGAAGGTTTTTTTTTTTTTTTGGATTCTCCTCTTTTTTTTGATGCAAGTTGCTCCCACCTTTTTTCCATAGCTTTCTTCACTAAACTGACTTAAATCTGAGCCTTAGCACTCTTGACACTGTTCTTATAGGCCCATGCCAAACTTTTGTATTCATTTTCTCTTACCTGTCCTTGTACCAATTTTGTCTTTTTTAAAAATAAATCTTAGTTGGTTGATGTATTCCCTGTGCATCCACATTTGTCTTTGCATCTTAGAAATTTCATTTTTGAGATCCTTTCATCACTTTTGAGCTAATTTGTCCTTTAGAACTTTAATCCATGGGATCATACTTCTTCTTTCTCTGACTCCTTTGACATGTGCCCTCATAAAATCTGCAGTGCATGCCAGATGATTTCTCTTATTCATCTATAACAAATTCTAAGATGGAGTCCTTACTGCTTATACTCATGTGGAGTATAACCCTTCAGGTTCCCCTCATTTTTACTCCAGAAATCAGTTCCTCCTTGTTGATAAGAATCATAGCCAGAAAAAATTTCCCTTAGAGGTTCCTCTCCTTTTTGAAGGGTATCAAATTATCTCTTAGACAAGTCAAGGAATTATTAGCTGCTCTGCTTTGGCAAAAACAGAGTTTCCCCAGATATCCAAATATTGAAGTCCCTCATCACTACTTCTATGCCCGTTTTATGATCTATTTCCCAAACTCTTGATCTACTTCAATTTTCTATTCATGAAGTCTATAAAATACTCTCTGATTTCAATATCCTTTCTATTTTCATCACCCATGATTTCATCTGAATGCTCTTCACTATACTTTGCCCTCTTTGTTTTCTGTATTTCTTCACATAAGAGTACCTTCTTAGGATTCTCTGCTAGTCAGCATGTGGAAGAAGGGTTCAATTTCTTCCACTTGGTCCTATAGAATAGAATAGTAGGCGGTAGGCAACTGGGTGGTGCAGTGGATAGATCACTGAGCTTGGAATCAGGAAGACCTAACTTTCTGAGTTCAAGTCTAGCCTAAGACACTTACTAATAATGTGACCTTGGACCTTGTTTGCTTTAGTTCCTCAGCTGTAAAATGAGCCAGAGAAGGAAATAGTGTAACTCTAGTATCTTTGCCAAGAAAACCCCAAATAGGGTCATAAAGAGTCAGGCACAACACACAGGATCACACAAGGAAAAACTTTCTAGTTATTAGTGCTGTCTAAAAGTGGGATGAGCTTCCTCAAGAAGTTTGGGCTTCTCATTACTGGAGATCATCATGCACGAGGTGTGATCACATTTGAAGTATGTTCTGATGTATATTTGGCTAAATGACCTAAGGGTTTCCTTCCAGTTATGGAATAATGTGACTCTGATTCCGTGAAATTCAAAGCCACAAATTTAGCTTTAATGCCAGAGTTAAAAACAAAACAAAGAAAATTACAAAGCTATCCCAAAATGGAATGAACAACCTCAAAACGTAGAAGGTTCCCTGATGACTTAGTATTAGGTATATTTTCAGGTATACATTTGACTAGATGGCCCCTGAGATGCCTTCCAACTTTGAGAGTCTATGATTTTCCTTTCTGCCTTTCCTTTCTTTTATCTATCAGCATCTCTAGGGTTGTTGTGAGAATCAAAAGAGATAATATTTTTGGGGCAGCTAGGTGGTGCAGGAGATAGAGCACCAGCCCTGAAGTCAGGAGAACCTGAGTTCAAATCTGGTCTCAGACACTTAACACTTCTTAACTGTGTGACCCTGGGTAATGTCACTTAACCCCAATTGCCTCAGCAGAGAGAGAGACACACACAGAGAGACAGACAGACAGAGAGAGAGAGAGAGAGAAAGAGAGAGAGAGAGATGAGGAGAGACAGAAACAGAGATGAGGAGAGACAGTACCTGGAACAGAATAGGCACCTGTTGTTCTTCAGTCATGTCCTATTCTCTCTGACCCTATTTGGAGTTTTCTTGGCAAAGACATTAGAGTACCTTGGCATTTTCTTCTCCAGTTCATTTTACAGATGAGGAAAATGAGGCAAACAGGTTTGAGGGACTTCCCCAGGATCAGATAACAAGTGCTTAAGGCCAGATTTAAATTCATGAAAATGACTCTTTCTGATTCCAAGAGCAATATTCCATTCACTATACCACCTAGCTGTTCATAATAGGCAATTATAAAATGCTTATTCTTTTCTTTTTCCCTTCCCCTTTCTAGAACTTGTTTCTACTCAAGGGTCTTATCCCACCTAATTACCTAATTTAAGTGATCTCTATATTTTGCAGTCTTAAGACAGAGTTTCTAATTTGTTTTTCTTGCTATCCATACATTGTACATTTGCATGTTAGCATTTGATTCCATAGGTTTTATTACTGGCTCCTTTTTCAGATTTTATCTTTTGTGAATTTCCTAGTGTGTCTACTATTAGTCTTCTTTATACATTGCAGTCACTATTTTTAGTAGCTAATGGGATGATGTATCTAAAATGTTCAGCAAACCATATGAGCCATCATTATATCACCATCTCATTATTTAGCTTAGTGATATTCATAGACTTTTTCTCTTTCCTTCTTCCTTTTCAATTTGAAGTCATATTTTTCAATCGACCATACTGCAGCCCTACTCATTTAAAAATTAAGTATAAATTCTTACAGCATGGTCCCCTGACCATCCTCTTCTAGGGTTCATCAAGCACAGTTTATGCCAAACTAATCTTTGCTCCTTTTTTTTTTTTTAACAAAAGTTACTAAACTAGTAGATTAGAAGGATTCTATAGATAGAATTTATTTACATTTTAGCAAAACATTTTACAAAATTTCTTATATTGTGCTTGTGGAAATGATGGAGATCTATGGACTAAGGAATGGTACACTTACTATAAGGCCTCTGAATAATATCACTTCACTTCATTTTTGGTCTTGCATTTAATTTTATTCCTCAGAAGAAAGCTGTGATTCAGCTGATTATACGAGTTCTAACAAAAATCATGTAAATTAAGGTTTAAATTTTCATCATCACTCTAGGGTGAGAGTTCCTAACTTGGAAGATCCTTGGGCCTCCAAAAAGTCTGTGGATAGATTTGAAAGGGTCATTGAACCTGGATGAGAAAATAATTGCATTTTTATATCCACTAACCTCTAACTGAAATTTAGTATTTGCTTCCATTATTGATAACTCTTTTCAGGGTTACATAACTTACTCAAGTTCACACCGTTACTAAGTATTAAAGGCCAGATTTAGACTCAGATCCTTCTGATTGTAGGGCTGGTACTCTATCCACTGTACCACTTAGCTGCCCTCAATTACAGATTTTTTTAAAAAAGTCATTCTGAGAAGGGTTTATAGATCTTATGAGATTTTAAGGGAATCATGTTATAGAAAAAGTTAAGAATCCTTTGTTATATGGCAATCCTGATTTAAAAAAAAAAAACCTCATTGGTCAGGAAAACTTGCTCATTCTTAATTGGACATCGCAGTCCAATTAGTCTGAATTAGAGGATTTCTAAGATCTTTTCTAATTTTATATTCCATGAACATCAAAATCTTTGAAGTATTTCATTACTTAGACAAATAGATTTTTTTCTGAGACAATTGGGGTTAAGTGACTTGCCGCAGGTCACACAGCTAGGAAGTGTTAAGTGTCTGAGACAAGATTTGAACTCAACAAATAGATTTTTAATGCCAAAATTTCAAGCACAGTGTGATGCCTGAGTACAAAAGACATTTTTGAACAAGGTAATTTGGTTTTTTTGCAGTTTCCTACTGTATCTAATTATTAGACCAGAACAGAAAAAATAATTATTATAATTATGCAAACAGCATTTTCATTTGCAAAGTATGTGAACAGTAAGTAGGATCAATTTAAAGTAGCTTTTTTTTTAGTCATCTAATAGAAGGACATAAAAAAATAACACTATTAACAACGAGAGCTGTCCCAAAAGAGAATGGACTGCCTTGATGAGTAGTGAATTTTCCATCCCTATAAATTTTCAGCTAGAGGCTTGCCAAGGATGGTGGAGAGGGAATTGTTGTTCAGTTGAACATGAGTTGAACTAGATGGCCTCTGAGATTTCTTCCCATTCTGAGATTCTGGCATTCTGGGATTGCATTTTTCTTGACCAGATGTTAATGTCACCTTATAAAATAATGTTATTAGGTACTAGGAGCCCTTTCAATTGTTAGCTCTATTTCCGTCAGTGTCAATTAGTTCTCCACTGCTGGCTTTGTTTTCCCGCTTGATAAGAAAAGGTTTTGAATCCATCTTGATTAAAGAAACTGGGCACAGTTCCATCCTGCCAGTTCCCTTTGAAGTTAACATAAGCTCTGTGTTCAGATCTGCTGCCCAGGGCACAGACAAAGATGAGATATGAGCTGTAATAACTTTAGGGAATTCTGCCAGCTCCTTTAACTGAATCAGCTTTCTTCTAGGGAATAAAATTAAGTGAGTCTCAGAGCCCAGAGATAAAGTGAAAAGGGTATTGAATTAGAATTAGAAAATGGCATTTAAATTCACAGATTTAGTGAATCTGTAAAATAAGAGAAAAAGCATGGATGACCTAGAAGGACCCTTACAGATCTAAAATGATTCTACTTTACTGTCTTATTCGTCTTCCTTCACCCCTTTCCTCTTTAGCTTTCATTCAACAGCCTTTTATTTTATATCTACTATGTACACTATACTCTAATAGGTGTTAGGGATACCCCAATGAAAAAATACAAAATTCCTCTCCTCCTGGAGCTTATTATCTAGTAGAATCAGTCAGTCATTTAATACATACATTTATTAAAGTACATAATATATGCTGTGTGCTGGGTATACAGAGTGTCTAGTATCAAGAAGCTCACAACTATGTATACAAGATAATCTGGGTGAATAGATATATTTCATGGAAATGGGAGGTAGTCACAGAGGGAAGGCTCCAATAGTGGGGAGATAAGACATGCTCATGGATAACTACAATAAGATATGGTGAGCCAGGTATGCATCAACGGTATGAGAGATCTGAGAAGGGAGAAATCATATCCCAGGCAACCATTCAAACCATCTCACCAACTTCTGCAGCCACTGACCTTCTCATTTGTTTCCTCTACCCCTTCCAACAAAACTTCCTCCCCTGTTAAGTGTTGCCTTCCCCTGTTAAAATGAAAGCTTTCTATGGTCAAGGATATTCTCTTCTTAAAATGTTTGCATACATCAGTGCCTGGTATATAGTAGATGCTTAATCATTTTTTTCTTTCATCATTTCTCCTGATCAACTGAGGTGAAGGAAGACTCCATTTAGGAAGCTGTCCCTGAGCTGGAGCTAGATGAAAGGAAAGGATTTTAATAGTTTAAGATGCAAATTGAAGTCATCTTTCTATCCAGCCAGCTATTCACTAATGTCATCTTGCCATCTGCCTTGCTTCTAACACTTCATTTGTCCCCTCTTGGACAAGCACTTTTTAAAACGAGAACTGGCTTCCAGAATTCATGCTGACAGTACTAGGGTAAGGTAATCCACTTAGCTTTCCTATTTGGTCCGGGAGGAGAGAAATATGAATGATGGGATAGAAGCAGTTTAGTCTTTATTTAAAGGGAAAAGTCTCCTAATAATCCTTTTGCTTTTATTTTTTGATGCAAATTGTAATTTCATGTGTATAGCAAATTCCCTCAACCAATGCAATTGACAGCTTAGTTTATTTACTGAGGTTTTCTTAATTTTGAATCAACTGAGTGCAAATATTGTTGTTGCTGCTGGTGGTGGATGCTGTTGTTGTTATGTTTTGTCCAACTCTGTAACCTCATTTGGGGTTTTATTGATGAAAATCTTGGAGTGGTTTGCCATTTCCTTTTCAGTTATGTCCGACTCTTTATGATCCCATTCAGGATTTTCTTGGCAAATACTGGAATGGTTTTTCATTTCCTTCTCCAGCCCATTTTACAGATGAGGAAATTGGGACAAACAAGGTTAAGTGGTTGCCCAGAATCACACGGCTAGTAAGAATCTGAGGCCAAATTTGAATCCAGGAAGGGAAGTCTTTCTGACTCCAAACCCAGAACTCTTACCATTGCATTACTTAACTACCCATGGGGACATAGAATATGTCAACCAAATAGACATTTCACAAACGTTCCTGTTGGCAAACCTATACCAGATAGACGTTCTTATCCCAGACATTATAGAGCTGGAAGGTATCTGGACCAATCAAAACCATTAGTGATCATCTAATCTCAGCTTGGAGACTCCCTGTGAAGGACAGTTAATCACCTTTGGAAGCAGCTGGTTCTACTTTTGGATGACCCTGACTGTAAAAAAGGCAATACAAGATAAAAGACAGAATTCTGGCCTTGCAGACAGGATGACCTGGGAATTTTTGTTCTGCCTCTGACACAAACTAGCTAGTTGACCAAGTCACTTCTCAGTGCCACAGGCAACTTAATAAATTCAGCTGTCAATAACTCCGTTTCATTGGTTGAGGGAACTCATTATATAAATGAAATTACAATCTGCATTTACACAAAAACAAAAACATTATTAGGAGGCTTTTCCCTTTAAATGAAGATGAAACATTGCCTCTTTTTCACTTCTTCCCATCATTCATATTTCTCTCCTTTGGGGCCAAATAAAAAATTCTGATTTCTCTTTCACATGATAGCTCTACAAATACTTCAAAACTACTACCATGCTTCCCAACTCCCAACCCCTGCCCTAGTATTCTCTATAGATGAAACTTGCCCACATGCTTCAACTAATGTTTATTTGTCATGAATGCAATGCTCTCCCAGTTCTGTGTTCTCCTCAGCTTATCAATGATCTTTTTAAACCATGGCAACCGGAACTGGACACACTACATAGATGTGGCCTGATGTGGGTAGAGTGCCAAGAAAATCCATTTCTCTCAAAACAGCCCAAGGTTATCTCAGCATTTTTGGCAGCCATTTCACAATTCAGATTCATATTGAGTTTGCAATCTTCAAATCTTCAGGCTGTCTACTGCTACTTGGATATGGAGGTAGTCTCCTCCATGATGCTCCTCCATCTGGAACATGCGTGATTGATTTTTTGAACCCATTTTAGACTTTACATTCATTATTAGTAAGTATCATCTTATTAGATTCAGTGTAATTGTCAAATTTTCCAAGATAGTTATAAATCATCTGGTATGTTTATCATCCCTCTCAGTTTTAGATTATGTACAAATTTGATAAGTCATCAATTCCTTTATCAAAGTCATTGACCACAATTTTAGGCAATACAGAGCTAGACAGAGATTCCTTTGTCAACCCACTCATGACCTCCTATGAAATATACTCTAAAACATTAATGATTAATTATCAAATATAACCACGGTGCTATTTCTGAATCCTTCTAATTGTATTATTATTTAGCAGCCCACATCTCTCCACATTTTCC
This sequence comes from Sarcophilus harrisii, assembly GCF_902635505.1. NCBI lineage: Eukaryota > Metazoa > Chordata > Mammalia > Dasyuromorphia > Dasyuridae > Sarcophilus > Sarcophilus harrisii. Next base: position 422,380,909 of record NC_045429.1, read on the forward strand.
ATAAAAAGAAGTATGAGATACATTATCAATCAAAATTACAAGCCTAGGTAAACTAAATTCACAGAATTCTCCTGATCTACTATTCTAATAACTTAATTAGAAAAGCAAATGCTATTTTTCTAATATGACCTATTCTTGATTGAAAAAATAACCCAATTGTGCAGGTTCTTTGTGTGTGATTCCTCCGTTCTCCCCCAGATGTTCATTAATTATTCTTTTAATAATTAATCTAGAATTTCCCCAGGAATTAAAGTAATGTTTCTAATTATCTTCTTTTTTTAAAAAAAAATCTGGGTAACATTTGCTGCTTTTGAATCCTGGGGTACATTTCCTGTTTTCCACATTTTAAAAAGCTCATTAAATTTTGAAATTTTCATTTCTAATAGTAAAATCTTTCTTTTTCATCTTCCCTTTTTCACTCCTCACACCACTCTTCTTTATCCTCAGATCACAGGATCATAGAGTCATGGGATTTCACATTTGAAAGGGATCTGTGGCTATTGAGTCCAACCCATACATGAAAGAAATTCCCTTTAAAACATATTCAATAAATAACAGTCCAAATTCTGGTTGAAAATCTCCAAGGAAAAGGTACCATCACTTTTCAAGCAGCCAATTCTATTTTGGGACATTTCAAATTTTTAGGAAGTATCTCCAGACATCTGGCATAAATTTGCTTGTTTACAGCTTTCTAGCTAAACTGTCACCTTCTTTAAGATGCCTTTCTGAATTCCCCATAATTCTTGTATCTTCCCTCTTTCCATTTTAGCTTGTATCTATTTTGTTTGCATGTTGTTTCTCCCATTAGAGTGGAAACTCCTCTAGAGCAGGGACAGTCTTTTATATTTCTTTGTTCATTGTTCAATCTTCATTGTTATTGTGAATAACAATGTCATTCATGGTTTAGCACAGTACCTGGATCATAGTTGGTATTTAATAAATGCTAATTGACTTCCATGAATTTCTTCTTGTACTTTCTGGGGCCAAATATAACAAATTTAATGGTTACTCCACATAGCAACTTTTAAGATATTTAAATGTAGCTATTATTTCTCCCCTGAATTCTTTTTTCTCTAAGGAAAACATGCTCAGTTCCTTCAACCATTTTTTTTTTCAGATAATGAGATTTAAATGATTTGTCCAGGGTCACATAGCTATAGTATCTGAGGCTATCTTTGAACTCAAGTCCTCCTGATTTCAGGTTAGTACTCCATCCACTAAACCACCTACCTGCGTGTCTTGAACTAGTTTCTTGAGTTTTGGTCCCAAGACCTTTCATCATTCTAATTGCCCTTCTTTGGACACTTTCCAATTCTCCATAAATCTCTTATTTAGACCATGATGCCCAGAACTGAACATGCTAGAAGAGGTCTGACTAATGGTGGATTATAGTAGAACTCTTAATTCTTCATTCTTAAAAGCAATGTCCTTCAGGACAACCCAATGTGTCATGTTTGGGCTGCTTCAACATATTCCTGGCTCATATGGTGCTTGAGGTCCACTAAAACCCCCAGATTCTTTTCAAAGAATATGAATATTCTTGATTGACTGAAGTATATCAATGCCTTACTAATATTTTATTTGTGGGATTTACTTTTTTTTTAAGTACAAGACTTTACATTTATCCATATAGAATTTCATCTTCAATTTAATTTCACATTCTCTCAAGATCCTTTTCAATCCTAACTTTGAAACCCAATATGTAAATTGTCTTTCCCAGATTTGGGTCATTTGCAAAATTGTTGATGCCCTTCTCCAAGTCAATGTTGAAAATATTAAGTGACACAGAGCAAGCACAGATCCCTGAGGCACTCTCCTGGAGACCTTCTGCCATGTTGACACTGAAGCATTATGAGTTATGAGTCTAGCCACCTAAACAGTTTTGAATCCATCTAAGTTGTATTCTTGTCTAATCTAGCTCTCCATTTTCTCCATAGAAATAGTAATAGTCAAAAGCTTTGCTAAAATCCAAATAAACTGGAACTATAATATTTTTCTATCCTCCTCTCACCTACTAGTTTAGTAATAATTAAGTCAAATAAGGACATGAGGTTAGTCTGGCATTATTGATTTATTGCAGTGATACAATGAGAGCACTGGATCTGGAGTCAGAGACCTGAGTTCAAATCTAATCTCAGATTTGATCCTTAGTAGCTGTGTGATCCTGGATAAGTCAATTTCCTCATTTGTAAAATGAGCTGGAAAAGAAATGGCAAATATATTTATATATTTATCAATATATATATTTGTCAATATAATTCATTATATATTTATTTATTGTTATATATTAATATATTATATATTTATTTGTTATTTTATTATATATTTATTTATCAATAAAATCCCAAATAGGGTTATGAAGAGTCAGACAGACTGGATAACACCATCTTCTTTTTCTGCATCATCAGTCATGTCTTTGGTAATCCTTGCTCAAATTTTCATGGGAACTAAAGTCAAGCTCACTGGAGCTTCCCTTGGGTTTCTCTGCTATGCTCTGGGAGCTACAAAAGCTTAGTACTAGCATCCTCCTAAAGTGGTGATTTCAGCATTCTTTTGAAGAATCACTCACATCTGTATGGCACTTACCCTTTCAAAGCACATACATGATCCTTTTGGTCACCTTAACCCAAGGAGTAAACTTTCAGCCCCTAGGGCAATACTCTGCAGATGAGTTACTGATCATATTTCATATTTGTATTGGCTGAGCTTACCACAGTGCCTGATATATAGTAGGTGCTTAATAAATATATATTGATTGACTAACTGACCTTCGTCAGTAAGGGTAGTTTCTCAAGGAAATTCTCCACATCAATGAAATCCCAGCTCTAGATACTGCCTTCCTCCCCATGCTAGACACACAGACTTACACCCAAGCCTGAGCCACGAAAATTGTGGTGACCCAGGGCAAATACCATGAAATGTGCTTGAGGCAGGCAGCTGGAAGGAGAGGGGATACCTCACACCTCACGACCTAAGGCACTGTTGGTGAGGAGAGACTTTGGGACATTGTCCCATTTGGAAGAATAACATGAGGCTATTGATGTGGACATTCTCTCACCAGGAAAGAAAGCAGAACTTCATGGGAGTTCAGAAGAGAAGTGGAAAGGTAGCTTCTAATATTCAGTAATTATTAATGCCAACTTAGTGCTAAATTCAGTTGCCTTTTTCTGGAAGAATACAAATGTCATTAGAATTCTAGAGTTGTCCCTAGTCAGTGAACCCCATCTACATCTTTGTCCGGAACTTCATAGGGGCAGATATTATTCCCATTTTACAGATGAAGAAACCATGCCCCCTAGAGAATTTAAATGATTTTCCTAAGATCACATAGAATTAGGAAGCAGAGCCTGGATCAAAACACAGTTTTCTTAACTCCCAGCCCCAAACTCTTCCACTAGATTTCTTTACAAAGAGGTTAATAATAAGCAGAAAACACCTCTGTTATTCCCTTTATTCTTGTTCTCTTCTTTCAGATCTTGACATGTTTTATTTATGTCTGTACTCAAGAGGATCAGCTTTCTTGAAACTCTAGTGTTTTCCTGGCTGTTTTCCATATTCAAACAATGTTGGGTAGTTTCCCTGGGTCTCCACTCCTGTTCTGATTTATTCAACAGATGGATAGTTGCTATCAATATCTTTTCAAAGTTTAAGGGGTATTTTGGATGGTAAAGTTAGTTTGAAGTTCAAATAATTTTACCCAAATTGGGGGTGGGGGAAGGTCTTGCTCTTCGTGTATTTATTGTGTACATATGACTGTAAGTCATCATGCTGACAGTCAACGGACACCACCATCAAGACCAAAGCATGAAAGGGCTGGGCTTTAGAAATATGTAGTGGGATTTGGTAACTTAGTGAAAAAACATGCGTCAGGGAAAACCAGCACAGATCCATCCAATCCCTTACACTTGCCTCTGAATCATCAAGGACTACAGCTAGAAGCAACCTTAGGGATCAGCTAGTACAGCTTTCTCATTTTGCAGATGCTGAAATTGAAGCCCAGAGAGATAGGCATTTAATAAATGTCTGCTTAATTGTTGATGTGGCTCTTCCAAGGTCACCCAGTTAATTAATGGCAGAGGAAGGATTATAGTATGGATCTGGATTTCCTGATTTCCCAGTGGATGTTCTTTCCTTACCACCATTTTGCCTATTTCTACATGGAGGAGACTGCCTCTGAGGCAAAAAAAAAAAAAAAAAAAAAAAAAAAGTTTTGAATAGTGGAGTGTGAGCCTGTGATCTAAGCACAAGGGAAATAAGAGGAGGACAATTTCTCCTGGGGAAAGAATTAATCCAATCCTGTGATTTCCTGTAGCAGCACAAGGAGGACTGCAGAGTTTATTGCTAAGTCACAAAAGGTTAAGAAGCAAGTGAAAAGGGAATAAAAGTTTTGATTTTGAAAGGCAGAAATACCCTCATTTCTGGGCATAGAATTATCTAGCTTTACCAAAGCTAAATCAGAATTACCAAAGTACTAAGATATCAGGTGTGAGAAAAGTCTATATAGACAGAGAGGCAGAAATATAAGTAGGTTTTGTCTAAGGGTGTTAAAATGGCGGAAGAAACATTGCTTCCTAATGAGTACATTTACTCCCTGTGATGGACCTATCCCTGTGTCTCATTTCAAAATCCTCTTCTTGACCCATAGCACAATCATCCAGGACTCGTGCCCCTTGAATCCTGTAGTCATGATGCTTTTCTCCTTATCCCTTCTTCTTCCCTCTACAGATGGACCAATGGCCAAACTGTCTGGAAGATATGCTCCCCCTCTCTCCCAGCAAGACTGCTCCCACAAATAGTCTCTCTTCTATACTGTGTCTGCTTTTCACTTGTCTGGTCCTTATTCAAAAAAATCTGCCCTAAGGTCAGTTATAGCTCTGTTGGAAGAACTCTCAGTGATGATATGTTTGGATTCTCACAACAAAGGGAATGTGCCTGAAGGAGAATAATTACCTATAAATGATTAGTGAAGCTAAAGAAAACTTTTTTTGAGTGTCTGAACAGGATAACTTATCTAACACATGATATGAAGAAATGGACACTTCTTGGTCTTAGAATCCAAAGACCTGTATTTAAGTCCCAGATCTGCTCCTCATTTGTGATATGGCTCTGAACAAGTCCCTTAATCTCCAGGAATCTGATTCCTCGATTATAATAGAGATTATACAAGTATGCCCAAAACTTTGTAAACTTTTAAACGGCATACAAATACCAGCTATTTACTTACTTTTACTACAAATGCAGAAGTTACAAATCATTTAGCCCAACCTATATCTGGTTAGGAATCTGCTCTATAACATTCCTGGTAATGGTCATCTTGCCTCCTTTTTAAGATGGTCACTGTAGAAAAGTTTTCTTCTCCCTCTCAATCACACAGAGATGGCTATAGCGATGGCTAAACTTCCAGATCTAAGCCAATTCTCTACCTGTCATCCTGAGCATCCAGATCAAAACCAACCCCTTGGACAAATTTTAAAGTCTTTCATCTGGTCTTGATTTAAATTCCTCAAGTACTAAGTGAAGTGATAGATTTGATCATCTCTTCAGAACTTTGTTTGGTTTGGTCACCTATTTGGAGAGACATTGATGAACTAGAGAGTATCCCAAGAAGAGTAATTAGTATGATGAAGAGATTGTAAAACTTACAATGGGAGGTCAATTGAAGGAATTGAGGATATTTAGCCTCAAAAGGAAAGACTTTGGTCTTAGTTATTGTCAAACATTTGAAGAGCTCTCATATGGAAGAAATTATTTTTTATTTCCTGTGGGATTATGAGTTTTTCTTCAATATATAGAATAGTTCCTTAATAAACTATTTGAAAATGTAATGGGATGTAAGTTCCTTATCCCTGGAGTTATTCACCCAGAGGCTGGAAACTACTCATCAAGAATGTGGAAAGGCCATTTTTTTTTCTAAAGAACAGAGCAAATGAGATGACTTCTGGAGTCTTTTCTAAACTCTTGAGCTCCATAATTCCAAAAGCAGATTTCTTCTACATCATTTCTTGTTTATCACAGATACATTTCAGCAGCTATCTGGGCTGTTACCCATGAGCAAAAGCCCAGTGTAAGAAGAGAAGCATTATTAAGGGGTCTAAATGGGCAATTTTCTTTTCTCTCTTTTTCCAAAAACCTAATGATAGTGCTTTTAGAATAAAGAGAAGAGAGCCTGGCAGATAACTAGTCAATAAATGTGTATTGGACCATTACTATATACTTGGTACATCAATTCTTTCATCCTCCAAAGATCAAATAAATAAGTATAACACTACATGATGAATAAGCTATACTTAAAACAAAGAGAATTACAAATTGACCCTCAGTCTTTTGTCACTTTGTTCCATAGTGATAGTGGCAGTGGCAGAAAAGGACATAAGAAATATTCAGAGCTACCTGGGTATTAAACCAAATATAAACATTAATTTAACTGTTGGTACTATAAGTGTTAGATCTTTGTCCAACTATGAATGAGATCATACTACCAAAGAAACATGCTATTTTGTGGTTGAAAGTGAAGTCTATAAGCATTTATTAGGTAGCACATTGGTTATCTCATCTTGGAGTGTTCATGATAACCAAAAACAAAAATACTACAATGATGATGATTGCAGTTTGTGTACCAACATTTGTTGTATAGGAAGGAAGAGCAAAGAAATTCGGTAAAGAACTTGACAAAAGATTCCAAATTAACTTAAAATATATCATGATCCCTGTGGACTAAGAAATGCACAGATATTGAGCTAAGGTGGAGAAAGAGTAGAGGGGAGAAAACCAAGAAATAATGGTTCATTTCATTAAGAAGTCAGAGGCCAATTGTTTACTGACTACTCAGAAGCCTCACATCTGCATATAATGAATACTATTTTAATACAGAAATGTGAAGGTGCTGGACATAGGAACAGAATAATGTCATTTAAAAATTACTTTGTTTTAATGAATAGGAAATGAATGCTTACAGACATGAGAGTTATTTCCATATCAGCTATGTATGACCAGTCAGATCTTTAGAGTAAAGGCCAAAATTAGCATTAAAATAGGGGAAAATGTAGGCAAGAAGGAAGTTATGACAGCTTTAACTAACCTATTTCAATTGGCTCTCAACTTTGAAAAATGATAAACAAAGAGTAAAAACAATAACTTTAATTATCACCATTTCACCCTGACAAAAATCTTCATTATGACAAAAATTTTGGGAAAACAAAAAACACAAACAAGAAATTGGCACAGTAAATATTTGTTCTCTTTGCCAAATAGAGTTCATTTGCATTTGCCAGAGGATCGTGATATAAAGGACACAGATTTAGATTGGTTGATTTATCATTTCTTTGCTTCTTTGTTCCCATCTAGACAAACTGGAAACTAGGATTATCTTCTTCTTCAACAGGGTATAGTTAATAGCTCCTCTTACAAGTATACAGACTCACAAGGCTTCATAAAAGAACAGGTTTATTTACAAGTAAAAGGCAACAAATAGAACTCATATTAGAATTCTTAGAAAATATTCATGCCTGTGTATGATCAATATTCTTCTGAGAATTGGTCATTTTTAATCATAGAATTCATGGAAATATTGCATTTATATTTCTAATATTGTATATGACTGTGAATGTTGTTTTATGCTCTCCACAGTCCCGTGACTTCATTCCATGTCTGTCCAGCACCTCTGTCCACAGTCCTCTCGAAATGAGGATTTCACCCATACACTTGTGTTCTCTTCTGTAGCTACATGACTAAGGAATTGAAACATCTACATCTACTATTATGTCCAGCCCAGGGTTCCTTTTGGCTGTCTTCCTTTGACTTCACCTGAGCGTACCTAGTGATAGTTTCTAATGTGTTATGTTACTAGAGTTCTCCATTTGATACTCCAGTTTTAGATCTGGATTCACTTGGATCTCCTGTCACCCTCCCAGTGAATTGTGGGGGCTTGTTCTTCTCTAAACCCCTAGAATTCTCTTACAGCATCCCCAAATCTGAATACTAGCAAAAAGTCAGCCAAACTCATGTACCTTGTTAGAATATTTGGAGTACAAGGATGAGGAAGCTAAGTACTCTCCTTGGCACACTTTGCATCTTTATCTTCAAAGAGTCACCAGTTTATATTATTAAAAATTAATCACATTGAAAATAAAAAGTGCTAAGAAAAGTGGGGTGGGTGAGAAGGAGAAAGAAGGCAAATGGAAAGAGAAAATCTGGCAACCTCTGCTACATAAAAAATACTGCACAGCAGAGTAAGGGAAAATTACAAGCAGCATCACCTCACAAAAAAGAAAAAAGAAGTGGTGGAAGGGGCAAGCTCACAGAAAGTTTGGCATGAGATTTGACCAAGCCAGATCACCCCAAAAGCATTTATAGCTGAAACTAGAAGGAGGAGAAAAAACAGATGCAAACTGCCCCAAATTTGCCAGCACTCTGTTGTTATTCTTTATGATAAAGTAACTAACCATCATAATTTAAACTCTAACACTTCCATACCTTATGTGCTATGTGAAGAAGTGGAAAGGACAGCTAAATTAGATCGAGGATATACAAAAGAAATCAGTATTATAGATATCCCAATTTTGAAAACACTAAGAGATTAATTTTCAAGATAATTCAAAAATGGGAGCAGGGAATGAAGCAAAATAATGTAAAAAAAAAATCATGTACTGTAGTATAAAAACAAAAAGACAACCAGGATGATGTCAGCACGTAGTGGTCTATGGCCCCATGTTCCTTCTTTCTCATTTCTATAAAATCTTTATGAGAATCATCTGTGCATGTATTAAGACTATCCTTGATGAAAATAGGCGAAAATAACAGGCAGGTTTTCACAGTTTTCCAAAGGAGAACGTGTCTTCCCAATCAAATAATTTACTTGGAAATACAGAGAATATATACTACCACTTTGCTGATTACCAAAATAACAACAACGAAAAATAACAGATCTCAGTAGAGAAAAACACAGCCTTAAAAACTTTCTTCAAACAAGGTTGCTCCCAGGCATATGTTAATATTCGTTCATAAATTCAACCACAAAATTAACTTTATTCAATTGTCTGTTGACTGTCATATGAAAGACAATATATGAGGGATAACAGATAGGTGGTAGCTTAGTGGTACAGTGCTTTAGGTCAGGAAGTCTTATCTCCCTGAGTTCAAATCTGGCTGTAGGCACTTAGTAACCGTGTGGAGCACATGTGGGCCAGTGACTGGGCAAGTCACTTAAACCTGTTTGCCTCAGTTTCTTCTCCTGTAAAATGAGCTGAGAAGGAAATGTCAAACCATTTCAGTATGTTTGCCAAGAAAAACCCAAATGGGGGCACGAAGAGTCAGATATGACTGAGGAGCAATAGATGAGGAGAATAGATAACATAGGTTAAAAGACATAAACAAGATCTCTAGCACATTGGAGAGATTCTCTTTATGGGAATGACTGAATACAAATCACATAGGATGAGAAATGAACAGAATGAGATCTTTCTATGGTTGATCATGGATTCATCAACTTACTACATTAGGGATAACTTACTCCTTCTTAACAAGTCATTAAATATTTCCTTCATCCTCCTAAATCTAAGATCTTCTCATTCTCTTTAGGTTGGGTTGTTAATTTAGGCAGCAAACTGCCTTGGTGAACTTCCTACTTGTCCTACCTGTTCAGTGAGCTGGGGGTTTCTTATGCCTTTGTTTTTTTTTAATGCTCTCCTTTTACTTACCTACTAGGCCAGTTATAGCTTATTTCTAATTTGGGACCGTCTTGCCAACCTCCAGTTCACAGACTTCAGTGGCATCTCAGGCCAACCAGCCAAAAAAATTCATCACTTTCAGTGGTCAAAAGAGTGGTCTGATCCCTATTCCACCAGTTTGATCCTTGTAGGCTCTGGAACATAGTTCAAAGTCAGAGTGACACAGCCACTCACTCCAGGTATCTTTGGTTGGCTTCTAGTCTAGGTTCTCATCTTGCTGTCTCTGTGCATACAGCTAAAGGTTTCAGATTTCCCTGGCTCACCCTCAGTCTGGGCTAGAAGACTTGCATATACTGTGTTTCCAGATTGGCCCCTTCCCCCTTCCTTATTATCCACAAGCTTTCTCTGGATGTAGACCTGGATTGGAAAAAAATACTTACTCTAGTTTTTCCCTGGATTTCTTAATTGTTACTTGTCCTAGTGTTATTATTCTTTCTGGAGCAGTTTCAATAAATCTGTGCTGTTCTACTCATAATCACTCTGCTAGTGATAGCTGCCTGCCACTGTCGTGATCCTAACAGGAATCATCCTCAGCTGTCATCTGCTCAAAGGTCTTTTGAAGAAATCTAGCTTAGCCACATCTGGGTTCTTCTTTCTCTTTTCCATTTCAACCTAGTTTAAAATCAGATGCTAGTGAACTTGCATCTTTATCTTCAAAGAGTCATTAGCTTATATTACTAAAAAATAATCACATTGAAAATAAAAAGTGCTAGGAAAAGTGGGATGGGTGAGAAGGAGAAAGAAGGCAAAATGAAGTAAGGAAGTGAGTGGACAGATTAATTGATAATGTCATATCCAAATTATAGCCAAATAACAGTCAAACCAAGGTCTCCCTGGATATTGTGGCTGAATTTCAACACGACCTTTGAATGTGTTTATAAATGCTTCCTACTACCAAGCAAAACCTGTGTTGGTTAAAACTTTCTCTATTTATAGCCTAACTGCTCCTACCTTGGCTTCATTGACAAGAGAAGTTCTGATGAATTTAAAGGATTGGGAGCAGACAAAATGATTGAATCATTTTTCCTTAGGGTCAATATTAGGGTCTTTTCTTTTTAAAGTTTCCCTTTATTTTTTCAGGAAGTTTTTTCTTTTGCTTCTTAGCATCCACACCTTGTGGGGTTGACTGTTAAGCCAACTATTGTATGTCTTCCCTGTTTCCTGTTCACTTGATCACAAATTGGACTATTCTACAATTAACTCCTCAGGGAGGTTTGGGGGCCATTTGACTAGAGAAAAATGATTTCACTTCCCTTTCTTTATAACCTTTGTCCTCAGCCTTCATGTTTACTGTCTTCAAGATTCAAAGTACTGCCATGTGAAACAGGGCTAGAAGGGAATAGGCTGTCTTGGATCACAGTGGTCTCACTTGCACTAGATCTCTTCAAGCTGATGCTAGGTGATCTGAATGCTATAAAGGGAATCCTCTGTTACACACTGGTTGGACTAGACGGTCCCTGATGTCCTTTATAACTCTGAAATTCTGTTAGTAGACACATTCCACTTGGCTCCAAAGTGGGGGGTAGGGAAACTAAAGTCAACAGATGGAAGTTTCAGAAAGGCAGATTTTAGTTCAATATCAAAGAATATTGTTGTTCAGTTTTGTCCAATTCTCATGACCCCATATGGGGGTTTTCTTGGCAAAGATTCTGGAGTAGTTTGTCATATCCTTCTCCAGCCCATTTTACATGAGAAAACTGAGGCAAACAGGGTTAAATGACCTGCCAGGGTCACACAGCTAATAAGTGTTTCAGATTAAATTTGACTTTAGACCAGACTCTATTCATTGTGCCACCTAGCATTAGTTATTGAGTTTCTTGTCATGGAGCATGTCCAAAGAAAGGCAGGTTCATCACTTCTTGAAGATTTTGGTTGTGGATTGGGCTAAATGATCTCTGAGGTCTTTCCTAATTCTTAAGATTTTTTAGTTCTGTTTTCCTTCTATCAAAAGTTCTATCTTCACTGACTCAGGGAACACTTTCTAAGCACAAATATTCACTTTATTGGCAATCTAATGGAATGCCTGAGAGTTATGACTCTTGTTAAAGTACAGAATAAGTATGATATTCTAAGCACACACTTTTTCAATTATGGAGCACTCAAACATTGTCTTGCTCCTCATCCATCTCAATCTGAAGGCTGGTGGGGAGGCTAGTCCCAAACATCTTTGCACACTTAATCTCAAACCCTACTCACGCAGCTTCTAAATTTTTAAGAATTAATCAAATGTAAATCTTGCAAAGTACAGATTGTGATTTATATGAGGTTTGGCATAAAAGCGTGCAAGAAGTTGAAAAGAAGGATCTAGAGAGAAAGATGCTAACCTAGAGCTCAGAATTGGTAATACAGCTTTTTGACATGATAATTCTGAAGTCAGTAGACTCCAGACTAAGTTGGGTGACACAACTTTGGTACATTGATTTAAGGCAGGAATCTCTGACTACCATTATTAGGACAGATGTCAGATTAGTGTTGGAGTGGTGGCTCCCCAGTTAGTAAGCTCCATAGCTATCGTAAATAAGAGAAACAGAATAGGGAACAATTTGTTAGGCACAGAAGGCGTGCATTTGAAGGATTATCATGGGAATATGATTTTACTTTGACTTCAGAGGGAAGAATCAGAAATAATGGGTAAAAGTTACAAAGAAGGCAACTTAGACTTGAGGTCAGGAAATTCTTTCTAATAAGTTGAGTTATCAACAAACAAAATGAGTTGCCTTCTGTGGTGACAAGCTCGCCCTCCTCGAAGGTCTTCAGGCAGTGGTTAGAGGCTGATTTGTTGGTTATGCTATAGTTGAGATTCCTTTCATGAATGGGTTGTACTAGATGGTTAATGAGGTCCCTTCCAAACCTCAAATTCTATGGGATCCTGGCTGACACTTGCTGGCTCTGTGATCTTGGGCATGTCTCTCAACTATTTTGAACTTCAGAGTCCTCATCCATATTATTAATACTTGTAATACCTTCCTCAAGAGACTGTTTGGTGAAAAGTATTTTATAAACTCTAAAACAGTATAGAAATGTGAATTATAATTAGACACCTTGCTATTCACTTTATAGGGTAGATAAGGTAAGTGGGTAGACAAGAGAGTCTAATTATAGACTCTATAGAGTCTAATAATAATTCTATATTGTTTTAGAATTTTCACATGGTTACATATATGAAAGTTCCCACTAATAGATAAAGATTTACACGTAGAATCTATTCACTTAGAAATACACTCACAGATACACTTATAGAAAGGACCCATTTAGTAATAATGGCCTTTTAGATTCTACCCAAACTTAAAAAATCATTTTTGACTATTCTGAATCAACAAATATTACTGGACCATAGACATTGAAATGAAAGGGACTTTAGAGGTTATCTAGTTCAATCTTATTTTGCAGATGAGGAAACTGAAACCCAGAGAGATTTATTAAGTGATTTACCCAGTTCCCTTCTGAGATGAGATTTAAACCTGAGTCATAGAGTCCACTAGTTCAGTGCTGTATCCATTTTGTCAGGCTCTCTTTAAATCATTCACACAATTTGAAAGAAGGTTCTTAGTAAACAAAATATAGTTTCCCCTAAATTACCCCTAAACAGAGAAGCCAAGGAACAAAAATGAAGGGAACTTTTGATCTAGAAAGATAAGAGATATTGAATGATAATAACAAATGGACCAAAGAAAGAAAAATTATTTTGGAGAATCACTGAAATACATATTCCTCTAGAATCACCCCAGATAAAATGGGAGACAAGTTGATTTAGACTTATTTATCAACAACTTAACTGGCTGCTGAATGAGCTAGATAACAATAATAACAACAAAAACATAGCAGTATTTTTTTCTGTACAAATATTTACTAAGTACAATGTTACTATGCAGGGTACCATTTTCTATGTTTGGAATTAAAAGAAAAAATACCAAAAAAACTGGAAAAATAGGAAATTAAATTCTATTGAGTAATAAAAAATGTATAAATATATATGAGCCCAATATAATCTGAAAAGAGAGAAAAAACACTAAAGTCTAGGGGTAGTATAAAGGTTTTCCATAGGAAACTTCCGGATCAAGCTATTTTTAAAAAATATATTTTATATAAAAAAAACAGAATAAGAAAAAAGAACAGAAAAGAAATGCTAAACAAAATAAAACAAAACAAGAGAACATTGTCATATGCCCAGCAGAACATCATGGAAGATTCAAAATATATAACAACAAATTGCCAGATCAAGAAAGCATATGTATATATGTATAAGAAATTATATTCATGAGTATCCATCTTTTCTTTACATCCTTGTAAATTGTTCTTTTCTCTGATGGTCATCTTTTTATTTTATTATTTTTTCCCTTTTTATCCACCCCCCATCAAGCAAGCTAGAGTTGAGAAAAAAATTATGTAGATAGATAGATAGATACAAATACATGCATACACACATATCTTTCCTATCCCTGTTGATTCTTTGCTTTAATTCTGCTCCTTAACCTGCCTGGCTATTACTTAACCTCCTCCCACTCATAGATCCCTCCCTTGTCTTCTTTCTTCATCCTTTGCTTCCCCATTGGCCCATCCCTCCTTCCCTTATTTCTTTATAGATTTTAGAAGGTGCTATATTATTCATGGTATATGATGTTGCCTATTTAATCCATTCCCAATATGAGTACACTTTTAGAACTACAAGCCCTCCTCCCTCCCTCTAATACTTCTGTGTCTATTGCTCCTCTTCACCTCATTTGTATAACATAATTATGATTTTTACCTTGACTCTGCCCTGGTCTTTCTTTTGAGGTCCTCTATTGGTGATGTCAATCTTTAACATCATGATATACATTTCCCATGTTTTAAAAAAAACATAAACAATTTATCTATATTAAGTTCTTTGAAATTTATCTTTGATTTTGTCTTTTATATGTTAAATTTTCTGTTGAGTTTGGATTTGGTTAATAGGAAGTCCTGAAAATCTGCAGGTTCATTGAATGTTCATTTTTTCTCATTCAATATTATAGATAATTTTGCTTGATATGATATTTTTGGTCATAGAACTAGTTCTTTTGATGGTATACATGATTCCTGGACTTGTAGTCTTTTAATGTGTCTACTGATAAGTCCTATATGATTCTAATTGTAGCTCTATAATGTGAAGACCGAGTTAGCACCCTGGATACCTTAGAATCAGCCAGAGTTAGGATTAGCAAAAGTCCTTGGTCTTTATTCTTGATCTTTAGAGGTAGGATTAAATTGAATGGAAGCAGAATCTCTGCCACCTCTCCTCTTCGTCTCCCGCCCAGAAGTGACTCTGGCTAGTCTTACTCCACACCCTAGTCCCTCCTACAATTCTCTGTATACACCAATTATCAAGCCAGCACAGGATAGTGGGAAAGGCCATTTTTCTAGGCATATGCTAATAGAGTATTGTCCAATCGGTAGTTAGCCTTAAAGTGCTGGGTTGTCCATCCTCAGTGCATCAACTCAAGAGTTTCAGCCCTTTACACCATAATATTTGAATTGTTTTTCTCTTGTTTTTTTGCAAAATGTTCTCTTTGATCTGGGTTTTTGAAATTTGGCAATAATATTTCTATGTCTTTTTCCTTCCTTCTTTGTTCTTTTCCTTTTCTTTCCTTTCCTTTCCTTTCCTTTCCTTTCCTTTCCTTTTTTTTCCTTTCCTTTCCTTTCCTTTCCTTTCCTTTCCTTTCCTTTCTTTCCTTTCCTTTCCTTTCCTTTCCTTTCCTTTCCTTTTTCCTTTCCTTTTTCCTTTCCTTTTCCTTTCCTTTTTCCTTTCCTTTTTCCTTTCCTTTCCTTTCTTTCTCTATAAGTGAAAATAGACTTATCTGAGAAATGGGTACAAGAAATGGGTCTAGTATGTTCCTAAGGAGCAAAGGCCTGAATTGTGTTAAAGAAAGGAGAAATCATGAGAGAGAAGGGCATGGAATAAGAATTTATTAAATGCCTGTAATATGCTAAGTGTAAGACATATGATTGGTGAGGTTCAAATTGGCTGGGACCTCTATCCTGTGATAATGGAAACCAGAGCTGGTATAGACATTCACTCTTCTAAAACTGGAGATTTAGGAGTATTGATAGCTTGGAGTTGTCCAGAGATATGTTTGAATCAGCTCCAAATGACTTTTGAGAACAGGTTGTTAAGTTACCAGTGTGAGTGTTCACATCACAGAAATCATCAAATACTACAAATCAGGATTTGATTTATGATTTCGTTGATTGTCTAGACTAAAGAAAGTGATGAAGGAAATATTAATAACTTTTAGCACATCAAGCATTTTAAGAGAACCTGTTATTATATTAGGAGATATTGTTAAGAATAATGTTCTGGCTTGGGGGGACAGAAAGCTTCAGTTCAGATGCTGCCTCTTATATTTTTCTACCTCCATACCCATGAGAAAAAAAATTTAATCTTCTTGGGCCTTAGTTTTATCTTATGTAGAATGATCAGATTGAGGTTGACAACCTCAAAGATCCTTTCCAACTCTGAGTCTATAATGAACCTAGAATGACAAGACTCCATTCACATTTGCTGCCAGCTATCTAACTACATCCCAAGATGGAAGGGATATGCTATATGCAGAAGAAATCTCATCTGGGAAATACACACCCAGTTTTTTGGTGCGTTTGATGTCCAAGTTCTTCCTTCTTTAGACACTGATCCAAATTCAGGCGTGATATCCCAACTGGGCAACCAGCAGACTTTTGCCTGTATTCCTATCTTTTCATCTCAAGGAATGGTAGCCTTTGAGATCCAAACTTTTTTCCTGTATTAAGAGACTGCACTGAACTCTCCAAGTTGAGGATTCATTTCACAGAAAAGGAATTCAGATTCCATGGTCCAAGTGGTTATTAATTCCTGAGATTTAGTCAAGAAAACATGCTAATAGAGAATGAATGGCAAAGTCCCAAAGGTTAAGTGTAAGGATGATAACTACCTACAAAAAATAAACAGGAGAGAGAGTAAGCAGTGTACACTGCAGTCCTTCAATGATACAAATTGTTTTGCAAAGAACAAACTGAATGCCTCACTTGGGATCAACAAGCATCTCCCTACTGATATTCCTTTAAACCTTTAAAAATGTGGAAGTAATAATGCCATGGGGGAGCTTCCATGAGGTCCAAGCATGCTTAGATGGAAGTGGGATAGCTGTCCAAGATGGGAGAATAGAGGGAAGATGGGAAACTGGCATAATCCTTGGAAGGAAAAAAACAAACAAACAGCACATATCTAAAGGGAGAAAAGCAAGAGGAAGGGAGAAAAAGAAATTTTTTCAATATGCAATCTAGCATTGTTTCACTTGTTAAAGTGTAATGAATATGGGCAAGGAATTCTAATGAGGTGATTATGACATGGTTTCAATGCTTTATAACGAAAAACTAATGAGCTTAAAATTATTTTATCATTTCAAAGTGTTGTGTTGATGTTTAATATGAAGTTTCAAAGAAAACATTTAACTTAAAAATCAATGAAATATGATTTCTTATTATACTTAATTTGCAGAGCTGTTCCTTATTTCCTCTGGTTCTTGGGGAAAAAGCATAAGAAGATAGATGTTTGGGGCACATGACTCTGGGTAAGTGAGGGGATCAAGGGAGACTAAGCCTGATTATTTTCCCCTTATTTTAAAATGTGCCATTTATTCAGTATATTATATGCCCAATCAACAGAGGTATATGAAATGCAAATGAAAAGTATCCTTGAACAAGAATAACTTGAACTATTCCAAACCCTTAGCCATAAAAACAGTTTGACTCATCAGCTAAGAGCTGAATTTTCTCTACTCAATAGCAAGCTTTTTTAGCCTGAATTATCTAAATGGTTGTTTTAATTTCTAAAAGACTTTTGAGATTTTCTATATGACTAAAGTCCAATATGATTGGAGTCTGGATAGTTGGTCCATCAAATTCATCAGAGATCTTCATTTTCCATGAGCAGAAAAGTGGATGATTCTATTTCCCAATTGCCTACTTGGCTACATATGATTGAGATAACCCACATCAACTGAATTTCATGATTCACAGTTGGTTTTCTCATGGAGTACAGACCTAACCTTGACCTAAAAAAAAAAGCTTTAGAAAAGCTCAAAGGAAGACAGACCAGCAGAACAATACAGTAAAATTCTATAATTCAAATATTGAGAGGCAATGTTTCTTAAGGGATAAAAGGAGGAAGTCATTCAAATTAATGCTTTCTCTCTTGTTATCTTGAATTTCTCCTGTATGTATTTTGCCTCTCTGACTCTCTATGTCTCTCTGTATCTGTGTCTGTCTGTCTGTCTGTCACTCTCTCTCTCTTGCTGTATATATACACAATATATTGTTTTCATGTTATCTTCTACATTAGACTGTGAGCTTTTTAAAAGAAGAGACATGTTAGGAGTTTGTTGGGTTTTTTTTTTTTTGGTCTTTCTTGGTATTATTAGTGCTTGGGACAGTACCTGGCAAGTAGTAAGCACTTAATAAATCCTTGTTGACTGATTAACAACCTTTCAGTTGCATATCTCTAATGTAATAAGTTGCAGAAAACTTTATAAATCTCCCCAGAATTTACTTAGGTCCAAACTATCTTCTGCCATTCTCCCCTGCAAATGTTTATATGTACATAAATAGGATGAATGGGTATGATGTATCCATACAGAGATTCACAAATTTATATATATACATACATGTGTGTATATATGTCTATAGATATATGTGCATTCATGCATACATGTCTGTATATATGTGTGTATATATATATATATACATATATACAGAGATACACACACACATAGATTGATAGATAGATAGATATGCCAAAATGCTGAGTCAAAGTCCCTCCTGCGATTTATTCTGTGTTTGATTTGGGGGAAATCACCTAAAATCCCTGATTATTATTGTAAATCTATTACTTCAACTATAAAATTACTGTAAATTAATCTGTTACTTCAACTATAAAATGATAGAGCCGGATTTGATGTTAAATTCCTTACAATCTATGACTATACAGTTGTGTATTGAAAGAGTTCAGTCCATCAGTGTTACACTAAAGCTATTAGAATAGTTTGACTGCCATATATATCTCTAAACATTTGGATGATTCCTCTAGGAGTACAGTAGCACTGGACTTAGAATGAATAATTTTTATTTTTTATCTCTATCTATAAAAAGGAAGCTGGACAAATTCATGTTTTTAATAGCTTTTTATTGACAAAACATATGCATGGGTAATTTTCAACACTGGCCCTTGCAAAAACTTCTATTCCAACTTTTCTCCTCCTTTCCTCCACCCCCTTCCCTAGATGGCAGATAGTCCCATACATGTTAAATACAACATATGTATACATATTTATATAGATTATTTTAAATTTATATATTTATATATCTTGCTGCACAAGAAAATCAGATTTAGAAAGAAGGGAAAAATAACCTGGGAAGAAAAACAAAAATGTAAGCAAACAATAACAGAAAGAGTGTAAATGCTATGTTGTGGTCCACACTCATTTCCCAGTGTTTTTCACTGAGTGTAGCTGGTTCTGTTCATTACTGATCAATTGGAACTGATTTCGATATCTCATTGTTAAAGATAGCTACTTCCATCAGAATTGGTCCTCATTTAGTATTGTTGCTGAAGTGCTGGTTCTGCTCATTTCACTCAGCATCAGTTCGTGTAAGTCTCTCCAGGCCTTTCTGAAATCATCCTGCTGGTCGTTTCTTACTGAACAATAATATTCCATAATATTCATATACCACAATTTATTCAGCCATTCTCCAATTGATGGGCATCCACTCAGTTTCCAGTTTCTGGCCACTACAGAGACCTGCCACAAACATTTTGGCACATACAGGTCCCTTTCCCTTCTTTAAGATCTCTTTAGGATATAAGCCAAGTAGAAACACTGCTGGATCAAAGGGTATACACAGCTTGATAACTTTTTTTTTTTATTTGCTGAGGCAATTAGGGTTAAGTGACTTGCCCACGGTCACACAGCTAGGAAGTGTCAAAGTGTCTGAGAGCAGATTTGAACTCAGGTCCTCCTGAATCCAGGGCTGGTGCTCTATCCACTGCGCCATCTAGTTGCCCAGCTTGATAACTTTTTGAGCATAGTTCCAGATTGCTCTCCAGAATGGTACTCCACCAACAAAGCATCAGTGTCCCAGTTTTCCCGCATCCCCTCCAACATTCATCATCTTTTCCTGTCATCTTAGCCAATGTGAGGGGTGTAGTGGTATTTCAGAATTGTCTTACTTTGCATTTCTCTGATTCATAATGATTCGGAACACCTTTTCATATGAGTAGAAATAATTTCAATTTCATTATCCGAAAATTGTCTGTTCATATCCTTTGATTATTTATCAGTTGGAAAATGACTTGATTTTTTTTTATAAATTAGAGTCAATTCTCTATATATTTTGAAAATGAGGCCTTTATCAGAACCTTTAACTGTAAAATTGTTTTTTGAGTTTATTGCTTCCCTTCTAATCTACAAGTTCACTTTTAAAATCTCTTCCAGCTAATGCATTATTAAGCTATTCATTTCTTAATTATGTCATTGCATTTCTGTTTATTCTAATTCTATATCTTATGTCTTTTAGTTCTTCTTCTATCACTTGGTTCATATTCTAATTCTTTTATGAGAGACAGTATACAGAACTATCCTTGGTCAGAGAGATTTGGGTTTGTGTCTCTTTATTCTGAAGAATACTAACTGATCACCCTGGTCAAGTCATTAAAAATTTTAGTACCCTGGGAGCTAAGACTGCAAAATGTAGAAAAGGTTCTGATTTGCATTGGGAAAGAAAGCTCTTCCCTGGAAATTCCTTATACTGATAAATATCACAGATCTGGAGGGAAAAGAAAAATTATTCTCTTGGAGATCCGACAGTTGTGCCTATATCTTGGCACTAACCAAAACCTAAATCAGTTCCTTTCAATAAGCACTTATTAAAGAGCAGACACTGAAAATATAAAAACAAAGTAATGCTCCTCAAGAAGCCTCTACTGGATGGAAGGGATAATTTGATAAAAAGGAATACAAAATAATTTCAAGAAGGAGAGGAGACTAACAAAAAAGGACATCATGACGAATCTTCTGAAATGTGCTTTCAAGGAAGCTAAGGATTTTAGCAAGTGGAAATGAAGAGAGAAGGCATTCTAGAAATGGGGGAATTATCTATGCAAAGTTTTGCTGACATCAGCAGGAGCAACATTTTTGTGGTGAACAGCTGTGGCTTTTAGAAAAAGGGAGGATTTCAGAGCTACAGTATTTCTATTAATAAAGTTGATATAGAGGGCTTGTGGGTTATGAGTATGTGGTACAAAGTATAAGCAAAAGCTTTGATGTCCTCTGAGAAAAATACAGTAATCCTTATTCTGTGACTAGTTCATCATATTAATTTTTTATCTCTCTGGGTCCAAAGGCATTGTTGAGGTTATGAGCTGAAATGTTCTGATGAATAGCTCATGTAGCACATGAACTGGAAGTACTCTACCACACAAGCAGGCTGACTATCTATAAGGTGACTGCTATTGAACAGGGTATCTTTTGGATATTGGGGCTCACAAACTTTTACCAGAATGTTTCCTCTCAATGAGTATTAGTTGATAACAATACTGGATATGATTGACTTTTAGAAATTATGATATAATAATCAATAATGATAGGTAAGTTTTATAGATAACTTTAAGGTTTACAAAGCACTTTATAGATAGTCTGATTTGGTATAGTAAGAAACAGTTAATACAGAACATTTATCCTGAAAATCTAGGATATACTCAGTAACTATTACACATAGATTCCAGGAGAATATGACATGGATCTTAGACATCAAATGTAACAGAGAGATAATTCACAGTTCCTGGATACTGGAAGCCTACCCCATTAAAAGAAGAAACAGACTTTCAGTATCCAGGAGCTTCTTGGTTCCTTCTAATGTCACAAAGCTTCCTTTCTTCACTGGATCTAGTTTATTCTTCTGGTATAGAAATCTCTGTCAGAAAGTGCAGGGATACTGCTGAGGCTCAGATGCTAATGAGATGTCAAAAATCCTCCAATCTTTCTTAGTTTTCAAAGTTATCCTCTGGCCAAGAAAAGGGACCAGTGATTTCCCTTAAAGTCTTGGTTGTAAGCTTTCCATCACAAAATTTTCTGAGACACAAATTATTAAGTTTAAGGGTGGGAAGCAACCAATCTCTTTATCCCAGTTAGTTTTGATGATACCTTAAGCAGGGGAGGACGCTTTTACTGAGTCAAATCAAAATTATGAATTATGACTGAACATGACCTAGTACCACAATTGATTTAACCAACCAATCAAAAAGTTTTAAAATAAGTGGAGAATTGGGGACAGGGATTAGTTTAGCAAAACTAGCCAATACATAAATCAAGCCAAATAGTTTGTGCAATGTCCCAAATCCATAATTCCCTACAAGTAAGAGAGGAAGATGCATCCTCAAGCTCTTCTTCAGAGCCAATCCAATCGGCATCATTACAAATACACAGAGTTCTGAAGGTCATTTTTCTGTGGTCATTATATAAATTGTTCTATTTTTTGCTTCACTTTCCAACATTTGTTACAAATGATGGTTTTCATCATTTTTTAAGAGACTGAATAGTTTTCTAGTATATTTGAAATGTTGTAGGTGGGGCTAATGACTGGCATCAGGGAGAACCTCTAGAGATGGCCAATCATCAATAGTAACAATGATAATAGAAAACTGATCCCTTTTATTTTTGTTCTAAATCTGTGATTCACTAAAGTATGGAACTCCCTCTCTCTTCAAATATTGGGAACTCTTCTGCAACCTATAATCTTAGAGAGATTTAAGAGGCACTGAAAGAGTGAATGATTCTTTGAGAGTTACAGAGCTATTGTGCATTACAGACAAAACTTGAACCTAGTTCTCCCTGATGGAAGTATTGACTATACTAGGGCTTAAATTTTTGGCTCTTTTGATCTCTTTTTGCTCAAGAAATTTTTACACTGCCCTGGGTATACAGATATAAAAAATAGGCATATAACTCACTTATAGATAATAAATCACAAAAAATTTATTTTGCAAATTAAGACAACTCTGAGGTACCACTACATATTTCTCAGATTGGTTAAGATAACAGGAAAAGACAATGCTAAATATTGGAGGGATTGTGGAAAAACTGGGACACTAATGTATTGTTGGTGGAGTTGTGAAATGATTCTGGAGAGCAATTTGGAACTATGCCCAAAGGACGATAAAATTGTTTATACTCTTTGATCCAGTAGTGTCTCTACTGGTCTGTTTCCCAAAGAGATCATAAAAGAAGGAATAGGACACACATGTATGAAAATGTTTGTAGCAGGCCTTTTTATAGTAGCAAAGAACTAGAAATTGACTGGATACCCCTCAGTTAGGAAATGGCTGAATAAATTATGGTATATGAATGTAATGGAATTTTATTGTTCTATAAGAAATGATCAGCAGGATGATTTCAGAAAAGCCTGGAAAGACTTAGATGAACTGATGCTAAGTGAAGTGAGCAGAACCAAGAGAACCTTGTACACAGCAACAACAAGATTATATGATGAACAACTGTGAGGAACGTGGCTCTTTTCAATAATGAGGTAATTCAAAGCAGTTCCAATAGAATTGTAATAGAAAATGCCATCCATATCCAGAGAAAGAACTTTGAAGCCTGAATGTGGATCAAAGCATAGTATTTTCACCTTTTTGTGTTGTTTGTTTGTTTTTTCTCATGTTTTTTCTTTTGATTTGATTTTTACTCAACATGACAAATATGGAAATATGTTTAGAAAAAGTGAATAAATTTAACCTATATCAGATTACTTGTTGTCTTGGGGAAGAAGAGAGAAAATTTTGGAATACAAGGTTTTTGCAAAGATGACCACTTTGTATGTATTTAGAAAAATAAAATATCATTTCAAAAAGAAATTTACTTTAAAGCAATTCTTTGATATACTTGTAATTTTACCATTTATTAAAAATGAAATACATACTAATGAAATAGTTTGCTTGTTTATTTTTACATGAAGAATTTGATACCTTTTACTGTTGCCAAATTTTTTGTGACCCCAAATTCAGCTACATGATCCATAGTTTAAGAACCTTTGAGCTATATATACTGTGAACAGCTAGATGGCACAATGGATAGAACATCTGCCCTGTAATCAGAAGACCAGTGCTCTATATTATCAATTCTCAAGATGTGATCCAGGGAACCTAAGATTCTCTGAGATCACTAGTTAAGACAAAAATATTTTTATAATAATATTAACATATTTTAATTTATAATATGGTAATAGAAATAGAAATAACTCACATATACAAAAGTTTTTGGGGATGTCCTCAATAATTTTTAAAAGTATAAAAGGATACTGAGATGAGAAAGTTTTAGAACTGTTGCTCTGGATAACTCTTTAAGACTCTAAATTGCCCAGATGGCTGTTGTTTGTTGATATAATTCATCATTCTCTGGAAAAGGACCAATGACATCATGAGAGTGATGTCTTTGCATGAGAATTGGATACAAGCAGGGAAGAGCTGGACAGAGTCCTCAGCCTAGTTCTCTCCTTCAGTCACCAAAGTCCAGTGACAAGACACTGACTCTCCTTAGAGAGAGATAGGATGTTCCCTGTGTCTTAGAAATCCTAGATCCAGTCCTTAAAGATCTTTTAAGGCTTGCAAAATCCTTTGCATATATTCTCTTCTTCAATTTCAACTCTTTGATGAAGGAATTACAAGGATCAATATCCCCATTCTATAGATGAGGAAAGTAGAAGGGATTGTGTAGAGGATTGAAGATATTGGGGAACTCTGAGAAAAATATACTTGAAGCAAAGATACTTGCAGCAGGGTGTTAATTCAGTGTGATTGATGAGATGATAGTTAACACTCTATTGTAAGTATTTTTGCTTCAAGTATACTTTTCTCAGAGTTCCCCAATATCTGTGGTCCTCTACATGACTGAGTGGTCCTGGATCCAGTCCCTATCTCTTTAAGACTTGCAAAATCCTTTGCATACATTCTCTTCTTCAATTTCAACTCTTTGAGGAAAGAACTACAAGGATCAATATCCCCATTCTATAGATGAGGAAAGTAGGAGGGATTGAGTGGGGATCCAGCCCCTATCTCTTTAAGGCTTGCAAAATCCTTTGCATACATTCTCTTCTTCAATTTCAACTCTTTGGTGAAGGAACTACAAGGATCAATATCCCCATTCTATAAGTGAGGAAAGTAGAAGGGATTGAGTGGTCAAATACTACTCATTTAAACTTGAGAAAAATGTTTTGTTTTCCTCAGTTTTCTCCCCTATAAAATGGGGATAACAATGCTTTTCCCAGCTACCTCGCAGGATTTGTTATGAAAACTCAAGATGGTGCCTAATGATGGATATGTGTACAGTTTAGATGTGAGTTATTCATACCCCTAGCCCTAGTCTCACATAGTTCAAACAGGACCAGAAATAATAGGTGTGGAAGAGAGAACAAGAGTTCTCTGCTCTGACTGACAACAAGCTTTACAATTTCCAAGACAAAGTGGTATATCTCCCAATTCAGGCCACAGTTCTGGAGGCCACAATTCTCCCTCCAGTCCTTTGAAGCCCTCACCAAGAAGAGCTGTTTGTTTGTTGTCACTGTCACTGGCAATGAAAGTATGACAGCAACATCCTCCTGGGGAGGACAGAGCCCCTTTGTGCTCACACTCCCTATGATGCTCTCAGCCAAGGCCAGGAAACTGGGGAAAGAAGGGGGAAACCCCTCACCTCTTAGTCCAATTTTACACATTGCCTCTCAAGGCATTAATAAATTGGTTACATTTGCCGCACATTTGGCTGGCTCCGTTTGAGATACCATTTTGATCCCCTTGGAGAACATGAATCACTTGCCTGCTGGGGCTCCAGTTACCTACTCCCCCCACCTCTTCTGTGCCTGTTCAAGGCACTTTGGATTAACAAAGGTCAGACACTGGCCTTGGAGGGGAGGAGGGAGAGAAAGGGAGGGGGATCTCAGGCAGAGCTGAGAACAAGGGCCATGGCTTCCAGGCACAGTCTCCTGGCTCAAATTTGTCTTCTGAGTGAGGGGAGAGAACATTAAGCCCCTGGAAAATGCAGCTTTCCTCAGTTGTCAATCCTACCTGGTTTGCATACGGATTGAGAAAATGTGTGAGCTTTTACCACAGGAATCCCTTGAATGAACACAAGGAAGGGTCGGGGGAGAAGAGAGAAATCAGGCCCCAAGAAATGTGTGCAGCAGATGGGAGAATGTTCTGTCTTCCCTGATTCCTGCTTTCCTTTGTGGGCTTGGGAATCTCTGGGGCTGGATGGCCCAAGTGAGGATAACATCTAATGAATCCACAGCCTCCTCACAGCAGCCTTTCTTTTTGCTATGGCCTTATGTAGAGGAAATATGGGGGGGGGGGAGGTATGAGTCCAGGAGGTAAACTTTAGCACTTCAGCTTCAGAAAGAGCTTCAGACCAGAGGATTAGCAAACCCTCTAGGCTCAGTGCCATGGGGTATGTGTCTGTGGGGGTGGAGGGAGTCTGAGATTGGAAAGATTGGGGAGGTGGTAAATAATACCCATAGGAGCTACTGGAAGATCTAAGGCATAGACAAGGAAATAGAGAACTGAAAAAGAGAAGGAAAAGGGATTTGGAATGGTTCATAAAGGTCATCTAGTCTAGCCTTTTTATGTTATAGATAAGGAAACTGAAGTCCTGAGAGACCAAAAGTTTTGCCTGAGGTTACTAGTGGCAGGAATAATTATTCCTAATATTAAGGGTAGCGAACTGATAGATTCTCAAACATGATCACATTCCCCTTTCAGATGGCCATAGCAGCTACTCTGTTTAGGGACTGTCAGTACTGCACCTCCACTCACAGATTCCTCTACTAAATTTTAGCCTCCAAAATAAAAAAAAGCAAAGATGTGGTATATAAAATGTTACTTGTGTAATCACTCCCCCCACCAAAAAAGAACTCTGGGCTCTCATGTGGATTCTCCAACAAGAATTGGATCTGATCCTGAGGTTTTTACTTCATGAGTAATACGAAATTCAAGCAATATCAAGTTTTAGAATTTTCAATGTAAGTAGGTGGAAAGCTCTCTTAATAGGGATTCAGGACCTAGAGTCATAGAAATTAGGTGAGAAAAATAAAGTATCCTAGGTAAATATATATCTGGTGAGTCTCTGCACTCATAGGGAAGTCCAAAGTAAAGTTCTGAACAGATTTTCAGAATCTTATAATACACTGGGCAATCCATTTGGTGGTCCAGCCAAGTTGTTCTTAACTCATCCCATTCTTGGACAGGTAGGGCAGCTCAAACAAGCAACAAATTTATATAAGCCCCAAGAATGGATGGGCCAGGTATCTCAAAGGGGGTTAGTTCTTTAGAACCAATTGGAAATCAGCCCTTCACATCTCAAAGCCCCAAAATGCAGCCTGTGGCCCCAGGCCCACTAGGGAAGGCTGGATCCTATGTGAACTTGGGTAAGACTTGGGTAACTTCCCAATGCCTCCAGATATCTTTCTAAGATAATAAATTGCAGTGAAAAGATTGATCTATGCTTAAGATGTTTCTCCTCTAGGGAGATCCCTACATCAATGAAATCAAACAAGGATATTATCTTCTTCATAAAAAGTGTTAAATAAGTGGCCTTATGGCTGCAATACTCCTCGAATGCAGCCCAAACCAGATTAAAATGTAATTGGGAAATGCGTTTAAAAAATAAATAAAAATACTATGGAACATAGATAATGCCAACATATGATTTTTCTAAGTTAATATTCAGCCCCAGGAATTTTTTTATATAGTTTAGTTGCCCATGGTTTGTATTTGAATTCAACACTACATTTTTATAACACTGACTCTGGGTGGCTGGGACTCAAAAAAATTTGGTAAAATCATAAACTAAATACTATAAAGTATCTTTTACATTTTATATAAATGCTACAAGTTCATATTCGTTCTTTTCTTTTTGCAATTTACTTTTTCATTTATCAAAATTACAAAACAAAGTTAATGCAAACTTTTAGGAAATGAATTCCAATTGTCCCTGTTTATATTTGTAGGATCAATGGTAAACTTCCCTCAAACCTGAAAGGGGGAATGCTCCCATAGAAAATGCTCAGGGGTATATCAATAGCCTTGCTCTTCTCTATGTGTTGCCAAAACCAAGCTGACTTCTCCACTAGCCTTCAATAAATTTGAATTCTAATTTCTAAAAAAGTCAAGTCAACAAACATTTATTTTAGGCTTACTGTGTGCTAGGCTCTGTGCTAAGCAATGGAAATGCAGCTAGAAGGGGGAAAGACACAATTCCTGCCCTTAGAGATTTTAAGTTCTAATGAAAGAAGACAAAGTCTAAAAGAAAATTGAAAAGGAGAGAAAAGGAGAAGGCACTCAAGTTGGAGAGAAGTAGAGCCAGAAAACTGGAAAGTCAGATGTCCTAAGAAAAGGATGAAAGGAAATGACTAATCAGAAAGTTCTTAACATTTATTTTTTAAAATTTGTTTTATTTTTAATTTGTGGGATAAAACATAGTACAGAAAACATAGTGCCAAAAATAGTACAATAAAGAGATGATTGCCCATGAAATTACAAATCTGAATAGCTTGCTATTGCTTTCAAATATAAGACAAAATTATCATGTAAATTTCTTTTTTCCCTTTCTTTCCTTCTCCTATATCCCCTCCCATAGACATGGCTACCATTAGACACAAATTGCTATATGCATAAAATTACTCTATACATACTTCTTTTTAACAGTCCTTTTTCTGAATATAGATAATGTCTTTCTTTATATGTCCCTTTATAGTTAATTTGGGTATTTATAATAATCAAAATAATTTATTTGCTTAAAGTAATTCTTAAAGCTATATTGCTGTTACCATATACAATGTTCTCTTGGTCGTACTCATTTTTTTTATTATCTCCTTCAAGTCCTTCCTTAATATTTAAAAACAAAACAAAATATTCCCAAACCTACTGCAACTTGAAAGGCAGTGCCATACTTCACAGGCATTAAGCCAGTATCATGAGTTAAAGCATCCTAACCAAACCAGAAACCAACTAGATAAAACAAAAAGTTAACAAACGGACCATGGGAAGTTTCAAAAAGATGGTCAGTAATCACTGATAAAGAAAGTTCATGGGGTGATAACAGCAGTATAGTGTACAAAAACACTTCCAGAAGAGTTAGGGCAGGGATGATGAGCTCTGATAGGATTTTAGTTTGTGGAAATATGCATAGAAGAATTGCAAATGTTCAACATATATTGGATTACTTGCCATCTAGGGAAGGGATGGAGGGAGGGAGGAAGAAAAAATTTGGAATAAAATTTACTTTAACACTTATAAAGTGCTTTGAATGTACTGTCTCATTGGATCCTCCTGATGATCCTGTGAGATGGATGTTATTATCCCCATTTTACAGGTGAGGAAAGTGAGACAGAGCTCATCCAATCTCTACTAGTTTTTGGAGTTGGAAATTGAACTGTCTTTCTGATTCCCAGCCCCACATTCTATCTGTTCCACAAACTAAAATCAAAAAACCTATTTTAATTCAAGAAGTGACCATTGTATATAAGGGCCATTAATAATAAAGTTGGAAAAAATAAGTAAAGTCAGGGAAGCTGGGTGGTGCAGTGGATAGAGCAACAGCCCTGAATTCAGGAGGACCTAATTCAAATCTGACCTCAGACATTTAACACTTTCTAGCTGTGTGACCCTGGGCAAGTCACTTAACTCCAACTGCCTCAGCAAAAAAAAAAAAAAAAAAAAAAAAAAAAAAAAAAAAAAAAAAGATGGGGAAAGTCTCTATCACTGTATATATAAGTGATCTGAATGCAATATACAAAATGTATCCATCTTCTCCATCAATTATCCTTACTTCAAGCTGCATCTCTTACATACATTAAGTCTTTCTTTATCCCTGTAGTGGTTAATGTATCTCCTACCAAAATTACTCTTTAATTTTCTTTGTATATATTTGTATCTCTACTTATGTAGATATATTCTTTCCCCAAGCAGAATATGAACTTCTTGAGAGCAAGAGCAATTTTTTTTTTATATTTCCAATGCTTAGCACAGTGCATGCTACAATAATAGGTGCCTAATAAATGCTGGTTGATTGTATATCACCAAACTTGTATTTGGAAGTCTTTCTGATTGCTTAAGGTTTGTAAGAGCTTATATTCCACTGACACAGCAATCAGATATCTTTCTTGTGGAGGGATAACACTAACATATAAAAGTGAAAAGCTAGAATATTCCATGTTTCTCTTCCTAAAACTTGAAAGGAGAATCTGTATGCCAATTTCCTTCTTTACTATTTTTAGCTTGACCTGCTTGGGGAATATAGAACCCCATCAAATATCCAGAGGATTTCTACTGTGATTCCATGTGATTAAAGATGAATGCATTTATATATATATTTCTCAGAAGCAGTGGAAAAAAGAAGGCAGCCAGTGTTTCTTTTTTAAAGTTAAAAGAAATTCCCCACTTTGCTTTTGATGATAGTTATATACCCTATTTGTGGTGTCTAATATGATAACTGAACCTAACTTTTACTGAACCCCTTTCTTGCCACAGAAAAAATTGCTTAGATAAAAAAGAAATTTATAGAAACCCACACATATATACACATCAATTATGGAGAAAACTTTTTAAAGCACAATGTTTAAAGAAAGGAATGTTATTTTTATTGTATATTCTTGAAATTGAGCTACAATTAGAGATAAAACGTGTTCAATTATTTATATTTTAATGTTCTGATCTTATTTATATGAGTGTAACACTCCCTCCTCGGCTACTCCACTAACTGGCAATCCCAGATTGGATCTCCAGGGAGTATTTACCCCCAGTTCAAAGCACTCAGCGGGTCAACACTCCTAAAACTACAATCTCCTATCCCTGTGCTTACCTTTAAGAGTCCAGCAGTAAACTCAATTAGATCAAAGCAAAAGAACATTGCGGAAAGGCAACATGTGGTCAATGCTGTGGATATTTGATGGGGTTCTGTATTCCCCAAGCAGGTCAACCTAAAAATAGTAAAGAAGGAAATTAGAATATAGATTCTACTTTCAGGTTTTAAGAGGAGAAACATGGATGTTCTAGCTTTTCACTTTTAGACATTAGTGTTATTCCACCATAAGAAAGATCCCTGATGCCATGACAGTTGAATATAAGCTCTTACAAACCTTGGGCCCTCAGAAAGCTTCCAAGTACAAGTTTGGTGAGGTACAACAGTCCTCCTTAGAGATCAAATACAGGAAAAACTCAAGAAAAAGCTTAAGGTCTAGAAGAGATATTAGAACAGATGGTTTTGAAGGTAGAGCTAAGAAATGAACTTCGGGAATAAGACTTTATGCTGGAGGTCTGTAGGGATAGAGGACATGAAAAATTTCTTCCAACAAAATCCAAAAATGATACAACAAAAAAGTTCTACCAAGTGAATGCAGAAGAAAATTTCAATTACAAGCAGCAAGTAGAGCTCAGTTGGAAAGGTGCAGGCATCCCAAAGGATTAGGGCAGAGTATAGAGACTAGGGGATGAAACAGACTGGAAGAGAAAATACAGGTTTGTGAGTTAGAAAGCACATCAGAGTATGTGCTGAGGAC
The DNA here is from genome assembly GCF_902635505.1 of Sarcophilus harrisii. NCBI lineage: Eukaryota > Metazoa > Chordata > Mammalia > Dasyuromorphia > Dasyuridae > Sarcophilus > Sarcophilus harrisii. Next base: position 422,412,222 of record NC_045429.1, read on the forward strand.
CTCTAGATAGACAGATATACACTATACACAGATGCAACCTATATATAATATGTATATATATAATATACAAATATGTACCCACAAATATGCATAAATTTATATATTATATTCAATATAATTATGTTTATATTAAACAAAATAATCAAATATCTTATGAATCATTATTTATGATATATTATAAAGCAACATAACTAAAATAAATATATATGAGAGTAATTTATTATACATATTTTTCTATATTATATGCAACATGTTTCATGCTGGAAGTATGTAGGAGATAGAGAAGACGAGAGATTTCTTGGTACGAAGTCCAAAGAGTAATGCCACAAAAAAAGCTCTGTCAAGTGAATGCAGAAGGGAGATTTCCATTTAAAAGCAGGGAGATGCCCTTAGAGCTATTATATGTAATATTATGATATATTTTATAATATAAACATATAACATAGTCTATAATATTTCTACATGTGTATATAAAATTGACATCGTTAATAATACATAACAATTGTATTTATATGTCTAATTTACTATTGTTATAATTATACTATAAAATATACACCTTTAGAAACATTGTAGACTATATTATATATTTATATCATATATGTGTGTGTGTATGTGTGTAATAGCTCTAAATACAACTTCCTGTTTTCAAACAAATTTTTTTCTTCTTGACAGAAGCTTTTTTTTTTTTGCATTATCATTCTTTGGATTTTGTACCAAGAAATTTCTGCCCATCTCTATTCTCCATCCATTCCTAGCTCAATAGTTATAATATGTGAAGCATATTATGTAATAAGTATACTATATTACTATACTTACATAATATATAATTAATTATTAGATTTAGATATATACTGTATATTATATAGATACTGTATATTAGATTTACATATGCATATAATGATAAATTTAATATAAAAATAATAACATTATTTATAGAGACACAAGCATACATATATAGGAACACAGTTGACTTGGTCTAATCTGGAGTCAAAAGACTGGAGTTTCAATTTTGAGTCATCCACTAACTCATGACATGAACTTAAACCTGAACTTCAGTTTCTTCCTTTCGTAAAAATCCTTTCTTAAGACTCTGAGGAAAGTACCAAATTTCGGTTTTGGGTTTGGAAGGCATTGTAGTATAGTGGAAGGAATAATGGGTTTGAATTCAGAGAAATTTGAACTTGAATTTGAATTTCTGTCACCACTTTCAAGGAATCGGGCAAATCTTTTGTGCTCAGATTTCTCATGTGTTAAGTGAGAAGGATGACCTAGCCTAGATGACCCCTAAGGTCTGTTTCCCTTCAAAATTGTTGATCCAGTAGCTCTTAGTGGCTAAGATGTTAATGTTGGAATCAACGGACCAAAGTTCGAATACTACGTCAGACACTTAAGCATTATGAAGTGATGGGTATCTCAGAGCTTTAATTTTCTCATTTATAAGTTGAGAGTATAAATAATTACATAGGACTATTGGGGGGGAAAACACTTTTGCAAATATTTGTGTACTACACAAACATCAGCTATTATGACTCTTACAGTTCAGTAAAAGGAAAAGACAACAACACAAAACTAGTATACAGTATTATATGATAAACAGATGTTGTCAAAATTCATAGGTTCATCTGATCATAGATGTAGAGGGTAGGGACCTACAGGTCATCAATTCTAACCCCTATATTTTACAGATAAAAAAACTGAGACTTAGAGGGCTAATTGACTTGTCCAGTATAACAGTGTCTGCATTAAAATCATAATTCAAATTTTCTTGACATCCTATTTGCTCCATTCACTATGTTGTTTAGCGACCGCTGAAAAAAAGCACCCATTTTATGCCCAACATGGAGTTCAAATTCATAATTCTGAAATGAGTTTCATGTTCTGACCAACTGAGCTAGTAAAAAATTCATTCTTCTCTCTCTCCTTCCTTCCCTCCCTCTCTTCTTCCCTCTTTCTCTTTTTCCCTCCCTCCCTCCCTCTTTCTCTCTCAGATCTATCAGTTGCCTCAGGCATGTGAATTTCTCCCACTCATGTGCCTCCCTGTTAGATTCACATAAGTATGTACCCACTATCTCACATGTACAATATAGTAGTAGAGTTGACCTTGATTCATGGATTAAATTATAACATTTTATTATTCATGTTTATTTTTTTATGGAACAAAAATTATGATTACCTCTGGTTGCCAGCCAAAAAAAATAAAGGATTGACAAACTTTCCATATTAATCAGCTGTGAGAACAAGTCCTTGTATAGCCCTGCATTTTCTGACTGAGTAAAAAAAAAGAAAAACTCAGTCTTTAAAAAAAAAAAATAATGGTGTCATAGTGGCTGACACCATCTCAGTTTAGAAACGCCAGCAGGAGCTCAGAAGCTATAATGGCTAGTAGTAGGATTGTATTCCCTCTGTCACACTAGGCTCCTAGTAGCTAGTAATAGCCACATGGTGATGGTCCCATTCTGGTAATCTCAGATCTGCCAGCATGAGTATAAGATGGGGTGAATGAGCCAGTGGAATATGTTTAGGGTATGCATACATTTCTCATCTTATATCTTTTAAGCCATCTCTTCCACTTAGGTCATTCCTGGAATATACTATAATTTATTTGTTCTCATTATTTGTCTCTTTTATCTTTTTGGATCACCAATGATTTTGATTCTTCCCACTTCACAAATTGCTTCTCCGATGTCTCATTGTATTGTGTACAGAATTCTGGCTTCTTAAAAGTTATTCTAGCTGCCCTTTTTTCTTTAATAAGTTTTTATTGATCTCTTTTATTTTCACATTGCCTAAGTTTACACCCAAGCTTTCTGTCTTGTCTCATCATCAGCATCATCAGCATCAGCACCACATATTTCTGAAGCATTCCAAGGTCTACAAAGCCCTTTCATCACTGTGTCCTTGAAAGATTGTTTTTTTCCATTTCATGAATACTTTTTTGTGTAGTGGAAAGAATGCTCACTCCTAGAAGTCATGAAGACTTTGAAATCCTATCACTAATACTTACCAGCTATGAGAGAGTCAATTAGTCTCAAAGCCTCAGTTTCCCCATCTGTATAGTGGGGATAATAATAGTACTTATCTCATGGGATTCTTATGAAGATCACACAATATAAAATATTTAAAATATTTTTCAAGTCCTGATGCACTATCTAAATGTGAGCTTCCATTATTATTGTTTCCCATAACTCCAATTTTCTTAATACTTTTATTGTCCTTTGTAGGCAATCAGTCCTTAGTGGGAGGAACTGCAGATGCTTTGGAAAAAAATGGCTCCTCTGGGCAGGAACGGAAGACTGACTGCTTGAGCTGGCCAGCATTCATAAGTTCACCTGGTCACAGACCACCCGGAATGGGGCTTTTCTGTTTATTCATTCTACTCTTGACTGTGCATAGACAGACATGTTGGAGCATCCCAGGAGCAGGGACTCCTTGGGGGCAACTCGCCTTCAGTTTGTATTGCATAATGGAATCCAGAGCTCTGGGCCCAGCAGAGGAAAGCTCATTCATGCTAGTGAGCCTTCGAAATAAAACCTCTGAGAGAAAAAGAGAAAGATACTTTAAGCTGAGATGGTGTTAGGTAGCTCCCAAGAGAAAGCTGTTACTACCCTAAGACTGGAATAGAAACCACATCTCAATTAAGTTAAGAAATCCTCAATTAAGACTGCCCAGACAACTTAGCCCTTCCAACTCCTAGGTGCTGAAACAGGATCTTTCATTCCATAGAGGCTAGGACAGAAACATTTCAACAAAATGCCATGTATTTGTTTTTTGCTTCTGGTCATACAGTAATCCTCTCTTTCCAAAGGTCAGTTTTCCCTTGAAATCGCCATTCTGTATTTCCTTACTTTTAGGAACTAGGGAGAGATTGGGGTGAGGGTAAGGTGCTATATAAACATCAAACATTGTTTGAACCGCTGTTGGGCACAATTGAAACCATATCATTCTGCCAATGCACCCTTTTGCCTTTTATTATCTTTATTTTTTTTAAAGGGGGGGGAGAAGGAGGAATGTTAGCCAATCTCCAGTGTATCCCCATTTGCTGTATGTGAGAAGAGCCTGAAGATCCCACATTCCTTTCCCTGTCTGAACTGTAAATTGTTCACAGGCTGTTTTTATGTTTCTAAAAGGGAAAATGACTACTCTCTGATCATGGATGAAAGGAGGTTGTTTGGTGAGGTTACAATAATGGATAAGTAACAGCCTCACTTTGAAAAAGAATGAATGAATGCCTAGAGCTAGAATGTGCTTCAGAGGTCATTCAGTCTAATACTCTCATTTCAAGTTAACTAAGAGAAAAATAAGTCACAATGTGGTTAAACACAAAGTCACCGTCTTAAGTGGCAAAGCCAAGATTACAATCCAAGTCCTCTGACTCCAAACACAGCAACCTTTTCCATTATATCATGGAAATCCTTGGCTTCTAGAATGATTCAGCAACATCTAATTCAAGGCTGGCTAAAGGGAAGAGACTTGGGTTGGACTCTCCTGACTACATATCTAGCCAGATTTGGCTTATGGCTATTCCTGCCATTGATCCAGAAAGAATGAGAAGTGAATTTTGGTTCTCTAAGAAGTTTGGAAAACATATTATTAACATAGTCCTAAGAAGTAGATAGTGAAAGTAGTATACCTTATTTTATAAATGAGGAAACTAAATAGAATTATAGATTTGAAGAGGCAAAGGACCTTAGAAGTCATATATTCCAACCCCTCATTTTATATGTAACCTGAATTTCCAGTCAAATCTAGAACATTTTATATAAGATCCTCACATTTGGTGGAGAGAATGCTAACTTGAAACTACATACCTGTGTAAGGTGCAGAAATGATAAGAGTGCTTTGGAGAGGAAAAATATTCTTCATACCTTCTTTGAGAAACGTACTTGGTTCCGGATCTGTCCTGGGGACTAATTTCAGGAAGGAAAAAAGACTCTTGAAGATATATAAGAGAAACCAGCTCCTAAACAGCACATTTCTAATTTCTGGTTAGTTTCCTTAGAGATTTCAGGAAATGTCCTTGAGTGAAATTGTGGTCTTTTTCTTGGTTAATATAAGATGTTTCACTTCCAGAAGAAAACCCATTTATTCACTATGTTTTCTCATATATTCTAACCTATTTAACTTCTCCAATTTCTATCTGCTTTCGTGTGGATAAATAACTATTCAAAATTTGTGATGGTCTTCTGTATTACCAGCCTTGGATAGGAAAAGGTCAAACCAAAGGGTGTAATCTTAAAATACCCTTCCCACCTCATCCCCTTCTAAGGGATTGTGATGAAGGAAACTTTGTGTTCTCAATTGAGCATTCTCCTAGACCAGCAATGTTTAGGAGGGAATATAGATGTAACTACTGTCCAGATACCTTGAGTAATCCACACAAGTTCACACAGTGTTAAGAATGAAAGATAGGACTTAAGCCCTAATCTTCATGACCCTAAGTCCAGTGCTCTATTTCATAGACTTGGAATCCAATGATAATTGATATTAAACAGCTAGAAACTGGGTCATAAACCAGTTTTACAGTTTTCTGATGCCAGATGTAAGTTCTTTCCCCTTCAATATACTGATTTGCAAATCCTCAATCTTCATCACTTCAATAATTTGTTCTTCTACCTTCAACAAGAGGAAATCTCCAACAATCCCAACCTCTTCTTGTCTTGAAGTTGCTACCGACTCATTCTCAATAAATGATTGTACTTCTCTTCCCTTTGGATCCTCTTAAAGCAAAAGAGGGAGCATGAGCCTGAGAACATCAAATCTCCCTGGAGAAGATATATGGCTGGAATTGATGTTCAGTAGAGATCAGTGAAAGCTTCTGTGATAGGAGTTTCTTTTCATGACATTTTCAAAGGGGCATTGTTCATTATCATTCATAATAAAAGAAAAGCCACTATGAATAATGAAATGACTACTTTAGTGAAGAAGGAGTAAGTGGGATACTTCTCTTGATGTAACATTGAATAAATGTTACAAGTTGAACCATGATTGGTTGCCTTATTGGGTCAAGTATATATCTTTTGAAACCCAAAGTTCTGTCTTTCATAGAGGATTAAATTGGAGGAAGGCATCATTCTCTCCCATAATAACCTCATAGGTTAGGAATGTCCATTGTCCATCATGGTTTCCCTTAACAATCCATTATAAATCCATCATTCATGAATGCATCTAAATGAATATTGGCTAGATGATTTGGGGGTGTTTAGCCATGAAAAGAGAAAGGAACATAATCATTTTCTTCAATTATTTAACCATTATTAAATGAAAGCAGCATTTGATTTGTTTTGCTTGTGCCTAGAAGGCAGACCTAAGATAAAGGGTGAAAGTTATCGGGAGGCAAACTTTGATTCAATATGAGGGAAAACTCCCTGACAATTAAGAGCTATTACCAAAATAGAACCAGGTGCCTTGGAGAGTGAATAAATTTTTCATTCATGAAGGTGTTGAAATGGAGATAGGATAATCATTTGTGAGAGATATTTTAGTTGGAGTTAAGACTTTAGTTGAGGTTCATACTTCATAACCCCTTCCAACTCTTCAATTCTATGATTTTAAAATTAGTGCCACTTCTTGGGAGAAATTAATCTCACACATTCATTGCACTTTTTGCAAAGTGTCATATTTTGTTTATTCTCAGATTGTCTGTTTTACAATTCAAAGGACAACCTCTTGTGTAACAATCTGGGCTTAGTCACCCTTCATCTTTTCCAATACTTGGCTCCTTAGCTTCCATTTTTTTCCAGGCAAGGGAGTCGTGGCTATTTTACCATGGAATGCCGAGAGAAAGCAGCTGCTGGTGAAGAGTTAACACATCTGGAGAGAACTACAAAGTCCCCTTGACGTTGCTGCACATGATACCAACCTGTGAGCCAAGAACCAGCCAAGTTAGGTAAAGTAGCTTGCCTGTCTTGGGGGAGAAAAAAGCTAATCAAGACACAGTCATTAGAAACAAGGACATCAGTCACCTGGGAAACCAAGGATAAACATAAACATACAATCATCCATCAATGCCATCTGGAAGAGATTGGGTGGCAAATGTCTTCCTGTTTGGGCCTGCTGTGGGATTTATTTGTATAGCTGAGGATCCCAGGCCTACATTTCTGTCAACGATAGTTCAATCAATGAAGATCTGTGAGGCAGAATCATCAACTTGGATTTAAAAACACCTCTCTGTGTAAGGGTAGATTAAATACTGCAAATGAACAAGTTGACTCAAGAGATAGGTGTCAATATTTCCAAATCTAAACAGTTATCAAAAGATTGACAGTCAGACCCTGTGTATGAATTGGAATGATGAGAGTCATATGCCCTATTCCTTGCATTAGATATAACATCATAAACACTAAAATATCTGTAGTAATATTTCAGCATCTTCTCTAGGGTCAATGGCTTTGGTTGATTGTCCAGACAAAGTAAATGATGATAAGGTCACATTTATATAGCACTTTAAAATTTATAAATCAGTTTCCTCAAAAGAACCCAATAAGGTAGTTAGATTATAATTTTATGATTGTGGAAATCAAAGCTCAGCGACATTCAACAATTTCCCCAACAAGTCCATTGTAGGGTTATCTTTCACTGTGCACTGGTTGATGATATCTTAGATTATAACTGAAACCTTTAAACTGATTAAATGGGGAGAACTTTAGAATAGTTTGTCCTCACCTAATTAGAGTCACTAGAGAGAGTCTAAAAAGGGTTTGGGGATTGAGTCATTTTCTATTATAAATGAGTAGTGTTCTCTTGATTCAATACTGGGGTTTCTAATCAATCATATAGACTGGATTGAGGGGGTCATGTTAAAGACAAACACCCCTCCCCCCGTATTCATAAATGATCTCTTCTTGGAAGAATTTGTCATGTAGACAGGTATTGTCTCACACTTGAGAGGAAGGATGGGTACCATCTTGGACCCTAGCAAGGGGTCCCTGAGTGGAGCATGTGACCCGGTTTGATATGATATGATCAGAAATAATAGAGGGTCTTTGGAGCCGTACTCTTAACCTCTCTCTTTCTGTCCATCTCTTTCTTTAAGGTTGGATTTAAGAGAGTAAATTCTTGCTATAGCTCCTACTTTTCCCTTTCTTTCCAGGATCTAAAGAGATCAGAAGCTTTGGAGCGCTCTTCTAGGCTTGCTTCTTTCTCTAGAGTTGAACTAATGAACAGAAGGCTTGAGTTTGCTATTATGCTGAGTTTCTCTCTCCTGGCTGATAACAAGAAAATAATCTTTGCGCTGCGCTCTCTAAGCCTTTTTGCTTCTGGGTGGCCTGACTTTGCCCTGTTTCGTAGCCCCTCTCTGACTTTGAGTTGAGTCAAGTAGCAGAGACCTATTTCTACCTGCATACTCTCTTTTTCTCTCTAGCCCGCTCTATCTTTCTTCCTTCCTCTGCTAAAGGTGGGGAAGTTCATATCTATAAGTAGTATTTTAATTTCATAGCAATATTCCAGTGACAAAAGCTGTAGCATATAGGAAGCATTCCATAAAATTTTGTTAACTGACTGACTGGTGTTAGTACGTCCCAGAGCCCATTGGACTTGAGTGATATCCATGTAGGAAACAATCAGACTTCAGTTTCCAAGGTCACACTTTTGCTCTGGGTTTATGCCAACCAGCCATTTATCAGGTAGAATATGGACTACTTAGCAGGTACAGAACTAAATTCCAGGATAATCTACCCAAATATCATGTATAAATGATGTTTTATACTCTGGAATAAAAGACCATCCTAGATCATGGAGCTCAAGATCCCTGATGATAAAGCTTCTTATAATACAATTATAATTATCATTTTAGAATAAGCAGTCATATTGAGACACATATAAAGAATATATTGTTCTCAAACAAGAAAGACTGTGTGATACAAAGATGTATCACCCTGGCCATCCTATTATAACATAGCCTAATGTTACTGTATGCTTATTGGATTTTTGATAAATATTTACTATAATTGACTCTTTACATTATAATTTATTATTACATATATACATATATGTGTGTGTGTACTCTATAATTTACTCTAATTTGTCTCTTTCTTAAGAAGAAATTTCATATACAACACTTGATCCTTACTTTAATTGGAATTGGCTCAAAGGGGGAATAACATACATATTCAATTGAATATAGAAATCTATGAAGGAAAAGCATGAGAAGAAGATAAGAGAGAGGGAGATGATAGAAGGCATGCAAATTGAAAAAGGTGGTTGTTCAGTAATTTTTCACTCATCTCCAAGTCTTTGTAACTTTACTTGGGGTTTTCTTAAGAAAGGTACTGGAGTAAATTTGCCATTTCCTTCTCCAGTTCATTTTATAGATGAGGGAACAGAGACAAACGCTTGGGTTATTTACCCAGAGTCACACAGTAAGTGTCTGAGGTCAGAGTTGAACTCAAGTATTCCTGACTCTAGCTTGACACTGAACCACCTCGCTGCTCTGGGAGTGGGGAGAGGTGGTCAGAAGCAAAACACCCCTGAAGAGGGACAGGGTGAAAGGAGAAAGAGAAGGATAAACTGGAGAAAATAGGATGGAGAGAAATGCATAATAATCATAACTATGGAAAAAAATTTACAGTAAATTTCTTTGACAAAGGCTTCATTTCTCAAATATAGAAATAATTAAACCAAATTTATAAAAAATAAGTCATTTCCCAATTAATAAATGATCAAAAGATATGAAAAGGTAGCTTTCATATGACTTGCTCCATTTCTTCTTATAGCTTCCTATAGTCATATGAAAAATACTCTGAATAATTATTGATTAGAGAAATGTAAATTAAAACAACCCTATTAGATTAAAAGTTACAAGGTAGGTGGGAAAATTGGGACATTAGTAGACTGTTGGTGGAGTTGTAAACTGATTCAACCATTCTGGAGAACAATTTGGAACTATGCCCAAAGTGCTAGATTGTGCATACCTTTTGATCCAGCAAGACCATTACTAAGTCTATATCCCAAAGACGTTGAAAAGGGAAAAAAAAGGAACAGGACCTATATGTTTATAAAATATATTTAAAGCACTTTTTATTGTGGTGGCAAACAATTGTACATTGAGGAGATGCCCATAAATTGGGGAATGGCAGAACAAGTTATGGTATATGATTTTGATGGAACATTATTGTATTATAAGAAATTATGAACAGAATAATTTCAGAAAAACCAGGAAAGACTATGTGAACTGATATAAAGTGAAGTGAGCAGAACTAGAACATTGAATACAGTAAAAGCAATATTACACAAGATCAATGGAATGACTTAGTTGTCCTTAACAATACAATAATCCAAGACAATTCCAAAGAATTTATCACACACAAAAAAGAAAGAACCGAAGGAGTCTGAATGAGGTCAAAGCATACTTTTTAATTTTAAAAAAATTTTTCTTGGGGATTGGTCCATTTTTTAACCCCATGACTATTATAGAAATATGTTTTGCATGACTTCACATGTATAATCTGTATCAAATTGATTGCTTTCTTAAATGAGGGGTGAAGAGAGAGACAATGTGAAACTCAAAATTAAAAAAATATATATAAAAAATTGCTTACACATGAACATTACATGTAAAATTATTTTGAAAAAAGACATTTCAATGACCTCTTATATCTTAATACCACTTTCATTCATTTCTAAATCTACTTCTCCATTATTCAAAGCGCTTTCTTTGTAACAAAGCTAAAAAATATACATTTTTTAAAGGTCAGTAAAATTAACTGATACATCCTTGATACTATCTTCCTTTTATTTATTATATCTAATAAACAAATTAGATATAGATTCTTGATTGTTTCCATGTCGTCTCCCCCTTAAACCATAAGCTTCTTGAAAAAAAGGAATTATTTTAGTTTTTTCATACCTCTAGTGCTCAGCACAGGACCTGACACACAAAAGCTTAATAAATTTGTTGATTTGACACTATAATTCTAAGGCAAAATCATCCTTCCATCCCTTGGTCTTACCCCTATATTGTCTTTACCCCACTCTTCCACAACCCCCTAACTCTTGTTGAGATATAAAGAAAATTATTTTTTCTAACATGCTTAACTCTTAGCTGGGCGATGATATATCTCCAAACTCTCTTTTGTCTCTTTCCTTCCTTCTCTTTACTTGAGGAGGAAACTTCACTGTGTTGTTCTCCTTTCCTAATCCTCCTCCAACATATTGATTCACTTTTAAGAGAATATCAGAGTTAGTTTATAGAATATTAATTAAACTTTCACTCATCTTTTCTTCATTTCTTCAAGATCTCTTTAAATATTCATTTCCATATTTTTTGTTTGTTTGTTTGTTTTGTCTTGATGATTTCTTCATGTTAGTTTTGGTTACAATTTGAATTCATTTGCTTTTTGGAATATCCCTATTCTATTCCATATTTTTTTCTGATTTCTTGTAGTTGCAGAAAAATCTCATATTATTTGAATTGACACACATTCGCAGCTAAAGGCCTTTATCTTAGTTTCTTGAAAAATGTATTGTTTGGCATTGAAATTGTGAATTTTTCCACTACCTCCTTGGGGAGTTCAAATGGGGTTTTCTGTGGTAACAATTTGTGGATTTGATTGTTCTATCTTTTTATTCTCTGTACTAAAAAATTCGAGTGACTTTTAAAATATTTTTTTCTGCAGCATAGAAATCATGTTTTTTAATTTACCATGATCCTCTGGGAGATCTATGATGTTTAAATGATCCCTGAATATCTTATTTTGGCTTATATAGAATTCATGTGTTCCCTCAAAATTATTTTCTTTTGCTTCTCTTTCTGCCAAATATTTTTGTATTTTGAATTTTAAACATGTAATCTTCTTTTTCAGAGCTTCTGCTTTCTTATAGAGATTGTTCATTTCATGCACATTGAAGGATATTTTCTTTCATTTTTTTCTTGTTTATTTTTCTTTCCCAACATAGTTAATGTGGAAATATGTTTTGCATGACTTCATGTGGATAATGGATATCATACTTCTTGCCTTTCCAAGACAAGAAGGGAGGGAAAGAAGAAAAAGACTTTGAAACTGAAAACGAATTTTAAAAAATAAAATTAAATAGTATTTGTTAAAAGATTGTTTTTTAGTGTTTTAATGTATCTATATTTTTTTTTTGGTCTTCATTGAATAACTTTTATTGTTAGACTTAATTAATTTAGACTTAATTTTTATTTTAATAGAACTTTTGACAATTTTACTTCTTTTTAAAATTATTTGACAGGGTTTTTTGTTTATTTGTTTTTTGTTTTCATATGTTTGCTGGAGATTCCATGAGAATTTATGGTTCATTTTTTTTAGTGTATAATATATAATATCTTTCCAGTATTCTATGGCTTTTAAATTATTTCCTTCATTTCTCTTTTTGTCTTTATGAATCTGACATTCGGTTTATCTACTTGAAAATTAAACTTGCATTCAGATTTTCTAATCTGGAATTATTTTTTCCTTCCAGTCTTTTGTCTCTCTATTTTCTTTTCCACTCTTGGCCCCTCTTTCTTTTACTACATTGGCATCTTTTCTTTAAAAAAATGAATAAATAAATAAATAATTTAAAGTCTAAATGCAAAATTAAAAAAAATTGCCATGTGCACAGCAGAGCATAAGAGAGGGTTCAAAATATAAAACAATAAATTTCTATTTCAAGAAAGCCTATATATTTAAGCAACACATTGTGTCCAGAGCTATCCATCTTTTCTTTGCTTCCTTGTAGGTTTTCTTTTGTTCTCTCCTCTGCATTTCTTACTTTATTATTATTTTTTGCCCTTTCCTTTCCCCCTCCTCCAATAAAGAAGGGTACAATTAAGTCATATATGTATATATACACTTGTGTATACATGTATTATACATGTATATACAAACATGCATAGCATCTTTGTCCCATGAAGTATCCAGAACTGCTTCTAACTAATCCTCTAATTGGGGAGAGAAACCATTGTGGAAGGGAGGAGTCTACCTTTCTTATTACCATCAGCAACAACTACTGACCAACTATCAGCAACAGAAAGCTACAATATTGGTAGCACCTCCTGGACCATAAGTCAGGCTTCCAGCTCAGCTATCACAACCATTCTCTGAGAAAGCAACTTCTGTGAAAAAGGACTCAGATATCCCCAACAACTGACAATCAATTGCCACAAACAGGGCAGATAGACAAGGCTAACTGAAGTACCAAAACTCCCATAGGAAGAGACAGGAAACAGTACGTACTAAGCAAGTCAGACCATCACCACCATTTTGACCATTTTTTCCCCTCAGATGTTGATGGGGACATTCCATGACCTTGTATCCCAGAAGCTTGAGAATAGTAATATCCCCACTCTGGTGCACTCAGTCATCATCTCAGGAAACAAACCCTATGGAAATGCAGCCTGATTCCTTCTCCAGATGTTATAACTGCATCCATTGAAAATCCAGAAAAAAAGGTTCTTATCACCAAAGTTCTTAGCATGGTCAGAGTGTTCAACATCAGAAATTGATATAATGCCATCAGTGGAAATGACATTGAAAAAGAGATACAATATCCTAAAGAATATGAAACTTCTCCATTTGAGGTCTTGGAAAGGAGATTGATTTTACTTTTGTATTTTTATCATAATATTAGCATAGTACTTTGAACATAGAAAGTTCCTCATGAATGCTTCACTCATTCATTAATAATTGTCCTTAGTCTACCAGAATTGGGGATATGGCTTTCAGATAGTTCCCTACCCAGAGTAAAACTTAGAGGAGAGAACTGACCTTGGTACTTTCTGCTCAGAACTAAAATGTCTTTTATCCTGACATCTAGGTATAAGCAGATAGAATATAGGGCCTGAAATGATAAAGAACTGAGTTCAAATTCATTCTGAGATATTTATTAGCTGGGTGACACTGGGCAAGTTATTTAATTTCTATGTGCCTCAGTTTCCTCAGTTGTAAAAGGAGGATAATAGTACTTATGTCTTATCATTATTATAAGGATAATACATGTCTAGTACTTGCTTGGTACATAATAAGCTCTTCAAAATTCATATTTCCTTCCCACCCTTCCATTGTTTTCCTTTCCTTTATTTAGGTGGGAACAGTAAGTGGGATTTTTAAGTGTTTCAGTTCTCCTATATTATTTACTGAGGCTGTTTCTTTGTGCCATATTTCTCTTTTCCTTTTTTCATGAATTGGATTTAAATTTCCCTAGATTTGCTCTCTCTCTCTCTCTCTCTCTCTCTCTCTCTCTCGATTTTGTGGAAAAGAAAGTATTTTGGCATCATGCTGATAATCCTTGCCAGCTTAGATATCTCCTGTTGGATCATTTATTTTCTTGCTATTTCAAATTATGCTCAATTGGTCTGCTACCAAGTTAAGAATTTCTCTATAGTCCACATACTGATAAGATCTATTAAAACTCTTTCTCAAACAAAAGTATTCTAGTGTTTAGTATTCTATGTCTAGGAATTAAAATATTCAAGCATCCTTGCTCTCTTTGGGGTGTGGCTGGTGAAAGCTGGAGGCTCTCTCTTCTGTTTAACAAGTCCAGTACTCTGCCACTGCTAAAAAGTCATCAGGTCCATAGTCTACCATTAAATACTTTGTTCTTCATAGAGAAACGTGACCCACCATCAGTATAAAATGTGCTTTGGGTTGTTTTACTGGTAGTGGTGATAGATTTGCATTGATCCATCTACACATTTCCCCTCAGGGCACATATTTTCAAGACAGCTGGCCAGAGTTAGAAGGAGTTAGTCTGTGGAATGAAACAGTTAAGCTAATTGACCCACACAGGGATAAAGTCTGGGACCTTGACCTCAAAAGCTTGATGCACCAACCAACTGAACAAACCAGTTCACCCTGACAACACACTTCTCATCTGTCCTCATATTGAAAAGATAGTTCTCAAAGGCTGCCTGGCTGGCATCTATTAGGTGACATTATTCCTTCAGATTGTTTAGACTAGACTCAATTTTCTTTATCCTTAGAACTTTTTCTGTGACTTTCTATCCTGAAGATAGATTTTGGGTGGTATAGATGGAAAACAAAATAAATTCTTGTTTACTGTTACACATCTTTGGCAAGATACTCCCAAAGATTTACTAAGTACTTACTATGTGTTGTATACTGTATTTGGAGCTGGTTTAATTTTAAGACAGTGCTTATTGACTCTTTTCAGTGAATAGACTACATGGATAGATGAGGAAACGATGTCTCTTACCACCAATGTTTAACAAAGTGCCTGGCAAATAGTAGGTACCTAATATGTGTTTATTGACTGACTCCTACAAAATCTTAACAGAAACAATAGAAGGATAGTGTTGCCATCGAACTAGTCTAAATTGCATTTCTTCATGACCCGATTCAGTTCAAAGTGGCCTATATGTATTAGGCACCTATTATATTCAAGCCCCCATGCTTGATGTTAGATTCAAAAGACAAAAAACAAAAGAGTCCCTATCCCTAAAGAATATATATTCTTCTCAGGAGTGGTGGTTGTAATATGGCATATGCACTCAGCCATGATCCCAGGAAACAAATCCTGTGGAAATGCAACCTGTTTAATTAAGGTTGGATACAAGAAAGTAATTACTTAAGTATAATACAATGTAAGGAATGATGTGAGCAAAAGAGAGATCAAGACAAGGTATTCTAAGAATATTTGAAAAGCAAAGAAACAAGCATTTGGTAAGCACCTACTATGTGTCAGTCATGTGTCATCTCTTTCCTAGCATCTCATCTAATTCTCTCAACAACTCTAGGGTATAGGTATTATTATTGTCCCCACTTTAGAGTTGAGAAACTGGTATTAAGTGACTTGCCCAGAGTCTCACTCACTAAATGTCTGAGACTGGATTTGAATTTCGGTTTTCCTGACTCCAGACCCAGTACTCTATCCATCACCTTCACTACCTTTGGAAAGGAGAAAATAATTCACTGGGAGGAGATCAGTAGCACAAAATGGTTGACGTGGCATTTCTATAATCAACCATCTTACTTTCTGTTCTTATTTCATAATATTCTCCTTTGTGCATTTGTTGTTCTAATCAAATTGCTCTTTTAGTTATTCCTTGAACATGACATTATACCTTCTGCTTTATTCAAGTGATCCTTTTTGTCTAACGTGTACTTCCTCCAAACTTCCATCCCAAAGAATCCCTTGCTTTCTTCAAAGCAATGTCCAAGTGCTATCTCCTATGTGAGATTATTTTCTAGATTTACTTTTTTCTATTGAAAATACTCTGTATTTACTTTCTGTATACCAGTTTATGTACATACTACATCTCTCCTCCCTAGTAGAATATAATCTCCTTGAGAGCAAGGACAATTTCTTTTTATTCTTCTAATTATCCTCCATATTGAGTACAGTGCTTTGCACATAGTAGGTGCTTGATACATGTTTACTGAGTTGCACTGATCCTTGAAAATATATATTTTTAAAAGAGAACAATGAGGAATGAGTGCATTCTAGGCACATAGAATGGCCTGTGGAAAAAAGATAGAACTAAGAGACTGCTTGTTGAGGTTAGGGAACAGCTAAAAGAAATGAAAAGAGGGGAAATCTTTATTTATTTTCTTTTTCTTCTGTTTCCTAGACTGTTAATCCAATTCTTTCTTTATACTGAGAAGGAAACTTAAACCCAAATGCTTAATCTTCTTCCAGGTTTATTCCCAAATGATCTTGTCCTCATCTCCCTTACTAATTAAGTTTTGAGATAGACTGAGCTCTGGTTTCTTCACAGCAAGAGTGGAAATAAATCATGTGGCCAACTTAAAATTTCTCTATGTTTACAATTACATGCTATGGATCTTTCTTTCAGCCCTCTCAAAATTCAAATTGTTTTTTAAAAGGATCAAGTTTTTCACCTAAACTAAAGTTTAATCGGTCTTGCTCTCAAACAGTAGCTGACTCAAAGAAAACATATGATATTTAGGCGATGACATCTTCTAGGGCATGGCTTTTCTATATCTATGAGGAGTCTGTCAAGATTAATGGTTGCAAGTCGAAGCTTAAACCTCATTCAGGTGTATCTTGGAGATTTCCCAAGATCCTATGAAAGAATCAGGTTCAATTCTATCTGGGATTGATGTTAATTGTTGAGTGATATAGTATACTCAGAATTACAGAATCACAGAATTTGATGTGGAAGGAACCTTAGTATTGGGCTAACCAAATCATAATGAAAGGAAACTTTACTATAATGTATACAACAAATAATCACTCAATCTTTATTTGAAGATTGTAAATGGAGGGGACCCACAGCCTTCTAAGGCTACTTATTATACTCTAATTTTTAGAAGCTTTTTTTTTTCTTGACACAATTAATCAATCAATATTTCATTGAATGGGGATGTCCTTCTGTTCTGTGTCCTGGTACAGGGTATGAGTACATAGCAAAAGCAATGTTAGAAGCTATAAGGGTAAGAGAGTTGGCCTTTCACTGACTTAATCACAGAAAAAGAGCCAGATAATGAGGTGTTAAACTAACTGTAAAATGCAGTCACATCAGGTTACCCCTTTATGAGGTGGGAATGAGTTCCTTGAGTAAATCAAAAAAGTAGCAACTGTAAATTGGCCACATCTTTTGGCAAATCTTTAAAATTAAGTTCATTAGGTCCAGGGGACAGACTCTAAGAGGAATCCAGCTCCTGATGGGATGTGCAGAAGAAGCATAGTGGGGGAGGAAGGGAAACTGTAGAAGCAATATGGTACTAGAGGGAAGAAGCTCTTAAGATGCCATGTGTACCTAAAACAGCTGGACTAAGGGCAGAAGTGACCTGTGCTAAAGAAAGGGGCCAGGACTCTGGGAGTGAAGCTAATTGGGCTGATGAGTAGTGTTTGGGTCCAGAAAATATATTGTTGAAACTCTTAGAATCTTGTTATATCTTTCTTCCTTGAACTCCCTTGTAATTTCCAGAAATATTTTCCTCTGAGCATGAGAGTTTATTTCCCTTTCTTGTTTTTAACATTTACTTAGTCTTATAAACAGTAAAAATACTAGTATTTGGTAGTCAGAATTGTCCTTTTGGGGAATATGATGGGGAGAAAGCAAATGGGAGAAGAAACATCCTCAGAGAAGAGATATGGATAAATACAAAACTGAATTGTTTTGCCAGAAGCATTGTTTCTGGATGGGAACTCAGAGGTTTAAAAACATTTTTTAAAGATATAAAGAAAATTATCTTTTGTTACAACTTCCTATCATAGAGCAGGAACATCTATATTGGGAAAAATCAACTAGACAATGAGTCATCAAAAAGGTGAAGTACATCTTCCATTTTAATATTCTTATATAAGAAAAGCATGATTTCAAACCTTAAAGTACTTGCAATTTAGTTGGGGGAACATGTTAAACATAGCAAATATATAGTTCCTAGTGTGAGTTCTGTAAGTTCAGAGAAAAGAGAAATCAATGAGACAAGAAGTAGTCAAGGAAGTAGGGAGAAGGGAGATTTAAGCTGGACTTAAAATTTATCATCGCAATAATAGCTAATATGTATATTGTTCTTTAAGGTTGCAAAGCACTTTAAATACATTAATTATCTTGACTGAAGCTCACAACAACCCTACCTCACAAGGTACTATCATTAAGTAACAAGGATTACAATGAAAAGAAGTACCTAAGATTTCATTCAAACTCAGATCTTTCTAACTTCAAGTTAAGATAATCACCTGGTTAATTTTTTATTTGGAAAGATAGCTTTTTTCATAAGACTTTTACTTTCAATGCCATTCTTAACTTTCTTGGTGCTCCTGAGACATGTCTCTCTTCTGGAAGAATCAAGTTAATAATATCTTTCACCTTTGTCACACCTGTAAACATATCTACATTTTCTATTTAAATAGCCGCATACTTTTTATTTGAATTGCGATTACATAGGTGAGACCACCAATGTCTTCTCATTGTTTGTAATGCTGATTTAATTAATTTTGGGATTAGTTTGTATCAGTGACTTCATGTATTAGATACCTTCAGTGAAGAAGTTCCTTCTACCAATCCAGATCAGCTGCTTCTCTGTACCCTACAGTGTTAGAGGGTTTCTTGAGACACTGAGGGTTAAGGTCACACAGCCAGTGTTTGTCAGAGGCAGAATTTATCCCTAGGTCTTTAGCTCAGAGACCAATTTCTCTATCTACAGTGTCACAGATACCTATTTTTCATTGTTCATCTTTTGTAAATTTCATTAGTAGAACTCCTATGTACTTTTTTCATATCACAGAAACAGAGAAGGCATAAACTGAGAGGAAGAAGGACCTAATCTGCCATCCATAATATACTTGAAAAGTGGTTCTCAAAAGTAAATAAACAAACAAATAAATCATCTTCACTTTAAAACATCAGTTGAAGTAGAGCTCATTTAACCTTTGTCTTTCTACCCCATTATTCATTGGCATTCTTACTCTGGAATATTTTTCTTCTCTGCCAGCTTTCTTTTTTTTTTTTTTAATTATAGCTTTTTATTTACAAGTTATATGCATGGGTAATTTTACAGCATTGACAATTGCCAAACCTTTTGTTGCAACTTTTCCCCTCCTTCCCCCCTTCTCCTCCCTCAGATGGCAGGTTGATCAATACATGTTAAATATGTTAAAGTATAAATTAAATGCAATATAAGTATATATATCCTACCAGTTATTTTGCTATACAAAAAGAATCGGACTTTGAAATAGTCTATTATTAGCCTGTGAAGGAAATCAAAACTTCAGGCGGACAAAAATAGAGGAATTGGGAATTCTATGTAATGGTTCAGTCATCTCCCAGAGTTCTTTCTCTGGATGTAACTGGTTCAATTCATTACTGCTCTATTGGAGCTGCTTTGGTTCATCTTATTGCTGAAGAGGGCCACGTTCATCAGAATTGATCATCATATAGTGTTGTTGAAGTATATAATGATCTCCTGGTCCTGCTCATTTCACTCAGCATCAGTTCATGAAAGTCTCTTCAGGTCTTTCTGAAATCATCCTGCTGGTCATTTCTTATAGAACAATAATATTCCATAATATTCATCTACCACAATTTATTCAGCCATTCTCCAGTTGATGAGCATTCACTCAGTTTCTAGTTTCTGTCTGCCAGCTTTCTTCTCTTCTCAATGACTGTGTCCTGGGGTCTCCATTCCCAGGATGGACTCAGAATGGTCAACCTTCATTCTTTTCCCTATTCTGCTTCTGACTTTAACCACAACCAATAGGTACTTAATCCCATCTCCATCACCATCCTCCTCTTACTTTGCAACTCCTTTTGTGTGTTGAAGGCAAACTCTTTGAGGATGGGGCACTTCCTTTTTTTGTTTATATTTTCATCCCCACCACTTAGCACAGTGCCTCGTACAAAATGATTACTTAATATATGTTTCTTGCCTTACATTGCTTCATGTTAATCCTCTGGGGTCAAATAAAACAAATCTTTTCTCTCTTCCTTTAAAAATCCTTCAGATTGTTGAAGGAAGCCAATTAGTATGTTCTCCTTTCTTCTTTACTCCAGGATATATGTTCACATTTTTGAAAGATCCTCAAATGGTGACCTCTTGAGGGACTCTGTACAATAATGGACATCAATCTCTTAACTACCTCCTTGTCGTGTAACAGTCAGATGCTTCTCTAATAGATTATTCAACAAAAGGCTAAAAAGCATAAAGCATTATCTCTTCCATAAAAAACATTATCTGCTATTAGGTTTTCTGACACTTTCTTCCCATTAGAAATATCATCAGGTCTCTTTTTTCTATAGTATTTTACCTTTAAAAGAAAGCAATTTTATTTATTTTCTTTGTTTTTGTATCATCTGTAATTGAATGCATCTCATGCACTCTTCCACCCCCAAAACAAAGAACAAGAGGGTCCTGCAGTCAGGATGACCTGAGTTCAAATCTAGCCTCAGACACTTAATGCTCACTAGCTGTGTCACCCTTAGCAAGTCACTCAACCCTAATTGCCTCACCAAAGAGACACAGAGATAGGGATAGAGAGAGAGACAAGGGGAGAGAGAGAGAGAGGAAGAAAGAGAGAGAGAGAGGAAGAAAGAGAGAGAGAGAGACATATACACAGACAGAGAAGAGAGACAGAAGAGAGAGAGAGAAGGAAGAAAAGGAAAGGGACAGAAGGAGAGAAGGAGAGAAGGAGAAGCAGAGGGTGAGACAAAGGGAGGGAAAGAGAGAGAGAGAGAGGGAGGAAGGGAGAGAGGGAGGAGAGAAAGGGAGGAAGTGAGGGAAGGAGTGAGAAAGGGAAGGCAAGAAAGGGTGAGAGGGAAAGAGGGACAGGGAGAGAAGGGGAGAGGGACAGGGAGAGGGGGGGAAAGGAACAGAGAGAGGAAGGGAGAGAGGGAGAAGGAGAGAGGGGAAGGGAGAGAAACAGAGAGAAGAAAGGAGGGAAGGAGAGGGAGAGACAGAGGGATAAGAAGAGAGAGAGAGACAGAGAGAGAGATAGACAGAGACAGAGACAGAGAGACAGAGACAGAGACAGAGACAGAGACAGAGACAGAGAGAGGAAGAAGCCAAGCTTCTCAGTCATGGTAACTGCAGAATATTCATCTTTATTGGTTTTGCTTCTTCTCTTTACTTTGTTAAATTTTGCATCCTATTGTTCTGTTTCTACTTTCTCCACTTTATTAGTGTAAGTAAATCCTCCTGTGTATTACTGTATTTATCAGATTAATTAATATGCAAGGTAATATTCTATTGCATAAATGTAATAAAATCTTTATCTTTATCTTTTCTAATACCTGTCCCAATTCAAATATCTTTGGTGATATTTCCAGTGTTAGAAAGGTTTTCATCGCAGGACCAATAAAGAGAATATTCAGGGACTGTTTGGTCAGCTGAGAATATGGTTTATTTTCTTTATCCATCCAGGATAGACAGTTCTCTATCATCTATCAGTGCAGCTGCAAAGGAAAATATAGGACTCAGAACTAGAACATTTAGTATTGTCAGTCTTTCTGTTCCTAATGGGTAACTTGGCTTCAAATCTTGAGGCAAGAAGATTAGAGAGGGAGGGCAGTTATGGATTGTAAACCACTCCAGGACTATTCTGAGGGGTTCTGCTGTAGTCTGGGACTTCCCTGGAGGGCACCAGAACCTCTGTAAGACCTCAGACATGAGTTCTTTCCAATCATTCCACCACTCATTATCATTCCTTATATTAGACTGGTCTGGTTTCAAAGAAGAAGAGTAGAGGGAATCTTGTAATCAGCTAGAAATATACTAAGTACACAAAACAAAAAACCTTCAAGACTAAAATAGAGAAAAAGAAAGAAATATCCACAAGAAAAACAGCAGAGATGAAGGAAATAAGGAAGCAGGGAAAAACTCCTAATACAATGAAAAAATTCTATGGGGTTAGAGAATGACCCAAGGGTCCACACAAACCCCAAGTATAGTCTCTCCGGAAGCTGTCAAACACATCATAAAATTCAAGCCTAATTGTACATACTTGTTGCCTAGGGGCAATCAGTGTTTTACAGATCACCTCTATTTTTATGGTGTGATTCTATGGAGGCTGGACTCAACATGTTAATGACATCCTACCACATGATAGGTCATTGGAAATGCTGTCTGAGTAGAAGAGTCACACTGTTGAACTAGCACTTGTACAACTAGAATATTGAATAGGGAATCAGGGAAAAGGGCTTCTTTTCTGATTTAATTCTTTGTTGAATTATAGTATTTTTGCATATATTTCCATTTCTTTGGGGCAGCTAAGTGGTACAGTGGACAGAGCCCTGGCCCTGAAATCAGGAATAACTGAGTTCAAAACCACATTCAAATACTTATTAGTTATGTGACTCTGAGCAAGCTATTTAACCCAGCTTTACTCAGTTTCCTTGTCTGTAAAATGAAATGGAGAAGGAAATGGCAAATCACTCCAATATCTTTGCCAAGAAATTCCCAAATGGAGTCAGAACTTAAAAAAAAAAAAGAATGAACAGCTATCACTTTATCTCTATTCATATATATATATATATATATATATATATATATATGAATGTATGTATGTATCTTTTATCTTAAGTTGTAATTTTGAGATAAAGACCTCTGTCCTGTGTCTCTCTAAATTCTCTTACAATGCCTTCTCATATAATAGATGTTTAAAAAAATTAATGAATGAATAAATCTATTCCTGACTATTTGATTTGGTTCTTTGGGGGGGAATCCCCTAACTTCTAAATGGTTTTTATTTTTTTATCTGTGGAAAGAGATGATCATAAGAGTTGATGTTATTTTGGCTTTGGGGTTCTATAAGCATTAGAAAGAATAATATGATTTTCCTAAAGCATTGTTTTGACCATGTTAGAATATACTCTCCCATATTCAAAAAACTCCTGTGTCTTCTTATTACCTTTATGATTAAATGCAATTTCTTTTGTCTGGCATTTAAAACCTATCATAATGTGGTTCCAGTCAACCTTTCTAGCATTATTATACATTCAGATGCCCTGTGGTTCAGACAAACAGATCTTGTTATAATTTCTCATGTACTATACTATCCCTTCTTTTAAGTATTCATGATATGTGTGTCTTCTTTATTCACTCTAAATCTTCATCTCTCCTATTCCTAAATCTTAAAACATGTTTTCCAATGTATTTTTGCCATCTTTCCCTATATTCATCTTTCCATGCAAGTCACCAAGAATTAGAGTATATTTTGATTTAATATGGAGCTTCTTGTCAATTTCTCCATAGAATTTCTCTACCTCTCATTCTTTGCAGCAGATGTTGGCCCACAAACTGCAATTATCTTCACGGTGGTCCTTTTGCAAATGCTTATCCTAAAGCACTGCAAATGTCTTATGAAATGATGTTTCTTTTGTTGCCTTTGGAAGCATGATAAAAACCACCTCACCCAGTTCAATTATTCGCGTCTCCATGGAGAATCTTGAAAGCACTCTTTCCATTCACCTGCAAATTCCTTTTGCATTCTGGTTGCATTTATATCACAATTGATATGTTTTCATTTCTCTAATAATCTATCTCCCCATTAGTTATAAGACAAGGATCTCATATTTTAGAACATCAAGAGTTAAGTTCATGTTAATATACTTAAAACTCTAATTCTTAGTCCTTCTGATGTTGCTTCTGACTCTGCTACTATCTTTGAAATAACAGCAAAGGATTTCACAGGACTGAAGACCATTTTGTGTTTTTCTTTGTTTATATCTTGACTAGTCAAAGAATTTGCTAGCCTCTCCATACCTAGCAGAGCTGTTATTTCCAAAGCAGATGGAATCTGTTGTCAGAACTGTGCTGAGACTTTAAAACATGGTAGAAGCTGGCAGGACCTCCATACCACAATAAGGCATTAGGTAAACTTTTCCCAGAGATAGACATTACAGAAATAATTATTCCTATTTTACAGATCAGAAAAATGAGGCTTAGAAAGTTTACTTAACTTGTCCAGGGTCCCTCAGATATTAAATTTGAGAGACGTGATTCAAATCTAGATCAATAGGTCTTAGAGTTTATTACTCTTTCCACTACAACCATGCAGCTTATCTCTCTAGGAGTCTAATAATTGCTAAAAATTATATTTGTATAGCCTCAAAATTGGATTTGTGTTGCATTAGATAATCTATTGAAGAAAAATGGTTGTACACAATGCTCAATTATAAGGTTTGTAATCTAGACAGATAAACAAAGCATGGAAGGGATTCAAAGAATATGAATTTAGTTTCTTGTGTTATATTGAGTGTTTGGTGTGTGTGTGTGTGTGTGTGTGTGTGTGTGTGTTTTTTTGAGAGGGGGGATACACACAAACAACTTCCAAGGTCTTTTGAGTGACTTTTAATCAGAGATCATGTTTTCTAGTTCTTTTATATGCTCCATGGTGACCAGCAGAGCTCTGAACACTATGTTTCTTCAAGTTTCAAGTCAACATTTCAGTAGGTCCTGTTTTTCACTCATTTCTGTTTCTATCTTTTTTTATTATTATTATTACCACATTGCATCTCACTATTTACCCTCTTGGTCTCATCTCCCAGTTCTTCCATTTCCTGCTAAGTGTGGGTCCTTCATTCATACAACCTTGGGGCTGTTAAGTTCCAGTGGTTTCCATTTCCAGACCACAAGCTAGAAGTGAATGGAACTAAAATCTCTTGAGTTAAGGATTCCAAGGAGGACTTTGGAGGCAGCCCATCTTTTAAATGGTCTTGGCTTATGAACCAAAGTCCTAGCAGCAGCCCCCAAAGAGTCAGCTGGAAGGTGACAGTAGCTCAGCCATTGCCACTGAACCTGATGCTGCTGCTTTTGCCGTCTCATGGAGCCTCGGCTGAACGACAGGAAAAGTCTGTTGCATTTAAGTAATTTATGGGGTGCTAAGAAGTTCCTTAAGTTATTATTAAAAACATACAAAATCGTTCCTGGTTAGCTCTCTAGTAACTCAGACTTCTAACTAAGCAGAACTGATAGGCCAGCCTTTTGATGTTTAATGAGCTCTGAAGCAGATGTGAGATGTGATAGACAGGGGAGCAGCGGTGATTTAGTGGTCATGAAAAGAAACGATGAGATCCCTCTCTTTAAAAAGAAAACGGAGCTAAAAGGAGAGGTTTTTGGTTTTTATTCCCCTTGCCCTCCCTCCCCTGCCCCCAACCCCACCAATCCCTTCCCCTCCTGTCTCAGTACACATGTTTTTGATTTCCTTACCCCCGTGCCTCTCGGTACTGGAGCATTTCCATTCAGGCACCCTCAGAACACTGCAAACTAATTAGCCTTGGATACGGCCACAGGAAGTCAGGCTGCCAAATTCTCTTTCCCCCACAATTCCTCAACTTTCTCAGCCTGCCTCAGGCCCAGGGCCTTGCGCTGGGCCTCTCTGTATAGGTTGCCAGTTCTAATTTTACAATTTCCCGTCACCTTATCAAATATGCCCCAGGCCTGCCTTTGGAGGAGGATGGGGGCCAAGGGTTTGGAGCCAACACTATGTGGTGTGCCTTTTCCTCAAGCCTTGTCTCTGTTTTCTCCCCCCAATTAGGGACCCTTACTTGGATCCAATTTCAGTGCTGACTTGTTAATCTGACCTTGGCTAATGTTTTTTAAAGGGAGTTTCACCCATCATACAAATCTCAAGGTACTTTCCTTACCACCCTCCTCCTCATTCTTTTATCTCCCTTAGTCCATACCAATTGTTGACTTTTCTCAGACTAGTGTATTATTTGGTACGCTTTTCTCCTCCAGATATCTTCTTTCTTTTGTTCTAGTAACCTCTGGAAGTGACCAGGTGCCATTGGCAAGTAGAGTTTGATGGAATGAGTTCTGGGAGTCCCTTAGTGGACATCTGAGTCATAATCCCCTCATAAAAAGCCATTCCTTTCTATTACAAACTGAACTGAGCAACAATGCTGAGGGAACTCCAACATACTGATCTCGAATGATAGGAATTGGTAGAATTTCTTTGTATACTCTCCTATCCTACTTTACTTATTGGACATAATTAAGTAGTCTCTTGGTTTTCTTTTTTCTCAGTCAGGAAATATGTGGAATGAACTGTGGTATCCTGGGAACATTGCCCATGGATAGTTCTTTCCACCACCTATGGATGTTTCAGCCAACTCAATTAAATCCAATATGATGGACATTTGTTAAGCACCCACGATATACAGAGAGTTGGGAAATTTAATTGTTCTTCTTTGTTGTCAGTATTCTAAAAACAAAAAAGATTCAAGTACTTAGCCATGACTATGTGAAGCCATGATCTCTGATTTGCTGCTTTTTCTCAGTCAACATTCTGATTTTTGATTCATACCTGTACCTGTGGTCCCTCTCTCCAAGCAGTCTGCTTACATGGACCAGGTTGAATGCCAGAGAACTGTATCTCTTTGCTTAAGTTTGCTCCTACTTTAATTTCTTTTAGAATATAGCATACAGCTAGGTCCCCATATAAGTACAGAGAAGGGTTTTTTGTGCAAGAGTAGGTAAAAATACACAACATGCCTAAAAAACCTTCATTCCTTCATTCATTCCATATATATATATATATATATATATATGCATAAATCACATAAAGGACTCACAGTAGCCCATAAATGATCAATTCAATTCTCTCCTTCTCCAATTGAACCCAATATCGTCCTTCAGATTCATACTGCTTCTCCGTGGTGTGAACTTTCCATAAGAGAGAAACAAATGGGTTACTACACACATATGCATATACTCATTCCAGTGAATCCTATTTTCCCCAAGGATGTATATTTATTACCTTTTCAAAATAATTACTTCCATTTAAATTTAGGAGGAACATAATTGCTCCTAGAGACCACTTTCAGCACTCTGTGATTTTAGGGAATTTGTTTTAGACAAAAAAAGTTATTAATTCTATCATAATTGTTCTGAGCCCCCACTTATAAAAAATTGTGATATTAAGGCAAAGATTGGGTTCTCTGCCCTAATTTACATATATACCTGCACACGCATATATATACACATATATGTATATTTGTATACATTGCATATATATACATATATTGCTTTGTATATATGTATATTTACATGTGTATATGTATCAGTATGTGTGTATATTTTAACTTTTGGCCTCTTTTTGACTGAAGCAAATTCACCTTTCTAGAAATGTTTACGTAATGAGACAGCTCATTATGTTATATATTGACTGATTGTATTGTATTAATTTATAGACAATGTTCTATGATGTTTTCTTGTGATTTATCTTATGATGGAAATACATATACATAATGTTTATCTCCTTTGATTTTATACTATTGTCTTATTATCAGATATTTGCTTAATCCTGCAAAATGTAATATATTAAACAATTTTTTTTCTTGTACGCCTATTCACTTAATTAGTCAAATAAACTAAAAATATACATGAATAGATGGGCACCAGATGAGAAGTTAGAGAAAGAGCAAACCTTGTCTCAGAATTTCCCTTAGTCCTTGAGTAAAATTCAAGATAACTGTAGGTCTGATGGCTCTCCTTAACATCCCTATTCTCCTTCATAGTTTAGTTTCAACTTTTTTCTCTCCTTTTACTGGTTGTTTTTGGGCTTCCAGTACTTTATGGCTCCACTTCTAGAAGCTAAGAATCTCTAGTTCTGAAAGAGATAGAACTTTTTATACAAATTCCCTAAGGTACAACTGGCTATGATGATTTCAAGAAGGGCTTATGTGTCTGATTGGCTCATTTAATCAATTGGTATTACCTAACAAAATTAATTGATTCAAGTAGATTGAGATAATCAATGGCACCCCACCCTACACATGTAGCCTTTATACTTACAAGGACTTAGATGCATATCACAAGGAAAACAAATTTGAGTTTTTAAAGACATAGCTCTTTTCCTATCTTACCTTCATTGTTCAAATAATTTACAGTAATACTGGAGCAAAGTCAAGTATTTTGCTCAATCTATTCTGCTCTCCCAGATGTAAAATCAGGCATATGATCCTTTTTTCTCCAGGTGGCTGATGTTGCCCGGGAACTTCCCCTTTTTTCCATAAAAAGCTGAATTTTGAGTCCTCTTCTTTACAAGAAGAACTTTTCACTTTGCTATTACTAGAGAGAGAATACCAAGGCTGGCAAATAATGACCCACAGTTCATTCTTAACAGTTAACTTAATGGCTTTTGTCTGCAAAGAAGTCTAAGAAATGAATTCAGAAGAAAGATGCTTACGTAGTCTTATGATGATCAAGATCCTTACCAAACATTTTAATTCCATAGCAAACCTTTTAGTGAGTAGAGGACTGATCGTGTACGGAAGGATACAAAATACATTATTTTTAAGGCAGAAGCTGTAGAAAGGTACTTGATTTGTAGCTAAAAGAACTGAGTTTTAGCTCTACCTTTGGTTCTTCAAAATTATGTAATCCTGTACAAATCATTTTGTTGAAGAGCAGCACTACCATACAAATATCAAACCAATCAATTTTTGTTGATAAGTAACGATTTTGGAGCTAGCTGGTACAGTGGATAGAGGGCTCAGCCTGCATTCAGGAAGATCTGAGTTCAATCCAGCCTCAAACCCTAAGCAAGTCACTTAACTCTATCTCAATTTCCTCATCTGTAAAATGAGCTGGAGAAAGAAATGGCAAAAGCACTCCAATATCCTTGCCAAGAAAACCCTCAAGTGTTGGACATGATTGAAAAATGACTGAGCAACAAAAACAAACTTTTGGGAGAAAATGGGAAAGTGTGAAGGAAGCAGTTATAAAGGATTTAAAGTCACAGCAATCTTTCATAATATCTTCTGTTTGTATCATGTGGCTCTTGTTGCTAACTTTCTGGGACATCAGAAACTCATGCTTATGATCTCTGTGTGTACATGTAAGTGTGTGTATGTGTGTGTGTGCCCATGAACAGAGATGATCATGTATATAGCCAGGTACAAGGCTATGCCCTATTCTCTTCTAGACACAGGAAACACAACACATTAAAAAGGGAGGATCTGTGTATTTATGACATATTACGGATTCAGTCCAGAGTTACATATCTGATTCTCAACAACTGAACTCAATCCCTTATCCCTAGAGAAGGGATGTCCGATAGTGGTTACTGACACATGATATCTATTGAATGTGATCGTTGTTTGTTGTGATTGTGTGATTGTTGTTCTGCTGGGGATATCCTTATGTGACCTATGATGACCATTAAGATTAAAACCGCACAGTTTGGAGAGGCTTTGAGGTATTGTATAGGACTAAATTAACTCCAATGTGAAGAACCCAAAATTTATGCTGATATATTTTCTTCCCCAGACAGTGCTTAGCTCCTATACAGATATAACTTCACAGAGCTGTGTGCTTATGATCACAAATGACAGACTTTTAACTTGCCTTATCTCTAGCAAAACCATGGATAGCATCACATGCCTAGAAACCTTTCAGGAAGTTTATGAATCCTTTCCAATTCATGTGGGAAAAAATCATTTCACTTACTCAGTGCAAGTATATAAATGCTGACCATTAGATTTAAGTTTCTAGTCCTAATCATATGTAAAAAGTGTTTCATGTGTGTATGTATTTGTGTTCATAGCCATGTTCTGGGCTGCTCCACAGCCACAAATTATTTTGTTGTTATTCAATTGTACCTGACTCTTTGTGATCCCATTCGGGTTTTCTTGACAAAGATTCTAGAGTAGTTTGACATTCCCTTGTGCAGGTCATTTTATAGATGAGGAAACCGAGGTAAACAGGATTAAGTGACTTGTCTAGGATAACACAGCTAATAAGTATGTGAGGCTGGATTTGCTGCCTTTCAGGCATCTTAGTGCATTAAGTAAGGAAATCTGTACAATTATGGTGTAACTTGTATAAGATGAAAATATCTGAAGCAGACCAATTACTAGGTGTCAAAAGCAAAGGAAATACAACTTTTTCATTCAGTCTTTGGTCTAATTCTTTTATAAAAACCATGTTGTCCTGAAAGAAGATCATATATTATCTGAATAAGATAAAATGGCAACAGTCACTTCAAGGGATCTACAGCTGTGCTAAGCTCCACAATAAACATCTGGCGACTTGTTGGGCAGTCATGGGCTATTGCAATTGCACTTCTTGATAGCACAGATGATCTTTACCAATTCTAACAAATGACTGATAGAACAGATGGATTGAGTTGAAATGGGAAGAGGTGGGGACATTTCCTCAGATCTGCAATCTATGAAATACATGATTGCCAGCAGGGTCAGATTATCTACTTGAAAATATGGCCAGGTATATTTTATTAAGTTAGTCTAGTACAAGGGTTCTTGACCTTTCTTGTGTCATGGCACCCTTTGGCAATCTGGTGAAACCTATGTAAATCTTAATGGTATAATGTTTTTAAATGCATAAAATGCATAACATCACAAAGGAAACCCAATGTGAGATGAATAATATGTCATTTTTCCCATTCAAATTCATGAATCCCTTGGGGGGTCCATAGATTCTCACATTAAGAATCCCTGGTAGAGTAGGAAGTTTTCTTGCAAGTTGAGACTTTAGGGAGAAGACTTCTAAATAGGGATATTATCAACATATACATATATATGTTACATATATATGATGTATATGTGTGTGTATATATATATGTGTGGGTCTATACACATATGTACACTGAATAGAGTATTAATTAAATATTATAGTAGTTTTGTAAAACCAAGAATATTAAAAATCATAACTGAGATTAAATGTCTTCAAATAAATGTCTAATTTTGCAGATTATACGGAACTCATATAAAATCACTAAGTATTAAATAATAACTACTTATCAGGCACTGTGCTAAGCAGTGGAAAAAACAAATATGTATGTATATGTATATGTGTATATACATATATACATATACATATGATGATCCAAGACTCAAGAAGTTAATATTCCAGGATGACAACGTTATTCTGATTGAAGAAATCCAGAGAATCTGAAAATGACCAAGTATTACTCCAGGAGATAATTCTGGACAGATTTATACAATTATTGTTTTTTTAAACTGGAAGGAGCTACAAATAGCAGTAACAATCTTGCTAATTTGTTTTCTTCCTTCCCAATAGAGGCTCTACAATGTGAGTAGTGTAAGTTAGACAGAAGGTGCCTTTCCATTTCTTGTTGTTTGCTCATTATTCTCAAAAAGGACCAATTGACTTGTAAGTGAATTGGATGTAAGTGAGGCAGAATTGTACCAAGTCATCAGCCTCACTCTCTCCTCCAGAGTCAACAGAGGCGAGATATGTCAAGAGACAATGGGCAGTGGCCCAATTTTCTACTTGTGTAATAAACTGGAAAGTTAATATTTCTCAACTTGAAACTAAATATGTCCCCCCCCCTAATTTTTGTACTACAGCATAAAGTTTAATTTATGAAGGTCTATGTTCAGCATGTCTATGAGATTATCCTGAGAAAAGACTGACAAGAGGCCATAATTAGTATGTGTATTAGTATGTGTCTTGAAACACATATGCTGTCTAAAATCAAAAGTTTGAAAGAGGAGTTAATTTCTTGAGAGGCAAGATAGGACAATAGAAAGAAGATTCCTTTAACATTAGAAGATCTGGATTCAAGTCCCAGATCCAAGACTTTTTAGCTGTGTGTCTGTTGCCGTCATGTAAAACCTCTCACCCTTATTTTTCTCATCTGTGAAATAGGAAACCATACTTGCATTAACTGCCATATAGAGTTGTGGTAAGGAAAGTATTTTGTAAACCTTAGAACACTGGAATTGTCAATTTGTTATTCTATATTTCAACCATTTTTTTAAAAAAGGTCAGAGCCCCCTGAAAACCCAATTCAATTTAAGAACTAGGCATATCACATTATTTTAGTACTTCAAAAGGTTTATGATTTTATCCATGTGGGTACTCTCTCTACAACATGGGTTACAGTCTCTCCAGATGTAGCCAAAACTTTCATCACTTGGTGGCCAAGCTTTTGTGATAAGCCTCTGTACACTTGGCTAGATGGGTCCTCAGACAACAGACACCTAGTCCATCACCAGGTCATAATTCAAGTTTTTCCATCTTGGTAAAGTCTGCCAGAGTTTGTGTCTTAAAGGATGGAGAGTCACCTCTGCACTACAATGAAGCATCAGAGAATTTTGGAAGATTACATACCATGGAGAGGGAAGTGTATTTTAGAGATGCTTTTTTGGGGAGGGGTTCAAAAATATTCAGCAAAGCAAGTAAAAATGTAGTTTCTTTGTCAAAGCACTATTTAACAAAAGGCAAGTAATTATTCTGTTTCTACTCACGGATTTAAGTGATATGATATGGTTTGAGACTAATTAATTGAATCCATTATCCTGCAAATTTAGACCCAGAAGATAAATAGCCATATACTATACCATATTGATCAAAATATATGCTGCTATATATTGGCCATACTCTTCTCTCCTCCACAGTAAGATTTCTTTTAAAGGGAAAAAAATGTCCCTAGGTTGTTGTGGATTGGGGAGGAGGATTACACTGGGTAAATATACAGGTATAAATGTTAAAAATAATTACAAAAATATCTTATCACATATATATATATATATATATATATATATTATGTTTCTTTTCATTCAGCTGAAAATATTTTGCTCATTTTTCAATTCTATTCTTTTTGTCTTTGCTATTATCGTAAGTGATCTAATTACTTTAGATGAATTTTCTAAAAACCCATGGTGTATTTCTTTTTTCATTCTCTCCCCTCCCTAGGCCCTAAATTGTCTTATCTGAGGAAAGAGGGCTATGAAACAGACAGATATAGTAAGAAAAAATGTGTCCTAAACATGGGATTTTCCAATAAGGCATGTTTAACTTGATATGATCAATCAGTCAACATTTACATCTAAACAATGCAGAAAGGTTCTGTTTGTGCACCATAGAGTCTACTTCGACTGTCAGAATCTACTTTTATATGTGGAAGAAGATATGAAATCTGACCCTATGTATATATTACAATTTTACTGAATTGTATACAATGAATAGTTTAAATCAGTTTTTATTGTTCAATCTTTTTCAGTCCTCTCCGACTCTTTGTGATCTTATTTTAATTTTCTTTTTTGGATTTTCTTTTTTCAAATACATGCAAAGATAGTTTTCAACATTAATCTTTGCAAAAGTTTGCATTCCAAATTTTTCTCCATCTCTGTTCCTCAACCCTCTTCCCAAAACAGCAAGCAAACTGATATAGATTAAACCTGTGCAATTCTTCTAAACATATTTCCATATTCATGCTGTCCAAGAAAAATTAAATTAAAAGAGAAAAAATATAAGACAGGAAAAAAACAAGCAAACAATGACAACAACAAAAAGATAAAAATACTATTCTTTGATCCACATTCAGTCTTCCTAAGTTCTCTCTCTGGGTGTGGATGGCAATTTCTATCACAAGTTTCCATTTTGGTTTTCCTGACAAAGATACTGAAATGGCTTGTTATTTTCTTCTCCAGCTCATTTTACAAATTAGGAAACTGAGGCAAATAGGTTTAAGTTACTTTTCTAGGTCACATAGTTAGGAAGTGTCTGGAGCCAGATTTGAATACATGAAGATGGATTTTTTTACTCTTGGGCATAGAGGATTCATGATAAATGAGAGGCCACATTATACAATGATGATTCATTTAAATAACCTTTTCTTACTATTACTTCTACAATTCTATGGTTAACAAAAACTTACATTGTAAGTTAGGACACATTTAGCAAATCTGGGTTATATTTGGCTTAATGTATGGTTGTCTAAGAACATGTTTTTCAATAGGTACTAAGCCCTCCAAAGTATATGTTAACATAGTTTGTTATTAAGCAAGGAAAATTTCACAATTTGTAACAGTAGCGAACAGTACAGCAACTATAAAATGCTTTTCAAAAGAAACTATTTTCTTTCTTCTTCCTGTGATTGATCTCATATACTAACAGTGCTCTCTACTGTCTAGTATTTATACCCCAGGAAACACACTAATTATAAATAATAGGATCTAGATTTAGAGATGGAAAGAAATTTAGAGATCATTTAGTCCTAACCCCTTATCTTCCAGATGAGAAAACTGAGACCTAGAGAGATTAATTGCCATGTCCAAAGATTAAAATGCACTAGTGTTTCTATTTGAATACAAATCCTCTTTCTCCCTGGTAAGTCCCTATTCTGTGCCCACACTGCAGTATTAAGTTCAGTGAGCAGCTAAGGAATAAAGAAGTATATTATACTGGAAAGAACACAGGGTTTAAAATCACAGGACCTCAGTTTGAACCCCAGCTCTGCTATGTCTTACCTCTGTGACCATGAGCAAATCATGTAAGCTTCCCCTCACTTGTAAAATGATGGGTTGGAGCTGATAATACCTAAACATCTCTGATCCACTGATAATAAAGAGACAGATTTCTTCATCAAAGAAACAATAAATCCAACTAATCTTATTTATAGACAGACAAAAGAAAAATAATCCATGAGATTATTAGACTGGTAAATCAGAGAAATGCTATTATAATGATAGCTTAGATAGATTTTAGCAAACCATTTTTTAAAAGTTTCATTTAATTTTGCTCCATTTTTGTTCAAAAGATGAAGAGATGCTAAGCTAATCAGATGGCCTTGGAAATCGTTAAATCCAGTCAAACAATAGTCATGAATGGTTCTATGTCAAGTTGGCATGTGGCACTTGATTAACTGGAAGGCTTCTAGTAGCTCAGGGATTTGTACTTGGGCTCATGCTAGTTAACCTTTTGATCAGTAAGGCAGATGAAGGCAGGGTAGTTTGTCATCAAATGTGTTGATGACACAAAGCTGAGGGAAATGGTTGAAGCAGGATCCAAAAAGATCTTGACAGGTGAGATCACAGAGTTAAATCCAAAAAGATTCAATTTAATAGAGGTGAATATAAAAGCTTACACTTGAGATAAAAACAAATAAACTTCCCAAGTAAAAGATGGAGAAAGCATGGGTACACAACAGCTTATTTTAGTGAACTGCAGACTCAATATAAGTCAAACTTAGGAGCCAAAAGGGGCTGGTGTGGTCTTAGAATGAAGAAGGATGGAGTGTCCAGAAGTGAGAGTCTATAAGTTCTCTGCCTTGGTCTGGCCGTATCTGGAGAACTAGTTTCAGTTATAGACAACATTATTTAGGAAGAACATTGATAATCTAGAGAGAGTCCAAAGGAGGAAGATAAGGATGATAGGCCTTGAAATCATTCCAACTAAGAATCTGCTCAAATCGAGAACATGATAGCTGAATTCAAATATTTGCAAGGTTATTTATGGAAGAGAGAATAGACCGGCTCCATTTGTTTTCTAAGTGAAGACTATAAGCAAGAAAAGCAAATTGCAAAAAAAAAGCAAATAAACAAAGAATGTTGAAATATATTACATATAGATGGAATTATACATATATTAATACATAAATAAAAGCACATATATATATATTTCTTAAGAATACAAATATTCCTAACAATTAATAATAACTCCCAATATGCCTTGGGAGGCAGTTGTTTCAATCTCATTAGTAGCCTAATTGGATAGCCATTTGTTGGATATTTTCTACAATGGATTTTTGATTATAAATGGATTGGAACAAATGATCTCTGATGTTTCTTCCATTGTACTGATTCTGTAGTAGCTAACAGTTGTACATTGCTTTAAGGTTTGAAAAGTACTTGTCTATAGATGACCTTATTTGATTACATACATTATCACATGATTGTGCTCCCCCAAATTCCCAAATTTGATGAAATCCTTGAAAAATAGCTCTGTCCTATTTTTTAAAATCCAATTTATTTTATAAATTAGTATCAAAAAATATTCATGTAGGTTAACATCACTTAATCCTCCTCCTGTTTCTCCTCACATGTATGGTTAGGGGGTAAGGAGAAAAGTTATAAGAATTATTCCTATAATTCAATTCAATTCAACATGATTCACAAAATATTGGTGCAAAAAAGTACTTTGGAAATCATTTAACCCTATCACTTATCTCAGTTTATAAATGAAGAAAATGATGCTCAGAAAAATGAAGGCATTGCTTAAGATCTCACAGCAAAACTGGGATATGAATTCATGTGTTCTGAATAAGTCCAAAAATAAGTTTTACATATTTCAGAGCATG
Organism: Sarcophilus harrisii; assembly: GCF_902635505.1. Taxonomy (NCBI): domain Eukaryota; kingdom Metazoa; phylum Chordata; class Mammalia; order Dasyuromorphia; family Dasyuridae; genus Sarcophilus; species Sarcophilus harrisii. The sequence continues at coordinate 422,448,657 of NC_045429.1, forward strand.
ATGCTAGACATGGAGGATATGCAAGCATAGATAACACATAGGTAGGTGGTCTGGGTGGGATTTATATTTCAGTATAGGTGATATGATTTACATGAAAATGCTTACAATTCAAAATGCATAGGCTACATAGAATTTAAAAATGCAGCATGAACAAAAGAGATGTACAAAGTACATAGGAGAAAAGGTCACTTCCAATTAGAGTAATCATTGAAAAATTCTAGGATTAGGTGGACTTCTAATCTTGGAGGATGGATAAATTTTCAATTGTTCAAGATCATGCAGAGGTCCCTTCCTACCCCCAATTTCTATAATCTACATTAGAAGAAAGAAAACGGAGCAGTAAATACAGTGCTGAGCCTGAATCACAAAGACTCATCTTTCTGAGTTCAAACCCACCCTCAGACACTTACTAGCTGTGTGATCCTGTTTGCCTCAGTTTGCTCATCCATCAACTGGGCTAGAGAAGGGGATGGAAAACCACGCCAATATCTTTGCCAAGAAAACCCCAAATGGGATCAGAGTCAGACATGATTGAAAAATGATCAGAAGCAGCATTTGTTAAAGGAGTAAGGCAAATCCTTCCTCAAGAGGAATGTTGTCTACCATCAAAATCCACTGTGGCAAGATATTGTTTCTCAATCAGCTGGGGAAAAGAACCCAACAGAACAAGGGTGAAAATTCCAGGTTGAGAAGAGTTATTAGAGCAAGGTGACCTCCCCAAGATTTTATGCAAAATAAATAAAACCACTAGGTGGAGCCAAGATCCTGGGAGTGGAGTTCCATTTATTCTCTGGCAATATCCAAGTTTTACCTTGAGAACTTTATTTTTTGGAAAACTCTTTCCTCTCATCAACCTCATCAACAACATAAAAGTGTTATTATTCACATTTTACAGAAATGAAATTGAGCCAAAGAGTGATTAAGTGACTTGTCCAAGCTCTCACAGTTAATAAAATGTCAGAACCAAATTTCAAACCCAAACTATTTCTATTGTATCATAGGCTGTCCCTTTTGTGATTCTTTCTGCTTCCTCCCAGCAGGATTCTATGGTTCTTTATGAAATTAGAATAATCTCTACAGCAAATGATTGTTCAACAACTACAAGGTTTTGCTTTCCAGTGTGTAGAAAGCAATAGGAATGAATAGGCAAACTATGAAAACAAAGAGATGGATCATATACTCTAAAAAATGAAATTATGGAAATACAAATTATTATGAAAAAGAAAAATAGGGGGAGATCTAAAGAGAATGATGGGAATAGAAATTAAAACCAGTTTAGGTAAAAAAAATCTGCTAGAGTAAGGTCAAGTCAAATATCCTATTTTAAGTGTTTTATATATATATATATATTTTTCATATATATATATGAAAATATATATTCATTTATATATTTGGAAGTGGAAGAAATTATATTCATGAATGTTCACCTTTTCTTTATTTCCTTGTGAATTGTTATTTTGTTCTTTGCTGGGTACCTTTTTTACTTAATCCTTTTGCCTCCTTCATCCCTCCCATCACCCCCAATCAGGATTTATTTATGTATATATATGTACATACAAATACAAATACACACACTTCTCCCCCACTACACATATATATTTCCTATCCCTGATAACTCTTTGTTTTAATTCTGCTCCTTAACTTGCCTTGATATTACTTAACCTGCCCCCACTCTTGAATCCCTCCCTTCTCTTCTTCCTTCACCCTTTGTTTCCCCATCACCCATCGCTCCTCCCTATTTCTGTATAGATTTTAGAGGGTGCTATACCCTTCATTGTATATATGTAGTGTTGCTTATTTAATCCATTCCTTATGTGAGTAGGTTTTCAGAAGTATGAATCCTCTACCCCCATCTAATGCTTCTGTTTCTATTCTTCTTCTGCACTTCATTTGTATAACATAATTACTATTTTTACCCTAATTCTGCCCCAGTCTTTCTTTTGAGCTACCTTATTGTTGATATCAATCTTATACATATGGTGTCCATTTCCCATGTTAAAAAAAAACAATCCAATTTGTCTATATTGAGTTCCTTGATCTTTGATATTGGCTCTTATATGTTAAATTTTCTATTAAATTTAGGTTTGGTTGATAGAAAGTCCTGAAAATCTTCAGTTCATTGAATGTCTATTTTTCTCATTCAATATTATAGATAATTTTGCTGCATATAATATTTTTGGACAAAGGCCTAGTTCTTTTGATTTTTGGCAGATATGATTCCAGAACCTGTGGTCTTTTATTATGGCTGCTACTAAGTCCTATACAATTCTAGTGCTAGCTCCAGCATATTTGAATTGTTTTTTCTTGTTTCTGGCAAAATGTTCTCTTTGTTCTGGAGGTTTTGAAATTTGGCAATAATATTCCTGTGAATTTTCCACAAAGTATCTCATTGAGGTAGTGATTGGTAGATTTTTTTTCTATTTCTACTTTCCCCTTGTTTTCTATCTCTCTAAGGACAATTTTCTTGAATTATTTCTTGCATTACTGTGTCAAAGTTCTTTTTTTTGCTCACAACTTTCAGGCAGTCCAATTATTCTTATATTTTCTCTTCTTGATCTGTTCTCCAAACCTGTCGTTTTTCTTAGATGTTTCACATTCTGTTCTAGTTTTTCATTCTTTATAATCTGTTTTGTTATTTGTCTCTCACAGCTTCGCTGGCTTGCCCTAGCCCAATTCTAATTTTCAAAGAGTTATTTTCTTCCTTGAGACTCTGTATCTCCTTTTCTATTGGTTAACTTTTTTCATAATCTTCTTGTTTTTCTTGGATCATTTTTATTTATTCTTTTAGTTTTTCCTTAATGTCTCTCACTTTATTTCTAATTTTTTTTTTAGTGCTTTTATAAATTCTCTCTGGACAAAGAGTCTTTTAACATTACTCTTTGGGGTAGAAGAAGCATTTTTTTTTTTACTTCAATGTCCTCCGCTAAAGATGAACCCTAGGCTTTCCTGTTTTCATAGTAAGTTTATATGGTGGGGTTCTTTCTTCTTTGCCAGATCATTTTTTTTTTTAAATAATAGATATTAGTGTAAGCACTAATTGTGGGGTGGGGGTATGGTGCCTCTAGCTTCACTTCAGCTCTCCCTTCTGACCATGAACCTAGACTAAATCAAGAGACCCCCCTTCCTGCAAGTACCCACAGCCAGCAACATCCCTGCCCCCCTGCTTCTGTACTCCCAGTGTGCTGGTTCCTCTGCAGGGTCATAGCTCAGCAGCACAGTTGCATGGCATTCCCAATCATCTGAGGTTCCCTCAGTCTTCCCAGATTCAGAGGCCAATTCCACAAACAGTTCAGGAAGTGAAAGTTTCTTTGGTACCTACTAAGGCTCCAGCCACACCCAGTCAGCCTCAGGGTTCCCCACTTGGTGTTTCTGTGGAGCTAGCCTGGAGGTGTTTGCACTTCACATGAGTTAATCTCTGGACCAGAGTCTTTCTTCAGAACTTTTTGGGTTGTACCTGAAGGATCCCTGTTTAAATGTCTCAATTCTTCTTCATTTTTCACCAGTCTATGTTAGCACTGATTTTGTTCTGTTTGTGGGGGAAATCTGGAGGGCTTGAAATTTACCAACCTATTCCGCCATCTTCCCAGAATTCCCACCACCCCCCCCTCTCTCTGTCTCTCTCTCTTGTCTCTCTCTCTCTCTCTCTCTCTCTCTATATATATATATATATATATATACACACACACACACACACACACATATATGTGTATGTATGTATATAATAATCTTTTTGCAACTAGAGAATAGAATAGAGAACTAGATTTAGAATTAAGAAAATGAATTTGAATCTAGCCTCAGACACTTATTAGCTGTAGAATCTTAGGAAAAGATTCTTAACTTTTGTTTGCCTCAGTTTCCTTTTTTGTAAAATGAGGATAATAATAGTACCTGTCTCCCAAGGTTGTTGTGGGGCCTAAATAAGATTGCATTTGTAAAGCACTTAAAAATTTTAAAGTCCCATATGAATGCTAGCCATTAGTAACAATCATTTTTTAAATTTACATATGTGTGTGTGTGTATATATATATACAACTTGCTTTCAAGAATTATTTTCTAGAATCACTGAGAAAATCATTTACCTGCCTCAGTTTCCTCATCTTTAAAATGGGGATCATAATAACTTCTGTTTTACTGGATCATTATGAAGATCAAATGAGATAGTTACCAAGTGCTTTGCAAACTTAAACGCTCCATATACATAAATGTTAGCTATTATTATCTCTACCTTTATATTTAGGTCATGTATCTATCTGAAGCTTAAATAGTGTGAGATGTTGAGCTAAATCTATGATTGCCTACCTGTACAAGTACAGAATAAATGAAAGACAATCTCTGAGAACGTATCAGCATACTGGAAAGGCCTGTTGAAGGTAGAATTTAATCTTAATGAATTTTAAAGGAAGCTAGGGAAACCAAGAAGTATATAGTTTAAATATATATATATATATATATATATATATATATATATATATATATATAAATATTTATATTTATATATACATATATATGCCCCTTGTCTGTGGACTAGGTGTCTGCATCTAGCAAAATTCAAGCTCCCTGAGAGCATAAGATAATAGATCTAAAATTGGAATCACACTCAGAGACCATCTAATCAAAACTATTAATTTCACATAATGGAATTGAGACTTAGGACATTAAATAACTTACTCGAGGTTACAGTTATTCATTGGCAAAGACAGGATTTGAACTCAGGTCTTCAGATGCCAGCAACAGTGTTATTCCCATTATATGACACTGCTTCTCAGGAATTCCTTTGGTTCTGCCAATGCCTTTCAGGATAAGAACTCAATTAATATTTGTTGATTGAAGTGGAAATATTTTATTCACTTTTTTGTGGAGGGTAGAGGTGGAATATCTATTGTATGTTCTTTACTAGGTTCTGGGGCAACTAAGGTTACCACCAAGAGAAACCGAGAACAAATAGGAGGTTCCTGCTGTTCACCACTAACCTCCTCGAAATTCAAGAACTTCACATTATCAAGAAAGCAGTTACAGAAGAGACTTATACAAATACCCAACTGCTCCTCTCACTTCCCATCAAAGGAACTGAGAAAGCCCCACAACTCAATGGTGAAAAGGCTGACACTGAAGAAGAGGAAGGACTAGAGAAATTAGAACCTAGAACCCAGAAGACCCCTATTTATTCCTCTTCCTCCCATCCCACCAACACCATCACTCTTTCATCTATCCAAATGGTCTTAATTTAAAAATCAAAATTTATAGTGTTTTAAGGTTTTTAAAGTGTTGTAGATACATCACCTCATTTGATCCTTATAACAACCCAAATTAAGGAGCTACTATTATTATCTTCATTCCTCAGAAAGGGGAAATGAGTCTTAGAAAAAGCAAGTGACTTAATATGAATAACACAACTAGTAAATGACTAAAATGAGGATTGATTTCAAGTTTTCCTGACCCTAGATCTAGTGTTTTATTCATTTTGCTACATTTAATCATTTTCTGATATATAACATTTGGAAATAATAGCCTTTTTAACCCCCCAGCCACTCAGCATTGTCCTTCTTGTAACAAACTAGGGGAGGATGGTCTTCCTCATGAACACTGAAGACCTTGGGAGGTTATCTGCTTGGGCAGTGGCCATGCTCCCATCTCCATCATGCCTGGTCTGGCCAGCCTGCATTTATTCTTCTCATCGCTTGTCTTTCATCTAGCTTTTTACAATTTGATCCCTCTCCTTTTTTAAAGGTCTTTTTAATTGCTCATAGATATCTTGCCAAGGGTCAAGCCAGACCCGTGGCTGCCAAATTCTTTGATCTCTATTGACATTTCAAAAATTCTGGGTACTCCCTGCTCTCTGATTTTATGGTCCTTCAGCTCTGGTTGTATCTAAATCTCTCCCTAACTTCTCAATTGCAAATAATAAACAAAAACATTTTCTGCTTTTGTTCTTCACGTTCCAGAACACTGGCTTCAGAACTAAACCTTTAGCCTAAACTCACATCCTTGTAATGTCATTTCTAGCTATCTCTTTCCTTCCAGCCTTTTTTTACTCCTACTCTATTCCCTATCCACTATTGAAAGTTTTGCAGTGTCTCAGTTATTGTCCCCAGCCATGCTTACTAATCAGCATCCAATCTAAAGCTATGTGTTATCTATGATTTGTCACCTATAAAGTCATCCCCTACCTGTTTGTACCTGACAAATTATCACATGCTTACTACCTTGAGGAGGAACTGACATGCAATGGTCCATTCCAATTGGTCCACTGACCAATCCAAATTGTCTTTATCTCATTATGAAAATTATCAACAACTCCAAATCAAAGTCTTTGCTGATCTTCAATGATCATCCTGTCAACAGGTTGCTACCTAGACAAACTTGTAATAAACTCCTAATTCTCATTGTTCTGAGTTTTACTTCATTAATCAGAGCGAAAGCCCCCAAAATTTTCTTTTTAACACCACTATGTTAGCCCTATTCAATAAAAAAAAAATCAAAAACATTTAACAAGGATTTGCTAGCTAGAGATAGAAAGTCAATATATGTGTGTGTGTATGTACATATGTATGTATATATATATCTATATCTATATCTATATCTATCTATCTATCTATATATATATATATATATATATGTATGTATTTGTGTATATATAGGTATACATACACACCAAAAAACCTAGACACATACAGAGCAGACTAAAGGCAATCTGAAAAGGGAAGAATGAGCAACTGAGGGATGAGAAAGGTTTCCTGCAGAAGGCAGCCTGGAAATTATAAAGCCATTTCCCGCCCCCCACACACACACTTTCTTTTGCCTTTCCCCCCATCCCTGTACTCCTCTCCTTCCTGCCTTTGTAATCCCCAGGTAACCATTACTCTACCTTTTTTCTTTCCTTGCCTCTCATATCCCAGCATATAGACTTCCACTTCCCATTTGCAGGAAATGAAACTCTAAACTCCTTCACATTGAGGTATAACTGACTGATGAGCCTTGAAGTGTTGTTAGCAAGGATGGGGACTTGAGAATGTGGCAAGAATGCATTTTAACAGGAGGTGAGAAAATGAAAAAAGTAATCATGGAATTTCAGACACAAGGGGTTGGAATTGGATTGCTAAAATCGCACCAGGAGCCCTCTGCTAGACCTAGGTCAGCCCTGCCTTCCGCACCCTATATCCCCTTAGGACTTCTGTCCCTAAGAATCAAGGTGGGAGCCTGAGAAGCCCCTGAAAGTGCTCTAAACTAAAGCACACGATAGAAACCAGTGGATGAGGGGGATGAAAGGGTTCATTTTATTCTCTTTGATGTCAGGGCTGAGACACTGCTCTGATGTCAAAAGGGTGTTGGATTTCATTAGAATTGATTAAACTTCCTAGAGGTCAGCTTCACTGTGAAGTGTTAGACTTGCTTTAAACCTACTCTTTCTACTTGGCAGAAGATATTAGAAGTTCTCAGCTCCCTTCACATCCATTAGTGGGAAGGACTGTTAAGGAACTGATGTGTGATTTTTTTTTTCTAAACACTAAACTGCTTTCACCTTCACGTCTCTCAGAGATCCTGTTTTCCTGCCTCAAGAGGACAGATCCTGAATGAATTCATATGCCTGCTATCTTTGGCTGAAATGTATTCCTTTCTCCTTTTGAAGCATTAAAAGAAATTGATATTAGTTTTTACATCACTTTCATTTCTGATATAGCCTTTCCTTGTTCTTCATCCAGTGAATCATCCCATGTAACAAATAATTTTTTAAAAAGAGAAATTCATCAAAACCAACATATCAACTATGTCTGGCAATACAAGTAAATCTTCCATAATCACAGTACCCCACAATTGCAAAGAATGAAGAAAGCCATGAAATGCATTCTTTTTGGACCTCAGACCTGAGACCCTGAAAAGTCTGAGACAAAATTCATTCTGGTTTTGCTCCTTGCTGCAGAGGGAAGGCAATGAGCATTTATTAAGTATTTACTATTTGTTGTTATTGTAGCTTTATTTAATTCATAGTTTATTTATTTATTTATTTTGGTTTGTAAGATTCTGAGTTACAATTTTCCCCCCCTTCCTCCCTTGTCTCCCCTCCTCTCACCAAGAAGCAAACAATCTGATATTGGTTATATATCTACAATCATTTTAAACACACTTCCATATTAGTCATTTTGTGAAAGAAAAAATCAGAACAAAAAGGAAAAACCGTGAGAAAGAAATAGCAAACAAAAAAATGGTGAAAATAGTATGCTTTGATCTGCATTCAGTTTCCATGGTTTTCTCTCTGGATGCAGATGGTATTTTCCATCCCAAGTCTATCAGAATTGTCTTAGATCATTTTATGGGCTAAGAAGAGCCAGGTCTATAGTTAATCATCACATGATCTTATTGTTACAGATAGATCCTACTATCCAATAAACTCTGTACTACCAATTTGGAAACTCATAAACCCCAGATAAGGGGATATACACCAAGGAAGAAATTGTCCATTTTCTCAGGATTTCAAGCTGTTTACCTATGTTGAGAAAAAGAAATAAAAACAGAAAAAGATATCCAAGGACTGGAGGCTTCCCTCAGGTTCGCCTAGACAAGCAAATGTCTCCTGTTGCCACGTGCTTCTCTTACAGATTAATATTGCCAATATAGATTAATGTTGGAAGTAGGGGACTAGGGAAACATTTTGATGTAAGTACAAGGGAGAGGAAGTGATGAAAAAAGGTATCAAGTCCAAAAGATACAAAAGATGAATGGAGCCATTTGATAATTAAACTCTTAAGGCTCATAAAGAAGGTGAGAGAGGAATGGCACATAGTTGGTGCTTAATAAATGCTTCTTGGTTTGACTTAACAATAACCCATCTTTCTAGCTCTCCGTCATCAATTATTATCAAGATAGCTGCTATCACTGGGGACAAATCAAGGGTGTCCTCTATTATCAATCAACCAATTAATCAGCAAATATTTATTAAGAACATATTCTGTGCCAGATATTATTCTAGGAGCTGGAGATATAAATACGAGATAATCACTATTTGCAAGGAATTTATATTATAATGGGTAATACAAGGGCATATATTAGTATATGTGGAATACATAAAGAGAATAAATATAACTTAGTTGACTATAATGTAGTTTGAAAGATAGGGCAGTGGCAGTCAAGAAGGCTTCATATAGAAGTTTGTGTTCGAGCTGTATCTTAAAGGAAGAAAGGGGAATTCTATAAAGTAGAAATAAGGAGGCAACGTACTATGGGCAGGAGGCACAGCAAAGCAAAGGCTTGGAGGAGTGAGGGAGAGTGTTACGTGTATGCAATAGTGAAAAGACCAGTTTGGCGAGATTACAAAGTGTTGAGATCAACCCAAAAAGACACAGGACACTTACTGCCTATATCATTGGCATGTCACTTAAATCTCTTTATATTAAGCTTCAGTTTTAGTCCCATTTAGCACTAGGAATGTGATCTTAAGATCTTATTGTAAGGTAATGGGCTTTTGGATTTGGAAAGTGTTTATTCGCAGGAAGGGGTAGAAACATGGATAGTTCTGAGAACCTCTGAAAAAGCAGCTCCTTGAAGAAAAATACACAGCTCAGAGAAAATCTGAGAAAAGGGAAGGAAAAGATTGCCGAGATACATTGCTTCTTTTTTTAAAAAAATCTTATTTAACTTTTTTATTGATTACCTGTAAAAATAATTTTAAAATTCTTTTTTTCAAATTTTGAATTCCAAATTCTCTCCCTTTCTGCTCTTTCTCACCATCGAAAAGGCAATGGTTATACATGAATTGTCATGCAAAACACATTTCAGTGTAAGTCATTTTGTGAAAGAAAACACAGACCAAAAATACTTCCAAAAAATAAAGTTAAAAAAGTATTTTTGATCTGCATTTAGGCTCTATTAGTTCTTTCTCTAAAGATGGACAGCACCTTTCATCATAAATCCCCCAGAATTGTCTTGGAGAATTGTATTGCTGAGAATAGCTAAATTATTCATAGTAGATCATCATACAATTTTGTTGTTTTTATATACAAGGGTCTCTTGTTTCTGCTCATTTGACTTTGCTGTTCTTTAAGTCTTTCCATGTTTTTCTGAGAGCATCCTGCTCATCATTTCTTTTTTTATTAAAGCTTTTTATTATATATACATGGATAATTTTCAATATTCATCCTTACAAAACTTTGTGTTCTAATTTTTTTATCTCCCTTCCCCCATCCCCTCTCATAGACAGCAAGTGATACAATATATGTGAAACATGTGCAATTCTTCTATACATATTTCCATGCTGCACAAGAAAAATCAAATCAAAAAGGGAAAAAATGAGAAAAGACAAAATGCAAGCAAACAACAAAAAAGAGTGAAAATATTATGTTGTGATCCACATTCAGTTCCCAATGTCCTCTCTCTGGGTGCTGGCTCTCTCCATCACAAGACCCTTAGAAGTGGCCTGAATCATCTCATTGTTGACAAGGGCCACATCCATCAGAATTGATCGTTGAATAATCTTGCTGTTGCCATGTATAATGATCTCCTGTTTCTGCTCATTTCACTGAGCATCAGTTCATGTAACTCTCTTCAGGCCTCTCTAAAATCATCCTCCTGATTGTTTCTTATAGAACAAAAATATTCCATAACATTCATATACCAAAACTGTAATGTCTGGACTAGCTCTCTGGAGGATCTCGGGACCAGCCTTGGTCTTAGTGGAGGACTGCAGGAGGCAGGAGAGCCACCAGGATGGTCAAAGATGGAATGTCTCTATTTCTAGTCCTCTCAGCCCTTAAATACCTCAGTATGATTACATCACTACAGCACACTAAGTATGTGTGAACTAGAGAACCATCATCTCATTAATCACACTGAGTTACGACCCTGCTATATATTTGCTTCAAGTATACTTTTTCTCAGAGTTCCCCAATATCGGTGGTCCTCTAGACATAACTTATTCAGTCATTCCCCAACTGACGTGCATCCATTCAGTTTCCAAGTCTTTGCCACTCACTACAAAAAGAGCTGCTACAAACATTTTTGCACACCACAGATAGTTTCACAAGTTATTCTTTTATAAGTTATAAGCATTGTTTTGAAACCTTTAAGAACATTATTTCATGCATACACATACTTTGATGCTCATTATTTCTTAAAGCATAAAAATATTCTGTCACAATTTAATCAATGATTTGTTTAATCATTCCCCAAATGATGGGCATCCACTCGGTTTCCAATTCTTTGCCATCATTAGAAGAAATACTATATGTTTGTCCATATCCCTTTTCCTTTTTTAATCTCTTTGGGATACAGAACTAGTAGTAATATTTCTTGATCAGAGGGTATGTATGGTTTTATAGCCATATGGACATAATTCCAAATTGTTCTCCAGAATGGCTGAATCAGTATCAAACTTCATCAATATTATGTTAATATTTTAATTTTCCCACATTCCCTCCATCATTTGTCATTATCCTTTTCTGTTATATTAGTCAATCTGACAGGTATGAGATAGTAGCTCAGAACTGTTTTAATTTGCATCTCTCTAAATAATAGTGATTTAGAGCATTTTTTTCATATGATTATAGATAGCTTTGATTATTTTGTCTGAAAATTGCCTGTTCATATCCTTTGACTATCCTTTTGACCAGTTTAGAATTGGTTCTTACTTCTAAAAAGTTTGAAAATTTTTTTCACAGTAGTGATTATATTTCCCTCCATCCTATTTTCCACATGCTTCTCTCTCTCTTTCTCTCTCTCTCTCTCTCTCTCTCTCTCTCTCTCCTCTCTCTCTGCTCTCTCTTTTCTCTCTCTCTCTCTCTCTCTCTCTCTCTCTCTCTCTTTTCTCTCTCTCTCTCTTTCTCTCTCTCTCTCTCTCTCTCTCTCTCTCTTCTCTCTCTCTCTCTCTCTCTGTGTCTCTACTTTTCTCTGTCTCCCTCCCTTTCTTTCTTTCCATCACCCTCTCTCTCTCCTTTTACCCTGTCCATTCACAAAAGTGTTTTGCTTCTAACTTTTTGTGCCTTGCTTCTAATAGCTAATTTATATAAGGCTGTTATGAAGACTGGGAAGCCCTGATAACTAGAACTTTTTGGTGAATTTAGAAGAATTACAATGCTCTCTCTCCCATTAGACTGTGAGCTTGGGTTTTGGTGGGGGTTTTTGGCTTTCTTTGTATCCCCAATGCTTAGTATAGTTCCTAGCACCCAGTAGGTACATAATAAAAGATGGATGATTGACTTTTATTGTGGTACTTAGAGAAGACCTAGCTAACCTGTACTCTAAGCCATTAGTTAAACCTCATATTCCATCTCCTGACTCCCTGCCATTGCACAGTCTGTCTTTCATTTCTGGAATAGCCTCATTATTACTGTGTAAAGGAAAGGGGAGGAACTGCCTTGTAGAAGAATCCTTTTTTTACTTCAAGGTTAAACACAGTGGTTAAAATCCTCTTATCCATTCACTTAGTGAAATTATCCTATACAAAGTTTCCTAGAGCATTTTCTTTTATATCCTTTTGCTCCATTGTGATTACATTTAGTGATTTATGGACACTGAATGTGAAGTCAGCATGGTTTCTGGTTGGTTTGCTTCCTCTCATAGTAACTCCAACATCTAGCTGATCTCCCAGGCAGGATTTGTTGAAATAAATAGAATTGAAGAGAGATTATGAGTGTTCCCTGAGCTTTAGGCAGGTGGGAAAAATCACCATTGAGGGGGAAATGAGTAATTATAGGGAGGCTTGTTTGACTAAGGATAAATTTTGCCTACAGCTGGATATAAGTACACTCACAATAGGTTCCCTTCCTAGTTCCACTGTTGCCCACAGATACGAATGGAGCCCAGATACCATGATAACTTTACGAATGTGATTTTTTTGAAGGCACTACCTCAGTGGGCTCAGCAAGATAGGAAGATAACTTTTTATCCACTAGGACTTTTGATTTTTCTTCCACCCTAAATGAGCCCTGTACCATCAATAATCTATTACTAATGCTGGGCTTCTGCAATACCTTGAATATCTTGATGGGGATTGTGGCGGCGGAGGGAGAGGGAGTATTATTTTCTCTCCAGATGTAGCAATCTGCATTTTTTCCAAGCAGCATATCATTTTATTGCCTGGATCTATATCCATTTCTTCCTTCTTTCTGGCTTTAGAGCCACTCCTCGGGAGATGTTCAGGGGGCATTTGAACAATGAGGTTTGGCCCAATGTTGTGGAATTTCCTGAAAAACAGCAGGCGTCTCTGGTGAGTTGTTGGGACTGACTGATCAAGAACTTTTAACACTGGAGATGGAGTTGTACCACTCCATGCCAAGAGCTTTTCTGAGGCAACTCATATGGAAACTATCAGTACCACTGATTAGTTAACTATCAAATCCAGGGCTCGGGACTAAAGTTTCTGTGGCCAAGAACAAAAGTACCAAATACTCTGAGGCCAATGAGTGAAGGATAGAGTCCCCATCACTTGCCCCTGGGACCTACTCCCCCACAAATCCATTTCAAGAATTCAAATTCTATGAGATGCCATTGCCATATATTTAGTCTCAGAAGAGATGATGTTGTAGTGGGAATGAGAGGTCCTCTCTAACACTGAAAGGGCTGGACTGTGGAAGAGGGATCCAATTTATTCTGTTGTTCTGTTCCAGAGGGCTGAATTGGGACCAAAGTCATAGAAGGAATTTCTATTTAGATGTGGATTGGACTAGATTAACTCTGAGGCTTGTTCAGACCCTCAGATTCCATGACTCTAAAGCACAGGAAGGAAGGTTTCAGCTCAGTATAAGGAAGAATTTAGAATTAAAATGATGTAAAGGGGGGGAGGGAGGGAATGGAAAATATAACTGAAGGAAGACGTGAATCAATGGATATCTATTAGACTCTTACTATTATGGAGATCATTGAGACAAAACAAAACAAACAAAATATTACCAGTCTCTGCCTTAAAAATTTTATATTCTACTGGGTGAATATGGGAGTTTCTAACCAAATTAACTATTGCTCCCCCACCATCAATTTGGATGAGATTATAGAATATGACTATTTGCCTGAAGGACAGACACCTTTCCTGGAGTAAAGGGATGTCAGCCTTAGTATATGGAGGTTGAGAAGGCACAGAGAATTGTGTCTGAGGCCAGAACTGAACTCAGGAAGATGAATCTTCCCCACTCCAGCCTCAGTACTCCATCCTACTTTATCAAATAGATCCCGTCATGGATTATGATTCAATAAAAGGGGCAATGGAAGACATTCGCAATGTTGAATTAGTTAACCCTAGGGTGAAGTCATAAAGAGAGAAAAATTAGACTAGAGCAGAAAGGGAATGATGGAGAGGTATCAAAACGAACTTGGATAGGAAAATAGAAGACTTACTGACTTGTTTGCCAGTTTCTCCCCATCCCAGTCATCCATTTAGTCCCCTTCTTAATCTTTGTAATTATATTCCTAAAACCTGACACAAACGCCTTGAAAACAGTAGAGCTCTAGGTAGTGCAGCGGATAGAGCATTGGGCCTAGAGTCAGGAAGTTTATGTATCTAGGAGTCACATAACTAGTAAGTATTTGAGGTTAGCTTTTAATTCACATCTTTCTGACTCCTAATAAACATTCCATCCCCTGTGCCACGAGCTGCTAGTAAAAGTAGTCATTGCCTCAAATGTCTATGCAAGAATTACAGAATGTGGGGTTGTTTTGATAAAAAATAATTTGACAAACAATCCCCTCATAAAGGGGATTCCTGTCTAGACAATCTATAAAAATTACAGTTAGCTAATCTATAAAGATTTTGGTTACAGACCCCCACCCACATACACATACACCCCGCCAGTTTTCAAACAAAAGATATAGATCTTCTCTTGTTGCCCTGGATGCTCTATTTTTGCATGCAGAAACTATTAGGGGTTCAGAATCGGAGGTTGCAAATGCCAAATTAGTCCTCAAATCCTTATATCATTATCTAAAATCAGAGAGGGAGTAGAAGGGTATTAATCAACCAAATTCCAGTATTCACTCTCTCCACAATCTCAAAATGCTGCACCTGAAGGCATTAAATAGATTTTCTAATTTCTCTGCGAGCAAAGCACTCTCCTCTCACTTGTAGTACCTCATATCCTACTGAAGATACATGGGTTTACAATCCAGCTACTTGCATAAATGTATTAACTAGCATCACACTATAATTTACTCTACCCAAAACTAGGGTCTAACTTCGGCTTTGAGCTCACCTACTTGACTCAACAACTGCCTTAGGAGAAATATCCGGATAATCTATTATTGTTTAGGGGTAATCAGTCACTCCAGCTGAGAGTCCGCTTCTCCCTCAGGTCACAGCTGCCTATTTTTCAAAAATCTATCATAGATGACCTCAGAGATCTCTTTCAACGTTGAGATTTGGGGATTCTTTTTAATTAATAGGGGACTGACCAGTCCCATGTGCTTTTGCACCTATGTGATGCTTGCCTCGGCAATGTCTCCATTTTCTTTTCTCTGCTCCTGTGATTGCTTTTGAGCTTAGTTGTATGGCATCCAGTTTTCAGGAAGCAAGAAGGAGGGAGAGAGAAAGAGAAAAAGGAAGAGGAGGAAGAGAAAGGAAAGGGGGAGAAAAAGAAGAATGAGAGGGAAGAGGAGGAAAAAAAAGGAGGAAAAGGGAGGAGAAAGAAAAGGGAAAGAAGAGGAAGAGAGGAAATTTTCTCCTTTCTTTAGGAAATTATGAGAAAGCCTCTTTTCATGGATTTATGATAGTGATTCTCCCATCACACTGAAGGGAATTTGGCTATCACATTGTCAGCTCATTTATCATTTGCTGTTCACTATCTCCCTTTAGTCTCTTTTGTTCTCTCTAGTTTTAAATATTTGACCCTCGAGTTAACTTTCTCTGGTGTATTAATATCACTTATCCAATCTCATTTGGTGATTACACATTCCTTGTTTGGGTTGCTCTAGATCCCCATTTTAGTGCCCTGTCATCACCAAATACTGTTACAGCTTCTGATTTGGCTCATTTGTGACTCTCATTAATATGCACTTATCACCTCTCTTCGGATCATTAAAAGAGACATTGATTGAAACCAGATCTAATAATGAAATTGGGAGGTTTGGGGACAATAGACAAATGGAATTTGTGAAATAAGAGAATCGAAACATGAGTATTTAAATGGAAAGAGCCCGACCTCCTTCCCCCCACTCCCAAATGAGTTAGAAGCAGAACAACATCTTTTGGAGAAAAGCAATGGAAATGCTAATCTGGTGGACAAGATGAAAAATTGGAAGGAACATGACATTCTTTCCCTGTACTCCAGTTGCTCTGTGTAACAAGTTTAACAAGAATTATTATCAAGGGGTCATACTATCGAAGTATGCTGAGTTCCTTGGTGACTAAGATTCAGTTTAGTTTTAGCTCCAGGTATTATGACTACATGGTGTAAAAGCTGAAATTGAGGTCACTGTGATTTATAGGAAGGGCTTAGTTATTTGGTCTTGTTTCTCAGATATGCTGAAATGTCCAAATTTTCATCCATTCGAATTTAAAAATAAATCCAAATAGGAATTTTTCTCCTCATTGGATAGAGGTTAAACATAACCTCTTACAAACCCGATGAAGATTTAGTCTGGTTTAATCAAGTTACAATGGCCTTAGCACTGAAGAGAGAAATTCTACAGTCCAGCAGTTAGATGAATTTTCCTATACATTTCTATGGTTCAACTCTGACCAGATTTCCTAGTGAAATTTGTTATTAACTGAGTAGTTCTAACCCATCTCACTACCCACTTGTATTTTGTTTCTTCTTTGGTATAATTTTCTGCTCAAAATATTGTGGTTTTGGGGAAAAGAAGGCTCTTTTTTAAGGTAATTTGTAAAAGCAGCTATTGAAGGGACTGACAAGTTATTGAGCTTGTTGCACCTCAAATCTGTTGAGGGACAGTAATCTTGGAATTTTCAAAAGCTCTGCCCAGAAAAATGCCCAGAAGCTGAGCCCCACAATAAAAGGTTCAATTGTACTCAAGAAAGAGTATCTAATGAGTATATCCTATCATGATATATACTATAAGGCAAAAAATAAAATTCTTCGCTCAGAGTACAGTCAAATTCATTAAAAACTGAGCTCCCCATAATAAAAACTCATTTTGTCCTTCCACATAGTTTAATTCTTCTGTGTCATCATGGCATGGAAGAGACATTGAACCTTTAAAGATTATATCAAAAAAATGGCACATCCTAATTATGGCACATCTGTTCCCAGCAGCAGACAGAGGCAACTTTCCTGGGAAGACCATCTATGCTAGACATAAAAAGACTCATCATTGATAGACTCATCACCTGTTTGGCTAATAGTTTTGGTCATGTCAAACCATAAAACAAAGAAAAATGCAAAATAGCTCTCAGTGTAGTATGGCCCTTTTCTGTAATAATGATGTCTTAGTGGTGAAATTTAGCACAGTGCCTGGCAAGTAGTGGCCATTTAACAAACTTGATTGAATTATTGAAATGAAAAAGGGAGAGGGTGCTCTCTAGTTAACTCAAGTTAACTCTATACCATATGTAAAATTTTCTTGAATGTTGGTATTCTATGGGGCCGCTAGGTGGCAAAGGAGACAGAATGTTGGATTTAGAAGAAGGAAGACCAGAATTCCAATTTTAAATCAGAAACTTATGAGCTGAGTCATCCTGGCCAAGTCACTTAACTTCTGTCTCCTTCAGTTTCTCTTCTGTTAAAAATGTGGGTAATAATAGTATCTACATTGAAAATAATATATTTAAAGTGTTTTATAAATCTTCAAGTTTACAGATCTGGAATTCTCTCCATCCTCATTTCTACCTCCAGGTTTCCTTCTGGTCTCAGTTAAATCCAACATCCTCTGAGATTAGCCCCAGTTTGCTCTGTATAAATTGTGCATGTACATAGCTGTTTGACTTATCTTCCACATTTCTCAAATGAACTACTTAAGGGAAAAAACAACTACTTTAGTTTTGGGGTTTTTTCCTTCTTTCTTTGTATCACTAGCCAAAAGAAAGAAGGAATTGACAGCTAAGTGAAAAGAACCCTCAAAAGTTTCTTGGAGAAGCAATAAAAGAGGTTGATGGAGTTGGTTTTACAACCATATAAAGGCAACAAAAAAACATCATTTAATGGAACATTTGGTGATATTGTGTTGAGTTTCATGTTATTGACAGTATTTGCAAAAAGAAAAAAGATCACCATGAAAATTATTGCAATGTTTGCACCAATATTAGTTGCAAAGGATAAAAAGGTATAGAAATTCTAGGCAGAACTTCAAATTAAATACAGTGTCAAAGAATTCTCATAAGGGGATCAAAACAGTATTTAAAAAACCTTGGCCTGCAAACACTTGACTTACTTGAATAAATGTCACACAAAGAATAAGAGAGCTTGTAGTAGGTATGAGAAACATACAGAATACAGGTGGACAGACTTGTAATCTTTATCCTTGATGGACATACAAATCAGTGAAATCACAGGTGAGTTTGAATATATATTATAAGTCTAAAAATATAACTCAATTATTCCATTATTTTTATAAAGCTTTTTATTTTCAAAACATTCGCATAGTTTTCAACATTCACCTTGCAAAACTCTGTTTCAAATTTTTTTCTCCCTTCCTTCCCCCCCCCCCCATCCCCTAGATGGCAAGTAATGCAATCTCTGTTAAACACGTGCAGTTCTTTTCTATGTATTCCACAATTACCATGCTGCACATCAGATCAAAAGGGGAGAAAAGGAGAAAGAAAACAAAATGCAAGCAAATAACAACAAAAAAGTGAAAATACTGGGTTGTGATCCATATTTAATTCCCACAGTCCTCTCTTTGGGCGCAGATGGCTCTCTCCATTACAAGTCCATTGGAATTGGCTTGAATTACCTTGCTGCTGAAAAGAGCCACATCCAGTAGAATTGATCATCACATAGTCTTGTACAATGTTTTCTTGATTCTACTCACTTCACTTAGTAACAGTCTCTCAAGGCATCAATTATTCCTTAAAAAAAAGGATGGCAATGGATGATTCATCTACTTCTATCTAATTCTCAGTAAGTCAAGAAATGCTTCTTGGTCAACCCAAAAAAGAAAAAGAAACAGGACAGAAAGATAAAATAAAGAGAGGAAAAAAACGTATGAACTGAATCAACTTTCTGCTCCTCTACTCAACCTGAGAGAATAGAATACTACTAGAGAGAGATCATGAATATATAGTCAAGCTTCTATTTCTCTATTTAGCCTACAGAAAAATAGGTAAGATTAAGAGAAAGATCCCAGAAAACCTAGGACTTGAATCCAAATCTACTATTCCTGGTTGAAGCAGAATGGATTATATCTTCCTAGTCAAGTTTCTTATAACTAGGAAGCCTACTACTTCCGCCAAGGGTAAAGCAATATTTTATCTTATAATGTGATTTAATGAAAAGAGCAGTGGAACTGGACTGAGAAGATGCTCCTCTCATTTCCTATATGATGTTGATCAGGATTCTTTTCTTCCCTAAAGCCCATTTTTTTCACCTCTAAAATGAAGTCTGGAGTTCTGGCCTTTATAGTTCTAAATCAATTATTGTATCCCCATTTCTTCTAGCTCTGAGGGTCAAGGAAGGTGGTGTCCTTATTTCTGAGAAAGGAATCTTTTTTTTAATTGAGGTAATCTTATGTCATGAATAAACAGAAAACTACTTCCTCAACCAAATCCAATTGATTCATTTAGAATCACAGTTTTAATCAAGAGTATTTTGTTCTGATTCAAAAAAGAAAGTTGGCTCTCTCACTATGTCATCCAATCAGCTTAAGTCATTAAATCAAAGTTAATAAACAGATTTTTACCATTGTAAGAATTCAACCAAATATCAGAAAGGAGAGAGCTGGAGTAACTTAAAAAAAAAAAAGGAAACTGTTATCAGTAAGAGTAAAAAAATACATCATCAAATAGGTTAGGGAGATTGAAGTGAAAACTTGTAAAAAATTGCCTTTCAGCTTCATTTCCTTAAAGGAAGAGGGGAAGAAGCAGAAAGGTTTAAGAGGAGATCATATTTGCACAGGGATCAGAAGCAGAGTTTGAAAGTGTATCCAAAAATTAGATCTTCAGCAGTAGTACCTAAAGCTGTTTTTGAGTGACAGAGGGAGACTTTAGATACCAAATTAAGTTAGATAAATAAAAGTAACTTATCCTCACTTTAAAGCCAGACAGAAAAAAATGAGAAAATAAGGCTTGAGATGAAGATCTGGAATAGTAGTTGAAAGCTTACGTTAAAGATACTTTAACGTAACATCAAATGTTGATGTTTTATAACTTAATATCAAAGTCTTTGATTTTTTTCCAATGTTGGTTTAATCTTATCTCTTTTAATAAAGAGATTTAATCTGACAGAAATTAATGACTAACAAATATGTCTGTAGGGACAGAAGCAGAGAGCAAGAGAGCTGAATCTTTGGCAACATATGCATATTTTATTTCAAATGGAAACTTTAGGGACAATCTATGACCATACCCAGTTTTTCTGAGTGCATATCTCTGTTTTGCAACCCCAGATCCCAATACAGTGCCAAGCACATAGAATGTACTTAGTAGATGCCTATTCAGTTGAATTATAAAGGAATGAATATATTATCAGAGCCTTTATGAGAATGGAAACTCCATGAGATCTGGGGGAAACGAATAAGCATTTATAAATAGCATCTACTATGTACTAAGTACTGTACAAACCTTATTTCATGTGATCCTCACAACAACTCTGGGAAATATTATTATTCCTCTTTTGCAACTGAACAAAAAAGCAGAAATTGTTATACCCATTTGTTAGCTATGTGACCACATGCAAGACCCTTAATCTTTCTAAATATGAATTCCCTATTATTGTTCTATAAGAAACGATCAGCAGGATGAGTTCAGAGAGGGCTGGAGATAATTACAGGAACTGATGCTAAGTGAAATAAGAAAAATCAGGAGATCATTATACATGGCAATAGCAAGATTATATGATGATCAATTCTGATGGATGTGGCTCTTTTCAACAATGAGATGATTCAAGCCATTTCCAGTGGTCTTGTGATGAAGAGAGCCACCTGCACCCAGAGAGAGGACTGTGGGAACTGAGTATGAATCACAACATAGTATTTTCACTCTTTTTCTAAACTGTTCGCTTGCATTTTGTTTTGCTTCTCATTTTTTTTCTTTTTGATCTGATTTTTCTTGTGCAGCCTGATATTTGTAAAATACATGTAAAAGAATTGCACCTTTAACATATATTAGATTACTTGCCGTGTAGGGGAGGGGACAAGCGGAAGAAGAGGGAAAAATTAGAACATAAGATTTTGTAAGGGTGAATGTTGAAAATTATCCATGTATTTATTTTGAAAATAAAAAGCTTTAATAAAAAAAATAAATCTGAATTCCCTGCTCTGCAAATGAGGTTGATAATGTCCTTAGTAACTACTACAGTAGGTTATTGGGCTTGAATAGATGGTGTATGTTAAGGATCAAAGCCTCATTATTAACTCCTGAAAGATCATAAATACATATTCACTTTTCAAAGTGAAAACACTATATAAATTTAAGTTATTCTTATTAAAGTCCCGAGCTATAACTAGAAACTGTTTGTACCTGGGACAAATTAAGTTGAGCAGGGATCAGAGGGGGATTGCAAGGGAGGACAATCAGAGCCAGGTGCAGTCATGCTGGGAGAGACAGTGATCCATTCCCCAAGCAGTCTGCTCCATGAAGTCAAAGAATGATGGATTGTCCCCAACTCCACTACTCCAAGGGAGGAGAAAAGATGGTGTGGCAGTGGGACCCCAAGGGAAGAGCTCTACAGTGATAGATGGTGACCCAGAACTGGACAAGGGAGTATGCTTATTCAAGCCAAGTCTGGCCAAGGAGCACATTCCCCACATGCCCACAACATCCCACTTCCAAAAATTAGTGCCCTGAGACAAAGTCTGGTTTGCCCTACTCTATTTACAATTCTGTTAAGCACCCTTAAGCAACCTCAAAAGAGCTAAACAAGCTCGTTTAGAAATTCTTGACTCTCCAAAGAGACTGAGAAAGTGTTAGTGGAGAAGCTGAAGGGATTGGGGGCTGCTAGAATCAATTCTTGCAAAACTGAATCACTGAGGGGCACACAGCTTTATATCTTTAAGGTAATATGGCATGATGGAAAGATCATTAAACTGGGAATTGAAAAGATCTGAGTTCAAATTCTAATTCTGCCACTGATCTTTTTTTTTAAAAAATAAAAACATGAAATTTTAATTCAGCCTCAAGTATTTTATTTTTCAAAATCGGCTTCTCTTTTGTATTTTTCTGAAGTAAGAAATGTTGGTGCAAGCCACTTAGTCCAAGGTTTGCCTTCCAGCCCATTCCTTTTTCCTACCAAGAAAACTTCAAAAAGTGAAGTCATTTCAAAAGTTCATCCTCTTCCTTTATGTGATTAAGTAAATTTGTAGCACTTTTACTCTAGTGATCTTTAATGGACACCTGGGTAGTACAGTGGATAGACCCCTAATGCTAGAATCAGGAAAACCTTTGTTCAAATGTGACATTTACTAGCCGTGTGATCCTGGGCAAGTTACTTCACCCTGTTTACCTCAATTTCTCATCTGTAAAATAAATTGGTGAAAAAAAATGGCAAACCCCTCTTGTATCTCTGGCAAGAAAATCTCAAATGGGGTCATGAAGAATCGGATGTGACTGAATAACAACAACAATGGTCTTTAGTGTTAGAAATTCTATGAAAACAAATCATATACTCCAAAATATTTGTAACTCCATTTTTGTGATAACAAAGAAGTGGAAACAAAGTAGATGCCCACCAATTGTTTTCAAACTTTTTCTAAATATAAATTAGTCACGTTGACTTTTTTTCTATTTATAATATGAGATGGTTCTGTGGGAGGGAGAGGAAGAATACATGGGATAACTACAGAAATATAAGAAACAGAAAATATCAATAAAACTTTTTTAAAGTAAAGAAATTACATAAAAACATGGGGGGAATAGCAATTTTTTTTTTTTTTTGCTAATCAGGGAATATTCACTAAATTAAAAGTCTAAAAAACATTATCTAAGAAACACATTATGCCTTAGGGGAAAGGATTGCAGTGAGGCATTGGACTGGCAAGGTCTATTCTTGGACATAGGTCCAGGGTCCAAAAATGTAACCATGGTATGTCCACAGAGCCTGACCAGGGGACTCTCTGTTCACACTCCTCCAAATGTATTACAAAGTTCTCAGAACCCAGTAAAAGGCACAGAATCATTTCTACCTTATCTTAGGCAACGTATCCCAAATGAAAATGTGGAATGTGTTTCTCATTCTGCATATTAGTCCCTCACTTCTATGTCATGAGGTAAACAGAATTCTCAACTGGTCCTCTGATACTATGATATATCATTATGTTGATTTAGAGTTCTAAAATCTTTCAGAATCATCTTACAATATTGATGTTACAAGTTGTTCTCCTAGTTCTGCTCATTTTACTCTGCATAAGTTCATACAAGTCTAAGTTTCTCTGAAACTGCAGAATTGAAAATACATTTCTGGAGATAGACCACTTGGGAATTTATTTTGCTTGACTATGAGTCTATAATACAAGCATTCTATATTTTTTGCATCTTTCATCATTCCTCCTTCAGTTTTTCTTCCCTGTCTTTTTTCTTCCTTTCTTTTGAAGGATAGAAGGACCTGGAAGGAAGGGAAAACATTAATGCTTGATCATTGAAAGAATGAACATTGATTTTGGAGCCAGTGGGCCTGGGTTTAATTTTTAATTCTGATATTTACTATGTGTTTTCTTGTACAAGTCATTTCCTTTTTTTCTCGGCCTCAATTCCTTGATCTGTAAAATGAGAAAGTTGGTGTAGATCAACTATAAGCTTCCTCCTAGATTTAAGCCTCTGAACTCTCAGTTTCTGATTAGTAGAGTGGGGATAATAATCCTTATATTATCTACATCACAAGTTTGTCATAAGAATCAACTGACACAATTTATAGCTTTTAGTAACCATAAAGCATCATATATAAACAAGCAAATCAGTGAGCATTTATTAAGCACTTACTATATACCAGGCACTACATTAAGTGCAGTGAATAAAAAATAGAAAAAAAAGAAAGAAATTTCTGCTCTCAAACTTACAAACTATCAGGAGGAAAGGCATTACAAAAAAATTGAAAAGGAAATGGAAAGATATATGAGGAGATAGAGAAGGGGAAGGAGTGACATGGTAGAGAAAGAAATCTAGAAAGTAAGAATTGGAACCCAGAGAAGAAAGAAGGAGTCCAAGCCCAGGACAATGACTAATGATTCTCAAGACAAGGCAAATCTCACACTTTTAAAAAGTAAACTATCTTTAAAAAAGATAGTGGTTCTAAGAGGAAGTGACTAATGAGAAATGAAGAAGGATCTTCTAGGGTGAGAAGGTGGCTGGGGAGGAATGATCTTATTCAGATTTTTGTATTTATGGGAAAGGCTCAGTTGAAACCTGCTTCTTCAGTTTTTGTTGAGAGAAAAGGTTTTAATACCATTTGCTGGCAATGTTATATGAAGGGAAGGCATCCTGCTCGTCCCCAGAGAGCTAACTACAACCATATTGGGCCCTCCCCACACCACTTGGGGAAGCAGCTTTTAAGGAGTGAAATGTTTCATTGAAGAAACTCCAAGGAGGGAGGGAAGGAGCCTGGGAGAGGGCTTTCCTGACAGGTCAGCAGATGGAAACAGCTTGGCCCTTGCATGTGGCCAAAAGCTGGAAAGCAGCCCGCCTAAAGGCAGAGCAGTAGTTTACATATCTTGGTGCCTTTCATCTGGAGCTTTCCACGCATTTGACTGATGGGAACTGAGTGAGATTCACCTCAAACCTGTGAAAAATGAAAATGATATTTTATCCACTTTGAGATTCTATAGTCATTGGTGGAAAGAACAAAGGGCCTGCAGTATAGAGATAGCCTTATTTTCATTCACATCTGCTACTTGTGTCCTGAGGAGCCAAAGACAAATAATTGTCCTCCACTGA
Organism: Sarcophilus harrisii; assembly: GCF_902635505.1. Lineage (NCBI taxonomy): Eukaryota > Metazoa > Chordata > Mammalia > Dasyuromorphia > Dasyuridae > Sarcophilus > Sarcophilus harrisii. Next base: position 422,473,609 of record NC_045429.1, read on the forward strand.
ACTTTGTTGTGTCATCTATAAAATAGGGCCAGTAATTCCTGCCTCACCAGGAAAATGTAAGGATTCATTAGGGGCTCTTGGTAAAGCCCTTTGAGTTGTCTGAAGTCAGCTCAGGTCCTTCCCTTCTCTTGGTCCTGGATTCATTTGAGCCTATCCATGGTACTATCTGCAAACACCAAGATGTCAAAGAGTCTAGCACTAATGATAATAATAATCTACATTTATCTTATGAGAGACTGTGAGAATTTCCTTATCTGGGGAGCTTCCCATACAAAAGAAATTACAAGTCCAATCTCTATTCCTATTTATTTTATGTCCTTTGGTCATAAATACTTTCTATACTTTGTAGTATAGGTAATAATGGCTCCATTTTACGGATGAAAAAATTGGCCAACTGAACAAGTAAGGAAACTGGGTCTTTGATTCAGATTGTCTAAATCTTTCCACTATAACCGCTTTCTCTAGAAGATAATTGTAGAAATTCTATATAGATATTGCCATAGGTCCTGGTGTGAAATTCCCTATGTAGAGGCAAAAGTCCTTTTTGTATATGGATAAGATCTTTGTTTAGGAATTGAGTTGATGGGTTCCTTAACAAAATGTGAAATTTCCTTGACATGGTTACTTTTTGAAAAGTGTGAGACTTGGTACCATTAGCCATTGTCCTGGAGTGTGACCTTGGACTTTAAGAGAGCTAAGGATACAAAGAAAAGATAGATGAACTATAGAAAAAGAAGGGACTTGGGCTTCTGCTCATTGACCTTAAAGATGTCAGTGGTAGAGAGGAAGTGGCAGAGAGTACTGAGTCCCTGGACCAAATAAAAATAAAGGCACAATATGAGGTAAATATAAAGCCTATCTTTCCTTGGTTTTGTATGTCAGGTGTGCTGTGTAGATCTGTGGAAAGGAATGAGGAACTTCAGTCCTAAATTCTCTCCTTCTGGACAGTTCAGATTGTTAGAAATGTTTCATGTCAAGATACCATATGCTGATAAATGTTTAACAATTGATTTTCCAGAAAAAGAAAAATGTACCAGTTCATACCAGTTTAATCTGGTTAATTGACATTCTTTTCTTTTTTTTTGACATTTTTTTCTATCACCTTCCTAAGTCTAAACAATAATCCAACAATAAATCAAGCCCTGATCAATAGCACTTGCTGATTTCCAAGATGTAAATGCTCACACTGAAAAGTGAACAATCCTTCCTTTTTGCCCTCGGCCCCTCAGCATCCTTTTCCCCTAGTTGAGAAGTTGTCTTGTAAAGATATTCTCTTGTTGCTTCATATAGCTAGGCTGAGGTAGGGACTATTCTATATTCTTTGCATCTCTTTCTAGTGCTTAACACAGATTTCCAGTAGACTTGTTCACCGATTTACTGGCCAGAATTGAGAAGTAGGTCTCCCCAAGCTACATACATGTGCCATGCTGCAGCCCCTGGCACACGGCCTGTAGTAGGGGGTGTGACTGGAAGAGAAGAGAATAGCATTCATGGCTGGGATTCTATGGGGTGAATTTTCTAGCAGCTGGTGTTTCTGCATAGGGCTCTCCCTCTGCCCAACAGCTGCGTAATAGCTGTACTAATCTTCTACATAGCAGGAGAGGAACGCCTGGAGGAGGGCCAGCTAATTCTTCACCCACCCAGTCATTGCCCCAAACACAATGAAAAATGCAGGAGAAGAATGGAGAAGAATTTTCTTCCTTTTGCACCCAGAAAAAATAGTCCCAAGTATTTTGCACATAGTAGGCACTCAATAAATGTTCATAGAATGAATGAATGGTTCATTAATAATATTTTCTGTTCTTGATCTTCTGAAAATGAAGGTGGTAGAGAAAAGATCAATGAGCTAAAGAGATCAGGAGATTTGAGTCTCACTCATAGTTCTAGTGCTTTGTGATTTAGAATGATCTATTTGTTGGTGGAGGATTTGGGGAAGGAGAGAGTAAATGGAAGAAGATGATAGAGAAGGAAAAGAAAATAAGTTTGTAATCCAGGAAACGGATCTGGAAATAATGACATTGTGTGGTACACACAAGAAGCTTGAATATCAGATAGAAGGCTGGCTTTGGAGCTGGGAAGACTTCTAATCAAGTCCTATCTCAGGCGTATAATTATAGGGGCAAGTCATTGAACCTCAGTGCTTCAGTTATGAACCATAGATCTGAAAATGATCTGTCTCTGTCTATCTATCCACCTATCTGGCTATCTATGTATCCATGTAATTATCTGTCCATTTAGCTATCTTGCTAGCTGTCTGTCTGTTTATCTCTCTATCTATTCCCCAATCTGCCTATCTTTCTATCTACACATATGCACGTTTGTATATACATAGTATGTCTCTATGTATGTATTGGACTGGGCTCCTGTGATATTCTTCTTCATTAAATAATCTTTACATATTGTCTTATACTAGTTATCCCAAAAGCTTCAACATAATCCTGAACAAAGACTTTTTGGGAGGTATGTGTGTGTATATAGATACATATTCACCTTTGGAATATATATACACATGTAATTAAATATAAATACATATACACATTATCTATATATACACATACTATATTTTGTGTACCTATAAATATATAGATACAAGTGTACATCATACATACAAATATATATGTATGTATTATGTATGTATAGCTTCCCCAAAGCCCTTCCTTATAGGATTTGTTGGGGGTTAGTGGTATGATTAACATGAGAACTTATTATTCTGTACTTTTTCACTCATGTGCCACCCTTTGTGACCCCATTTGAGATTTTTTTGGCAAAGATACTAAAGTGGTTTGCCATTTTCTTTTCTAGCTAATTTTATAAATGAGGAAAGTGAGGGAAATGGGGTTAAGTGACTTGCCCAGGGTCACACAGACAGTAGGTATCTGAGGCTGGATTTGAACTCAAAATTAATCTTCCTCATTTCATACCTAGTATTCTATCCACTACACCATCTACTGCCCCTTTTACAAATACAAAATGTCCCCTAAAAATTAGCTATTAGGCAGCTGGCTTTTAGAGTCCATGAAGAAAATAACAGGCTAGAGATTAAGTGGGGTACTGCTGGGAATATAGCCTAGGTGCCTTGCTACTGTGCTATGCTATTGCCATTGGTTGAAGAAGAAATAATAGAATCAGAGATGGAAAACTACTTTCAATATCATCCAGGGCTTCTTAACCTGGGGTCCTTGAGTTTGTTTTTCTAAAAACTATTTTGAAAATTGCATTTCATCACAATTGGCTCTTTCGTAATTTGATGTATGTTTTTAAAATTTCATGTATTTAGAAACCGTTATTCGGAGAAGAAATCTGTAATTTGGGTTGTTAAAGGGGTCGATGTCACAAAAAGATCAAGAATTAATGCTTTCGTTCCTTCATTTCACAAATAAGGTAACATTTATCAGGAGAGGGAATACTTTGTCTGAGGCCTTAGAGCTTTGGAAGAGACAGAGTGGGCCAGGACTAGAAACCAGGTCCCCTGACTCTCAATAAGGGCCTCCTGCTGTACCCAGCCGAACTTTGTCCATAATGGGACCCGAATTTGCCTCCATATGACCTGTGTTAGTAAGGAGATTGCAATAGATGTTCTTGACATCCTAAGCTCCTCTCAGAGATCCCCAAAGAAGAGGTGGTCTGAATGTTAACTTTCCACCTCCCAACAAAGCCAGAAAGGCCTGGAGCATCCGCCTCCCTGTCAGTCCTGAGCCCAGCCCCAGCCACTTCCAAGCTTCAAAGGGAAAGGAAGTCAGTGGGGGAGGGGAAGGAGGTGTAGATTTTCCCTGCTTTGCCTCCAAACTGCGAACATTTGCCTGGGACTCTCTCCCCAGTTCCCCGCCAGGTGGCATTCCTTCTGCTCTCGGACCCCACTTGTTCCTTGCCCCATTTCCCCATCATCCTCATCCCATCTCCCTTCCTCCCCCCCCCCTAAAAGCCCTCTCCCATTTCTCCATTTGCTTTCATGTGGATCAAGGCCTGGGAAATGACAAGTTTCCTGACTGATAGATACAAGGAGACGTCTCTGGTGATTTATCGGCTTTCTGCACCTGACTAGAATCACTAGGTCTAAGTGAGGAGGGAAATATATGGGCCTCCCTGACTCCGAGTGGCAGCCCCGGGGCAAGCATGTGATCTCAAGCTGGGCAGGAAAAATCTGAGCTGCTCACCAGAGTTGCATTTTCTATGAGGGGTCCTGGGTCATAAAAGTGTCAGCAGGTGATATATTTCTTGTGGGGGATCCTCTCTGCTTTATGGCCTGAGCCCCAAAGCCAGGCCCATCGGAAAAGCCAGTGCCATCCCTGTCCCTACAAGGATTTTAGTTTGGGCTGTTGCCAGTCACACCCCCTCCCCCTGAGGTCCCCAATCCACGGATCTGGGTGGTATTAAATCAGAAGAGCCTCTGCCCCAGGATGCCCCAGTAGTCACACCCTTACTAGCTCATTCCCCCTGTACACCTCCTGTCAAAATGGGATACCAGCCTGTGTGCTCATTCCTTGGCAAGCTGGCTCTGTAGCTTTGTATTCGACCCAAAGTTCTGTATGCAAGCCCAATGATATAGCATCCCTGCCTCCCCTTTCCAATGGGGATGCACATGTGTGTAAATATGCTATATGTTATAGGAGCATGTCTATATGTGAGTGAAATACATATAAACCTATATTTGGCTTTGTATTATATATATTTGGCATTGTATGTATATATATTTTGAGCTATATCTACATATAGACAGACACACATATACACAAAAATCTGCATACACACACATATATACACACACACATACACATACCTAGATTACCTATATATTCCTGCACCTATATTTTTTATTTTCCTCTTGGGGCACCAACGATCCCATTATTTCCTTCCTCTCCAGTCTGTATTCTGGACCTTACCCTACCAAGAAAACACTTACCACCAGCAGCTCATCCCATTTATATATTTTAGCTCCCTTTATGTAATATCTTCCCTCACTAGAATGTATATTTCTGGAGGCAAGGACTTGTATCTGCTAGCATCTATGGCCTTAGCCCTTTGCACAGTGTCAGGTACATCATCATCATCATCATCATCATAAATAATAGCTGACATATAGCACTTACTATGTGCTGGATACTATGCTGAGCACTTTGTAATTATTATCTCATTTGAACCTCAGAACAAACCTAGGAGATATTATTTTTATTTCCATTTTATAAAACAAGAAACTGAGGCAGAGAATAAGTGACTTGCCCAGGACTACACAGCTAGTAAGTATATGAGGCTGTATTTGAACTCAGATCTACTCTGATCTCTGAACACCTAGTGGAGAGTGCTATGCCTGAGGTCAGGAAGCCCGGCTCTCCGACCCTGGGCAAATCACCTAACTCTGTCTCAGTGACCTCTTACTGGAGGTAAATATCATCCATATTTTCTGCAAATGGGAAATGATCTCTCTCAAAGACCTTTCTTTCCTTCTTTCCTTCCTTCTTTCTTTTTCTTTATCCTTTTCTTCCTTCCTTCTCTCTCTCCTCCCTTCCCTTTTTTCTCTCCTTCCCTCCCCTCTCTCCTTCCCTTCCCTCCTTTTCTTCTTTCTTCCTTTCTTTCCCTGTTCCTTTTGTTTTCTTTTTTCCTCCTCCTCTTTCTCTTTCTTTCTTTCTTTCAGAATTTGTTAATGGTCACAGAAATGGAATACTCATGTGCCATGGTGAGCATAACTGTCCTGTGCATTTGGGATGAAGAATTGGGTGATAAGAGATGAGGACTTAAGAAGTTAGGGTGCATCAATATAGATGCTAAAGTCTCTTAGAATAAGGGCAGTTGGTGTGTTGAGGAAGGACTAAAAGAGATGCTAAAACCCCCTAGAATAATGGCATGATCAGGAAGAATTAAATGCCAGGTTCTGAACTCCTCAAGAAAGGAAAGGGAGATGATAATAGATCTGGGGAGGGAGCAGGACAGTAGATAATGGCCATCTGGAATTGGAGTGAATGGTTTGTCGATTTATATTAAATTATCACTTGAAGGATTTGGGGAACATCCAGAAGAATCTGTGAAAAGAATGGTCAGAGAGTATAAGCTAAAAGCCTCAGGCTAGTTATCTATTGTTTCTCCTGGCACAAAGGGCCTGTGCTCACTAAATCCTTGTGATCTAAATCATTCTGCCTCAACAATCAAATACAATGTTCAATAAAAACAGGACCTGAGCTCTAGGGGAAAGGGCTTAAAGATTACCTTTCTATAGGTTAGCTTTTTAGAAAGGATTAAAAGTTTCAAAATATACTAAAAATGATCCACAAATGAAGCAGTCTTTGTGCTACAAATATAAATACACACACATATATATATTTGTATTTATATACATACATAAAAATGTGGGGGGGGGTGTCTGTGTGTGTGTGTGTGTGTGTGTGAGAGAGAGAGAGAGAGAGAGAGAGAGAGAGAGAAGTAGGAAGAAAGGAAGGAAGAAAAGAAAACAAGTAGAGGGGAACCAAAAACTAATATAAAGACATGGGTAGTAATAGCAGTAATTGAGTATTTATATACACTTTAAGGCTTGCAAAACACATTATTTTTATGAGACTTTCCACAAGCAACTCTGAATAGAGATACATGGGTCCTTTCAATCTCCTAGATTTGGGATTCTGAGATCCCATGATTATAAAGTCCTGGTCAGAAAACTGAATGAATGTACAAATTTGCATCATTTTCCCTACTTAAGGATTGAAACTTTGGAAAGGAAAGAAAGAAATAGCAAGTGAATATTTGGCTAACAAAATTTTGTTATAAAGATGAGCCTTAGCCCTTTTTGTAGTGGATAAAAACTGGAAAATGAATGGATGCCCATCAATTGGAGAATGGTTGGGTAAATTGTGGTATATGAATGTTATGGAATATTATTGTTCTGTAAGAAATGACCAGCAGGATGAATACAGAGAGGTTTGGAGAGACTTACATGAACTGATGTTGAGTGAAATGAGCAGAACCAGGAGATCATTATATACTTCAACAACGATACTGTATGAGGATGTATTCTGATGGAAGTGGATTTCTTCAACAAAGAGAGGATCCAATTCAGTTCCAGTTGATCAATGATGGACAGAATCACCTACACCCAGAGAAAGGAACACTGGAAAATGAATGTGGATTACTTGCATTTTTGTTTTTCTTCCCAGGTTATTTTTATCTTTTGAATCCAATTGTTCTTGTGCAACAAGAGAACTATTCATTTCTGCACACATATATTGTATCTAGGATATACTGTGACCTATTTAACATGTATGAGACTGCCTGCCATCTAGGGGAGGGAGTGGAGGGAAGGAAGCAAAAAGTTGAAACAGAAATGAGTGGAAGAGACAATGTTGTAAAAATTACTCATACATATGTTCTATCAATAAAAAGTTATAATAAAAAAGAAATAAAATAAAATACCATCCTCCCAAATATTATCTCTGAATGCTGTCAAGTTACCCATATTACTGTTTGTGATAGTACAGGATTCTACAGCTCTTTTCTGTGAACACTTTAGTGTTGTATAATCTGCAAGCTTTTTGGTTAGATCAAAAGAAAATTGCGAAAAATCCCATTAGTTTTAAAGTTCCCCAAATGACTTTTTTTATATTTCTGTGTAGTTTTTTTAAGGTTCTGACCCAGACACTTCTCAATTCTTACTTTTTCTTTAATACGTCCTTTCCTAATATAGAGGACAGAAGGCTGAAGGAAGTTTTAAAAGCTTAAAATGTACTTTCTATTTATATATACACCCATATAGGACAGGAAGATATGTGTGTGTGTGTGTGTGTGTGTGTGTGTGTGTGTGTGTGTGTATGGTTGTCTGTTTATTGTGATATCTGTAATTATTGAAATAGCCTAATAGAACAAATGGGGGATCCAGCCTCAGAGAAGGGAAAATCTGAATTTGAGTCTTGCCTTTGACAGATACCATTGTGTGATTCGTGTAGACATGTGATCTAGTGCTTGCCCTCTAGACCAGTTAACTCTATAAGACCGAAATTCAGAGAAAGTGCCAATCCTTACTTGGGAGTTCTGTACATACAGACACAAGCATATGTATACATTTGCACACACACACACACACACACACACACACCCATTACAGAACTCCTAACTTCTGGACTCTTATGTTGCTCTCTGCTTTCAACACTACCTCCATCTTAATGCCTTTGGCAGAAGGCTCTGGGGGGCTTAGACCAGCTCAATGATATTTATGAAGAAAGAACTTTGTAAAATATGAACATAAACGTGAATGATTATGAAGGAATTATACTTGTTGTTGTTATTGTTATTCCAAAGATCTTTTGGAGAACCCAACAGATAGTAGGGGAGTCACCGTAAGGCTGGGCTGAATCACCTTAAGGCTGGGCTGTTCAGTCTTTCCAGTCTGTTATATATCAATTTACTCCACAATCTCACCATTCTGACTTAATTACTAGTGCTCAAACATAAAGCTTCTTATCCCTTCTCCTTGCTTTTGAATTGGATTTCCTCATGTGTTTTCCAACTTTACATCCCACTTTCTATTAATACTTTAAGTGCTACCCTCTACTTGAAACCTTTTTTTTTTTCTTTCTTTTTTTTTCCTGAGGCAATTGGGGTTAAGTGACTTGCCTAGGGTCACACAGCTAAGAATGTTAAGTGTCTGAGATCAGATTTGAATTCGGGTCCTCCTGACTTCAGGGCTGGTGCTCTATCCACTGCACCACCTAGCTGCCCCTAAAACTTTTCTTGACACCACTAGCTGCTAATGCCTTTTTTCTCCCCAATTACCTTGTATTTTTATATACAGCATGTACATGTTACCATCCCTGAGAGAATGTAAATTCCTTGAGATTATTTTATTGTTAAATTTTGTGTCCTTTGCACCTAGCCCAGCACCTGGCAGAAATGGGTACTTAATAAATAAATGGTTACCAATTGATTGGTTGAAGTCATTTCCCAGTTTGGCCCTAGTACCTCACACAGAGTCTGGGGCCAGAGGCAGTTAAGCTGTAGGGAACCTTTTGCCTTCTCAATCACCATCTACCTCAAGAGGAAGAAAGCAGGGCAGATTTCTGGCACTATCACATATTTTCGACATTATCCAATGTCCCCCACTTTAAGGCAGGCTCTTTCAATCATGACTTATCACCTGTGACATGACATGTTCTACACATATGGGCATGTTGTACACATTAGGACACGTTTCCTGCATTAAGGGATTTTCCCCAGACTTTTTCCTTGTTGAGAATTTAAGATGGATCTCTGCATTTAGATGTATGCAGGGGGTACCAGAGGGAGGAAAAAGGGATTCTCTTTAGGAGACACTATCACTATTATTCCCACCATAGTCACTATTTAATGAAGAATGATGGTAATCTGATGTTTATATACAGTTTTAAAACTCACAAAGTATCTTGCATACATCATCTCATTTTATTCTCACAACAGCACTATAAGGGAAGGTTTATATTTTACAAGACACTGATTTCCAGAGAGGTTCAAGAGTAACTTTCCATGGCCACACAGTAGCTGCACATGAAACGATTTTGAACCCAGATCCTCTAAGGAATAGCATTAATGAAAAGAAACAACAATTCTGTGTCTACTTTACATCAGAACATGACCTCCTTCCCTCCCCCATATATGTTCTCCTTCCTCAGATTTAATCTTTAGCATCCCTACTGAATATTGCTCCAATCTAGATTCTAGGGTCCAGCCCCATCTCCTCCTTCAAAATGGTACCAGGCCAGGGCAGTCTATCACCATGTTTGCAACACACAGCTCACCTGGAATGCCTCTGTTCACTGATGGGCTGGATGGAGATCCCCAGACAACCTAATAGATCATGTCGTAAAGAGAGCCTGCAGGAAGGAAAAGAACATTACACCAGCAGAATGCACTTACGAGAAATAGATATGTGCAGCCATGGGATAAAAAGCTTTGATATTAAAATTTTTTATAACTTAAAAAGGCATGAAAAATGATACCGACCACTAACTAATCAACATTCCTTTGTGAATGCAGCCTCAGTGCCTAACCAGAAACACATCTCTGCTATTGTCTTGTCTGGATCCAGATGCAAACATGATTAATTAAGTTTCAGGCAAGGAATGGGAGGGGGAATGGCCCAATATATCATTTGATGAGGAACATTCCTACAAACAACAGCTTGCACAGATTTTGCAGCCTGGCTCCTTGTTTTTTGTGTGCAGAAGTTATTGTTATCTTTGTTACCACGGCAGCCCCTTATTTTTTAAACCTAGCCCAAAGGGCCAAGAGGTTGAGTAATAATGCAGGCAGGAGAAAGCTCTGGTGTCCCCAGTAAGTCTGGGAAATGACTAGATCTCCTGCAAAGGATCCCAGAAGATGTGTGAGTAGATTGTCTCAAAGGCAAATAAATATAAGTGATATACATCAGGATATATGAAATAGTGGAAAGATCGTGAGACAGAGTCAAAAAAGTTTGAATCTCAGCCTTTTCTCTCATCAGTTTTAGGTAATTGACTTTATCCCTCCCCACCCCTCCCCTTTGTAAAGTGCTTAACTCAATGCCTGGTGTGGAGTAGGTACTTAATAAATGCTCATCCCCTTTCTTCCCCTTTCCCCTTTGTAAAATCGAGACAAGAAACTCTAGAATACCTGGCTTCTCGGGCATGATAATGAAAATGTGTGCCCTATTCTTCAAGGAACAGGAAGATGATCAGCCTATAATGGACCCAAAAAAGGTGTTCCAAAAAGGATCAATCACTTCATTCCTGGGATCCACAGGTAACAAAGGACCGAGAGGGAAGGAGGGAGGTAATAAGACATTGGTACCTATAGACTCTCTCTATGTCTTGGAAGTATATAGAAGAATGACAGCATTTTTAGTCATACCAACAACCCTTGATGGCAAGTCAAAGAAGCCAGATGGCAAGTTGGGGACTTGGGAAGAATCTGACAGTAAGAGTAGATGGCTTATCCTTTGGCACTCAGAGGAGATATAGACTCTCATTTGGTGACAGACATCACAGGAGCATAGCTTTAGAACTGGAAAAGCCTTAGAGGTCATAAAGCCCAACTCTCAATTTTTACAAATAAAGAAAAGAGACCTAAAAAGATTAAGTGATATATTTAGAACAAAATTCAAACCTGGCTTCTCATATCCAAGACCAGTGCTCTATCCATTCTGTCTCGATGCCTCTCTTTGGAATCATGGGAGTAATTAAGTATAACACTGGAGCTCATCAGAATGATCATCACACTTTCTATGAACCAATATATCATAAATACAGCATGAGGAATTTGACAGTATAAGTCCAAAGCTTAGCAAACTGCTGTTTAATGGGACCTAACTATAAGACCTTTCTATTTTTTATTATTTCATTATTGAGCCACTCTATTTCTCCTAAGATTTATCTTTACCTTTGTGTTAGCTGTAAATTATTGATTTGTTTTTAAAATCCAAATATATCAGAGATGCTATATTTGTCTAATCTGGGAATTTTTTTCCTATTCCAGAAGTATAAAGAAGATAACTTGAGTTTGGAAGTATATGTGTATATAGTTGATACAATATGTAAATATTTCTATATATAAGCACATGCATGTATGTATGCATATATTTGTTGTTTTTCAATTGTGTCCCCTCTTCATGACCCCATTTTGGGTTTTCTTGACAAAGATACTAGAGTGTTTTGCCATTTTCTTCTTAGCCCACTTTTAAAGATGAGGAACCAAGACAAACACGGTTAAATGATTTGCTAGGATCACACAGCAAGTTAGTGTCTGAGATCAAATTTGAATTCCCAAAGATCAGTTTTCTTTATCTATCCAATGCACAATCTAGCTGCCCTATACATATATCTGTATATGTGTGTGTACATTAAATATATATGTAAGTATATGAATATGAAATCAGAATCTTTATTCCCTAAATGCCAATTTACAAATGTTGTTATGAATTCTCTTAACATCTCTAGGAGGGTGTTTGTTAATCTTAATTCATGGACTGGGACACTGAGACCCAGGGAAAGTGAGTCACAAAATGAGTCAGTCAATGGTAAAGCCAAGTTGGAACCTGAATTTCTTGACTCTCAGCCTGCTGCAAGCCTGACATGACTCTCTACAACCCATCCCTCATTCATACTTTCTGGGTTCTGTTAGATTAATGATTAATATGTGACCAAAACTTTGCCCTCCAAAGGGTGGAGAGGATTTACAAAGGAAGAAAGAAATCCCTTGGAATGTATCCAGAGCACTACAACAAATGCCCCTGCAGTTGTGAAAAGCACATTAAAATATTATAGGTTCCCCCCCCCCAAAATTCATTTCCAGGTAAGCAATCACATAAATATACATTAGCAGCAACACTTCTACTTAGTAGTAAAATGGGGATGAGTCGGAATGAAGTCTCTGGCTCAAGAAGGCCTGAAAACATTCTATGGCCTTAAATAAAAAGACAATGCCTTGAGTGGACTCTTTTCCTTCCTAATCATAAAATATCATGCCTTTATATATCTTTAGTCCAAATACTTAGAATATCCTTCTCCATCTCATATATCCAAATCAGCTGTTTGGTATTCTACCTTTTTTTAGTTTTCAAAATTCTTTTTTAATAAGATTTTGAATTCCAAATTGTTCTCCTTCCTTCCCCAAAACAGTAAGCAATCTGATATAGATTGCTTACTGTTTTGGGGAAGGAAGGAGAACAATAGATTATACATATGCAATCATATTAAATATTTCCACATTAATCATGTTGTGAAAGAAGAATCAGAACAAAAGGGGAAAACCATGAGAAAAATTAAAAAACAATATAGTGAAAATAGTATTCTTTGATCTGCATTCAGATGCCATAGTTCTTTCTCTGGATGTGGATTTTCCATTATGAGTCTTTTGGATTTGTCTTGGATTACTCTATTGCTGTGGAGAGCTAAGTCAGTCATAGTTAATGATCACATAATGTTGCTGTTACTATGCACAATATTCTCCTGATTCTGCTCTCCTTACTCAGTATCAATTCCTGTAAATCTTTCCAGGTTTTTCTGAAATCTGTCTGTTTCTTATAGCACAATAGTATTTCATCAGTGGGTCCATCTTATCACTCATTAGATTGTGAACCCCATAAAGGCAGGGAATGAATCTTACAAAGAACTGGAAAATCTCTTAGTTGGAAGGAACCTCAAAGACAACCTAATCCCAACTGTTTTGAACAACACCATCTCCTCCCCTTCCCTCATAAGATAGTGCTCATCCTAAGGGAAAATACATTTCCTCCAGCCCATTTCCATTTGGGGCCAGCTCTAATTATGACTTGCTCAGGTTTTCTTCATGTATACATGTCTTTTAAAAGTCTAAGTTGATAGAGTTTACTCAGCATCTATGTCTCCTTTCTTGAGACAGCTCCCCCTTTGCTGATCATTTGAATAATTTTTAGAATGTCATCTTTAAGGACTTCCTGTCCTTCTGACTTGGGCTGACTTCCTTGTGGAATTTTAAAGAATGAAATCTTTTCCTGGACTCTGAAATCTACCTTTCCCAAATCAAGGAATAATAACAACAACAATAGTAGCATTTATATAGTGCTTTTAGGTTTGCCAAGTATTCACCTTTGCTTTAACCTTTCTCGCTTTCTTTGTCACAGATTCTAAGATGGCAACTTTCTGTTGACTCCCATCATCCTACTTCAGTAACCAGTTTCTCTTTGTTAGTGAGAAAGACCAAGATAGCATCTCTTGCTCTTTAGTTTCTCAACCTTTTGAAAAGTAAGTTGTTATTTATGCCAAAAAAGAACTTATGAGCAATTCTGCTCTTGATATAGAGAGAATTCCCACAGTTGTCCAGTAGTACTACTGCCGTGTCAGAGCAATCAGAATTGTAGGCTCTCATTTGGCCTGAGGTCTGTCTTACTTACTCTTCAGAGATACAACTGAAAGCTCATTCTACTCCTAAACTAAGGCACACTTACTACTCACCTCTGAACTTGCCTCCCTTTTAGTACAACACTGAGGGCTTATGACAACCCCTGAGCCCAGAATGCCAACCCTAGGCACAAGTCACCTTCTCAGTACAACTTGGATCTGTTGTCTGGAACAAAAGTGCCCACTGGTACCTGAACTCAAACTTTGCTCGTAGTGTCCCAGAACAGGTTTGGGATCTCTTCTGGTGCACAAAGTCTTGCTGCATGGGGGTGTTTCCCAACATGTGTCTGGCTTGATAAAGTCTCCCAGTGTCCATAAATCTTTCATCTCCCTATGCTGACCTGGGCTGGGAAAAATGAAATGATTCATTGTTTCACAATAAAGATTCAGTCTAGTGCATTTTCTAGATCTGTTCTGAGACAATTTTTTGAAGGAAAATTGTATTCACTATACTATTTTTTTTATTACTGTGTAATATTGGCTCTAGCTCAGTTATGTCCTACTTTTTATGCAATTTCATCATTTTTGAATTTTATTATCATGAATTTGACAAATGACAAAATTTCAATATACATATAATGGGAAAAACATATTTTACATGAAACTTTGGCTTTCTCCTATCTATGTAGGCCTTTTTTCATCTAAGTACTTGTTTGAATTTTAAAGCACTTCCCTCCTTTGTTAAGCTGACCTCCAATTACTTGTCTAGTATTCTTATACCTTGCTCCTTTCACATCCTCTGCTACCTTGTGACACTGACCTCCCTGCTGTTCTTCAAAGAAGACCCTTCATCTCCTCCCTCATTGAATGTCCTCTAGTACTGAAACTGAATCTCTTTTCATCTTCATTTCATGGTCTTCCAGTACAAAGTATCATAGGTGCTATAATTTAGATACATTGATTCGGTTATTTTAAGGGAGAAAATACAGAAGAAAAGTGAGAAAGAACCATACATTTGACCTAAGATATGGTACTGATTTTCTAATAAGGAAAGTGCAGTGATATTAGAATCCACACCCATCCCTGCTCAAGAAGAACTTTGGTATGGAAATGAAAAATTAGGGGAAAAAAATCTATTATAAATCACCACATCTAGGTGGCATAGTAGATTGAGTATTGGGCCTGGAACCACAAAGATAGTCCTTTTGAATTCAAATCTGGCTTCAGATATGTAGTAGCTGTGTGACTGCATGCAAGTCATTTAATCCTACTGCCTCAGTTTCCCCATTTGTAAAAATGAGCTGGAGACTAAAACAGCAAACTACTTCAGTATTCTTGCCAAGAAAACTTCAAATGAAGTTATTAAGAGTCAGATACAACTGAAATGATTAAACAATGACAACTATAAAAACTAAGATTCCAGATACTATGGAGGAGAAAAAACAATAATTATAGTGGAAGGTCCACATAGTACTCACAGAAAGAACAAGTTGTAAAGGGGTCAGGTATATTATTTATTCTTTCAGATATCTACTACCAATGAACAAAACATGGGCAATAAAAAATGAATTTGAGATTTTAAGAAAAGAAAGTAAATATGGCCTCATGGAAATCATTAAAATTTGATGAAATAGAACCCATGACTGGAAAATGGCAATGAAAGAGGAAAACATTGTTTAAAAGAAACAGAAATACACCTCATTGAAGAGACAGAGGAGTAATACCATTTCTATAACTATAAAGAAATTCATAAAAAAAATTAAGGAGAAATTATTTGGGTAATAATAAATGCAATGTAAGTGATGTAATAGAAGTACATTATATCAAGTTAACATTTATATAGCACTTAGTTGGAACCAGACATTGTTTTAAGCACTTTATAATTAGTCTCATTTGATCCTCACAATGACCCTGGTAGATAGATGCTATTATTATCCTCATTTTACAGATGAGGAAATTGAGGTAAACAAGTTCAATGACTTGACCAAAGTCATATAACTGGAAACTGTCTGAGGCCAGATTTTAAATCACACCTTCCTGACTCCAGACCCAGTCCTCCACTTATTCACTGTATCCCTTAGATAGAGGACAATAGATGATGAGGTCTTAATTCACATCAGAAAATTCATATTGAAACATGATGTTGTGAGAATAGAGGATTTATATTACTTATTACCTTAGAAGTAATTCATGATCTTTCAAAGATAAATGAAGTAGTGATGGAAATTTCTATTGTAGACTTATTTCTTATTTCTGATAAATAAAAATTTTTTGCTGAAATGGAAATTATGGAAATCTAGCTATATTTGGAATCATTTAGATATGTAAATCAAGGAAAGCAACACTGAATATTACATTATTTCTCTAGGACCCAGTATAATCAGGAGCTAAAGATTTTCCGTGGTTATGTTGAAGATCAGATTGAGGAGCAAAGAAAATACCTAGGCTGAAAGATTACCATTTATGAAGTTCCAGAATCATTAAATTTATCATTTAGAGTCAAAGTTAGTTGCTGAAAACATAGGGTCCAACAGAGGGGTTAGAGACAAATGATGGTTTCTAAATCAGAAAGAGAAAGCTGTGTTTGGGAAATAAACAAAAATCATTTTGCTTTTTAGTCTGAAAGATTAAGTATGAAGATTGTAGACAGTCTAAGTTTCATCTAGAATTCACACATTTTTTATAGAACTTGGTTGTTTCTGGGAGAGATTTATATATGTTCTAATGTTCATCCAAGTAGCACTGCCTTGTAGTCTCTTTTAAATTAGCCATAGGCCTCATTACTTCCAGTGGCAGACTACTCTGTAAGGATGTGAATATTTCTAAATAATGATGGAAAGGAAGGGCTTTAGGAAAGTAGATCCCCAAAAGTTTAGAAAGAGAGCCAAAAATTATGAAAGGGAGGCTTTCTCCCTGGCAGAGTCTCACTGGGATCTGGACAATTACAAATGGAATTTTAAGACTACGATTATGAATGCTCCCAATGATGTTTAAAAAAAAAGAAAGGGAGAATGTATAAAAATGCAGCTTCCTTAAAAAACTCTTAGCTGAGGTTCAAAAAGAAATGTATAAACAATGGAAGCACATTAGCTTCCACATAAACATATGTGGCACATAACCAAGGAAGAATATAAGAGTGGTAAGACTCTCAAGAAAGTTACAAAAATAAGCAGAGACCGGAAAAGAATACTAATAAGAAAATGAACATTTAAAATAATGCTAATATCAGGAAAATAAAAAATATTATTAAAATGACAAAAGAAAGCAGAGCCACTCAAATTCCATTTTGTTTCTATTTTCTTAATAATGGAATTTGATCTTCAGACTGAAAAGCTGAGAATAAAACTTATTAAAGAAAAATTAAAATGAATGCTACATGGGGAGATTAAAAAGAAGAGAACAGCGCATAGTTTCAAATGGTTTTAGATCCCTAATCTGTTTCCCTAACAATGGTACTGTATTATTTTGCAAAAGTGAATAATAAAACTGAATTTGTTTTAACTTTTTGAAGAATTTTGGAGTTTAGAGAAAGTTGGAATTAAATAAAGTTTTAAATGTATTCTGCAGATGATAGTCCCTTAAGATCAATTTCAAATTTCAATTAATTTCAAAACTCTGAAAAATTACAAAATGGAATATTAATTAAAGGGAAGGTATTATGGGTACTAAAAATGGAAGTCCTGATCAGTAGCAACCATTAGCAGCATCGTTGAGGTTGATTAAGTCATGGAACATGCCACTGGCCATGGTGCTGATGGGGCTGAGCCCCTAAGTATTTTGATACTTCAACAAGACTTCTTAAAAGAGTGTCCCTCACCAACCCCAAAACCCCCACCCCATGTTGAGAACTGTAGGAGTATTTGATCCACTTATCCAGGTCATTGAACAAACATATGTACATTATAGAAACCAAATCAAATATCCAGAACTTCTTCTCTAGTAATCCATGCTTTTCATGCCAAGGATGCTTTCAGACTTTATAATTTAGCCACATATACTAAGAACAGGTTGTTTCAGGATTTAATACTTTCCCAGATTTTTCTTCTCTTGTGGAGTTTAGTAATTCAGGAGTTTGTTCCTTTCTATTGTGGATTATATATGTTCTACTCAGGTTCTATTCAGAGACAAGGGATGCTAATCCAGGGTAGATGTTTTCCATGTAAGGCCTTTAGAAGGGTTCTTGTGATCCATGTTAGCATTGGTATCTGGACAATTACAAACCATTCCAGTATTTTTGCCAAAACAAACAAACAAAAAAAATGAAGAGAGGGGTTTAAGGGAATGGACAGAAGAGATAAGAGAATAGTTATAAGCAAAATAACTCAAGCACTGGAGAAGACAACATAAAGGCATGGGGAGGGGAAACAAAAAGGAAAGGAAAAAGAGGAACATCCCTGGAATCAGGATAGGGAAAGTGGAAGAGAAAAGAGATAACAGAACAGAAAGAATTTATTACATTCAGAAACCATAAGCGTTAGGCAACTTCCTCTCTATCTTTGCTCCTTTCATATTTTTGAAAAGTGTTTTATGGTTGAATTAATATATTTCTTCTGTGTGTATGTGTGTTTTATGAAACAGATTCTCAAATATTTTGCAGCTTCTGTAGTTATTTTGAATAGCGTTCTCTTTCAATTTATTTCTGATGGGTTTTGGCAGTGATATACAGGAATGCTGATGATTTATGGGGGTCTATTTTATAAACTTCAATTTTATTGATTTATTGTTTCAATTAAGTTTTAGTTAACATTTTAGTGTTTTCTAAGGCTCAGATCCCCTTGCCTAGGACTCTTCATTGAAGAAGATTGATTACTCGATGCTCTGCATCTTCATGGGGGAAAAGGTAGAGTTGGTGAGAGCTTGCAAGAATAAAGATATTGATCTTTTGGCTTTGAGAAGGAAGTTTTAGGGTTCCAGAATTTTTTTCAGGGAGAGGTCTTTAAAAGGAGATAAAGATCCTGAAAAGAAGCCAACATGTAGAGGAGACTACACCTCAATCATATTCTTATTTCCAGCTAACTAGACAAGAAATTCCAGGAAATTTTCCCTTAGGTAAGATCTGGAACTCTCTCTTGGTTTAGCTATTTCTCCTATGACCCCAAGATTTAATTATGCCAAACATTACTTCTGTATAGAACACTTTTCTCAATGATATTTGGAAATTCTTTGTGTTTTTATAAAATCCATTCTTCTTTTATTACTAGATTTTCTTTGATATACATTCATTTGAGTGTAATGGGTCCATTTGATCAGATTCTTTGATCTGGAACTTAGGTTCTAGTTTTGACAATGTGAATTTGGGGGCATATTCATTCAATTCTATGGGCTTAAATTTCTTTTTATATTAAAAAGGTAGCTAAATTTGATTACTTGTAAAGTCCCTGTGTCTGGACTAGCTCTCTGGAGGATCTTGGGACCAGCCCAAGTCCTTGATCTTAGAAGAGGAGCGATAAGACAAGACTCACATCGATAGTCAAAACATGGAGTCCTTTTATTTCAAGTCCTCCCAGCCCCTAAATACCTTTGTACAATTACATCACTACAGCACACTGAGCATGTGCTAACTATAAGCATCCTGCTATTAATATGTAAATGCCTTTCTTACTGTTAGTAGCTCTGCTTCAAGTAGAATACAGGTACACACACACACACACACACATATACACCTGACTTCTCAGAAAGGCCAAAATGCCCCAAGGGGAGATGAGAGCCCAACCAGACATTGTCAGCAGATTCCCTCTGGGCTGAAGGGTCTTATACCTCACTGAGAGGTCCCCCACTGTCTGTGGCTCTCTACACCCTTCTAACCTAAGAGACACTATTTTCAGACCCAAGCTCTGATGAAATTAGATTATTGTCATAGAGAGAATTTGGCAGGTCAATCTATCAGAAATGATATTTTCTTAGGGGAAAAAAAAACAAATCAGAGAACTGCACTGAGGTCAAAATTAATTTAATTGGTGTCCGCTCATCAGGAATCTCCATTTCCACAGATATTTTCCATGTTCAGAAAAGATCTGTTTATAATATAATAATAATATAAAAATTGCTGGCGGTGAGAGTGTTTAAACTTGATCTTTATTCATTACTTCTAATCCTTATTATCTCTTCCAAATGTGCTCCTGCTAGTCTTGTGCTCATTAGTTCTCTATTTAATGATGATATTCAAGTTGCCCTGAATGATGGTACCTGTCATCCTCTCTTCCAATGGCCTTTCAAGAAGTTGGTGGGGACTTTTTAATTCCTTATTAGCCTTTTCTTAGATTTGGCTCTTATTTTATGTTTACATATGAGTAATCTTCAGCATCTTGTTTTAATGGAATTCTGATATCAACATTACAATTGAAGGGGTGAAGAAACAGCAATATTTTGATGGAACACATGGCATTCTTGTACACTTAGGCCAATTCCACCCAGCTGGGCCAGATTCTTGTAGGCCTTTCTAGAGAGAACACAATGGTCAATTTTCCATCCTGACACAATACCAAATGTTCATTGCATTTCATACCAATAATATGGTTTTGAATTGGACCTTAATGTTTGAATTCTTCAAAATACCAGGCAACAGAGTTCCTCTTCTATAACCCAACTGCAGGGTCTCTGGCCCCTTTAATTTGTATTTTATTTGGCTGTTGGCATCAGAAGTATTTTCATTGTGTTCAGAGTTTAGCAGTTAATTTGCAGCAGACTATTCTAGTTGCCAGCTCTCAAGGATCCTACATGCAACTAGAGACCACTCCTTCTCATTAGACTTGCAGTTTGTTCCTATAGTTTGTCAACAGGCTACATGACCCCCTCCATTCTGTTTTAGAGAAGAGAGTAGTATGAGGGAAAATATTAAGTTTCTTGGGATAGTGACTTTCACCAGCACCCAACCAGAGCAGAAATCAACTCTTTGGCCACCCTGGATGGAAAACACATTAATGGGCATGTTGGACTATGCCAATAGACATGTAAGACTATATGGGGAAATGTTCAAGGTCCAGCAAGTCTAGAGTCTAGAGATTTCATGGTCATTTGCTCACTAGAAATTTCATAATTAAGATGGACAAGAAGCAGATGCTTGAGTTTTAATTAAGTAATACCCCTTGTGCTTGGCAATCAGCAGAGTTTTGTATTCAATATAAAGCCTCAGAGTCAAAGTTGGTGCCATTCTATGTTAATTGCTATCTTAAGTCAACTCTTCTCTCCTTGCCATGTGTGAGCATATATACATACACAGAAATACACACATTCATACAAATAAACCCTTTGTTTTCTTACTCTCTGAGAATTTTGATTGGATTTCTAGATAACAGGATAGCTACTTTCAAGTATTTAAAAGAGTATCATTTAAAAAACTGTTTGATATTGTTCTGTTTGGCCCCAAAAGAATAGAAATAGGAATAATGTGTGAAAGTCCTTGAAAGACATATTGAGGCTTAGCATAAAACAACAACTACAACAACTAACAATGAAAACTATTCAAAAATGCAATGGGCTATGCCAGGACTTCATTTGAGGTCTTCAAGAAACATCTACAGGTGCACTCATCAGGTAAACTGTGGAGATCATTCATTCAGATACAAGTTGGATTAGATGGTATCAAAGGACTGTAAATTTTGATCTGTGAGGGACAAACCCCAATTTGACAGATGAGTAAATTGAGGCACAGAGAGGTTAAATGACTTGCCTAAGATGACATGCTTGAGACAGAAATTGAACCCACAGTTTTCTAAATCCTTGACTAATGTCCCATTCACTATGCCAGTGGAGTTAACTGAAATAGAAATTAATGGCTAGACCATATATGAGGATCTCTTCAGGTTGCATATTGACGTAGAAAACCATCAATTGACATTATCTATGTTTTATCGTACATTTGTTAAATATTTCCCAATTATATTTTATCTTGATTCTATAGTCTTTGACATCTTTATGCAAAAACAACCTCAATACAGTGATTCTGGAATATTGCACAACTTAAACTTTCAATTTACCACTCTGAGCTCTACCTAATGACTTATTTCCACCACCCCCATCTTCTAACACTTTTGCTTCTCTATTGAGGAGCTCACATTGATTTCCTGATAACCATTCTTATTTGTCCCTACCTATAAATTACTCAGCCATTCTTGGCTTTTGTTTTCTTTCTGACTGTTTCCAGCCTCCTCTCTCACTTACATCAGTATTTCAGTGGCTTAGCACCCACCCACTCTCAGTTATCCTGGCCCAATAGGCCCCAGATGGATTCAAAACCAGGCATTGGGCCAGGCTGTGAGGCAAGGAAGGAGTGCTGACAGGCCCTGGGTGTTGGAAAGAGACCCAAAGGAGAGACAGGGGAACATCAGTCACATCTCTCGCTAATCTTCTAGAGCTTTAAGCTCCAGATGCACAACCAGAAAGCGCTCATCAGGGTAGCCATATCAGCCACTTTGGATGTTGGGGAAAAGGGATGAGAAGGAAAAAAAGGGGAAAGAATGAAAGGAGTTCCAGAAGGGAAGACAGGAAGGCCATTTGCAAAGAAGTTTGCAAATACTTAAAGTGGGTCAGTGTGATTAAATAGCTTCCCCTCTTCCTCTACCTCTTATATTTTTAAGGCTACACATTGGCTACTAAGGAAAGAAGTCTTTCTGATATGATGGCTCGATGAAGCAATTTGGAATGTAGCCACAAATTTGCAACACAATACTTAGGCTGGAGGTTTGGGTCATTGATCCCAAGTGTCTTTGACCTGAGCAAGATCTAAGTGAAGATGGAAACAAAAGGTAAAGTCTATCTTCCCATTTCCTCTTCTCCAACATTTCCTCCACAGGTGTTCCATTTGATCATGTTCTCTCCCCTCTCCTTTTTTTCTCCATAAACCCAAGCACACATCTTTCATTTCCACTAATACATAAATGACTCACAATTCAATTCTTTCCCTGGTAGTAAGAATCATCTGGTATAACCCTTTAATTTTATGGAAAAAGAGAATGAATGATCGAAAGTGGGGATGATTTGCCTGAATCTGTCTAATTTCCAGTGCTTTCTCCCATCAATTCTAAACACATTTAGTATCAGGCTAACCCAACCTACTTCACACCCCTAAACTGATTTAATATATCTCAAAGCCAAGATAAAATCACTCTGGACTGATTATTGGCAAAGACAATAGAAAAGGAATTAAAGCCGTATGTTAAAGTTTTTAGCCAGCTGATGAGGGATGCCTGAAGTCAAATCACATAGAGAGTTACCTTCTGTGTAAGGTGGCCAATGACCCTGAAACCAAGTGAATCCCATTTGTATTTCATTAGTTTCCTAACAATGGTACAATCCTCTTTCTAGAACTAATAATGACTTTCCAGCCCAGAAGGAGCTGTCCATCCTCTTTTGGAACAATCTGAAGCCCCAGAATACTCTGCCAACTTGATTCCCATTCTATATTCAGATCCTGGATGTTTAAAGCCATAGAAATTAATAGATAAAAAGGGGAAAGGACCCATATATACAAAAATGTTTGTAGCAGTCCTTTCTACAATGAGTGGCAAGTAACTGGAAACTAAGTGGATGCCCATCAGTTGGAGAATGGCTAAATAAGTTATGGTATATGAATGTTATGAAATATTATTGTTCTATTAAAAAAGATCAGCAGAATTATTTCAGAAAGGCCTGGAGAGACTTACATGAATTGATGCTAAGTAAAATGAATAGAACCAAGAGGACATTGTACATAGCAACAGTAAAATTATATGATGATCAATTCTGACAGACATGGCATTTTTCAATAGAGAGATGATTCAGGGCCAATTCCAATGGTCTTGTGATGGAGAGAGCCATCTGTACCTAGAGAGAGGACCATGGGTACTGATCACAAGATAGTATTTTTTACTTTTTGTTGTTGTTTGCTTGCATTTTGATTTCTTTCTCATTTTTTAAAACTTTTTGATCTGATTTTTTGTGCAGTATGATAACTGTGGAAATATATATATATATATATATATATATATATATATATATAAGAATTGTACATGTTTAACATATATTGGATTACTTTTCATCTAGGGAAAAGGAGGGAAGGGAGAAATAAACTTGGAGCACAAGGCTTTGCAAAGGTGAATGTTGAAAATTATCTATGCATGTTTTGAAAATAAAAAAGCTTTAATAAAAAAGATGAATCCCTCAAAACACAAAACTAAAGGATCCCCAAGTGCCAAAGGGATCCATAAAATAGGTAGAGATCAGACATGATTCTCAACATTCACTATTCCCACCATCTTGCTTAATTTAAAATGAAAGAAAAGTAAGGGAGTGTTGGGAGTAGGGAAAGTATAGGCTGTGTGTATGAGTGTGTGTGTGTGTGTGTTTGTGTGTGCACACACGTATGTGTGTGCTCTGAATTGCATTCTTTGGCTGAATCTCCAATAGATGATTAAAGGACCATAGCTTTTTGCAATCAGCTCAGCCAAAAGCTAGAATATGCTTTGCTTTTCCAATGTGGTTTTCATTTACTCTCAACCTCATTCATTTCTTGTTATTTGTCTGTCAGAGAAAAAGGCAGCAGGGGGAAAAAAACAACCTTGGGATTCCCTAATTAGGAACTGCATACTTGTTTGTGGATTTCTTCGAAGACAGTTGGCTCTTTTCTCCCATTCACTGAGAAACTTAAAACACATTTACCAAGGATTGGTGAAACTTGTGGCCTATCACCTTTGCAAAATTCTCATTTTGGAATAGCATGCACAATTGTATAAATTATCTCCTTCCTTTTCACAATTTAGTACCTTTGGGAGGAGATTTCTATCTCCTCCCATGCCATCCCTGCCATCAATTTCTATCTCACTTGGAAATTTAACATTTAAAGAAAAAAAATATGTCAGGTTATTCTTTCTTAAAAATGAAGCATTATAGCTCTTTCTCATCTTCATTTGGTATGTGAGGTCTTGCCTATGTCATTTTACAGGTGAAGAGGCAATGGGTTATATTCAAGGATCCTTAATCTGGGGTCCAAGAGCTTGACGGTTTTTTAAAAAATATTTTGATAGCTGTTCTGATCTTAGAGTGACCATGATCCCCAAGTTATCTTATATACCCAAAAACATGGGCCAAGAAGTATTGATGAAAATTTGATGTAAAAATGTATCAAGTGCTGGGTGTAGTGTCTTGCTATGTTATTATGAATTCTTCTTTCTATGGCCTGAACACTACAGAATGAGACTACCTGGGTTATATCCCTGATTGTGTCATTTCCCTACTTCCTACAAGTCCTATTGTCGAGGTGTAGTTCCATTCCTATTGTAAGAGGGTTATCTGGCAGTATAGAAGAAGAGTGGACTGTCTTAATATCCTTAAAATATTGTCTACATTATCTCCCATGAAACCATATGTCCCTTTCCATTGGGCCTTCCTTTTAACATACCAAATAAAGGGATCTCTCATTTTCATTGTCGAAGGGACCATTTAATTCTTTAGTAAAACCCAGATCCTAATAAAGATTTAGACAAGACTCTGATATCCTGACTTATCTAAGTTTACTGATACAAAACATTTCCTAACAAGCCCAACAAGTTAGAATTAAAACCTTGGAAGAATCTTTGTACCTCCCAACATTATGAAACACAATTAGCCAAAAGTTATCCATCATGTTTTTGTCTGGTACAGAGTAGGTGCTTAATAAATTCTTATTGACAGATTGATTGACTTGCTATCTACCAGAATAAGAAAGGAAATGACTAGGAGCACAAACAGCAATTGGCATTGACCCTAATCTCTCCTGATCCTGGCTAAGCCCTTTCCCTATTCCATGGTAATGAATTCTTTCAGGGCGCTAAGAGTCCCAGTGGTCTCTCCTAGGATTCCAGAAACAATCTGTTTTCCCTGTGGGGTCTCAAAAGACCATTAATATGGCCATTACCAATACTGACTTCATGGTCTTTGAATAATCAGTAAGCAAATAAAAATTTCCAGTCTAGCAAGAATTTTTACTGCTTATTCTCACTCTTTTCTGAAATGTAAAGATATAAATGCCCTGTCCTCCTATCTAAATGTTGATTAAATCAAGTTTTGGAGAGGCAGGATGACTACCTCTCCCTTTTTCAGACCTGATTTTTTTATATTGGGGGCCATTTATTCTTCATAGATTGTCTTTTTCTTGAGTTTTTAAGACATGATTCTCTCTGGTTCTCTTCCTACCTCTGATAACTTCCTTTAAGTATCCTATGTTCAATGTCCTGTCCCCAACATGTAGCTGTTCCTGTTTTCTCTTTGCTCTTTTACATTTAGTCCATTAGGTCCTATTTGTTCAACTCTCATCTCTAAACAGATGACAACAAAATTTATCAAACCCACATCTCTCCTCTGAGCTTTAATCCCACATTACCAAGTATCTGCTGAAAATCTTTACCTATATATCAATCCATCAACAAATTACTACTGGAATGAAGAGAGCCATCTACACCCAAAGAGAGGACCGTGGGAGCTGAGTATGGACTACAACATAGCATTCTCACTCATTGTGTTGTTGTTTGCTTGCATTTTGTTTACTTTCCCAGTTTTTTTTTTCCTTCTTGATCCGATTTTTCTTATGCAGCAAAATAACTGTATAAATATGTTAGAATTCTTACAATGTGCTAAGTCAGTGGAATTGATAGAGACAATAATTATCTAATTTAGCATGGTACTTAACAGTTCTCTAGTTCACTAATGAACTTAGTACTTATTAGAGTTCACACCTTTCACACCCTTAAGATTCACATCTTTAGGAGAGCATATATAAGCTAGGAGCCTCAACTAGGATTGAGTCCAGGAGATTCACAAGTCAGAATCCCACAAGTCCACTCTCGGAGGCAGAGGCAGATTCATTGCAACTTCCATCTTTGTACTGGGTAGAGATTCAGAGGAAGAAAGGCTGAAGCTTGCAGAGACAAAGGACTAGCGGCAAGAGCTCTCGGAATCAAGGAGAGAAATAGGCCTCTAAGAAAGCTAACCGGGCCCAAGGAAGGACAAGACTTGAAAAGGAAACTTGAAAAGAGAAGACATTACATAAATATGTATACATATACTGGATTTAACATACATTTCAACATATTCAATATGTATTAGACTATCTGCCATCTAAGGGAAGGAATGGGGGGAAGGAGGGAATCATTTGGAAGGCTTTGCAAGGGTCAATGTTGAAAAATTATCCATGCATATGTTTTGTAAATAAAAAGCTTTAATTTAAAAAAAAATTACTACTGTCCAGGTACTGTTTTAACCACTGGGTATATAAAGAAAGGCAAAAACAGTCCCAACCTTTAAGGAACTTACATTTTATTAAGGGGAAATAATATGCAAACAACTTCGTACAAATAAGAAATGTGCTGGATAAACTAGGTAAGTTTACCTTAGAGTGAAGACACAAGTGT
The DNA here is from genome assembly GCF_902635505.1 of Sarcophilus harrisii. NCBI lineage: Eukaryota > Metazoa > Chordata > Mammalia > Dasyuromorphia > Dasyuridae > Sarcophilus > Sarcophilus harrisii. Next base: position 422,500,775 of record NC_045429.1, read on the forward strand.
TGGAATACACGGGAGCCACCTGACAGTGGCTGCTGGAGATCCAACCCAGAGCTGCAGAATGAATCTCCTCTTGTGAAAGGATGATACAAGGAGACTGAGAGGCTCTTGCTGTTCTCTCACCTCTCCACTGAGAGGCCATTGCATTGTCTGACCTCTCTCCTCTTCCTTCTGCCTCCAGTTTATTTCATTCACAGTCACAACACTTGTGTCAGCAAAGGCTGTCCTGCAATTCGTTATGATTCACAGCTGTGGAGACTCTCAGAGAACTGACCTGTCCTTTAACACAAAAGCATTAAGAGGAACTGAGGGTAGTTCTGAGTCAACAAGATGATGGTCTAGACACTTTTTTTCTTTTCTTATGACCTCTCAAATGTCTGCAAAATGGACATTATTTAGCAGAGATAAAGCAACTTCAGTCAACTTCAAGTCTAGGATATAAAGTATCTAAAAGAAGGCAAAAACCAAAAACAAACATAGAAATTCTGAAACTGTAACTCACTGGCCCCTGAGCTCATTCAGGCACCCTTCCCCTACCTGCCACACTACCAGCAGTAAGGCTGCAATAGCAGATCCAAGGGCATGACAAAGCCCATCTCTACACCCTGATTCCCCCTTTGCTCTTTCCTGTGCTACTTACAGAGATTCTGGCTCCAGATTATAGACTTTTGCTTGGGCCTCAATAACTGGTTTGGTCATAGCCCTTCAAGGAGCAAAAGTCTCCTGGGGGCTGTAAATCTCTGAAATGATTCTGCCAAGTTTTGAATTTACTGGGCCAGATAACTGAAGAACGAGAATGGGAGAGGTCACCAGGACAGGACACCCCTGCACGTGAAGGTCAGACCAGCATTCCATCAAGCCTGATGTAAGAGCTGACATATAGCTGGGGCCAGTTCTAATCACCCAAAAATCAGTTGGTGAAGACACCTAGTCTAGTGAATTGTAAATTACTTTGTATAGGAAGAAGTTGGGACATTTGGAGATCCAGCCCTCCAAGGAAACTATAATCAAAAAGGAGAGCATTTGGAAGAGAGTAATGAGAAAAATGGGGTAGGGAAGAGGAGAATGAAAATACCAAAGATTTTAGAAAGAAAACTCAAGGATCTTGAATATAATAGATAAATCAACAGGAAAAATAGTAGCTACTGAAATACGGCCTCCAGAACTAGTAAATATATTCAGACATCTGGGAACAAACACTGCAAAATCAAGAAAAATTATTCACTCCTTGATGAGACTGAGAACTCTGTGGAATCTGAGGAAAACATGGAAACACCACACACTGTTGCTAAATAGCTTAAAAGAGAAATGAGAATTATGAGAATGGAATTTATGTCCTGCATGGCAAAAATGATAAGCAAAATAGAAAAATTTAAATCTTCAATAAAAAATCTCATCAAAGAAATAAAAGAGATAACAATAAGTTGAGGGTGCAAAAACAGAAAGGAAAGAAAACCTAAAAGAAGAGAGGCAAAAAGAAGGAGGGGGAGAAGAGGAGGAAAAGGAGGAGGAGAAGGAAAGAGAAGGAGGAGGAGGAAGAGGAGAAGGAGGAAGAAGAAAGAGAAGGAGGAAGGAGGAGGAGAAAGAAGAGGACAAGGAGAGGGGGGGAAAGGAAAAGGAAGGGGAGAAGGAGAAGAGGAAAAAAGGAAAGGGAGAAGAGGAGGAGAAGGAGGAAGAGGAGGAGGAGTAAGAAAGAGAAGGGGATGGAGAAGGAAGGAGGACAGCACACAGTGTTGTAAATTGAACAATTCATTGCAGGAACAATAGGTTCTGCAGGCCATCAGGAAAACGACTTTCTAATACCTTTAAAGGAAAGGACATTTGAATAATACAACACCACTCTGTACCCACTGGAAAAAGGAAAAGGGAATGGAATAATGCCTTCCAAAGAGCAAAGAGGTTCAGGATGTAGCCCTAAACCCATCCAGAATTTACCCATATAGGGCAATTCAACCATAAAGAAAGATCTGACACATTTTTAGAAAGAAAACTAGACCTAAAGAAGTTATTCACTTCTTGAATGTTCCCAAGCAACAGAATGTAAAAAGAATGAATAAATGAAGCAGCCAATGACAGCAATAGCAACATAGTGATATCAGAGAGAGCAGTAAGAGATTTCCTTCTAAAGGTACATAAGAATGCAAGGAGTGAAGACAGAAATTTGGTATCAATAACATTGAAAAAATCAAATGGGTGAGGGCATTATGGACTGAACCTGGCAATATCCAGCCTACAGGTGAAGCGGAGGGGAAGTAGAGGATAGAGAAAAATGTGTGATGCACTGGGTCTAATGTAGGACTAGCAATATAGAGCTGATCATCTCTCTGGTCTTAGAAGAGAAAAGTCTGCAGGGAAAAGGGTGAAGATGAGGAAGGAAAGATTGAAGAGAGGAAAAGGAAAGTGGTCTTACTTTGGAAGTGAGAGGAGGTTCCCCTGATGAATCCTTTTATGAGTGAAGAGGAATTATTTGTGAAAAAGATGAGGCGCTTATAATGAATGAGACCTGAAAATTTAGTACTTGAAAAGTCTTCTTGTCCTGGGAGGGATGAAGTTGGAAGTCTTAGAAGCAACTGGCCATCTGGAGAATTGGATGGTTACAGTAAGGAAATTTTCAAACAAATGTACAAAAAGGTACAACAAGAGAGGACACAAATAAGTTATCAGGAAGGGGTCCAATCATGGGCATGGTCTTTTCTGATATTTGCAATAATTGGTATTGTTCTGGGACTGAGGCACTATAGGAAAGGGGAATTCATGGCATCCCTATAAGGCAATAGCAGATTGTGCCTTTAGGGGGGATAGCTTGAAAACTAATCACATGAAGAATACAGAGAAAAGAGAGAGAATGAACAATTATAGGGTCACAAGTCAGAGAATAAGGATTTATGGAAAACAGAAGGAAAAATAGATAATGAAGAGAGAAAAAAACCTTTTTGAAAAGGAACACAAAAATTGAAATTAACAAAAAAAATCTAACAGGACTAACTGAAAGGGGAAAAAGGAAAGGAGAAATCTAAGTTGACTAATTGAGAGAAAAAAAGAGGGGAAGACATAAATAAGTAAATAAAAATATCAGCTTAAAAGAACTAATAAACAAAACCCCTAAAAGGGGTAGAAAATTAGAAGGAAAAATAAGAAATGAAAGGAAAAGAGGCAGTGGAAACAGAACTACCAGAGAGAGAAAGACAGAGACAGAGACAGAAACAGAGACAGAAAGATTAAAGTAACTGAAGAAACCTAATACTGTGCTGATTAGCAGAAGAAAGAAAACAATCTTAACTTGAAAAAAAATTTTGTGCAGATAGTGTAAAATAAAAATCTATCTCATGACTTTAAATGTAAATGGATTAAACCATTCAACAAAATGAAAAAGAGTGACAGATAAGAAAACAACCCCCTACAATTTGTTGCTTATAAGAAACACATTTTTAAAACAAAGACATACACAAAATAATACTAAGGAAATGGAACAATTGTTTACTAGGCATCGAGTGTAAATAAAAAAGTAACTACAACAATGTAAATGGAAAGAAGACTCCCAAAATACCCAAAAATCAAAACAAAGTCCCAAAAAATCAAATATAAACTTAATAAAATTACAAACCCCAAGTGGGACTAAAAATGAAGAGATAGAAGATACTCCCAATTCATTCTTTGTGAAGGTAAGAGATACACAGATATTACATATTACATGCTTTTTTATTTTTTCAATGTAATGATCAGTTGTGCTGACTTTTTCTCCCAAAAAATACTATTTTTGATGGCCTGCTAGGATAGGTAGAAGGAATGATATAGGGGATACTACGGTGATATAAGAAACAGAAAATATCAATACAATCTTTTTTTAAAAGAAAAACTGGGAAAGTTGTCTTGCAAAAAAAGTAGGATTTTAACATGTCCCATAAGGTATCTCAAGCACATGTGCAAAATAAAGCTCATTTCCTTCACCCCAAAACTCTCCTTTCCCCAATTTTTCTATCCTCATGAGGACATTGTCCCTTCAGTCACCCAGGTTCCCAAGCTCAAACATGTCCTCAATTCTTTTACCTCGTATAAAATTAATTGCCAAGTATTATTGATTCTACTTTCATTGTATTTCTCACATGGCCCCTCTCCACTAACACAATCACTATTCAAACTGGATTTAGATCCTGTAGTTTAGCATTCTTTTCAACACACCAAACAACTTCAGAAGAAAATAAAGCAGTTTCTGCGATGAATTCCATCATTGACTTAATTACCCAGTTTACACATTGCTAGGGAGAGGCCTCCAGATGGTCAGTATTTACTTTCCTAAAACTGTTCCCTATTAAGAGGTTTAACATCATAATCAGAGAAGGCATATGCTAACATTTGAAGTTTTAGGTACAAGTTTTCAAAGTTATTTATAAACTTCAGTTTATTAACAGTGATTATATAACTATTCACAAAGCACATTGGACTTGCAACTTCAGTAAAAATAATGACCCAGTGAAAAAGAAGAAACGGTATTTCGCAATGCAACGATGTAGGGTTGAAGAGGAACAGTATAACTGCTATTCTGAGAAAGGTATGCTGGTTTACATGTGAAGCTAATCACTACCCACCTCTTACAATTAAGGGATGTTCATTTTTATGAGTTTGGCACTATGTCATTTTCTAGGGGATCATAACCTACAGATTTACTGTCTTCTTGGAAGAGATTAAAAAAACTTCCTAAATTGCACAAGGTAAGAACAGATATATATCTTTTGCGGATGATGCCATATTAACTTGTGGGACTCAACAATAAAATAGATGTTCTGGGTGTATCCTAGGAGCTACCAGTATGAAAAATAACAATTCTTCTTTTAATTAAAACTTCCAAGTAACTCAGAGAGAAAGTTGATTCCTAAGCTTTCCTAAGTAAGGACATAGGTAAATTTAGGAATCGATATGGTATTCATTTAATTTTCTTCACCCAGAATGAGTCTTTTGCAGTAGTTATTGACTTTACCTCTCCCCATCCTTGGAGAACCAAGTGCATGACCTTGGAGATTAAATTCAATTCATCTACAATCAGTACACACTATGTTCCAGCCTATGTTATATGCTGGAGATACAAAGACAAAAAATAAAAAACCTCTGCCTTCCACGAGTTTACACTTTACTGAAATAAAATAACACCTGCACAGATGAGTAAATACAAAATGATATTGTGGAGTTGGGAGGGACAGGAATGGGATTACTAACAAGGGTCTTCTTTAGGAGGTGACACCTCAGCTATTTTTTGAAAAAAGCTAAGATTTCTTAAGAATGGTAAAGAAGAAAGAACACTGATCCTGGAGTCCACCATTTCTGAGTTCTATTTTTTTATTTTATTTTTTTTGCTAAGGCACAAATTTAGGGTTAGGGTTAAGTGACTTGCCTAAGGATCACACAGCTAGGAAGTGTTAAGTGTCTGAAGCCAGATTTGAACTCGAGTCCTGCTGACTTCAGAGCTAGTGCTCTATCCACTGAGCCATCTGGCTGCTCCCAATTCCTGAGTTCTAATCCTACCTCTGACAACATTTATGTGACCCTGATCATACTCAATTCTTTTGGATCTTAGTTTCCCCATCTGTAAAACAATAGGGTTTTGCTAAATGACCTCCAAATTCTTTTCCAATTCTAGAGCTAGAATTCTGTGACTTGAATTCAAATCTTGGCTTCTACCAGCCAAATTATGTAACATCTCTATTCCGAAGTTTCCTTATCTATAAAATAAGAGGATTGGAGTAGTGAATCCAGCTGTGGATTCCGGCTGTGGATCTGCCTGATGTTACTCAACTCCCATCCAGAGGCAGCAAAACCTTGAATCTGGACTTTGCACTTGTCTCTGACATCCAAAACCATAGGGGCAGCAGGTAGGCAGTTGGAGAATTAAGTAGTTAGCAGCTGACTAACACTTGTGAAGGAGTATGATACCAGCATGATGGCAGCGAACATTTTATTTGAATTATGTTCAAAGCTTCCAGCCAAAGAAAGGGTGGAGCTCATTTATCAAATTTGTGAGATATTTATGGCTCTCAGTATGTGGACACTGGCATCATTTCCTAGTGCATGGACAAAAGAAGTCTAGCAGTCCTCTCACATGGCACGCATCCATGACATGGATTTGCCTTTTATACTCAAGAGTAGCAGTAGTAGTAAATATGGTAACAACAAAAAGCAGCAGTCAGCAGGATAAGATGCTCATTTCTTAATTACCCATACTTTCACAGAATGGCAGGTTGAATATTAGAATTGAGCTTTCTAACAGGGGGCAGCCTCTGTTAGACTCTTGTGAAAAGGGCCATCCCATTTTCAGACAGCTCTCCCATGGGAAGTTTTTTATTTCCATCACAATTAAATTTGTCTTTTTGCAATTTACACTCAATTGATCTAATTCTGCATTCGGTAACCCAGGCACAAAGTGGAATGCAGAGTCTGAGACATTGAATGAGAATCAAACTCCAAAGTGATTTTCATAGTTTAGAACATTGGGTTTAATCTTAATAAGATGATTTCCAATAGGGGTAAATGTAAATGTGTACAATTCAGTTTCAGAAGTATGAAATGAGGGAAGCATGTTGAAACAATAGTTTGTCTGAAAAAATGAGTGATTTGGAGGACTACTATTTCAATAGGAGTCTACAGTGTGATGTGGCCACCAGAAAACTCATGTGAATATGATCATAGCTTCCCTGCCATCATGCTGGTCTCATATTCATTCACAAATGCTGGGGTGATACATTGCCCAGAACCTTTTCAATTCCATCTATAGAATATTTTTCCATCTGTTCCTTTCTCTTCATTCACATTAATGAATCAGCCTCATTCAGACTATCATTCTCTCTTAGGTGGACTCCTTTAATAAACTCCTGATTGGTTTCCCTTCTTACAGGTTCTTCTTTTCTCTAATCCATTTTTCACACAGTTACCAAAATAATCTTTCTAATGTTCAGATCTACTTGAATTCAATAAACCCCTGCTCAGTAATATCAGTGACTCCCTGCTGTCCCTAGCATAAAATACAAACTACTTGAGTCCCTCTAAGAAAATGTTTACATGATAATACATATATAATCTATATTGATTGCTTACTGTCATAGGGAGGGGAGGAGGAAGGGAGGTCGAGATAGAATTTGGAACTCAAAACTTTTTTTAAAAAAAAGCAAATATTAAAAAGTTTTTTACATGTAATTGGGGAAATAAAATATTATATATATATACATCTATGTATATATACACATACTCACACAAACACATACAAGAAGAAGGCAATAAAAATGACAGAAAGGACTTGAGTTCATGATGGGGGAAGAGAGAACTGGGGATTCTTAGCTCAAAGAAGAAAAGATTTCGAAGGATAAATTATTTGAAAGACTATCATATCTCATAGAAACTAGACTTGTTCTAATTGGTCTCAAAAGGCAAAACTAGAAACAATAGGTAGAAGTTTCAAAAAGAGAATTTTAAACTGGATAAAAGAAAAAACTTCTTAACAATTTAAAGTATTCCCTGCATACTCTTCAATGTAGCAATACTACTACTAAGTCTCAATATCCCAAAAGAGATTAAAAAACAAAAAAGGAAAGGTCATATATGTCCACAAAAACATTTATAAGAGCTCTTTTGGAGGGAGAAAAGAATTGGAAACTTAGGGGATGTCAATCATTTGGGGAACGACTGAATAAATTGTGACATGTGATTATGATGGAATGCTATTATGTAAAAGAAATGATGAGTAGGATGCTCTCAGGAAAACCTGGAATGACTTTTATGAGTTGATGTAAAGTGAAATGTACTCTGTATACAAAGTAATAGCAATATGTTAACCCGATCAACTGTGAATGACATAACTATTTTCAGCAATGCAATGATCCAAGAAAGCTCTGAAGGACATATAATGAAAAATGCTCTCCATACCAAAAGGAAGAATGGAAGGTGTCTGAAAGAAGATTAATGCCTACTTTTTGTACTTGATTTTTCTTGAGCGGTTTTTTTTGATCTGTGTTTTCTTGAAGAACATGACTAGTATGGAAATGTTTTGCATGACTACACATGTATAACCTATGTCAAATTGCTTGCATTCTCAAGCAGGGAAGTGGAGAGGAAGGAAGTGAGAGAATCTGGAACTCAAAATTTTAAAAATGAATGTCAAAAATTGTTTTTACATGTAACTGAAGAAAAATAAAATGATAAAGTATTTTTTAAGTGGAAACATTTTAAACATTTCCAAAGTGGAATAGACAGTCTTAGGGGGTGATGAGTCCCAATTCTCCTTCCCCACATCTCTTCACTGGAGATATTCAAATGAAGATTTGATGACTACTTGTTAGATATATTGTTGAGGAACAAGATGTAATAGAAAACCTTTGAAATCTTTTCTCGTCCTGAGATTCTGATACCTTTGTAGACACGTTTAAAACCACTCACCTATAGTTTTTTTCCTTAAAATCTTTTCTAGTTTTCTCCAGCCTCCATCCATTACAGGAGGCCATTCATTTCCCTGTTGAAATTCTATTCTTTCTCTAAAAATCAGACGGGGTGCCACCTCCTTCAGGAAGCCTTTTTTGATTCCTCTCCCCAACTAGTTGAAAATGCTCCCATTTTCCTCAGATCTTCCTGGATTGTTTGTCTGCATTTGTCCTATGTGTTTATGTTCTCATGTCATTCCACCTCATATCAATTTTGTTCATCTTTTCCTTCATGATAGATCCCTTTTAAAACTCTATTATATGTGTTGTTGGAAGACAGTCTTCCTTCTTTTAAGTTACCTGCCATTCTTCAGGGTTTGGCATCTCATTTCACTCAAAAAGCACTGCCATACAATAAGCAACTGGAGCCTTTCCCTTTGGCATTATCTTCTATCTCCTCTATATGGATCTTGTGTGGATCTAGTTATTTACAGGCTTTCTCCCATTGGGGAGCTCCTTGAGGAAAAGAATGATTTTGTCCCTTTTGGTATTATTAGTGCTTAGCACAGTAGCTGGCAGGCTGTCAATAAACACTTCTTAAGTGCCTACTATGTGTCAGGTACTGTGCTCGATGCAGGGAATACAAAGGAAGACAGAAGATGTTCCTTGTGCTTTTGAAGAGCTCAAAATATAATGAGAGATAATGTGCAAATGACTGTGTACAAGCAAGAGACATAGAGCATAGTTTCTTAAACTTTTTCTATCACTATCCCTTTTTGTCTGAGAAATTTTTACATGATCCTGAGTATATAGGTTTATAAAATAGGTATACAAATAAAACATTTATTGATAATAAATCATAAAGAAATTTATTTTAAAACAATTCTTTGGCATACATATAATTTTACTACTAAAGATGAAAGCAAATTTGAATACTAATGAGATAGATGTGCGTGTTTATTTTTATGTAAAGAACTAAGTCTTGGTGGAATATTTGATACTGCGGGATGGAAAGCATTCAGAAATCTTTTACCTTTGCCAAATTTTTTGTGACTCCACATTCAATTACCCACAGTTTAAGAATCTTTGATATAGAAGATAAATTAGAGATCATCAACATGAGGTCACTAGAATTAAGAAGAATCACGAAAGTCTTCCTGGAAAAGGTGGGATTATGGTTAGAAAATGAAGGAAGCCAGGGAACCCGGGAGGTAGAGATGAGGAAGGAAAACATTCACGGTATGGGGGAAATGCTCAGAGTTGGGGGGTGAAGTATCTTGTCTGATGAAAAGCAAAGAGGTCAAAGCCACTAGATCAGAAACCATATAGAGGAGTGGATGGTGGAACCAGGAAAGGGAGGTTATGAAAGCCTTTGGGTGCCTGATAGAAGATTTTCTATTTCATTCTGGGAGCAATAGGGAGCTACTGGAGTTTGCAGAGTAAGGGGAAAATAGGGGGACATGATCAGACCTAAGCTTTAGGAAGATCACCTTGATAGCTTAGTGGAGAATTGACTGAAGTAGAAGATTTGAAGCAAAGAGATTAATCAGCAGATTATTGCATTAGTCAGCACTGTGCTAGGGTGCTGATGGTATCATAGGAGAAAATTCCTATGGTGGGAGAGTGGGTAAAGGTGAGAATTGTGTGAGACAATGTGAAGAATCAAAGATAACACCCAGATTTTAAGCCTGGATGACTAGAAGGAAAGTGGTATCATAGTCAGTAATAGTAAAGTAAGGAAGAAAGAGGATGGAAGGACTGATTTCAGTTTGGATCACATCAAATTTAAGGTGTCTTCAAGATATTCATTTGGAGTACTCAATAGGCAATTGGAGATACAAAACTAAAAAGATGGAGCAAAATAGGCAGATTTGAGAATCATCATCATAGAAAACAGGAATGTAAAAGATCTCCAAGTGAAATAATATGGAGGGAGAGGAGCAGAGGACCCAGGGCAGAGCCCTGTAAGATATCCATGGTTAGTTAGGAAACCTGGGTGACAATCCAGCAAAGGAGACTAAAAAAGAGTAATCAGAAATATGAGAGGACAACAATGGCACAATAACCAGGAGAGAAAAAAGTATCAAGGAAAGGAGGGTGACAAATGGTGTCAAAGGCTGCCAAGAGAGCAAGAAGCATGAGGAGCAAGGCAAGACCATTCAGTTTATAAGCTAAGAGATTGTTGGTGACTTCGGAAAGAACAGTTTCAGTTGACTGATAATTTAGAAGATAGATTGCAGAAAGTCAAGAAACAGAATAAAAGAAAAAAAGCAGAGACACTTTTTCTAAATGACCTCAAAGGTATCAACTGAATAAGATAGGAAAGATTTGGAGGGATAATGAGGATGGTTGGATCAAGTCAAAAAATTTTGAAAATGGAAGAGACGTGAGCGTGTTTAAAAGTAGCAGAGAAGCAGGCAGAGACAAAGAGAAATTGAAGCTAATTGAGGATGATGGTGGGGGCAACAGCCTAGAGAAAATGGGATGAAATGCAATCATTTATGGATGTTTAATAAAATGCTTATTTACTGATTTTTTTTTTACTATTTCCATGTTTGAACATATTTCTCTCAATTAATTTGCAAATTCTGGACTTATATTAAATGATCCAGAGCAAAGACTACCCTACAGGACAATAAACACTGTAACTGCAATAATGCAAATGCAAGTATCAGTTGAACTTTGGTTAATCCCAACAATCAATATTGATTTTAATTGTCTCTTAACTGATCTGCCTATTCTACATTAGTATCCACAAAGCAGAAAATAATAATAATAATAATAATAAATTAGCATTTATACAGCATTTTAAAGTTTGCAAATCACTTTACAAATATTATCTTATTTGATAAGGTACATGCTATTATTATCTCCATTTTTAATTTTTTTTTATTTATTTAATGAGATAGATTGAAGGGCCACACTGCCGGGAAGTAGCCGGGGCAGAATTGGAACTTGTGTCTTCTTCAACCCAAATCCAACACTCTAGGCACTATGATATCTTGCTTCCAAAATAATTTTCCTGAGCTATAGATCTGACCATGCTCTAAAAAATCCACAAGCCAACAATGTCACCCTGTTGATTAGTAAGTTAAATATAAGCTCTTTAGTTTAACACTCCCTCCTCCTTTCCAGCCCCTCACTCCAGCCTGTTTTTCCAGCCTTCTTTAAAAGAACAAAACTTCTTTCCTTCAGGTACTGTAAACACTAGCCAAATTACAATTTGTTATTTTCTGCATTTGATTCCCTGAATCTTCCATCTCCATGCATTCACACAAGCACTTTCCTCCACTTGGAATGGACCCCTCCTCATCTCTAATTCTCAAAACATTTGTTCTCCTTCAAGGCTCACTTTAGATAGCACTTCCTCTTTGATGTCTTTCCAGAACACAATTTTTCACTGTACTTTCTTGACTCAATTTTCCTTGCCCTATACTTTTGTTGTGAATATTTATGCTTCCTTCAATCCCCCTCTTCCCAAATAAAATGTAAGTTTCACAAGAACAGTACTGTTTGCGGGGGGGGGGGGGGGGGGGGGGGGGGGAGGGGGGGATTGTTTGTTTGTCTAGATGCTGCAGTGGATAGAGTGTTGGACCAGAAATCCTGAAAACTCATTTTCCATAGAAATTAGAATTACAAGGAACTAGTCACTCACACATTGTCACTTAAGTCACTTAAGTATTTGTCTCAGTTTCCTCATCTGTAAAATGAACTGGAAAAGGATATGGCAAAATCACTTCAGCACCTTTGCCAGAAGACCCCAAATGGGGATCATGGAAAATCAGATGTGATTGAATAACAATTTCTAGCAAGCAGTACTGTGCCTCAAATATAGTAGGATTTAATAAATATTTATTGAATCAAAACATATCACTTGAACATATATAATTTATATCAAATTAATTACCATCTTGAGGAAAGGGAAAGTGGGAGAAATTTTGGAATTCAAAATTTATATAAGAAATGAATTTTTAAAAAACACATGTCTTTCAACACATAGGACACTACAGGTACAAAAATGCAATATAGTCAGTCAACGAATATTTATCAGGTATCTACTATGTGCAGGTATTATACTAAGTTCTGGAAATGCAAAAAGAGATTTTGAAAAACAGTCCCCAACCCTCCAATTCTACCATCTAGTCTGTTTTTATGCCCTACAGTCTCTTGGCACTGACATCTTAACTAAGATAAGTTAGGACTCCTAACTCCTGGGTCCTGCCAAATGCTCCACATTGGGACTTTTTAGTGGTTTCCTCTTAATTAGAATTTGAAGTCCTTGAGAAAAAGGCCCCTTCAGTTTTTTCTATTTGTGTCCCCAGGAACTGGCACAATACTTGGCATATGGTAAGCACTTAATAAAGGTTCTTTTATTCATTTGTATAATCATTTTATAGGTCTTTTTTTACTTAACTTTTTTCTTATTAAAAAAAAAGGATGGGCAGCCAGCGAGTGAATGACTAGTCCCTTACAATTTTAAATTTTATGGTCCTATATGAAATCTATGAGATTTCTCATATCTTGAGAGAGAAAATCGTGCCTGAAAAATCTAGAAAGGGACTCAGGAAAAATAAAAACAACTGTAAACAAGGTCAAGGAAACTGGCAAAGGAGAAAGAAAGAACATAATGTCATGTACTTCTCGGGGGAAAAAAGGGAGGAGGTGACAGGCAATCAATGGGACCAGGGCCAGCTACTAGGAACTGGGTCAGCTAAGGGATGTTTCAGCCTGAATTCAAAGAAAACTGTGAACCAAAGAAATAAATGGGCAAGGGGGTAATAAGAAGAAGGATTTGGAATTAAAAGCTGGTCAGGCACGGAAGAAGCAACCAATCTAGGAGCCAGGCAAGAGAAAAGACAGACAAGTTAAAGCAGACTTCAGAAAAGGGGGCATTATCCCAGGTAAGAGTATAGGATCTGTCCAGGGAACAATTCACTTTAAACTCAGATTCCTCCAAGTTCTTCATCTTTATTCTTTATTCTGGGAGAATATATTGACCATTCTGGGGGCAACGAGGTGGTATAGTGAAAAAAGCCTGGAGTTAGGAAAATCTGAGTTCAAATCCAACCTGAGACCCTTATAAGTTGTTTGACACTGGCTAAACCATTTAAATTTTATTTGCCTCCAATACCTCAACTGTAAAGTGGGGATAATAAAAGCACCTGCATCCCAGTGTTGTAATGAAGATCAAATTAAATAATATTTGTAAAATGCTTAGCACAGTGTCTGGCACATAGTAGGTGCGATATAAATGCTTCTTTCCTTCCTCCCAATCCTCTCCATTTAGTGCCTGGGATATCTCTCCCCCTCCCCCTAGGCCAAAAATAAAAAGGATATCCAGCACTTGTTGTGGCATAATGATGTATTTTGTAGGGAATTTTTTTTTAAGAATATGATTTCTTGGAGGTTTTGTCCTTGATTCAGTAAAGACAATTGTCTGATTATGAATCCGAGGTAATGGTTAATAAATAAGTAAAAAAAAAAAAAAGTACTAGAGCCTACTTCTTGTCTTTTGCAACCTCTAATATCCTGAGGAAAGAATCACAGGATACTGAAAGGGACTTTAAAGGTTAATCCCCTCATTTAGCAGTTAAGTAAAGTAAATCCAGAGAGGTCTCTATCTGGGCTGAGGTCACACAGGCAGTAAGTCTGTCGCATTGCCAGAATGTGAACACAGATCCTTTTTCTCCAATTCCAGCATTCTGTCCATATTGAGATGTCACATGAACGAGAATATTTGTGAGCTATGGTTTAAAATACCCCAACCTCCAATGGCTTAAAGAAAGTAAGAGGGGGGCTGGGGTGTCACTTTCCAAAGGATCCCTTCTGCTCTCTAGTCTTATGGGAGCCATGTGACTATTGATGTAGGGCTTTCCAGGAAAGATTCTCTCCTGCTCTGATGGCACAAAGTGAA